>NW_027182907.1:0-627500 GCF_041146395.1 Eulemur rufifrons | reverse complement strand
CATTCCAACGACAGGGCCTTGAAAGACTCACGTATTATTTTTCGTCACTACCTCCCTGGGTCGGGAGTGGGTTATTTGCACGCCTGCTGCCTTCCTTCAATGTGGTAGGCGATTCTCAGGCTCCCTCTCCAGAATTGAACACGGATTCCCCGTCACCCGTGGTCACCATGGTAGGCACCGCGACTGCCATCGAAAGTTCATATGGCAGACGTTTAAACGGGTCATCGCCGCCATGGGAGACATCCGATTGGCCCGAGGTTATCTACAGTCACCAAAGCTGCCGCCCCCCACCCCGGGCCGGTGCGGGGGAGGAGCTCACTGGGTAGCTTTTGATCTGATAAATGCACGCATTCCCCCCGCGAAGGGGGTCAGCACCTGTCGGCATGGATGAGCTCTAGAATTACCACAATTATCCAACTAGGAGAGGGGCAAGTGACCAAAGGAACCATAGCTGATTTAATGAGCCATTCGCAGTTTCACTGTACCAGCCGTGTGTACTTAGACATGCATGGCTTAATCTTTCAGACAAGCATATGTTACTGGCAGGATCAACCAGGTAAGGAGAGAGCGGTGAACCGAGAAGCGCTCCCACCCCAGGGAGGGGGGACGTTCTCGCCAGCATCTTTGGGGGGCCAGGCATTACCTGAGCCGTGAGGGCTGGTCCGCCGAGAGCGGAGCGGAGCCGGGAGAGCGAGGCCACCGGGAGCAGAGCGGAGCACAGGGCAGGACGGGGAGGGGCGGCCGTGCAGAGACGGATCTCCGCCACGACACCTCAGCCTGCCCCGGCCGTGGCGGACCACCCAAGCACCCATGGCCCGGCCGCAAAGGGAGGACACCCCACACGCACACGCGCAGCGGACGTGGAGCCGCGGGGGCAGGGGGACGGCCCCCCTGCAGTGACACAGATCCCCCCATGGGAGATCGGGCACGCGAGCACAGACAGACGAGCCAAGGAGGCCCACACCACGCGGCCAGTCAAGCATTGTCACCATAGACATCCGCACCAGTCCAAGCCGGAACCAGGCTCGGGCCGGGCGAAGCCCATCTGGGCCCCGCAGGTAACAGCACGACGGCTGGCCGTGGGAGACAGACCGCCAGACCCGCGAGCTCATGCACGCGAACCCACCCACCGGGGGGAGACGGCCACCGCCAGGGGAGACGGCACCCCAAACGCCGGCGACACACAATGCCACCGCGGGCAAGCAGGTGGGCGCCAGTGGACCATGGGAGGGGCTACTACGGACACACGGGGGGAGCACTGCAACACCGGGGCATGGACGCCCCCCCATACGAAAGCCAGATGGGCGAGGACAAGAGGGCTCGAGGCGGCAGCGAGCAGAGAGGGCCATCGGGCACGGCATAAGGCAACGATGGGGGAAGGGGCCACCGGGCACCAGGAAGCCGGGGGGGAGGGGGGGTTGAACAAGCCTCAGAGGACAGCCCACCGGCCAGGACACGCATGGGATCTCACCGACAGTGGCCTCCACGCACAAGAGCGGTCCCATGGCACCTGGGACGACCAGCTGCGCCTCCGGTGAGACCCCCAACCCCGCACACACCTCGCAGAGCCCGGACCCTGACCGCCATCACAGTCGCGTGTAGCTCCGGAGAAACGCTCTTCTTGCATGCACACGCAACCGGCCGCCCCCCAACACCATACGACCCGCCACGTGGAGGCCCGCCAACCGTTCAACCCATCCCGGTGCTGGGGCGGGCAGGGAGGACGCCATCCACAGCCTTAAGGCCAGGGAGACGCCCCACCCCCATGGCGAAGTCAGGTTCCGGCAGCACAGTCACGCGACCACGCGTGGGGGGGGTCGGCAGCGGTGAGGAAGAGAGAGGGAGCACCCTTTGTACAACTTGAGACCCCACAAGGGCGAGGCACGAGAGCCCGAGGGAGACGAGACCTCCACCACAACAGGGCCACTGGGGAAACAACGCCACGGGATCCCACAGCCCCAAACTCGAGAGCGGTCCCGCAACGCACCCATGACGCCAGCCAGCCAAAGCCTTTGGCACCCCTCGACCCTCCCAACGGGGCCACGGCCTCACCACCGGGGGCGTGCCAGAGCGACCTCGGCCTTTGGCCCTCAGCCCCCACATGCCACAGCGCCTCATCCCATTCTCGTCCATTTCCAATCCAGTCTCGCTCCGGGGAGCACCATACCCCTGTGGAATGGCCCCCCCGTTGCCCGGGCGGTCCCCCCAATCCAAAGTCCACAGGCGCCAGCACGATAGCGCCCGTCCATCCGCGGCCTGCCACGGGACCAGGTGGAAGGCCGCACGCTCACAGAGGAGGGGGGCATAAGATAGCCTCCACACCCTCCTCCCCCAGCGCACACCGGGGCGACCCGCAGCCGGGGCACGCATCGCACACACGCGGGCACCCTTCACGGCTGGAACACCGGCCCGGCCTTACCCTCCCCCAGAGTTCAGAGGGGGGAGGCGCAGACCACGTTAGGCAAAGAGTGGCACTCGGCCCCCACCGCGGGAACCGGTGGACCGCTCCCCCCCCCAATGGCAGGGGAAGAGGGAATTCTGCCCACGCACAACTGGCAGCCACAGGGGTGGCAGCTGACGACACGCAGTGAGGCGGCGTGCTGGGGGATCCGACCCACCCCGGAAGAGGACACGCCTCCACGATCGCTAGGGAAGATGCTTTCTCACCGAAGGTGGATCGCCTCCGACCCCAGTCGCCCCCGTCAGGAAGCCCAGGCGGAGGTGTTCAGGCACGCCCCGGGTGTGGGGGGTCTGCGGTATGGGGTAAAATACGCACGGTTGGCAACTCCTGAGAGATCGCGGTCGGGGCCCCTCATACAAAAGCCACCTCACTTTGAGGGGAACACTCTCCCGTCGGTACGGGAGGGGGTCAACGAGGCAGACCAGGCAGGATGGAGGCCCCTCACGGGGCTGGCTGGCACCACGCCACCAGACCAGCCCCCACCACAGTCGCCCACACGACCGTGCAACAACCCCCTCTCGGGCAGGGAGGGAGAAGCAAAAGCCGTGCACTTGCCTTCCGAAGTCCACCACACACACATCGTGGGGACGCCGAGACAACACCCCCGCCCGCCCATGCGGCACAGGGGGATGCCTCTGGGCTTACCCGCCTCGACCCCCCACCCCAAGCAAACTGCTCGAGGGGGTAACCCAACACAGCAGACGCTGCAGCGGTGACCAGAGGGGGAGACCTGGAACGAGGACGACAACCACCATTCAGTTTCAAGCACGTTGGGGAATAACCTGGTCCACTCCAGGGGCACCAAAAAGGGCCACGCAGACCCAGCAGCCACGCACCAAACGTGGCACGCGACCGGAGAGGCGAGACGGCCCCGCCCCCATCCATCACCGGGAGGGGTGGCCCGGGCCAGGCAACAGCCACAAAGGGTGAGCGAGGGCCGGGCGCTGATCATCATAAACCCGGAACCCTGTCAGCGTGAGGAGTCCCAACCCCTCCAGCGACAGTCGCCGAAGGACAGCGTGTCAACACTAACCTCATTTCGCGGACTGTCCCCTGCTTTGCGTGCTGCACGGAAGATTCAGAGGACAAGAGACATGTATAAAAGCGGCCACCAGGTGGAGCCCAAACACAACCGGCGACAGCCAGCAAAAGTCTGCTGCAGACACGGGACAATCAATCCTTGGCCAGACAACACCCACAAAGAGCGAGCGAGGGCTGCCCGCTGCGTCAAGAGGACCCACGATCCCCGCCAACGCCACGAGGCCAAGGGCGGGGCGAGCGAGGTCGGGCCGCATAGTCTCGCACCCGCACCTCCCACCCACCGCCCACGGGTGGGAAAGGAGACGTGAGGTGGCCGCGGGCAGAACGAGAAGAGCAGCCCCCGTTCACCATGAATGGACTGTCCCTCGCTTGGCACACGGCTGAAGACCCGGGAGAGTGCCACATCACCACATCGATCAGGCCCCAAGGATGGGGAGGGTTGGGGAGCTCAGTCAGGGCACCGAGGACAGCGATAATAAGAGCCTGCTTCAGCCTCGCCAGCCCCGCCTCCGGAGGAGGGCGGCGGACAACCCAAAGACCCAAAGACGTGGGCCACCTGACACGCAACGACACAGAGCCAGCGGGATAAAAGGGGAGGTTCCCGCAAACGCCCCCAAGTGCCATCTTTTGAGGGGCCAGAGACCAACGAGAGAGGCAGGCACCACCGTCAGGACACTCCAACGCCCTAGAGCATGTGGAGGCCCAACTCCTCTAGCGACAGTTGCCAAAGGACAGCGTGTCATCACTAACCTGGAGGCGGAAGATGATGATATCAGGTGATCAAAACCACCTAGCAGGAAGATGGGGACCGAGCCGCTTGAACAACCCTGCCCCCACGACACTCGACACAGCCACCTGTCCCAAGCAGGTACCCAACGCCAGCAGACAAGGGGCACTCAGGGACATCTGGTCGACCCCAAGGACCACCACACTTCACCTCGTGGCGTAGAGGGTCAGGGAAGCCCTCGCCAGCCCCGGGCCCCTGGCCCCTGGCCCCTGGCCCCAGACCCCAGACCCCAGACCCAGCATGGGGACTTGTGGATGAGAAAACATCGGAACAGGACCGCCGCGGCCGACGAGCGGCCGCGGGCCGACAGGGGTTCCCATTGCGGGCCACTCGCGTCACCCAGGGCACGATTCCCATCCCCAGTACGGGGACTTGTGGAGGAGAAAACATTGGGACGGGACCGCCGCAGCCCAGGAGCGGCTGCGGGCAGACAGGAGTCGCCCTCGCCGGCCACACGTGCCACCCATGGCCCAGTCTGTGCCCCCAGAGTAGGACTCGGAAGAAGCCAAGGACAACTGTGTGCCACTCACAGGTCTGTCCCTGTCTCCTGAACGGTACTCATGGAAAATGGGTAGTAAAGGCGAGGCCGAGGGAGAGAGACACGCATGCACGGGATGGCAGCCGGTCGCTGGACACCCTCCTCTCCCGTCCACGTTTGCCGTCTCCTTCCTGTCCCCACGAGGTGGGTCGGGTCGCCAAAGCGGCCACAGCGTGCTGGTCGACTTGCTCAGGCAGCCCCACAAGCCGCCTGGCTGGCTGAGCCTGGAAGCGTGGCGACAACCTCCTCTCGTCACAGACCTGCAGGCCCAAGGTCCACTCCCAGATGTCCCAACCGGCATCCCAGCACGAACGAGATGGCCCTAAGAAGGCTGCTTGCTTCCCAGAACTCAGTCTCGCTCACTTCGGGGAGTGTCCCCTGCTTTGCCTGCTGCACAGAAGATTCAGAAGACAAGAGACATGAATAAAAGCGGCCGCCAAGTGGAGCCCGAACACAACCGGCACCAGCCACCGGAGGTCTGCTGCAACACGGGGCAAGCCTCGGCCAGGCAACAGCCACAAAGAGCGAGCGAGGGCTGCCCGCTGCGTCAAGAGGACCCACGACCCCCACCAACGCCACGAGGCCGAGGACGGGGCGAGCGAGGTCGGGCCGGATAGTCTCTCACCCGCGCCTCCCACCCACCGACCACGGGCGGGGAAGGAGAGGTGAGGTGGCTGCGGGCAGAAGAGCGACCCCCCGTTCACCACGAATGGACTGTCCCTCGCCTGGCACGCAACTTCAGGACCGGGAGAGCCCGACGTCACCACATCGATCAGGCCCCGAGGACGGGGAGGGTTGGGGAGGTCAGTCAGACCAGCGAGGACAGCGATCACAGGAGCCCGCTACAGCCTCGCCAGCCCCGCCTCCGGAGGACGGCGGCGGACAACCCAAACACGAGGGCCGCCTGACACGCAACGGCACAGAGCCAGCGGGGTAAGGGCGAGGGTTGTCGCAAACGGCCCCCCGGGTGCCGTCTCTCGAGGGGCCGGAGACCAACGCGAGAGGCAGGCACCACCGTCAGAACACTCCAACGCCCTAGAGCCGGCGCGCGGGCCCGGGCGGTCAGCTTAAAGGGAACAGGGCAGGCCGCTGATCATCAGGAACCCGGAACCCTCTCAGCTTGTGGAGGCCCAACCCCTCCGCCGACAGTCGCCGAAAGACAGCGTGTCAGCACTAACCTGGAGGCGGAAGATGACGATATCAGGAGATCAGGAACACCGTGCAGGAAGACCGGGACCGAGCCACTTGAACACGCCTGCCTCCACGACACTCGACACAGCCACCTGTCCCAAGCAGGTCCCCAGCGCCAGCAGACAAGGGGCACTCAGGGACATCTGAGCGACCTCAAGGACCACCCACCCCCCTCATGGCGCAGCGGGTCAGGGAGGCCCTCGCCAGCCCCGGACCGCGGACCCCGGGCCCCGGGCCCAGCACGGGGACGTGTGGAGGAGAAAACATCGGAACGGGACCGCCGTTGCCGACGAGCGGCCACGGGGCGACAGGGATCGCCCTCGCCGGCCACTCACGCCACCCAGGGCCCGGTCCCCGGCTCCAGCACGGGGACTTGTGGAGAAGAAAACATCGGGACGGGACCGCCACGGCCCACGAGAGCCGCGGGCCGACAGGGGTTCCCATCGCGGGCCACTTGCGCCACCCAGGGCACGGTTCCCATCCCCAGTACGGGGACTTGTGGAGGAGAAAACATTGGGACGGGACCGCCGCGGCCCAGGAGCGGCCGCGGCCAGACAGGAGTCACCCTCGCTGGCCACACGCGCCACCCATAACCCGGTCTGTGCCCCCAGAGTAGGACTCGGAAGAAGCCAAGGACGACTGGGTGCCACTCACAGGGCTGTCCCTGCCTCCTGAACGGGACCCAGGAAAAATGGGTAGGAGAGGCGAGGCCGAGGAAGAGGGACATGCATGCACGGGATGGCGGCCGGTCGCTGAACACCCTCCTCTCCCTTCCAGGTTTGCCGTCTCCTTCCTGTCCCCGCGGGGTGGTTCGGGTCTCCAAAGCGGCAAAAGCGTGCTGGTCGACCTGCCCGGGCAGCCCCACAAGCTGCCTGGCTGGCTGAGCCTGGAAGCGCAGCGGAAACGTCCTCCCGTAACAGACCTGCAGGCCCAAGATCCCCCTCCCAGATATCCCAACCACTGTCCCGGCACGACCGATATAGCCTTGCGAAGGCTGCTTGCTTCCCGGAACTCAGTCTCGGTCACATAGGGGATTGTCCCTTGCTTGGCCTGCTGCACCGAAGATTCACAGGACAAGAGGCTTGTATAAAAGCGGCCTCCAGGTGGAGCCCGAACACAACCGGCGCCAGACACAGAGGTCTGCTGCAACACACGGGACAACCTACTAGAGCCTATCATTTCGGAATCCAGAAAGTCCCCCCAGCCTCGATGGCTCTGCCATGAGAACGAACTCCCGTGGCACGGGGGTACGGAGGGTGGGGGGGATCGGGTTCTGAAGAATTCAACTGAGTGAAGGAATGTCACGGGATTCAGAGTGCCAACGATGGGCTGAGAGGCGAGCAGGGCAGGGGAGCAGGGCTGGCCTTTCCCCCCCAGTGATTTAGGGAACCTGGGACAGCCCACAGAGTATGCCTGGTTGTAGTCCAGGCCCCCAGGGATTTTGGGAACCTGGGACTGCCCAGAGATGAGCTCTGGTGGGCAGATCGATCCCTTCCAGGGACTTAGTGAACCTCGGACAGCGCTCAGATGACACCAGCTTTGTTGCCCAGTCCCCACCCCCCACAACAGGAAGACTCTTCCAGAAGGTGCCATTGCTGCAAAGACTGCCAAAAAACCGCAGGGCCTGCACAAATGTCAGGGTCGGCACTGTGCCCCCCGCGGATTACGGAAAGAGCCGAAAGTTGGCGACAAAGGCCGGGGGACCACAGGAAGGGCCGAAGAGGTTTGGCGAAAAGAGTCAAAAGGCCTCAGGGAGAACCGAGTTAGGACGGAGAGGGCCGAGGATGGACGGAAACAACCGAGGGATGAGGGAGAGAGCCGAACGGAGGATGTGCGGTGGGGTCCTGCAGCCCAGGCTCAGAGGATGCACGGAAAGAACGGAAGGAGGAAAGAAGAGTGGCCAGGCGGCCGGCAGCGATGAGGGCGGGGACGGTAAGGAGGACTGCAGAGGTGGCGGGGAGGGAGAGACTGCGCGGGGCCAAGGTGACCCGGATTTCGGCAGAGCGGTAGGAAGGGAGGGGGCGGAAGGGGTCCCGGAGGGGGCAGGAGTGACTAGCTGTGCGGGGTGGTGAGGGATGGCCCCCAGGAACAAACTGGGTAGGGGCCCGGGGCACAAGGTGGGCAGGATGGGGGGAGCTGTAGGGAGAGCTGGAGGTGGGGGTTCTGGGAGGTGGGCAAGCGGTAGGGGGGGGATGGGTGGGAGGGAGTGACTGGGCAGTGGGTAGGAAGGGACCGGGTGTGTGGGGTAGGGAGGAGCTCTAGGGAGGGCCGGACGTGGGGGTTACGGGAGGTGCAGAAACCATGGGGGTGGGGGTGGCACTGAGGGAGTGACCAAGAGGCAGAAAGGCCCACTCTCAACCACTCGTGTGCACACCCCTTGCACATCGCAGGCGGCTCCCTTGCCAAGGGCCCCTGCAGTGACACAAGAATGTATGACGTGGGGAGGGGCCTGGGTCTGCCTGCAGGTTGCTCTTCTGAATTCAAGTGAAGTTTGGGGAAGACGCTTGGATACAAAACAGGAGAGGGGCCCTTTTACCTACAGTTTTTGAAGTTTTTAGCGCAACTCACCCCTCTCAGTACAGCACATAGGGTAGATGTACCCACATTACACATGGGTGAGCTCAGGGGAGCTCTTAGGAGTGAGACTTCAGGGTGGGAGACAGGAGCCTGGATGTGTCCAGAAATGACTGACGCACACTGTGTGGGCAGAGAGAGCCATCTCTGGTGTCCTACCGCCTTCCTCCTGTCACCTACAGCTCCTGCAGAAGCCGCCTCCTGGCCCACAGCAGCAGAGGCTCCGGCCATCACACACATGCTCCACACCTGACTACGAGGAAGAGATGGGGAATGGCTGCTCCTCCCTTTCAGATCTGCCCAGGAATTCCAGTGGCCCCCTGCTCACCACTTAGTCCTGTACCCACCCTGGGACGTGCAGGAGCCCGGGAGAAAAAGCCTTTTTAGATGCCCTGCCCAGCGAATTCCTCACCTCTTACAGAAAAGAAAGAAAGACATGAATTAAGGTAAGCTAAGCGGCTGTCACAGCCGCCAACCTATTGGGACTCCTGGCAGAGCCACCAGATGATCTCTTGTGTGTAGGCCACTCCCCCCTGGGATTTAGGGAACCTGGGACATCACACAAATGAGCCCTGGTCTGCAGGCCTGTCACCCCCAGGGATTCAGGGAATCTGGAACAACTCAACAGATGAGCCCTCAGAATGGGGTGGCCCAGGTAAGGCTCAGCAGAGTGACGTTCTTGCTTCACTTTCTCCAGCTGACTTTTCTGTACCAATTTTTTTTGGTAACAATTTCTTTGTAGAATTGCTGTTTCCTAAATGGAATGGCAGTGGTAACAACTTACTGTTGTGGTTTTTAAAAAATATTTATTTATTTTTTACTTTGAGTTTTTGTTTTATAACCATTGTGTTTTTCCACAGTTAGTTTCATCCTCTGGAACTCAGAGAACTAGGTAAAATTACATGGATAAATTGAGGTGAACTTTTGTCCTAAGTGGAGCTTGAATTCAGTTAATATTTCTGATTTGGTTAAAATAACATTTTTCTTTTAGGCCAATGTAAGTGAGTACATTTCCTACAATCGTTTTTTGTAATAGAAGGAAAAGCGCCTCTATTTTCTTTTTTCCTATTCACTTCTTAACCCATTCCAGCCTTGCTTCTATACTCATCACTGCTCTGAAGCAGCTTTTCTGTGGATATGGTAGTTCTCACTTATCCTCAGGGTATATGTTCCAAGACCCCCAGTGGAGGCCTGAAACTTTAGATAGCACCAAACCTTATATTATGTGTTTCCTATACGTACATACCAATGACAAAGTTTAATTTATAAATTAAGCACAGTAAACAGATTAATAACAATAACTAACAATAAAATAGAACAATCATAACAATATACTGTGCACAATTTCATGGATAAAAGATTTCTTCTTACCGTAGATCTTAGCAACCTCAGCCTACTTTTTTTCTTTCCTTATTAAGCTGAGAACTTTCACTTTTTGACTTAAAGGAAGCACTTTGTGGCTTTGGCATAGCTGAGTTGCCAGCATCACCACTGTTGAGCTTGGGGACCATTATTAACTAAAATAAGATATACTTGAACATAAGCACTGTGACACTGTGACAGTCGATCTGATAACTGACGTGGCTACGAAGTCACTAATGGGCAGGTAGCATATGCAGTGCAGAGGTGCTGGACAGGATGATTTCAATCTGCTACTCAGAATGGGAAAAGATGCATAGTAGATAACCTCCAGAGCATAGATGAGAGTAAAATGTAAAAATAATTAAGAAGTGAAGAGTTTTGAGTATTTATGATCTGTGTTTTTAATATAATTTAATTATAAGTTTACATAATTTAATGTTTAATAATGGCTATTTAAAACCTGTCTCAAAATTTCTGAAAATTAAACTATTGGCTCTCATGAGGCAGTGTCATCTGGCTCCAGCTTACATCACAGCATCCCATACTTCCTATCCAGCTCAGTAGTCACTTTCACAGGGAGCCTTTCTAAAACCCTCAGTGTACATCGATATCCTTATTATATGTTCTCAAGATACTATGTACCTCTTTTTTATCATAGGATAATTTTTTATTTATTTGACTGATTGATTAATTGATTAAGCGCCATGAGGACAGAGATGGTTTTACTTTTTCCTCTATCTCCTCCATCATGTAGCCCAGTGCGGAAATAGCAGATGCAATATTTGTTGAATGACTGAGTAAATGATGAAAACACGGAGTATGTATGTATTTATGTATTCCAGAATATCTGTTCCTTTGAAAAAGGTGTTTTTTTCCCTATTATAAGCAAATTATGTACAATGGAGTCTCCTCATATACAAATTTACTTATGCAAATTCAACTGTATGAGCTTAGCCCCATAAAAATAAGAGGGGGAGAAAGCAACAGTCTAAATGGTGCATTATTCTGCCTAACATTCCACTCAATGAACCGTGAGCATGAGATGAAATGTGTAAACCTGCTTTTTCTTCAATGATCCCAGTTTCTGGGTATCTCTGATATTATCATCTCACCAGATTAAGTGTGATTCTAAGAAGAGATACAATGTAGATTTTTCTTATGTTACCCAGTTGCTTTTCTGTTGCTCCATCTGGTACTCAACTGAAGAAACAGCAATAATTCCAATGGTAGACACAAAACAGGTTGTATTGCAAAATTACCCCAAACATTTCTTCAATCGCTATTGGAGTTTCTGAGAGACAGCCCAATTTAACGGATGCTCAGGGTAATATTACATACATGACTTTTATTTTGTGTGTTACCTTGACACTGAATCTCCATGGAATATGAAACTACATTATTTGAATTAAAAAATTTGAGGCCGGGCGTGGTGGCTCACGCCTGTAATCCTAGCACTCTGGGAGGCCGAGGCGGGTGGATTGCTAGAGGTCAGGAGTTCGAGACCAGCCTGAGCAAGAGCGAGACCCCGTCTCTACTAAAACTAGAAAGAAATTATATGGACAACTAAAAATCTATATAGAAAAAATTAGCCGGGCATAGTGGCGCATGCCTGTAGTCCCAGCTACTCGGGAGGCTGAGGCAGGAGGATCGCTTAAGCTGAGGAGTCTGAGGTTGCTGTGAGCTAAGCTGATGCCACGGCACTCACTCTAGCCTGGGCAACAAAGTGAGACTCTGTCTCAACAAAAAAAAAAAAAAAAAAAAAAAAAAAAAAAAAAAAAAATTGAAAATATAGAAAATTGAAAGAAAGTGTACATACTTAAAGCCACAAAAAAAAAAAAAAAAAAAACCTATCTGTAAACTTGAACATACAGTGATAGAATATTTCTTTTTAGTTTTTTTTCTAAGTATGGTGTTTTGGGGTGTTAGTTTGTATATTGTGGTACATATGTAATTTTGTATTCTTATTTCTCCTATTATAACTGAGAAAGAAAAAAAAAACCTTTTTATCTGAGGAATTCCAGCACTATTAAACTATGAGGCCAGGAGAGGCATTTAAAATGTAACAGCAGTCACTCTCACTCCCCCTTGAGCAGAATAATTACCTCATGAAGCCACTTGCTATGAGGCTCTAGACTAAACTGATGCCAGGTAGCCATGAAATGCCATGCACCCTATAGTTCGGCAGTGTATAACCAATCACTAACCACTGTTGTATCTGTAAACCAATGAGAATTCCTGCTGAGCAACTTTTGTAATTGTCCCCTCTCCTGATTTGTCCTTTTTTCTTTAAAATCTTGAGCTTTTCCTTGCTCCCTGGAACACTCCTCAAGGCAACTTGAAAGTGTTTCCCAGGCTACTGTCCTCAACCTTGGCCCAAATAAACTCTCTATATTAATTTTGCATCAGCTTCTTCCTTTTAGGTTGATATAACACAGAAATTTCTATATTATAATAAATTGAGTGTAAATATATATGTTGAATTTCCCAAAAATGTATTATAGGTGCATTGTCCTCACATCATGTTCTAAAGACGACAGTTTAGTAACTATTACTCTATATAAGAGTTAAACAAGGTTTATGGGAGGCCACTGTTTTGGACTAGCCGCCTGCACTAGGCCCCAGTAGACCAGGCCAAACCAGAATGGGTTTGCTTGTGCTAAGTGCCACAGTTAAACAGAACTTTGAAACAGACCAGTTTCCCAAAAAGCAGGTGAGACCAGTCAACCAACCTCAGTCACATGGTAAGGAAGTCCCCTCTTTTTTAACCCTATAAGGAAATTAACTTTTAAATGGCCAATCCATTTTTTGTGTTGTTTCTGCTCTCTGCAGCATTTTTTCTGCCTATAAAGCCAAACTTCTCTGCTCAGTTCATTGAAACACTCATTCTATTTTACAGAGTGAGGTGTTGCCCAATTCTACAAGCACAAATAAAAGCTAATTAGATCTTTAAATTTGTTGTAATTTTGTCTTTTGACATAAGTTAAACACCCTAATAACAAACAGACAAAGGAATGAACAGATAATGCAGACAAGAGAAAACCGAGCCTGAATGGCTACAGACATATAAAAAGATGCCCAACCTCATTAGTAATTGGGAAAATTCAAATGAAAACCACAATTCCATATTTTTGTTTTTTTTTTAGACAGAGTCTCACTCTGTTGCCCAGGCTAGGGTCCACTGATGTCAGCCTAGCTCACAGCAACCTCAAACTCCTGGGCTCAGGCAATCCTCCTGCCTCAGCCTCCTAAGTAGCTGGGACTATAGGCATGTACCACCATGCCTCGCTAATTTCTTCTATATATATTTTTGGTTGTCCATATAATTTCTTTGCATTTTTAGTGGAAATGGGGTCTTGCTCTTGCTCAGGCTGGTCTCGAACTCCTGAGCTCAAATGATACACCTGCCTCAGCCTCCCAGAGTGCTAGGATTACAGGTGTGAGCCACCGTGCCCGGCCAGAATTCCACATTCTTTGGGTTGGTAAAACCTTAAAAGTGTTGTGACATCAAGTGTGGTGTGGATTTGAGAAAGACAACTTGCCTGTTGTGGGAGAGCATATCATTAAAATTCCTTTGCAGAGCAATTTGGCACAATTTGGTAAAGCTGAAGATGCACAATTATTTGACCCAGCAATTTTACTCCAGGATGTACATCCTAGGGCAGTGGATCTGAAAGTGTGGTCTTCAGGCCAGCAGCATCAACATCACTTAAAAACCTCCTTTAGAAAATGAATCAGAACCTCTGGGGGTGGGATTCAACAATCTATGTTTCCACAAAACCCTCAGGGGATTCTGATGCATTCCAAAGTTTGAGAACCACCGGCCAAGATAAATGCTTGCAAATCAGTGTAAGGCGTAGATTTGGTGTTCATTTTAGCATTGTTTGTAATAGGGTAGATGGGATAACAATTTAAATGCTCATCAATATGATACAGAATAAAAAATAATATATTTAAACCATGGAACACTACACAGCAGTTAAAACGAATGAATTAAAATTATGTGTATCAAGCTAACTAAATCTAAAATACTTGAGTGAGAAAAAGAAGCTTGGAAGGATGTATATGGTATTATACAATTTCTGTAAATTCAAATATCATGCCAAACAAGATGATATTTTGTTAAGAGATATATATTTGTGCAGCAAAAGTATAAATACTTAAAAGGGAATGACAGATCCTATTAAGACAAATTAAGACAGATAAATTAAGAATATTGTCCTGGGAACACGTAGGGAGAAGAAGAGAGTCTGTTGTGTTTAGAAATGTTTTATTTTAGGCTGGGTAGGTGTTCATTATATTACATAATGTATTTCCTAGGCTTTACTGTTTTTTTGTAAGGCAAGCATGGAAATGAGGTTTATTGAGGAGAGAAAGATAGGATGATAGGGCAAGAGCAAGATACGGGTTTACAAAGTGTGATGCATACGCCACAGATGATGGCCAGACCCATTGTAACAGCAGGAAAAGAGAGCTAGGCTTTTTTTTCCTGACTTGTTTTATGATGAAATAAAATAAAAACCTTATATGAGTTAACTCCAGAAGAACTCTCTGATACATAATCCTCTTGGGATCATTGTACTTTATTCTTGATCCTAATGAAAAAATATATAAAGAGAAGACCTCTTAGGACTTTTATGGCCTCCCATGGCTCTTTAACAGTACAATTTAGTATGTAATTAAAAAAATAGAATCCAAGATTCCCAGGTCTTAATATATTTAGTAACTCTTATTTATTTATCTTTATAGATTCTTACTTTGTGCATGACTTATTTCTTATTAGCTTCATGCTCTTATTTTATATTGATCTTGAATTAAACTGCTGAAGGGGATGTTACAATACGGTTATTAAAAATATTTCAAAACTATTAAAGTGGAAATAATTAAACTCTTCAAAACAGTTTCAAGAATAGTACAAAGATATACTGTGTTCCCTCAGCCTGATTTCCCAGTTGTTAGAAATTTACCACATCTGCCTTATCATTCTCTCTTTCTCTCTGTGTAGCTACAAGTCATTTTTTTCTGAACCATTTGGCAGTAAGTCACAGACATGATGTCACAGGACCCCTCAATACTTCAATGTCTATTTCCTAAAAAATAGACACTTTTCTACATGAATCACATTATGTCCGTTAAAATCAGGAAATTAATACCATAGCACATTCTAATCCACAAACCTCATTCAAATTTTACTGATTTTCTCCAATACAGTCTTTTATAGATCCAGCATCCAATATAGGATCACATGTTGCATTTCACTGTCATGTCTCATTAGTTTCTTTCTATCTGGAGCAGTTCCGAGTCTCTCCTTCCTTTCATGACCTTGATATTTTGGAGAGGACAGGCCAATGACTTTGCAGAATGTCCATCAGTTTGTGTTTGTCTGATGTTTCCTCATGACTGGATTTAGGACATGCGTTTTGAAAGGCAGCTGTGCTCACCACTATACCACCAATGTACTCAGGACAGGCGTTTTTGGCAGGAATACCACAGAGGTGATGCTGTGTTCTTCTCGATGAATTCTATCAGAAGGCACATGATGTTGATTTGTCCCATTGCTGATGAAGTTTACTTTTATCATATGGTAAGATGATGTCTGCCAGACTTTGCAATGGAAACTTAATGAATAAATATTGTCTGGAGATATTTTGAGACTATGTAAAAATCCTGTTCCTGATCACACTTTCACCCATTTATATTAGTATCCAGTTTTGCTCCTTGACCAAAACAATTATTATAAGGGTTGCCAAATGGTAATCGTCCCTTCCATTATCCTTCTACATTTATTAGTTGACCTTCTATTGTAAGGGAAAGCTTTCCTGCCTCTGTATCCACCCCCCGTTTGTTTATCTATTAATTGATATCACTATGGGCTCCTAGGTTCCTATTTTATTCAATGGTTTATAAACGATTGCTCTCATTATATCATTTCTTTGATGTTCAAATTATCCCAGATTTAGCCAGTGGGAGCCCCTTGGTTAGCTCCAGTGTCATTTTGATATAACTCCATGATCTTTTGGGAATTTCCATATTTTATGGTACCTGATGTTCTAAGCTTCTTAAATACTTTCCCTGCCTGAGCCCTGAAATTAGCCATTTCTCTGGTTCCTTTTGAGGAGAATAGTATTTAGAAACCAAAGTCTGGAAGTCTGGCATACTCATTGCTGCTGGTATACTCATCTTTGTGTTTATGTGTGTATGTATATACAAAATATTTGTACAAAACTTTGTACAAAATATTTGTACAAACAAATATTTTAATATTTTATTGAATGTTAAAGGTTAGTAATGTGTCAGAATGGGGGGCATTGTAGGTTCCCTGTGTACTATTGAGAGGAACTGAGTAAAACATGTACTTATCCTTAATGCTTGCTTGACACGGGAGGGGAGTGGGGTCCGGCACAGGGCATGGTATGGTGGCTCATGCCTGTAATCTTAGCACTCTAGGAGGCTGAGGCAGGAGGATCGCTTGAGGTCAGGAGTTCGAGACCAACCTGAGCAAGAGTGAGACCCAGTCTCGACAAAAACTGGAAAGAAAAATTAGCCAGGTATGGTGGCGAGTGCCTGTAGTCCCAGTTACTCAGGAGGCTGAGGCAGGAGGATCCCTGGAGCCCAGGAGTTGGAGGTTGCAGAGAGCTATTATGACGCCACTGCACTCTAGCCCAGGTGACAGAGCAAGACCCTGTCTCAAAGACAGAGAGAAACAAACAAAAAAAAATCCAAACTGTACTGTATAATCTGTGGCTTTAAATTGCTTTGTTTTAAATCTTAAAGGCTAAATTAAATATGTAAGGAGAGTGTTATGAATATAATATTGACCAAATTAACTAATAGAAATTGAAACCAAGAGGAAATTTAAAATACGAAACGGGTCATTTTTTTGTTGCTTTACACTTTTTATTATCTCAGGGAATTTAAAAATTTTTCATTTATTCTAGGCACTTGGGTACATCAGTTAAACAAAACAGACAAAAATCCTAGCTTCTACCGGCGAAGACCAGAGAGACACTAAAAGGCAAACATGTAAAATAAATACAGTCATACCTCAGTATCTTTAGGGGATTGGTTCCAGGATCCCCACCAATACCAAAATCTGTGGATGCTCAAGTCCCTAATATAAAATGGCATAATATTTGCGTATAACTTATATATATCCTCCTGTATACTTCAAATGATCTCTACATTACTTACAATGCCAAATACAATGTAAATACTATATAAATAGTTGTTGTACTGTATTTCTTGTGTTATTTAATTTTTTATCCTGAATATTTTTGACCTGCGGTTAGTTGAATCTGTGAATGCCTAACCATAGATCCGGAAAGCTGACCATAGAGATCGCTACCAGGTGTGAAGTGTCATGGGAAGAAAAGAAAAAGAATGAAGTAGGAAGGATCGAGAATTGGTGTCTGGCGGTTGCAATTTTAAATACCTGGCTCAGGCTAAGTATCAACGCTAAGTGACATTTCCTCGTGAGAGGATATTCCGGCTGTTTTGACAGTAAACAGAGTAGATTGTTTTGACAGTAAACAGAGTAGATGATGGGCAGGGAGGCCCTGCGGTTTAGTAGGTCACTGAGGTATCATTGAGATGCTGGAAGTAACGCAGGTGAGAACTAGTCTGATTTATTTTGGAAGTGGAACCAACGAGCTTTCTTGGCAGATTGGAAGTGAAAATGAGAGTGTGAGAGGGACCAAGGATGACGCCAAAGTCTGTGGCCTGAGCAGCTGGAAGGATGCCCTGACACCAGCACCTGGCTCTCTCTGTCCCTTTGACCACAGGCAGAGTTTGGCGGGTCCTTTGGTGGAGTACTGGCCGCTAGACTGGGACACTGTCACGTGTCTCGACTTCTGGGACGTATGCGATCCCGGGGAGGAGTCACAGGGGTCTGGGGCACGAACAGTTTTCGCATTGCAAATGCCAGCTGGAAGTGCTGGGCCTGAAGCCAGTGAATGACAAAACGACTCGAACTATGACATTGAAAAAAACAATGGTCGGAGGGTTTCAGGACCTCGAGGTCTCAACTGCGACCAACAGACACCTCGGCCCCCGCCAGCGCGGCACCCCGCTTGCTCCTCAGGGCGCGGCGGCGGCCCACACCGCGGGCAGAAACCGCCCCTGCGTGGCCGGGCGGGCGCGAGCCGCAGCCGCCTGCGGGCCGGGCTGGGAAGAGGCTCCCGCGCGCTCCCGCCCAGGCTCGGTGGCCATCTTCCGCGCGCGCTTTCCCGCGCAGGCTCCACCCCCTGCTGTGGGCGGTCGGTTCCCCACAGCAGCGGCCGCCCGACCTGCGCGGCTCCAAGGTGGGGGTGGCGCCGCCCGCCCATCACGAGGCGGGGCCTGGCGGGGGCGGGACCTGGCGGGGTGGGGCCGGGGCGGGGCCGGCACGGCAGCCGCGGCGGTTGCCTGATGAGGCCCCGCCCCCCGCTTCTCTGGGAGCGCGCGACGCCTCGGGGTGCGCCCGCGCACGAGTCTGGGCGGCGCGGAGGGAGCCCGGAACGCAGCTGCGGGCGTGAGGGCGGCGGGAGCCGCGGAGCCGGCCAGAGAGCGGCGCTGCGGGAGCGGGCGGCCAAGACACAGGTGACGGTGAGTGCGGCGCCGGCCCCTCGCCTCGCCCTCTCGGGCCCTTGGGCGGCGGCCTGAAGCCCCGAACCGTGGTGCCCGGGGGCTCCCCCGTCAGCCCGGCCCGTGGGCTCCGGGCCGAGCCGGCGGCTCCGTTTCCAGCTTCGGGCGAGGTCCCTTCCCCGAGGACCCGCCCTTTGGGCTTCGTCCCTTCCCTCTGAGGAAGGGACCCGAGCTCAGCTCGGAATTCAGGCAGGCGGGCGACCGAGGCGCCCACCGCCCGCCGCGGTAAAGCGGAAACGCAGACCCCTCCCCCCAACTTGGCGGGTCTGGCGGTCGCCAGGGTGGCGCGAGGGGCGGGCGGGGACGGCCCGGGGTCTCCAGGTGAGGGTTGGCGGGGCGGGGACCCGGCTCCGGAGCCGGACTGTCGCCCGAGGCGCCCGGCGCGTCCCGCCCGCGGTCCCGCAGCGGAGCTCGCTGGGCTCGGAGCGAAAGTCCCGGCCGCCTCCTCGGAGGAGGAGCGCGGACGACTCTCACAGGTGGTTTCACCGGCTGTGGCTGCTGGTTGTGATTTTGGGTCCCGGGCGTGGTCGGTAGCGGCTCGCTGATGCCTCTTTAAGGCTGAAAAAAGCGCCCCAATCCACTGACTTAATGCGTGCAAGAAACGGTGTTGAGATTCCTTATTACCTTGCCATTCTTTTAAATGACAAGGCTTCGTAGAGGAATTCGGTGGTGGTGTGCAGTTTGCAAACGTAAACGTTAAAGGGCTTGGAATACAGTAGAGGCTCATTAAAATATTTGTTGAACGAATGAATCTGGAAGCATCAGACAAAGCTGGTCTCACATCTAGTAAAATTTAGGCACATACCCTTTTGACTAAGATTAAGGAAAAAACGTTGGCAAAAACCACGTGGTTTTGTTCATATGCTTGTTTTCGATTTTTACCCAATCTGTGCCTACTTTGAAACCATCAGTTGTTACTCTCAGTACTACTAACATAGAAAATAAGTTTGAAAAGTGAATTTTTTATTTTGAGAAAAGTTGGTATCCATTATCTATTTCTTAAAAACAGGCTTTATTTCTCATTTTCTTTAAAAATAATGGAGAACATAAAGATGGCGCTGGGATTGTATTTTGAGACCCAGCTTTATTTTTCATTGTGAATAAAGTTGTTTATGTGTTTTTGAGGGACTGCTATGGTCTTGAGTTTCATTTCCAACAAGGGAGGACTGTAAATGGAAGGAGGAAAAAAACCGAATGTTGCACTAATACAATTCAGCATTACCATTTACTCAACAGATGTTCATTAAACATCTATTATGTGCTTAGATCTGTGTTGAGTGGTGTTCCTGGGGCCGAACAAAACTCACAATAATCCCTGTTTAAAACCAGCATAAAGTTCTTACCTATAATTGATGTTGCAAGTGGAGACTGTCTTCAATCCCTAGGGCCTGCTTTAAGTTGGGAAAAGTGGCAGCTGAACTGCAGGAACTGTAAATTCATAACAGTCTACTTAAAAGTTAATAAGTAACTTAAGAGGGCTAAGAATATTGGGTTCCACTTTCATATTGTCAGTTTAGTGAAATCTATCTACATTTTAAACAGAAGGGAGGAAGAGATTTAACAGACTGGTGTTTTTATTCTCTCTCTCTTACAAGAAGATTTTAGTACAGTGTATTTATTGAAAGGTCATGGACTTCTGGTTCTGTGTTCTCTAAATAATCTTTGCAACAGCAATATTTTCTATTTTTAAAAATCACTGATGATAAACATTGGATTCCTTTTCCATAAGAAACGTTTTTAGGCAAAGCACCATTTCAGGAGTTTATTTTGTCCTTTTCTTTACTATTTACAGACAAATACAGCATTAACTTGGTAGTGCTGAAATCGGAAGGATTATTAGTAATAATTTGTGGTTCCATATATGGACTTTACCTGTAGTTTTACAACTGATAAAACTGCTTATTAAAAAGAAGATGAAATTTTTAGTATTGCATTTATTCTAAGATTGCATTGCCTATTTTTATCTTATTTATATATGTTTCTTCAGAAGTCTGAGTTAATGTACTCCAAAGCCAATCTTGATCTTTACAAAATAATGTAGATCACTAATTTTTTTTGCAGTTAGCTTTTGAATTTTGGTGGACCTTTTTGACTTGTCAATGCTCATAGTAGTTCCTACATTGTTGAAAATAATGTATACGTTCAAGTAGAAGTTTAAGATTTTAGACTTGCTGGCTATTAGCTCTTTGTGATTGTTGTTCCTAGGAATAGGAAGGGAAGGAATCCCTCAAATTTTCGTGGTAGAGAGTTGTGATAGTTTTTCTTTAAATGTGTATTTCTTGGAGGAAGAAATGTGTATTTCTTGACAATTTACCACTCTCAGTCTGGTGTTGATAAGAAATCTAATAGCGATGATAAAGAACAATGTAAGGCTGTCATATGTTAAATAAAAGGCTGTCATATGTTAAATAAAAAGTGCCTGGCATTTTGGTTTTTTTTTTGGATAAGCACATCATCAGAATTCTTGACAATCAACAGCATTGAGACATGTTCAAATAATTTTTCCAAGAAATCAGGATTCATAATGAATATTTTTTGTACTTCAGAAAACACTGTAGGTGTTTTTAAGGTATTATTCCTGTGTTGGAGTAGTTCATAATGTTTTGAGGCTGAGTAAATTCCAGGATTATCCTATTTTATGATTGTTGGAATATTTGAAATGTTGGTGTTTTCTTCATCGAGGTAGATGTGCCTGCTGGGGGGGTGGTGGTTGATTTTTTTTGTAAGACCCTTCAGAGTGATCTAGAAGGAATTTGTTTTCTCTCAGATGCAATTAATCAAGTGATTAAGAATGATGCTAACAAGGCATTTGCAGCTGTGCCCATGTTTGCCTGTGTAGATTGTGAGAGTTTATTAATTAGCATTTGTAGAAAACATTTTTGAATTTTAAAATTTTTATTTCAATGCTTATATAACAAATTTCTCACGTTTATTGTCTAGTATAGGTTGCTATTATGTTTTTAATTCCCAGTTATCTTTTTAAAAATCATGAAAATCTTTAGATTTCTAATCTGTTTTAGGATGAATCTGGGATTATTTTTAAGGTTTTATAAGATTTTTCACTCACAATGAAACATGCTTATTGGTTTTTATATATTGTAGTTTTTTGTTTGTTTGTTTGTTTGTTTTTAATTTTAGAGACAGGGTCTCACTCTGTCACCCATGCTGGAGTGCGGTGGCATGACTATCACTCACTGCAACCTCAGACACCTGGGCTCAAGCGATCCTCCTACCTCAGCCTCCCGAGTAGCTGGGGTAATAAGCTTGCACTGCCATGCCCGGGTAATTTTCAAAGTTTTGGTAGAGACGAGGTGTTGCTACGTTGCCGAGGCTGGTCTGGAACTCCTAGCCTCTGCGTCCGAAACTGCTGGGATTACAGGTACTGGCCACCCCACCTGGCCTGTTTTAGTGTTTCTTTTAATCTCCGTTTTTATAAAACAAATATTTTAACATTTTATTGAATGTTAAATGTTAGTAATGTGTCAGAATGGGGGGCATTGTAGGTTCCCTGTGTATTCTTGAGAGGAACTGAGTGAAACGTGCTTATCCTTAATGCTTGCTTGCTAGTTAGGTGATAGCATTTTTTCTGATTTTTTTCATGCTTCCTGGAAAAACTTGGAATTTAGCATATTAAATATTGACTTGCTGCCTCAGTTCAAAGCTTAAGTATGCTTGAATCTTTCTGTAATACTACTAAAGTATGAATGGACTAGAATTTCGTTGAGACTCGTCTGTGACTGCATCCAAATGTGGTTTCTGAATTGAAATGCCAAAAAGACTTGGTAATAAATTGTGTTTATCGTCTTTATCTTGACACTATAAAATACCCGCAAATGTATTTCAGTCAAAATTATAGTAACACGTACTCACTCCTTTTCCTAGAATGCATTAGATGAGTCCGGATTAAATAGAGGTGACTTTGAAAATGACTAAATGGTGAGCCCTGATATCTCTGTTTTGTTGCTTGCCCGCTTAGAAACTCATGCTAAGATTTCTTATGACATCTTCCATGATCAAATTTTGTACTTGTACTCAAACCTAAAATGACTTTTGTTCTATTTGACGTAATAATTTGCTTTCACTTTTTGCTTAGTAAAGCAAAAATGAATTTCTGCTACATCTAGCATTGTGTATATTTTATACCTTACACGTAGTGGGAATTTATGGGTATCTGTGGAACTAGTATGGTCAGTGGATGGGACTTGGTAAGGCTAAGCAGAAAACAGTTTTCACTGTGCCTTCAGACCCTCTATAGATTCAGTCTCTACCTCTGGATGAGCTCTTAGTAAGATCAGATAACTTTTCCAGTAACTCTCAGGTAATAAAAACTCTTGTGGTCACTTGTCATTCGTAATCTTATTTTAGTCATTAGGAGGTGCAGTTCAGTATAATCAGTGTTGAGACGCTCACACAATTCTGAACTCTTCTCTGGTTCCCACTGTTTCAGACCTAGAAGCCTGCTTTGGAGGAAGATTCCTACTTGATTTCTCTTTTTACTTTGCCAGATTCTCTTCAGTATGACATCCTCGCCTGCTCAGGGTCCACTTCAGTGGGGGAAAGGGATCGAGGGGAAAGGTATGGTTTATTTTAGCTGATCTGATTGTGATCTGGCATTTTTGCCTCGTGGGTTGGACAGGTTGTTCAAAGCGGACGCCTTAGGACTGCTGGAAATAGTTTTCTGGAGAATTCTATGTCTGGGACCCCCAGCTACAATTCCCGTGAAATAATTCTCTATCTTTAATTTCGCTTCCCAGCTTTCCTCAGCTGCGGGCCCACTTTGCCCAGGGTGACGTTCTGCTTGAGTGTTTAAGGTGGTTCTATAACATTTTAACCAGAACTGCCCATACTTTACTAAGGATGTTTCATTCGGCATAATTCCACTGGGGCCTCCGCATCCTCTATTTCCAACTTCTGTCAGATACAGTAGACCCTCTGTGTCTGTGGGTTCCACATGTGAGGATTCAACCAACTGTGGATCAAAAACACTGAACCCTGTCTCTAAAAAAAAGACAAATTTAAAAACTACAGGATAACAGCTACTTAATGGCATTTACATATAAGTAATCTAGAGGTGCTTTAAAGTCTATGGATATGTATAGGTTATATGCAAACACCTACCTATTTTACATATGGTACTTGAGCACCTGGGGATTTTGGTATGGTGGGGTTCCATGAACCAAACCCCCGTGGGACAACTGTAACCCCCCCGTGACTGTACTTCTGTCTGTTTGGGACCTGCAGTCCATTGCTTCTGCCACCTCTGTTGCTGTCCCCCTTCCTGCACATCCTTACTTGAGTATTTTCCCTGCCTTGAAGCCATGGTCCACTATTATAATCTCTCCCTTTCATGCGCCCTCAGTTCCATGTAGGGCGCTCCTCCATTGCACTCTCCTGGCCAGCCCTCCACCCCACACCGTTTACATGCAGTTCTCCGTCCAGTTCAGCCTGCACCTGGGCAGTAGACCGTGCTCTGAGGAAAACACAGCCATGCTGACCCGGGTCTCCCGTTCAGTGCCTGACCGCTGACCTCAGGAAGGCCCTTTGTGTTGCTGACAGTGGTGTAATCCCAGGACATTTCCCTGGTTGAATCACTTTAGCATTCCCATAAAGGACTATTTTACACCTCTCTCCTCAAACCTCTACCCTTTTCTCCATTTTCATCTGATAACGTGTTTCCTGTGTGTGAAAAATGAAAGTGATCAGAAAGCGTTTCCATGTCCCTCAGGCCTCTGCCCATGCTCTTTGAATTTCCTGCTGTTCTTCACCCCGGTCTGCACGGCTGCCCTGGCGTTCTCTGCCTTCCTCCCGTCAAGGACACTGCCTGGCTTCCGTGTCCATCCCCTCGTGCATGCCAACGAGATGCGTCACTGTCCTGTTTTTACCGGATCATTCCTGTCAGCATATAGATATATATGCAGCATATAGATACTGAAATCTCCCATCTTTAAAAAACCTTGTTCCACACTGCATCTTTCTTTCGTTACTACTCTCCAGAAAAGTTGATATTTGTGGTCTTCAGTACTCCCTCTCTCTCTTGGATCCACTACAGTGAGGTTTTTTTTTTTTTTTTTTTTTCTCTCTTCCATTCTACTATAGCAGCTCTTTTTTGAGGTTACTAGTGACCTCCTTGGTGAACTCCAATATCAGTGAAGATAGCAGCAGTCACAGCATTTGATGTGGTTGATAATGTTCTATTCTTTGAAACCTTCTTCGCTTTGCTTCTGGGATAGTACTGTTTATTTTCAGTTTCTTTTGCTCGTTCCTTTTCATCACTCCAACTTCTAAAAAACGAGGCAGTGTTCCAGGGATATATGTTTAGACCTCTTCTGTATTTCTATTTAGTCCCTTGTGATCTCATCTCATCTAGCTAGAAGTATATATTTCTAACTAAAAATTTTATCTTTGGTCTGAATTTCTTTCCCAATCTCCAGACTTGTATGTTCATCTGCGTACTCAACATTTTCAGCTAGATGTCTAATTTAACTAGACATCTAGATCCCAAATTTAACATGTCACAACTGAACAACTCGTCGCCTCCTTCTTCTCTCCCACCCATTCCAACAATTGTTTCCATTCCAGTCTTCCTCATCTTTTAAATGTCCACTCCCTCTTTCAGTTTCTCTGGCCCCAAACCACATAGACGTCTTGACTCCTTTCCTTCTGATACTCCCCCATCTAATTCAAATAATTATCACGAAAGTACATTCTTTATCTACTTTAAAGGCTGCCTTAACTATACATGGAACCACAATTTGCTGCCACCGCTGTAGGCAACCGTAACCTCTTGCTTGTGTTATTTTCATAGTCACTCGTCTCCCCGCTGCTTCTGTACTTTTCTATTCTCAATGCAGCAACCAGGGTGATCCTTTTAACGTGAAAGTCTGATTATTTCACTCCTGTGTTCAAACCGTTCCGTGGCTTTCTGAAAGTAAAAGCCAGAATATTTACTGTGCCTATAAGAGCCTCCGTTGATCTGTACCTCCTGCCTCTCTGGTTTTGTGTCCTACACAATCAGGTTTCTCCTTGGCTTCCTCTACTCTGGCCCCCAGGCATCCTCCAGGTTTCTTGAACCTGCCAAGCACAGTCTTGCTTTCGTGCCCTCAGGGATAGAGGATTGTTTTATATATTCACTGCAGAGTCCCCAGGACGGTGGCTGGCTCACGATGGACACTCAGAGTTCCTGAACGAATGGCTGCTTGTCTTGTTACTCCTGATTCTGGTTACAGCCCTATGTGCATGTTTCTATAACGAAAGTATTTGAACTTCCCCTCAAACGGTATAGTCCTATAAGAATGAAGTAGAAACAGCTTTAGATACAAGAATATAAAGTAAGTTTCCAGTCAACTTTTGTGTATGGGAAGTGAAAATACACAGTGAAATGGTAAGGGACAGAGGAGGTAGGAAAGGAATGAAGAGAGCTAAGGCAAATGAAACAAAGAAGAGGAAAACCTGGTTTGGAAATAGGGTGACAACATGTAAAAAATTTATTTTGGGCTTGCCCCATATTTCTTTCCAGTTACATTTCTTGAGTTCTGAGTGTTGGTGATTTTCATGGACTAGACACTTCCAGTTGGACTATACTGTACCCTTCTTTTTATCAGGGATGTAGGCTCAGGTGAGATCAGGAGCCAAAACTTCATTGTTCTCCTGTGTTTTGCTCAACTCTTTTTGTTAGAAAAGAGGAGAAATTACTGAGAAAGCCTAATGGTATTCTTAGCAGTTTTTATTTATTTTTTTTTTTGTAGAAACCTCCAATAGAAGTCTCATAGTTTTGGGGAGGGATTTTCAGTGTACAAAAATGTATTGGTATGCCTGTCCTCTTGGTACCGTGCCGCCTATTTAGTCCCCCCTTAAAAAAGGAGAGGAATATAAGTACATTTATTGTTTTGCACGGAAAACTAGCAGCTAGCTAAGATAATCACAAGTTTATTGAGTAGTATTAAATGCATATGCTTATTTGTGCTCTTAAAGGAAAAAAAAAAGAAAAATGCTTGTACAGACATAAATGCATAGTCTAAAAATGGAGTTTAACTGATATTTAGTTGGGAAATGAGAGCGCAAGGGGAATTAATAACATGCAGATTCTTAGTATTTCATTCTGCTGAGACAAGATTTTTTTTCTTTTAGCCATTTTCCCCCTGACCTGTAGGTCTCATTTCCTGTTGGTTGATTAAAAAAAAAAAAAAAAAAAATCTTTTAGATAAATTGTGGAAATGAGTAGCTTGGTAGTTCCTGAACGAATAAATAATTTTATGTGCAAGTGTAAATTCTCCTCAAACCAGTCTACAGAGTTTCCTTTTTTTGTGCAATATACAAAAATTTGTCTTTATTGACTTGTGGGACTTTTATGTGGCCATAATGTAGACTTGGTTTTCATGGCTACAGGGAGTGTGGGTGTGTATGTGTGTGCATATTTCTTTACAGTTTTCGTAGTATGAACATGTAATTTAGACTGATATGCTGTATTTTACTTTAACTCCTAATTACTAATTTGAACAAAAATCAGATTTGGTATTATAGTTTTCTTTCACGTTAACATAAACATGACCTTTATAATTCTTAAAAAGTCTATTTACACACCAAATAAAATGATTTTGGATGACACACAAACAGTGTTTTCCTATGGTTCTGAAATAATCCTAGCCTGAACAACATAGTGAATCTATTTTATAGACTAATTGGGTCATCTTCATTAGAATTCCACATTGACGTACTTGGATTCATATGTTAGCATTTCACGTATGAAGTAACCATCTTGGGTTAATAAGATCCTTATTTCTGAGCTGGTGTGTAGTCCTACCGCTAAGTTTATTTCAGCTATAGTCACGGTTTTCTGTTTTTTCTTTTTTTTTTTTTAAAGAGACACGGTTTTGCTCTGTTGCCCAGGCTGGAGTGTAGTGGTGTGATCATAACTCCTGGGATTGCTGTGGCTAGCTGCTAGTTTACCGTGCAAAACGATAAATGTACTTATACTCCTCTCCTTTTTTAAGGGGGGACTAAATAGGCGGCACGGTACCAAGAGGACAGGCATTCCAATACATTTTTGTACACTGAAAATCCCTCCCTAAATCTAGGAGACTTCTGCTGGAGGTTTTTACATTGGCGATCTCCTGCCATTGCTTCTTGAGTAGCTGGGACCACAGGCGTGTACCACCGTGCCCAGCTGAGCAGAATTTTTTTTTAGAGATGGGGTCTTGCTGTGTTGCCCAGGCTGGTCTTGAATTCCTGAGCTCAGGGGATCTTCTTGCCTCTCACGACCTCTCAGACATTCTCACCTTTGCTCATTAGACTCTACCCAAGATAGTCTGTTCAATTTTTCAAACATGCCATGCTTGGTCTTGCCTTAGGACTTTTACACTAGTCATTGCCTTTGTCTGAATGGTCTTTCCCAGATCTTGAGCCTGGCCCCTTAACTTTAAGGTCTCAGCTTAAATATCACCTAACTCAGCACGCAGTTTAAAATCGCTTCCCCATTACTGTTTTAATTTCTTCATGGCATTTCTCAGTCCTTGAAATTATGTATTTTTATGTATATTTCTTATGAGAGCAGGGACCTCCTTTGTCTTGTTCCCTGCTGTCCACAATGCCCAGAATGCTACCTGGCACCAAACAGGTGTGCAGTAAAGTGTTGAATGGATGAAACCAGGTACCGGTCTCATTGGTTCTTTGTTATGAATGACTTTACTGTACTAGTATTTTAAACTGTCAACAGCATATTTCTTCTAACCTAGGGAAGACAGCAACTGGATCAATCAGACAAAAGCCTGGTTTTAGAAAAGGGTGGGACAGTTTGGGACCTACTCTGATCCTCAGCGTGTTCCGTGGAGCCAGTGGTGTGCTGGAGTTGGTGAGGTGCCTGCGTCGCCAGGGCCACGGCCCCGCCCACGCCCAGCAGCGGCCCCACAGCCGAGTGCGCCAGGGGCCTCGTCACCATCTCGCTCTCTGTGTGCCAGTTCCAGAGACCCCTCTCTGAGACCCACGACTTCCTAAGCGAGGGCGACGGCATCGTCGCTGTCCCCTTCTCCCTGGTGGACACGGATGTGGACCGGGGGCTGGTCGCCCACGGCTAGCTCCCTCCCTGCAGCTGGCAGCCGGGGGGGGGGGGAGTGAGGGGGTGGGGGGGTGGGGGGGCCGCGCGTCCTTGGCAAGGGTTCCACAGCCGCGCCCAAGGGCAAAGGCATGGCGGTGGATGTCAGAGACCCCATCTTCCGGGGCAGAGGCCGCCTCAGTGAAGTCAAGACGACCTTCGAGCTCCGGGGCTTCCTCTTCAAAGCCGGGGGCACCTCCTCCCGCCCTGTCGGTCTGGCCAGAGGCCATGGCCCCGTCTCCTGCAGCCACGGCCTCGGAGTCCTGCGGACAGCCCTGCCGACAGGGTCCTACGTTGTCAGCCTCGGGCCCGATGGGGAGAGCTCCCTCATCTTCCCCCTGTCCTTTGCCAGGGCCACTGGGGACAAGGATGCCTTCACCTGCTGCACAGAGGGCCAAGGGCAGGAGGGTGGCCGCCAGGGCCCTGCCAGCGGAGGAAACACCCCCCCCTCCCGGAGACTGCTGTGGACAGCCCCACGGCCAGCGGGGAGCACTCGGTCACACTCCCCTCCACCTTTACTGAGGACGCAGATGCCTTTGCTGGTGTTGCCCAAAGCAACGGGAAGGAGGGTGGCCACCAGGGCCTCGTCACTGCTGGTCATGACCCCTGTACGGAGACCAACGCCAGTGGCCTCACTTCCAAGGATAATGGCTCCCTGGCCGCCTGGTCCTTTCCTGATGACATCAGAGGCAGACTCATTGACGTCACCGAAGGCAGAGAGAAGGAAGATGGCAGCCAGGGCCCTGTGGGCCACCAGTCCCGCCCTCCAGCCAGTGCCCACGGCCCCGTCCGCGTCAGTGAGGGCTCCATCACCATCCCCTTCTCAGTCCTGGATGTAATTCGCGAGGGCCCCGGCCACATCGCCCACGGTCCCCAAAACAATGGCTTGGTCACCTACAGCTATTACGGGAAGGGACGGCTGAGGTCCAGGCTCGGCAAGTCCAGTCGTGGCAGCCGCAGAGAGGCAGACCTCCGCTCTGGCCGCGCCTGCCGAAGGCCACGTGCTGAGCCCTACGAAGACGTGTGGATCTGGGTTTCCACGACCCTCTGTGTCCTCTGGCTGCTGCGCATGTGCAGACTGAATCCCGGCATCTTCCCCCGGCAGGTGTGACACCTCCAGCTGTGCCTGCCCTCTGCCCCCCAGCAGGTGCTGCCGAGCCAAGCCACCTCTGAGCGCCCCCACCCCGCCAGCAAGCCCGGGCCCCAGCCCCCTCCTCCCACCTCTTGCCTTATGGTGGCTTTGTGGGTGTCTGTTGTGATTGTCCTTTGAGCTGCACCTCTGTGTTCTGAGAGCTTTTCTGTGTGTGTAACCCCAATAAAACAAAACAGAACCAAGTGTGTAGCTCTCCATCCAAGGGGACTGCGGCCGCCGCCTGAGCTGGGAGGAGCGTCATGGGCTCATCCTCCCCGTCTCTGGTGCATCTTCCCTCAGTCCTTGCAGGGAGCCCCCCGCCCCGTGCCCAGCACTTCTTCCTCCCAAGAGGGCTTCCCCTTGGGGAGTCCTGAATTCCTGGTCACGTGTACGTCCTGGGACGGGACAGGATGCTCTGGCTGGCAGGTGCAAGTTAACATCATTTCTGTGTTGACCCATGGGGTTATCCGGGACAGGCCACCTGCCCCGCTCTGGGAATGATTAACGTCCCGAGCCGAGATGTGGTTGGTAAGCCTTTCCCTGCTCCCTCCAGCTTTCGGGGAAGGAGCCGCAGGAGGGCCCAGAGACGTCTGGGTTTCAGAAATGCCACACAGTGCAGAGGACACATTTATAAGAGCCCAGTTTCCATCTCCGAGGAGCAGGGAGCTGTGGGGAAACATACTGTCTCAGCCAGGCAGGGACCTGACCGGAGCCACAGCCGTGGCCTGTCACCCTGTCCCTTCCCTCCCGGGGCAGGGCCGGCCCCAAGGCTCAGACCTTGGGTCCGAGATGTGGGTGACCTTGAGGTCTGCTGAGGGACTTGGGAAGCCTCGCTCTGCAGAGGGAAACCTTCATCCTTTGTCGAGAGCAGAGAAGATTCTCCCTGTTGGGCTGGCCTGAACCGCACAGGTGTGTGTGCTGAGTCGTAGCGGGGAGGGGGTGGCTCAGACGGAGACGCCGTGCCAGCTCAACGGGGCCGGCCCTGCTTACGGGGGCACTGAGGGAGACACCGGGTTGCATCCCTCACCGGGCGTGCACTGGGCAGACGGGCTGGAGAGGGTCCCAAGGAAGGAGGCTACGTCCCTGCTCTCTCACCAGCCAGTGCAGTGTGGCAGCAGCTGCCCTCATCCTGGGGTAGGTTCGGGAATCTGCCCTGAGCCACGGACCCAGCGGGATGCGGCTGGGCAGACAGCAGCGCGCCATCTGCACCTGGCCAGGCGCTGGGGTGGGGACCTGGCGTGCGCTGGGCCTGGGAGGAGCTCCTGGTGCCCGGCAGGGGCCACAGCACCCACCTCCTCCGCCTTCTGCGGCCCGCCAGGCCACAGGGCCACCTGAAGCCTTAAACACGGAGGAGGGAAAGGCCCCGCCTCCCGCTTCCCAGCGCTGCCTGGGCTTTCCCAGGTGGGCCCGGCGCCCACAGCTACACGCCCGGCTCTGGGACCCTCTGCCCGCGGCCCGGGGCGGAGCAGCCTTGGCAGGAGCTCCCGAGACCCCGCACCCCTTCGAGGCGGCCGTGGGGCCCAGCGCACCCCCAGCCCTGGGAGGGTAAGGCCGCGGGCTGAAGGCTCCGCTCCCGGGGACCCCTCAGGGCTTCCCCCCAAGTTTCGCGCGAGGCCCGACCTCCTGGGCCCGCCTCCCGCCCCTTCCTCCACCTGACCGCCCATCCCCCATCCGCCCCTTCACACGCCAGACCCCCGCCTCCCCGGCAGCCCCTTCCCCGCCCCTCCCCGTCCTCTCCCCATCCCGGTCCTCCCGCCCCGCCCCGCCCCTCCCCGCCCTCGCCCGCTGTCCGGCTGCGCCCCCGTGTGGCCACGGGGGGAACAGCGGAGCTTCGGCGCGGGGCTGGGGAGGGGCGGACACGGGAGGGACGTGGGAGGCGGGGACGGGCATGGTATGGTATGGTATGGTGGCTCATGCCTGTAATCTTAGCACTCTAGGAGGCTGAGGAAGGAGGATCGCTTGAGGTCAGGAGTTCAAGACCAACATGAGCAAGAGTGAGACCCAGTCTCGACAAAAACTAGAAAGAAAAATTAGCCAGATGTGGTGGGGTGTGCCTGTAGTCCCAGCTACTCAGGAGGCTGAGGCAGCAGGATCCCTGGAGCCCAGGAGTTGGAGGTTGCAGAGAGCTATTATGACGCCACTGCACTCTAGCCCAGGTGACAGAGCAAGACCCTGTCTCAAAGACAGAGAGAAACAAACAAACAAACAAAATCCAAACTGTCTGTGGCTTTAAATTGCTTTGTTTTAAATCTTAAAGGCTAAATTAAATATGTAAGGAGAGTGTTATGAATATAATATTGACCAAATTAACTAATAGAAATTGAAACCAAGAGGAAATTTAAAATACAAAACGGGTCATTTTTTTTGTTGCTTTACACTTTTTATTATCTCAGGGAATTTAAAAATTTTTCGTTTATTCTAGGCACTTGGGTACATCAGTTGAACAAAACAGACAAAAATCCCAGCTTCTACCGGCGAAGACCAGAGAGACACTAAAAGGTAAACATGTAAAATAAATACAGTCATACCTCAGAATCTTTAGGGGATTGGTTCCAGGATCCCCACCAATACCAAAATCTGTGGATGCTCAAGTCCCTAATATAAAATGGCATAATATATAACTCATATATATCCTCCTGTATACTTCAAATGATCTCTACATTACTTACAATACCAAATACAATGTAAACGCTATATAAATAGTTGTTATACTGTATTTCTTGTGTTATTTAATTTTTTTTCCTGAATATTTTTGATCTGCGGTTAGTTGAATCTGTGAATGCCTAACCATAGATCCGGAAAGCTGACCATAGAGATCGCTACCCAGGTGTGAAGTGTCATGGGAAGAAAAGAAAAAGAATGAAGTAGGAAGGATCGAGAATTGGTGTCTGGCGGTTGCAATTTTAAATACCTGGCTCAGGCTAAGTATCAACGCTAAGTGACATTTCCTTGTGAGAGGATATTCCGGCTGTTTTGACAGTAAACGGAGTAGATGATGGGCAGGGAGGCCCTGCGGTTTAGTAGGTCACTGAGGTATCATTGAGATGCTGGAAGTAACGCAGGTGAGAACTAGTCTGATTTATTTTGGAAGTGGAACCAACGAGCTTTCTTGGCAGATTGGAAGTGAAAATGAGAGTGTGAGGGGACCAAGGATGACGCCAAAGTTTGTGGCCTGAGCAGCTGGAAGGATGCCCTGACACCAGCACCTGGCTCTCTCTGTCCCTTTGACCACAGGCAGAGTTTGGCGGGTCCTTTGGTGGAGTACTGGCCGCTAGACTGGGACACTGTCACGTGTCTCGACTTCTGGGACGTATGCGATCCCGGGGAGGAGTCACAGGGGTCTGGGGCACGAACAGTTTTCGCATTGCAAATGCCAGCTGGAAGTGCTGGGCCTGAAGCCAGTGAATGACAAAATGATTCTGACTGTGACATTGAAAAAAACAATGGTCGGAGGGTTTCAGGACCTCGAGGTCTCAACTGCGACCGACAGACACCTCGTCCCCCGCCAGCTCGGCACCCCGCTTCCTCCTCAGGGCGCGGCCGCGGCCCACACCGCGCGCAGAAACCGCCCCTCCGTGGCCGGGCGGGCGCGAGCCGCAGCCGCCTGCGGGCCAGGCTGGGAAGAGGCTCCCGCGCGCTCCCGCGCAGGCTCGGTGGCCATCTTCCGCGCGCGCTGTCCCGCGCAGGCTCCACCCCCTGCTGTCCGCGGCCGGTTCCCCACAGCAGCGGCCGCCCAGCCTGCGCGGCTCCAAGGTGGGGGTGGCGCCGCCCGCCCATCCCGAGGCGGGGCCTGGCCGGGGCGGGGCCTGGCCGGGGCGGGCCCGGGGGCGGGGCCTGGCCGGGGCGGGGCCTGGCTGGGCCGGCCCGGGGGCGGGGCCGGCACGGCAGCCGCCGCGGTTGCCTGATGAGGCCCCGCCCCCCGTCGCCCTGGGAGCGCGCGACGCCTCCGGGTGCGCCCGCGCACCAGTCTGGGCGGGGCGAGCGCGCCGGGAGCGCAGCTGCGGGCGTGAGGGCGGCAGGAGCCGCGGAGCCGGCCAGAGAGCGGTGCTGCGGGAGCGGGCGGCCGAGACAGAGGTGACGGTGAGTGCGGCGCCGGCCCCGCGCCTCGCCCTCTCGGGCCCTTGGGCGGCGGCCTGAAGCCCCGAACCGCGGTGCCAGGGGGCTCTGCCGTGAGAGCCGCCCGTGGGCTCCGGGCCGAGCCGGCGGCTCCGTTTCCAGCTTCGGGCGAGGTCTCTTCCCCGAGGACCCGCCCTTTGGGCTTCGTCCCTTCCCTCTGAGGAAGGGACCCGAGCTCAGCTCGGAATTCAGGCAGGCGGGCGACCGAGGCGCCCACCGCCCGCCGCGGTAAAGCGGAAACGCAGACCCCTCCCCCCCTCGGCGGGTCTGGCGGTCGCCAGGGTGGCGCGAGGGGCGGGCGGGGACGGCCCGGGGGCTCCAGGTGAGAATGGGCGGGGCGGGGACCCGGGCTCTGGAGCCGGACTGTCGCCCGAGGCGCCCGGCGCGTCCCGCCCGCGGTCCCGCAGCGGAGCTCGCTGGGCTCGGAGCGGAAGCCCCGGCCGCCTCCTCGGAGGAGGAGCGCGGACGACTCTCACAGGTGGTTTCACCGGCTGTGGCTCCTGGTTGTGATTTTGGGTCCCGGGTGTGGTCGGCAGCGGCTCGCTGATGCCGCTTTAACGGCTGAAAAAGCGCCCCAATCCACTGACTTAATGTGTGCAAGAAACGGTGTTGAGATTCCTTATTACCTTGCCATTCTTTTAAATGATAAGGCTTCGTAGAGGAATTCGGTGGTGGTGTGCAGTTTGCAGACGCAAACGTTAAAGGGCTTGGAATACAGTAGAGGCTCATTAAAATATTTGTTGAACGAATGAATCTGGAAGCATCAGACAAAGCTGGTCTCACATCTAGTAAAATTTAGGCACATACCCTTTTGACTAAGATTAAGGAAAAAACGTTGGCAAAAAACATGTAGTTTTGTTTCTATGCTTGTTTTGGATTTTTACCCAATCTGTGCCTACTTTGGAACCATCAGTTGTTACTCTCAGTACTACTAACATAGAAAGTAAGTTTGAAAAGTGAATTTTTTATTTTGAGAAAAGTTGGTATACATGATCTATTTCTTAAAAACAGGCTTTATTTCTCATTTTCTTTAAAAATAATGGAGAACATAAAGATGGCGCTGGGATTGTATTTTGAGACCCAGCTTTATTTTTCATTGTGAATAAAGTTGTTTATGTGTTTTTGAGGGACTGCTGTGGTCTTGAGTTTCATTTCCAACAAGGGAGAACTGTAAATGGAAGGACGAAAAAAAAACTAATGTTGCACTAATACAATTCAACATTACCATTTACTCAAGAGATATTCATTAAACATCTCTTATGTGCTGAGATCTGTGCTGAGCGGTGTTTCTGGGGCCGAACAAAACTCACAATAATCCTTTTCTAAAACGAGCATAAAGTTCTTTCTTATAATTGATGTTGCAAGTGGAGACTGTCTTCAACCCCTAGTGTCTGCTTTAAATTGGGAAAGGTGGCAGGTGAACTGCAGGAACTGTAAATTCATAACAGTCTATTGAAAAGATCATAAGTAACTTAAGAGGGCTAAGATTACTGGGTTACACTTTCATATTGTCAGTTTAATAAAATCTGTCTACATTTTAAAAAGAAGGGAGGAAGAGATTTAACAGACTGGTGTTTTTATTATCTCTCTCTTAGTACTCTTGTACTCTTTAGTACAGTGTATTTATTGAAAGGTCATGGACTTCTGGTTCTGTGTTCTGTAAATAATCTTTGCAACAGAAATATTTTCTATTTTTAAAAATCACTGATGATAAACCTTGGATTCCTTTTCCATAAGAAACGTTTTTAAGTAAAGCACCATTTCAGGAATTTATTTTGTCCTTTTCTTTACTATTGACAGACAAATACAGTATTAACTTGGTAGTGCTGAAATTGGAAGGATTGTTAGTAATAATTTGTGGTTCCATATATGGACTTTACCTGTAGTTTTACAACCGATGGAACTGTTTATTAAAAAGAAGATGAAATTTTTAGTATTGCATTTATTCCAAGGTTGCATTGCCTATTTTTATCTTATTTATATATGTTTAAAACAATATTTGGCCTCTTCAGCAGTCTGAGTCAATGTACTCCAAAGCCAATCTTGATCTTTACAAAATAATGTAGATTACCAATGATTTTTGCAGTTAGCTTTTGAATTTTGGTGGACCCTTTTGACTTGTCGATGCTTGTAGTAGTTTCTACATTGTGGAAAGTAATGTATACATTCAAACAGAAGTTTTAGATTTTAGACTTGCTGGCTATTAGCTCTTTGTGATTGTTGTTCCTAGGAATAGGAAGGGAAGGAATCCCTCAAATTTTCGTGGTAGAGAGTTGTGATAGTTTTTCTTTAAATGTGTATTTCTTGGAGGAAGAAATGTGTATTTCTTGACAATTTACCACTCTCAGTCTGGTGTTGATAAGAAATCTAATAGCGATGATAAAGAACAATGTAAGCAGGCTGTCATATGTTAAATAAAAAGTGCATGGCATTTTTTTTTTTTTTTTTTGGATAAGCACCCTCAGCGATTTGTGGGACCTGGGACAGCCCACAGAGGAGCCCCGGTTTTTAGGCCACTCCCCAACAGGGATTTAGGGAACCTGGGACAGGCCACAGATGATCCCTGGTCTGTAGATGAGTCCCCCCAGGTATTTAAAGACCTGGGACATCCCGAGGATGAGCTGTGGTCTGTACGCCAGTCCCCCTAGGGATGTAGGGAATATGGGACAGCCCACAGATGAGCTCTGGTAGGTGCGCCAGTCTCCCCCAGGAATTAAGGGGACCTGGACCATTCCACAGATGAACCCTGGTCTGTAGGCCAGTGCCCCCCAGGGATTTAGGGAACCTGGGGCAGCCCACAGAGGAGCCTTGGTCTGTAGGTCAGTCCCCCCAGGGATTTAGGGAAGCTGGGACATCCCACGGCTAATCCGTCGTTTGTAGGCCAGGCCCCCCCCCCAGGGGTTTAGGGAACCTGGGATGTCCCACAGTTGAGCCTTGGTCTGTAGGCCTCTCCCACCCTGTGATTTAGAGAACCTGGGACATCCCACAGATGAGCCCTGCTGTGTAGGCCAATCCCCCCTGGGCTTTAGGGAACCTGGGACTTCCCACAGTTGAGCCTTGGTCTGTAGGCCAGTCCCCTACCCCCCCCCGACATGTAGAGAATCTGGAACATCCAATGGATGAGCCCTGGTCTGCATGCCAGTCACCCTTGGGCAATATAGCAAGGACCCATCCGTACACACACATAAAAATTTATTTGGCAGGAGTGGCTCATGCCTGTAGTCCCGGCTACTTGGGAGGCTTAGGATCGCTCCAGCGTGGAAGTTCAAGGTGGCAGTGATCTGTGTTCATGCCACTGGACTCCCGCCTGGGTCACAGAGACCCCGTCCAAAACAATAACGGCAAGAAAAAGACCTATATCTTGGGGTGGCATATTCTAGTCTTCTACGCTGTCTTCCAGAGTGACTGTGTACCCTTGCGCATTCTACCAGCAATGAATGAGAATTCCTGCCTTTCCTCCAGCTGTGGTTTGTTCTTTTTGTGGGTTTTTGTTTTTTTTTTTTTGTGTTTAGTCATTCTAGCAGCTGTTCTCTGCTATCTCATTGCTGCTGGAATCTGCTATTCCCTAACGATATATGATGCTGAGCATCTTTTTGTATGATTATCTGCCATCTGTATATGTTCTTTGGTCAGGTGTGTGTTGAGATCTGTACCGCCTTTTAATCGAGGAGTTTGTCTCCTTATTGTTGAGTTTTAAGGCTTCTTTTTATATGTAGAATGTGAATTGTTCCTCCGGTATGTATTTTGCAGGTATTTCTTGTCATTCTGTGGCTTGTCTTTTTATTCTCTGAATTGGGTCTTTCACAGAGGATGGCTATTGCACGTTATAACAGCCATGGTATTCTTTTTCTGTTGTGGATCAGGTTCTTTTTGTTGTTGTGTGTTAAAACCCATCACCAAACCCAAGGCCACGTCAATTTTCTTTTTTGTTTCTTCCCCGAATCTTTAAAGTTTTGCATTGCAGTTGAAGTGTGAGGATGGTTTTGAATGAATTTTGATGTCCGTTGTAAAGTTTATAGCTACACTTATTTCATTATATATGCTTTCCCCTTTATTGTTCCCTCCCTCCCCGATTTTCTGAAAAACACAGGACAGTGAGCCCATCTGACTTTCCATTTCCAGATCCTGGCTGGGAAGACGCTGAACTCGGAGTCTCACTGACTCTCCGGCAAGGCCAGGAGGGCTCCCTGGCGCCGCCGTCCCCGCCCCGATGAGCAGCGAGGGCTGCAGTGCCGACGCGGGCCACCAGGTGGCGCAGCGCCCTTCATGTCCCGCGGCGGCTGTGCCCGCGGCGTGAGAGGACGCGGTGCCGCCACGTTAGCGTCGCCCCGCAGGCGCCGCCTCCATGCCGCCCGCCGGCCTGGCCTCCGACCCGAAGCGACCGCGACCTCCTCGTCCGCCCTGAGACGCGAGGCCCCGAGGGTGAGTGCGACCTTCCCTTCCGAGCCCCGCGGGCACCGCCTCCATGCCGCCCCCCGGCCTGGCCTCAGACCCGAAGCGACCGCGACCTCCTCGTCCGCCCTGAGACGCGAGGCCCCGAGGGTGAGTGCGACCTTCCCGTCCGAGCCCCGCGGGCACCGCCTTCCCGTGCGCAGCCGCCTGCTGAGGGGCGGCCGGTCCTCAGAGACCCGGGAGGGGCTCCGTGGGGACATGTGGAAACGGGGCACCCGCACTCCCCACCCCACCGAGGTCCCCCCCGCCCAGGACGTGGTGGCCACGGGTGTGACGTCCGCGCGGTGGCCTCTCCGCCCCAATGGGGTAGCAGCCTCTGAGCTGGACGTGGGTCTGGCTCAGCCTCTGTGAGGGAGGTCGCTGTCCTCTCTGCGTCACTGGCAGGGCGTTCAGGTGGTTGCTCATGAACACAGTTTCCTTACAGCAATTCCGTCCTTCCCGGGAACGTGGCGTCGCCGCGCACCGTCCTCTGTGTCCCGCCTTCAGAGTCTCCGGCGTCCTTGCCGTGTGAGGTCTGCGGCTTCACGGTAAGTCCTCCCGTGTGTTTCGCCGTGTGTTTGGCAGCAGCCACGCGCTCCCAGCTCATCACGGTTAACCCCAAATCAGGGGTTCCATTTTTTTTAACATTACCCTTTCTGGTGAGTGTGAGTGGGTGTGTCATTGTCGTTGGAATTTGAATTTCACACGAACTGTGACCCTGGCCGGGACTCTGAGCAGTCACAGTTGGTGGAGTCTGTGAGGACAACATGTGACCTGCGACCTTGGTGCAGAGTCCGCACAGGCACAGTTGCTGGTGTCTGTCAGGGAGTGACCAGGAGGAGGGGGCTCCACTCTCAACCATGGGGTGTGCCCCCTTGCACCTCCTGGGCCGCTCCCCTGCCCAGGCCGCCTGTAGCGACGCAGGACTGTGTGAGGTTGGCACGGGCCTGGGGCTGGGTGCAGGTCACTCTTGTGAATTCAAGTGAAGTTTGGGGAAGACCCTTTAATACAAAACAGGGAAGGAGCCCTTCTACCTACAGTTTTGGAGGTTTTGAACGCAACTCAGCTCCCTCAGTACAGAACATAGGGTAGATGGAGCCACATTCCCGACGCACGAGCTCAGGGGAGCTCAGAGGAGTGAGACTTTAGGGTGGAAGACAGGAGCCTCTGTGTATCCTTTCCAGGGACTTAGAGAACCTGACACAGCCCACAGATCAGCCCTGCTCTGTAGGACAGTCCTCAACCCTGGGATTTAGAGAAAGTTGGATGACCAATAGATGTGTCTTGGTGGGGCTGGCATGTCCTGCGTGAGAAGTGGAGACTTTTCCCTGCATTAGGGGAGATGGAGCTAACGCATCCCACCTACTGTTACCAAAGGCGGGGCCACAACGCGCTGTTTAAGAGAAGACAGGGACTCTTGCCCAGAGTGAGGAGGTTTAGCCAATGCACTCTCAACACCGTTAGAGCAGGCGGGGCTGCCGTGTCCTGCATGGGGGAGGTGTGATGGCCACGCCCTATGGGGAGGAGGCGGGGCTCCTGAGCCATGCCTGGGAGAAATTGGGGCCCCCATGCCCGACGGCAGAGGAGGTGGTTCCCTGTACCGTGCCTGAGGATGTGGGGACTCGAATCATGTGTGAGAGTAGGGGGAGCCATGTGCCCTGCATCAGAGGAGGCGCGGCACCTGCGAACTGGTTAATATGAGGCGGCCCTCCCTGCCCTGCGTGAGGAGAGGAGGGGCCAATGCGCCTCCCCCCACAGAAGAGGAGGGGCTCCATGCCCTGCGTGACAGGAAGCTGGACACCTGCGCCGTGTTTGACAGGAGGCGGCCCTCTGTGCCCTGGGTGAGAGAAGCAGGGGCCAATGCGTCCCACCCACTGTTAGAAGGGGCAGGGTCACAATGCTTTGCTTGAGAGGAGGCGGGGCCCTTTGTCCAGAGTGAGAAGTTTTAGCCCCTTCGCCCCGCTACCCCCGCCGCTATTGCAGGCGGGGCTACCGCAACATCCATGAGGGGAGGTGGAATGGCCACACCCTATGGGGGCAGCACCCTGGACCCCTTAGCGAATCCTGAGTGGGGGTGGGGCCCCCATGCCCTGCAGAAGAGGAGGTTGGGCCCTGTACTCTGTATCAGAGGAGTTGGGGGCCCGAATCCAGTGTGAGAACAGGTGTGGCTGCTGTGCCCTGCGTGAGAGAAGGAGGGGCCATTGCATTGCACCCACTGTTAGAGGAGGTCGGGCCACAGCGAACTGTTTGAGAGGAGGCCGGGCCCCTTGCCCAGAGTGACAGGACATTTAGCCAATGCACCCTCCCCAATGTAAGAGCAGGCGGGGCTTCCGGTCCCTGTTGAGAGGCGATGGGATGGCCACGCCCTCTGTGGGAGGAGCCGGGACTCCTGAGCAATCCTGGGACGAAGTCTTGCTTCCATGCCCAGGGAAAGAGGAAGTTGGGGCCTGTAGTCTGTTTCCGATTATTCTCAGGTAGGCCCCTGTGGACGCCTGAAACCAGGATACTATCAAACCTTACTTATACTATGATTTTTTTCATACACATACATGTTTATGATAAAGTTTAATTCCTAGATTAGGCATAATAAGAGATTTACAACCATAATATTAAAATGGAAGAATTATAAGAAAATACTATAACAAAAGTTATGTGAATGTGGTCTCTCTCTCTCTCTCAAAATAACTTACTGTACTGTACTTGCCTATTTTCAGACCTCACTTGACTGCTGGTAACTGAAACTAAGTATAAGTACATATGCCCACTGATAACGAGAGCAAGACATTTTAGCTGAAAGGTCTTCCTTCCAAATTCCTAAGAGAAAGGACAAGAGGGAAAATATGTGAGCATTATAAAAGTATGCTTATGGCTGATACTTCCTTAAACCACAGGTGTACGGGATCTCTTCCCGTTAGATGTCAGATACAGACTGACTTTGATAGACAACCTACTTGGAACGCAGATTTGGGGTGACTTTGCCAAATTGGTAACGGCTGGTCCTGTTCTTGTTGCAGTCCTTTTTGCATATGCACGGAATGGGAATGTAGCACCTGTCTGCAATTCCTCTTGACCACGGATTAAAAAGATATTAAAACCAGGTGGCCGGTTTTGTTGCCTGCAGAACCAGCGGCACTAGGACCTCGGACGCCGGCTGCAGCCTTGGTGCCTGTGGGGACGGAGGGCGACTGCGGCTGCGCGGAACGTGCTGAAGCGGCTGCGGCAGCGGCGCGGGAGCCGGGCGGAGCGGAGGTAGGAGCCGCGTGCAGGGCTCCGGCGGGCACGGCCTATCCGGGCGGCCGGGCGGCAGGGAGGAGCGGACCGCGGGGACGCCAACTTTCCCGGCGACGGCGCTTAACTTCCCGCCTAGTCGGGGCCGCGGCTGGTGAGGACACACAGTAAGTGCGGGCGGCGGGGCCCCCGCGGCGTCCTCTGAGGCGGCGCCACCAACATGGCCCCCCCCCACCCCCGCCCGTCCCGGCTCAGGCCCCAGAGGCGCCGGGCGGCGGCGGAGCCGGAGAACAATGGCGGGGAAAGCCCGGGGGCGCAGGGCGGAGGCCTGGGAGGACGGCGCGGGGCCTGCTCGGGCCGGGAAGCCGCGGAGTCGCGTGAGGACGCCCGCCTCCGCCCTGCGACCCCTCGGGCCGGGAAGCCGGGGAGTCGCGTGAGGACGCCCGCCCGGCCAGGCCTCGGGCCGTGCGCGGTGGGGCCGGCGGCAGCGCGGCCCGGCGTGCGGACGGCAGAGAGGAGAGGACGCTTCGCGGGCTCCGGGCGCCGTGGGCGGTGGGAGCCGTGGCGCAGGGTCGGCCGAGGCCAGGCGGGGTCCGTGCGTGTCCCGGGGGCTGCGGGCGACCCCGGGAGCGAGGCCGCCTCTGCCTCAACGGGTCCTCGCGGGCCTCCGGGACCGTCCTGCGGGGTCCGCCGCCGCCTCCCGCCGGAGCTCTGGGGAGAAGCTGCCGGGTCGCGCCGGGACGAGGGGGCTCCTTGGGGGCGGCCGGCCGCCAACTTTCCTTTGCTCTGTCCTGCCTCGCGCTTCTCTCCAGAGCCAGCTGTGGAGGCGCTTGCGGGGTGTGTGTGTGTGTGCGCTTTGCGGGGTGTGCACAACACCTGGTGTTTCACACGGCGCCCTATGCAGGGTCGTATGTGGTATGTACTCAGAGTCATGCTGTGTGTACACGGCATCCTTGTCACTTAAGCTGTGTATGCAGTACCGAGTGTCATATACAGTATTACATAGTACCCAATGCCATATACAGTGTGTACATAGTACCTAGTGTTATGTACTGTGTGTACACACTGTCCTTGTCACGCTGTGTACGCAAGCGCTACCTGTTGTCTCATACAGTGTATACGAAGTACTTGGTGTCATATACAATGGTGTATACATAGTACTGCATGTCATACATGGTGTGTAAGGAGTATTCTTGTCACTTCCGCTATGCGCATGGTACTCAGTGTCATAAATACAGTATATACATAGTACTTGGTGTCATGCGGTATGTACATAGTACCAGGTGTCATGTAGAGTGTAGATAGTATCCTTGTCATGCTCAGTACGCAGTACACAATGTACAGCATATAGTATATACATAGGACTGCTGTGTATGCAGTATCTTTGTCATGCTGGGTACACAGTACTCAGTGTCATGTACACTATATGCATAGTATCTGGCATCACATACAATGTATACATAGTATTTGGTGTTATATACAGTGTGCATACAGTATCCTTGTCACTTGTGCTGTGTACCCAGTTCCCAGTGTCATATACAGTGTGTATGCAGGACCAACTATCATATACATCGTATATGTAATAACTGTTGTCATATTTGGTGTGCATACAGTATCCTTGTCTCTTGTGCTGTGTACCCAGTGTACATATCCGGTGTTATATACAGTGTAGATGCAGGACCTGGTGTTCTATGCAGTATGCATACAGTACCCCACTGTCTCATACAGCGCGTGTGCAGTACCTAGTGTCATGTACAGTGTGTATGCAGTACCTGATGCTCTATGCTGTGTGTGCAAGGGACCCTGCTGTCATGTACAGTATGTATGCAGTACTCAGTGTCATACAGTGTGTGCCTAGCACAGTACCTCGTGTCACTTATCATGTGTCTGTAGCACCTGATGTCATGTTTGGTGTGTATGTAGTATTCTTGTCACATAAGCTGTGTACGCAGTGCCCAGTGTCCTATCCAGAGCATGTAGTACCCCGTGTCATATAAAGTGTAAACATTGTTCCCGGGAATAAGCATGTTTGTGAGGTTGGAAGTGATGCCCAGGTGGCCCTCTCAAGGAGGGGGCATCCTCCAGGCATGCTGGGTTATTAGGGGGGTCCTGAGTCCTTGCTCTGCCTCACTGTGGCATTCTGTACCCCACGGTCAGCTGTGTCTCATGGAGGCAAGAGCATTCTTAAAAATAATCTAATCTGTTTGTCCACAGGCAGAAAATTAATGTTTACTTGTTTACTTTTAAACTGAGAAGCAGAGTAGTATCAGCTTACTAATAATGGGATGTGTAAACTTTTCAGATTTTGGGGTCATTGGTTCTAATTAATGGTCTTAAATTATCAGAGAGAGAATGTTGGTTTTACTTTAAAAGTTTAAAGGTTTGAGTGCTTTCCGGTAGGCAAGGTCATCTTTGTAATTCTTTTCAATGTCTGATTTGTACAGGCAGGAGATAAAATATGATTTTCTGTACAGGCATATTATTTAGTTGTCTTTGACTAATTGATGCAGATTACATTACAGGCATTATTTTCGGTTGAGTCATCTTTATAAGATGACCAGGATACAGAATCAGAGATCAGAAGATATAGTATTTAATTATGACACAATCAAAATATTTTTCTTATTTAAGTATGTGATTAAGGGGATTTCTGTATTTTACAATGTCTTTGTTTTCCATAGAAATTGCTGATATGAAAACTGAATCTCCCTTTTATATTCTCTAAATTGGGCACCTTATTTTTGCAATTACCATTTGTGAGGTATTTAAATAAGCATGTCCTTCCAGCTTTACAAAGAAAAATCAATTAAAATGTTAAAATTTAGCTCTTTAGTTCATACTGAACATTCCTAGGATGTGGTTATGTTGGTGCTTTGAGTAGATGTCATCTTGCATGCTTCAGTAAATGATGTATGTTTGTTTGAACTCTTACCCTTCTGTAAGCCCCCCTCCTTTTTCTTTTTAGGGTTGTTCAGATAGTGTATAACAGGGGCATTCATACCCTTTGGCATACCTTAATTGAGACACTAATTGGAGCGAGCTAAGAATTTTAACATTTGTCATAGAAGTATCAAATGCTTCTCTAACTTGCCTACTTAAAGCCCTAACCCTCTAATGTCAGATTGTCTTTATCTTCCTTGTCTTTCAATTGAATTCTACACAGAGACCATCATTACATTTAAGGAAAGAGGATGTGTCTTCAAAAAAAAAAAAAAAATGGAGAAAATAGTCTTATCCTTGATAGTTAAAACTTTTCACTGTTTGCAAACCTTAACTTGGATTTAATATTTAATTTTTTTTACAGGGTGATAAGGGTTTTTTTGTTCATTTGGCTTTTCTTTCCTTTGTCATTAGAGAATTAACATGGCAAAATGATGAAGAGCACAGACTTTGAGACGCAACAGCTCAGGTTTGAGTCTCACCTCTGTCCTTTACTAGCAGAGTGACCTTGGGCAAATCACTTTAACTTGCCATGCCTTGTCTCAGTTTCCGTATATGAAAAACAAGGGGGATAGTATTGCAGCAAACTCATAGGGTTATTGTGAAGATTAGATGAGTTACCATTTTTAAAGCACTTGAAACAGTGTCTGGCTCATAATGAGCACTGCAAAGATAGGTTAACACAAGTTGAGCTCCTTCTTACAATACATTATTTCAAGTTGATTTAGGAAACACGGATCCTCAACCTGTAGTCTCAATAAACGTATTTCCGTACTGTGTTCTGATATAGGCTGTCTTGTGTTCCCAGTGACAGTCTAATCTTAAGAATTCTTTCTAAATTTATTTGTTTATTCTTCATTCTAGTAGGAGAAGGAACATGTGTAATGCATGCCCATCACTATTTTTTAAAAGCTGCCAGTATAAAAGTTTCAGTATAAAAGTTTCCTATTGGAAATGGTAGTTTTAGTATTTGGATCTCATGTACCATGTATCTTAGGTTTTGAAACCTCATGTGCCCACAGCATGGATTTAAGTGAAATTCATAGATAATCTAAAACCTCATTCTTCATTGATTTTGACTGTTGTTTCCTATGATAGAAGTTAGACAGTTTCTGTTTTTAGTTTGCTTTGTTTCTGCTTTGCTTTTCCCGGTGTGCTCTTATTATTATTTTTTTATAAGTCATATTAAGAATAGAAGGAAGCAGAAAATGGGCTGTCACATACATAGAAGGTACTCAAAATGGTTTATGAGTCAAATCTAATTCAGGAAAATAGTAATTAAACTAATGTGGAAAGGGATGAGATCTGAAATTATGGTATGACATACTCACAAACGATATGACTTGTCTTATTAATTTGTATTTAACTCTCATAGCATACATCTGAATCTCTGCTTTTGCACATTAGTTATCTCAGAATGTTGGAAAATAAGCATTCATTACAATTCTGAGAGCTTGTTTCTCTGAAGCAATTTTTTTTTTTTTTTTTTTTTGTTGAGACAGAGTCTCACTTTGTTGCCCAGGCTAGAGTGAGTGCCGTGGCGTCAGCTTAGCTCACAGCAACCTCAGACTCCTGGGCTTAAGCGATCCTACTGCCTCAGCCTCCCAAGTAGCTGGGACTACAGGCATGCGCCACTATGCCCGGCTAATTTTTTCTATATAGATTTTTAGTTGTCCATATAATGTCTTTCTATTTTTAGTAGAGACGGGGTCTCGCTCAGGCTGGTCTCGAACTCCTGACCTTGAGCAATCCACCCGCCTCGGCCTCCCAGAGTGCTAGGATTACAGGCGTGAGCCACCGCGCCCGGCCTCTCTGAAGCAATTTTAATGTTTTTTATCATGACTCAATCTTTGATGAATAATACAAATATCTGAAATACACATTGTGAGAGTTCTTATTTTAACCATTGGTTTTAAATTAATATTTTCCAAGGCCGGGCGCGGTGGCTCACGCCTGTAATCCTAGCACTCTGGGAGGCCGAGGCGGGTGGATCGCTCGAGGTCAGGAGTTCGAGACCAGCCTGAGCAAGAGTGAGACCCCGTCTCTACTAAAAATAGAAAGAAATTATATGGACAACTAAAATATATATATACAAAAAATTAGCCGGGCATGGTGGCGCATGCCTGTAGTCCCAGCTATTCGGGAGGCTGAGGCAGAAGGATCGCTTAAGCCCAGGAGTTTGAGGTTGCTGTGAGCTAGACTGACGCCACGGCACTCACTCTAGCCCGGGCAACAAAGTGAGACTCTGTCTCAAAAAAAAAAAATAAATAAATAAATAAATTAATTAATTAATTAATATTTTCCCCCATATCTGTCACCCTGTCTGTAATTGTTTCAGGTTATATGTTTTATATTTGTTTGAGGCAGACTTTCTAAATAAAGAAAATTTCTTTGTCACCTCTTCATTTGATCATCCTTAATCCCTTACCAACATTTTTACTGGGAATTTTCACAAGAAGTAAAAAGTAACTGATTTGAGTTCAATGTCTATTTGTATCTCTCACGTATTAAGTTTGAGTTATTTACTGGGAGTGCCACTGTCACATTTCAAAACAAGTATAAATCTGCTTTGGCACGGAGACTCTGTGCAGAGGTTGCACTGCAGGTTATCAGTGTTTTGCCCCCCAGTAGTCTTGGTTTTTGAAATGTTTTGGTGTCTACGATTTTATAACACAGATGAGTTACAATAATATGTATTAATATCATGTATTGTCCATCTACTGTATATCAGCCACTGTGCAATTATTTACATACATTATCTCACTTAAAACCCTTACGTATTATCTTAAAAGCATAGCAGTCCTCCTTTAAGTTATAGAAGGTTCCCCTCCTTGTAGCACACCCCTCATCCCAACCCATTGCATGACAAACAGAAAAACACACACAGAAGACAAGTGGGTGAATCAGATGTTTTGAGAGAGAATGTGATCCGTGTCACATGAAAGTTTGAGAACCCCTGGAATAAGAGGTAAATGATTGAAATGAAGATAATGGGAGAGAGATAAGACTCTAAATCTAAATACTCAATAAAATAGTCTTTTTGAGTAATCATGGCTTAACTTTAATTTTTAAAACATATAAAGAAATGAAATATTGCTTTAAAGAAAGAGTGTATGTGTGTGTAGGTACCTGCTGTTATGCTTTTTCTGTAGGAAATTCATAAAAAGTTACTTAGTTTCTATTGTGAAAATGCTATACGAGCTTTAATATCAAAATTAGTTACAAATGGAAAGAAATAGTCTATAACATAAAAATTATTTGGACTTTTCTTACTATTTATGTAATCCATTACATACTTTAGGAGGGAAACTTAGGAAATTAGACATTTAACTCAATTCAACAAATAATCTAATTAGATATTTAGTTAATCTTTTTTGTATATTTTCTATTTCAGAGTAGTAATCTGATTTTTAACTCAGGTTTCTTTTAAGGGAAATTTAGCATCTAGGAATATATTTTCACAATTAAGGTGCAGGGTAAGATCTTTTAAATGTGTTTGATCAGATAGCAATAGAAATACCCTTATGTGCAAACACTGAAGCAATTTATTCACACTATTAAATCATTGTAAAGTTGCATTTGCACTGGGTATGTGGCAGATTTCAGTTAAAGTTGGTAACATCAGCAATTCTCCAGACTGTTTGCTCCATAAATGGCTAAAAGTTTGTCTACCTTTATGTAAAATTAAAAAGAGAAATGATGAAGGTAATAGAATACTGTTGCATTAGAGTTTTTTTTTTTTTTTTTTTTTTTTTTTTTTTTTTGAGACAGAGTCTCACTCTGTTGCCCAGGCTAGAGTGAGTGCCGTGGCGTCAGCCTAGCTCACAGCAACCTCAAACTCCTGAGCTCAAGCGATCCTCCTGTCTCAGCCTCCCGAGTAGCTGGGACTACAGGCATGCGCCACCATGCCCGGCTAATTTTTTCTATATATATATTTTAGCTGTCCATATAATTTCTTTCTATTTTTAGTAGAGGTGGGGTCTCGCTCTTGCTCAGGCTGGTCTCGAACTCCTGAGCTCAAACGATCCGCCCACCTCGGCCTCCCAGAGTGCTAGGATTACAGGCGTGAGCCACCGCGCCCGGCCGCATTAGAGTTTTGAAGGAGTCACATAGACTGTTATCTATATGTTCCTCAGAAATGAGAGTGATACATTTCCAGATCACATTATCTTATATGTTAGTGGGAAAATGTGTTGCTGAAAACTGGTACACAAAGTTTTATTTTTTAAACTGAATAATAAGTATAGTAGGTAAGCTAGTTTTATTTTAAATAAATGCTTTTATAGTTCAAGTTACTTCATAATTAAATCTGTTTCATAAAATCACATTAAAATTGCATTTTTTTGTACAAGTAGAATATATGCAATTTTAATGTCTTAACTTCATTTATTAATAGATTGTTATTTATTGAAACTCTGCTGTGTGCCATACACTTGCTAGGTGCTGAGGTGAACAAGATAAGAGAGTTCACGCCATTGCGGAGTTTATAGTTCAGAGTAACGCAATTACTGAAGGAAGCACAATAAAGTGTAACAGAAGAGAGTAAGTCCAGGGTACTGTGGAACAGAAGCTGAAATAAGATACATTGTATTTGAGTTAAAATTACTTGTGAGGTGTTAGCACTGATGATTTAAACTTTATTCTAATTTGTAACTTTCCTACTGTATTAACCACCTGAGGGATTTTAAAAGCAACTTACATTTTTCTTTTCTTTTTTTTTGGCTAGAGTGCCCTGGCATCAGCCTAGCTCACAGCAACCTCAAATTCCTGGGCTCAAGCAAACCTGCTGCTTTAGCCTCCTGAGTAGCTGGGACTACAGGTATGTGCCACCATGCCCGGCTAATTTTTTCTATATATTTTTAGTTGTCGAGCTAATTTCTTTCAATCTTTAGTAGAGCCAGGGTCTCGCTCTTGCTCAGCTGGTCTCGAACCCCAGACCTCTAGCAATCTGCCCATCTCAGCCTCCCAGAGTGCTAGGATTAAGGCATGAGCCACCACTCCTGGACTAAAAGCAACTTTCTTATGTTAATTTTTTACAGTACTCTGTTATAAAGTAGACCTGTATTAAATATCAAACATATATTATGTTCTCCAGATATTATCTGGGCATTTAAGTGAAAGGTAGACCCATGTAAAGGTTTTCAGTGTTGGTTTTTTTTTTTTTTTTTTTTCCTGGTTTGGTCAGCTTGTATGTTAAGTAAATGTAAAATATAATTTAAAGAATGTAGGTTCTTAGTTTAAGCATTTATCATATGGACATAAAAGCAAGATATACAAATATTTTTCAATGGATTTCTGTTGAGAGCTTGTCACATTAATTCTCATAAGTGGGATTAAAAATACTACTTAAAAAAATTTAGTTAGATGCTATGGTTTATAGCAAGAGAATCTGACTTACATACATTTTAATTTGACTATGCACATTAGATCACTTAGCAAGTCCACTTTGTAAGCAGTTTCTAGCAAGCTAGGTTTTATCACAAACAATGCCTGTGGCACTACCATTTCTTTTTTAAGATGTCTATCATTGAGCATCTTCTATACTAGGCAGTGTACATTTTCCATTTAGTCTTCACGACAGCATCATGAGGGGAATGTTGTTATGATTTTATAATAAAGGAAGACACACAATTAAATTGCTGGTACCCAAGTTCACACAGACATAATCAAATTGGTTTCAATCCATGGGTATAACTACCAAACCTGTAGTATGTTATGCTATTCTGTCTCCCTAAAACACATCAACCTCTTGGGTCTTTGTACTGATATGCCTTCATGTTCCCAATGTACCTTTATAAGTCTCCAAAAGTATGTAATATTAACAGAATATAAAAACTATGCTCATTCTACCTACAAAAGCAGGAGGTGGAAAGGCAGGGATATCAGGAAACTCCTGGTAATCAAAACATTCCATATATAAAGTTCTGGTTAATTCCAATTTCACTGGTGATGATAGCTGGCAATCAAAGAACAAGTGTGGATAATTGGCTCATTTTCTTGCTGTCACTATGGTAGCTCACGTTATAAAGATAACTTGAGGCAGGAGCAGTGGAGGTGGGGAGACCTATGATCTTTATTTTAATACTTATGTAATGGAGAAAAATGTTTGAAAACACTTGAATTAACTCCAAAATTAAAGCATTCTTGTCTTCAAAGGGGAAGTCATTGTCTTGAGGAATCTTTTAACATACCTTCTCCTGGATAAGTTCAATTTACATTGAAATAGCTAATTTCTTGAAAGCTGCGGTAAATGCTAAGGCTTCAGAATTCCATTAGGTGGGCACTGTCATCTAAAATAAAATACCATTTCATGAGAAGCATGTGGTGAAGAAAGTAACAGATCAAGTGAGTTATAGCATCCACAGATCCAGATCATCCTGACAGCCATCCACAGTAATGTTCCAGTGTGTTATTAAATATGATTTTCTCATATGTGATAGCTATGGAAAGACTTTAGAAAAAAATTTTTTTAAGGAAGGCTAAGTATAGAGAAGCTCTCTCTACTTGAAAGCTATTATGAATTTTTTAGTTTTCTCTTTTTGAAGATTCTTGATTTACTTGCTTATTTTTCTATCTAAAAAGTGCATCTGAAAAATGCTGTTTGAGAGAGCAAGTCCTTAATTTTCAATTGAATTTTGACATGGGGCCCTTCCCCAATTAATATAAAATATGCTTATTTTAACTGCCTGGTCAAAAAATAAGAATAATTTATTTGGGATTTCCATTGATGGCAAATTTAATAGGTATTGGGAGGAGGTGTATTTACCATTAGAGATGTTATCTTTTTAAATTATAGACAATATAAAGTCTAAAGTAAATTTTTTTCTACTGTACTTATAATTTATCATTTCTCTAATATGTTTGGAAATATCAAGTTTAATATCATTTAATATCAACATACCTGAAACGTTTCTTTTGAAATACCTACTTATTTACCACTCTTCACATATATGTTCTACACAATCTTAAGAAGCCTCTTACTTGTGATTAATATTCATGTTGGTTTGTTTCAGGCAAGAAACTACCATTTGAATCATTTGAAAGTTTTTATTTTTTTGAAGGACTGTTCAAATAAAACTAGTTTTAGTCCCAGTTACTTTCAAGTGACTTAAAAGCCAAACGATGAGCAGTCTAATATAAAGTTGGACTTTCTCTTGGTTCACCTGCATTTTTAGACAAATGTTGATGAAAAATGTACTATTGTAAGCCTTAGTTACAGTAGTATTTGTACCATATTGTTTTAAATGAATTATTTGGGATTTTAGGTGACGGTGCTACACAAGTCACATTAGGAAGAAACAATATTTACCATGCTGGTTCTCAATCATGAGTGAGCATCTAAATTGCTTTTTAAATTTTTAAAAAAAACATTAAACCAGAATCTCTGGGGATGGATCTAAGCTCTAGGTTTTAAAAGTTACACTTTTTTAAATGTTTCACATTTCACATTTTTTATTTTTCTAAGTGGTAAGCAATTTATTGACACTATTAGATCATTGTAAAGTTGCATTTGCACTGGGTATGTGGCAGATTTCAGTTAAAGTTGGTAACATCAGCAATTCTCCAGACTGTTTGCTCCATAAATGGCTAAAAGTTTGTCTACCTTTTTGTAAAATTGAAAAGAGAAATGATGCAGGTAATAGAATACTGTTGCATCAGAGTTTTGAAGGAGTCACATAGACTGTTATCTATATGTTCCTCAGAAATGAGAGTGATACATTTCCAGATCACATTATCTTATATGTTAGTTGGAAAATGTGTGTTGCTGAAAACTTGTACACAAAGTTTTATTTTTTAAACTGAATAAGTATAGTAGGTAAGCTAGTTTTATTTTAAATAAGTGCTTTTTCAGTTCAAGTTACTTCATAATTAAATCTGTTTCATAAAATCACATTAAAATTGCATTTTTTGTACAAGTAGAATATATGCAATTTTAATGTCTTAACTTCATTTATTAATAGATTGTTATTTATTGAAACTCTGCTGTGTGCCATACACTTGCTAGGTGCTGAGGTGAACAAGATAAGAGAGTTCACGCCATTGCGGAGTTTATAGTTCAGAGTAACGCAATTACTGAAGGAAGCACAATAAAGTGTAACAGAAGAGAGTAAGTCCAGGGTACTGTGGAACAGAAGCTGAAATAAGATACATTGTATTTGAGTTAAAATTACTTGTGAGGTGTTAGCACTGATGATTTAAACTTTATTCTAATTTGTAACTTTCCTACTGTATTAACCACCTGAGGGATTTTAAAAGCAACTTACATTTTTCTTTTCTTTTTTTTTGGCTAGAGTGCCCTGGCATCAGCCTAGCTCACAGCAACCTCAAATTCCTGGGCTCAAGCAAACCTGCTGCTTTAGCCTCCTGATTAGCTGAGACTACAGGTATGTGCCACCATGCCCGGCTAAATTTTTCTATATATTTTTAGTTGTCGAGCTAATTTCTTTCAAACTTTAGTAGAGCCAGGGTCTCGCTCTTGCTCAGGCTGGTCTCGAACCCCAGACCTCTAGCAATCTGCCCATCTCAGCCTCCCAGAGTGCTAGGATTAAGGCATGAGCCACCGTGCCTTGGGTACAGGGATGCTGGTTTTTATGGCTGGCTTCAGGGAAGGATTGGTACAAGAGGCAGGCACACAAGGCAAGGTCAGAACATTTTTGCTTCTGAAGCCTTCGTTTTCAGTTAGTTTTCTGAATCCCACATCAACATCAGATCACCTGACTGTAGACTAGGAGGAGGGGGGGAAGCCTTCAGCGCCAATCCTCAGCACCTCAAACAACGATACAAAGCTAGTAACATGGCTTTTGCACGAGGATCAAGATTAGGCTGCTTTGAAAACAATCTAAATGGTCTCAAAACAATTTGGAGGAGGTGTGTGTACACTTGAGTACATGCAATATTTATAAAGAGTAAGACTGTTTTGAGATTCTCTGGATTGTAACCATCATTCACTTTTTATCTTAAAGTAAATTACTACAGAGAAATTACTAATTTAGAACCTTTTTCCCTAGGCCCAAACTTGGTTAGAGCAGCATAATGTACGCATGAGCGGCTAGCTTGTAAAGAGTGGGACAAAAATGGACGAGACCAAGGGAAAACTGAAGCTTTCAATTTAAGCTCTTCTGACCGCAACTTCTAGGACAACTCTGAGTCCCTAACGGTGCGGTTAAGATTAGATGACAGTGCGTTTAGAGACACCTTCTGTGTACCTCTCTATAGACACTGAGTCAGTGGAAGTAAACTGTATCTGCAGTTAGGGTCACAAGAGCAAAACCGCAATATTTTCACGCACCTTTCACCCGTAGCTGGCATCAGGATCTCCAGGTAGCCTCTCAATTGTAGATACCGTAAACGATGAGTGATGTGGACATCAATAGGAAAAGTCAGCACGTTTCAGAGTAGCCAGAAAAGAAGAGAGAGAAATAGCTCGAGACACTTGAACTCTAGAGCGGTAGGTCGAGCGTTTCAGCTCTGAATTTTCCTTGATGTCATTTGCCCTTTCGTAAAAACTTGTGCACCAGCATTAGCTCTATAACCAGCCAGAGCCCCAGAAACACCTGGCAGGCCTTTGAATCTTTTCATTTACAGAACTACTTGCAAGTAGGGGTACCACACACCAACTGGGGTGCCCCCTGGGGGTCATCCTCCCTTGTCTTTCCTCGATTTTAAAGGATGTCCCATTTTCTCCTTAAAAGAAGCAACCGAACTGTCCTACAGGGTTGGGTGTCGTGGATCAGAGTGTGCTGCTTGTGGGTGGGGCTCCTCAAGGTCTCACCACTGAGTCGCTCCCACCCTCTTAGGTGTCTCAGATTTCTCTCTCGGAGGTCTAGTACCTCCGAGAGGGCTCCAAACGCCGAGTGATCAGCTCTTATATGCGTTTCCTGGACGAGCCTCCTTTTAATTAACGTACGTGTGTGTCTGTGGGGGGGAGCGGGGGTTCCGGTTCCGTATGGGGCCACTCGCGCCTCGGGGAATCGCCCCAGGCAACTCCCACTCGGGACCCCCGTCACCCGGGGTTGCCAAGGCTGGGAGGAGTAAGATGCCCCTTCTCTTCGGAGCTGAGGAACTCAGTCTCATTTATCTACCAACAAGACAGTTCGGTTTCCTCTTTCAAAAATGCACAGCAAAGCCGATTGAGATTAATTTTAGGATAAAAAGACAATGGAGAAGACCCTTTAGGATGCACCTCCAAATCTAAGTTAGGATCCCAAACAACAATTCCCAGGAAAAGAACCAGCTCAGAGTAAACCGAGACCATCAACCAAAAGGGGAGCTCAGGACGACCCACCAGTTCCACCAGAGGAGAAGCTCGGAGTCGGGGGGGGGGGAAGTGTAGGCCCCCCCCTCCCCAAAAGGGCCACGCCGGGACTCGGCACCGAGTTCGGGCTGCTCCTTCGGTGGTCCTGAGTCTTCTCTGAGCCCCACGCCCGGGCGCCAACCTTGTCAAGGGAAAAGAAACCAAACTCCGTAACATAGTTTGAAAGAGATTTAATCTGAGCCAAATTTGAGGCTCATGACCCGGAGCCACGCCCAAGAGGCCTTGAGCAAGTGGACTCGCTGTGGCTGCTATGGTATAGTTTGGTTTTTTACCTTTCAGGGAGACAGGGCTTACAGGGAAAGTCATAAACCAATACGTGGGAGGCATACATTGGTTTGGCCAGAAGAGGTGGGCCATCTCCAAGCCGGGGCTTGCAGGCTATAGGCGGCGCTGGTGGCGGAGGCGTGTGTGTGTGTGTGTGTGTGTGGGTGTGTGTGTGCATGCGTGCGTGCGTGCGTGCGTGCGAGGTGAGCCTCAAAATGTTATTTTAGTTCACAAGTCCCTTCCCCCCCCGCCCCTTTTGGCCAAGATATGTCAGAGAGACGGTATCTGTGGCCAAACTTTTATGACCTTTAACTTTTATATCCACTTAATTTTTAATGACCACTGACATACTGAAGTGTAGAGTAGTTCCAAAGATCAGTGAATTAGACAAAATCATCTTTTCACGTCCCAAAACAGAATTTATTGACATCACAGGGATCAAAGTGTCTCTGGTCCCCGAAGGCTGGGAGCAAAGGCCCCCCAAAAGGTCCCCATAAAGACCTGTTGAGAATTTGCTGCCGTGAAGATTACTAGCAGAAAGGATTAAAACTTATGCATGGACACCTTCAGAAGGAACACTCAAGGGTGCAGGGGAAGCTGTTCATTTTTTATGTTTAAAGCATGGACAGTCCAGTAGAAATGACTGGACCAAAAGGGGGTGCGCTAATTCTAACGGGCCGAGTGGCAGAACCAGCGAGACTTTTATATTGAGATTCTGCCTGGACTCTCTCCAGTGTGCCTTCCTCCCTTCTGGGTTGCAGGGCGGCAAGGCCCTTTCTGGCACGGGGTTTTAGGTAAAACACAGCGGGTCAGATAATTACTTCATGGCCATTTTACGTAGACTCACTTTAGGATCTAAGGCTAGCCTTCAGGAAAAAAGAAAGGGGTTCTGGGCTGTACGAGCCTCCTTGGACACAGGGATGCTGGCTTTTATGGCTGGCTTCAGGGAAGGATTGGTACAAGAGGCAGGCACACAAGGCAAGGTCAGAACATTTTTGCTTCTGAAGCCTTCGTTTTCAGTTAGTTTTCTGAATCCCACATCAACATCAGATCACCTGACTGTAGACTAGGAGGAGGGGGGGAAGCTTTCAGCGCCAATCCTCAGCACCTCAAACAACGATACAAAGCTAGTAACATGGCTTTTGCACGAGGATCAAGATTAGGCTGCTTTGAAAACAATCTAAATGGTCTCAAAACCATTTGGGGGGGGTGTGTGTACACTTGAGTACATGCAATATTTATAAAGAGTAAGACTGTTTTGAGATTCTCTGGATTGTAACCATCATTCACTTTTTATCTTAAAGTAAATTACTACAGAGAAATTACTAATTTAGAACCTTTTTCCCTAGGCCCAAACTTGGTTAGAGCAGCATAATGTACGCATGAGCGGCTAGCTTGTAAAGAGTGGGACAAAAATGGACGAGACCAAGGGAAAACTGAAGCTTTCAATTTAAGCTCTTCTGACCGCAACTTCTAGGACAACTCTGAGTCCCTAACGGTGCGGTTAAGATTAGATGACAGTGCGTTTAGAGACACCTTCTGTGTACCTCTCTATAGACACTGAGTCAGTGGAAGTAAACTGTATCTGCAGTTAGGGTCACAAGAGCAAAACCGCAATATTTTCACGCACCTTTCACCCGTAGCTGGCATCAGGATCTCCAGGTAGCCTCTCAATTGTAGATACCGTAAACGATGAGTGATGTGGACATCAATAGGAAAAGTCAGCACGTTTCAGAGTAGCCAGAAAAGAAGAGAGAGAAATAGCTCGAGACACTTGAACTCTAGAGCGGTAGGTCGAGCGTTTCAGCTCTGAATTTTCCTTGATGTCATTTGCCCTTTCGTAAAAACTTGTGCACCAGCATTAGCTCTATAACCAGCCAGAGCCCCAGAAACACCTGGCAGGCCTTTGAATCTTTTCATTTACAGAACTACTTGCAAGTAGGGGTACCACACACCAACTGGGGTGCCCCCTGGGGGTCATCCTCCCTTGTCTTTCCTCGATTTTAAAGGATGTCCCATTTTCTCCTTAAAAGAAGCAACCGAACTGTCCTACAGGGTTGGGTGTCGTGGATCAGAGTGTGCTGCTTGTGGGTGGGGCTCCTCAAGGTCTCACCACTGAGTCGCTCCCACCCTCTTAGGTGTCTCAGATTTCTCTCTCGGAGGTCTAGTACCTCCGAGAGGGCTCCAAACGCCGAGTGATCAGCTCTTATATGCGTTTCCTGGACGAGCCTCCTTTTAATTAACGTACGTGTGTGTCTGTGGGGGGGAGCGGGGGTTCCGGTTCCGTATGGGGCCACTCGCGCCTCGGGGAATCGCCCCAGGCAACTCCCACTCGGGACCCCCGTCACCCGGGGTTGCCAAGGCTGGGAGGAGTAAGATGCCCCTTCTCTTCGGAGCTGAGGAACTCAGTCTCATTTATCTACCAACAAGACAGTTCGGTTTCCTCTTTCAAAAATGCACAGCAAAGCCGATTGAGATTAATTTTAGGATAAAAAGACAATGGAGAAGACCCTTTAGGATGCACCTCCAAATCTAAGTTAGGATCCCAAACAACAATTCCCAGGAAAAGAACCAGCTCAGAGTAAACCGAGACCATCAACCAAAAGGGGAGCTCAGGACGACCCACCAGTTCCACCAGAGGAGAAGCTCGGAGTCGGGGGGGGGGGAAGTGTAGGCCCCCCCCTCCCCAAAAGGGCCACGCCGGGACTCGGCACCGAGTTCGGGCTGCTCCTTCGGTGGTCCTGAGTCTTCTCTGAGCCCCACGCCCGGGCGCCAACCTTGTCAAGGGAAAAGAAACCAAACTCCGTAACATAGTTTGAAAGAGATTTAATCTGAGCCAAATTTGAGGCTCATGACCCGGAGCCACGCCCAAGAGGCCTTGAGCAAGTGGACTCGCTGTGGCTGCTATGGTATAGTTTGGTTTTTTACCTTTCAGGGAGACAGGGCTTACAGGGAAAGTCATAAACCAATACGTGGGAGGCATACATTGGTTTGGCCAGAAGAGGTGGGCCATCTCCAAGCCGGGGCTTGCAGGCTATAGGCGGCGCTGGTGGCGGAGGCGTGTGTGTGTGTGTGTGTGTGTGGGTGTGTGTGTGCATGCGTGCGTGCGTGCGTGCGTGCGAGGTGAGCCTCAAAATGTTATTTTAGTTCACAAGTCCCTTCCCCCCCCGCCCCTTTTGGCCAAGATATGTCAGAGAGACGGTATCTGTGGCCAAACTTTTATGACCTTTAACTTTTATATCCACTTAATTTTTAATGACCACTGACATACTGAAGTGTAGAGTAGTTCCAAAGATCAGTGAATTAGACAAAATCATCTTTTCACGTCCCAAAACAGAATTTATTGACATCACAGGGATCAAAGTGTCTCTGGTCCCCGAAGGCTGGGAGCAAAGGCCCCCCAAAAGGTCCCCATAAAGACCTGTTGAGAATTTGCTGCCGTGAAGATTACTAGCAGAAAGGATTAAAACTTATGCATGGACACCTTCAGAAGGAACACTCAAGGGTGCAGGGGAAGCTGTTCATTTTTTATGTTTAAAGCATGGACAGTCCAGTAGAAATGACTGGACCAAAAGGGGGTGCGCTAATTCTAACGGGCCGAGTGGCAGAACCAGCGAGACTTTTATATTGAGATTCTGCCTGGACTCTCTCCAGTGTGCCTTCCTCCCTTCTGGGTTGCAGGGCGGCAAGGCCCTTTCTGGCACGGGGTTTTAGGTAAAACACAGCGGGTCAGATAATTACTTCATGGCCATTTTACGTAGACTCACTTTAGGATCTAAGGCTAGCCTTCAGGAAAAAAGAAAGGGGTTCTGGGCTGTACGAGCCTCCTTGGACACAGGGATGCTGGCTTTTATGGCTGGCTTCAGGGAAGGATTGGTACAAGAGGCAGGCACACAAGGCAAGGTCAGAACATTTTTGCTTCTGAAGCCTTCGTTTTCAGTTAGTTTTCTGAATCCCACATCAACATCAGATCACCTGACTGTAGACTAGGAGGAGGGGGGGAAGCTTTCAGCGCCAATCCTCAGCACCTCAAACAACGATACAAAGCTAGTAACATGGCTTTTGCACGAGGATCAAGATTAGGCTGCTTTGAAAACAATCTAAATGGTCTCAAAACCATTTGGGGGGGGTGTGTGTACACTTGAGTACATGCAATATTTATAAAGAGTAAGACTGTTTTGAGATTCTCTGGATTGTAACCATCATTCACTTTTTATCTTAAAGTAAATTACTACAGAGAAATTACTAATTTAGAACCTTTTTCCCTAGGCCCAAACTTGGTTAGAGCAGCATAATGTACGCATGAGCGGCTAGCTTGTAAAGAGTGGGACAAAAATGGACGAGACCAAGGGAAAACTGAAGCTTTCAATTTAAGCTCTTCTGACCGCAACTTCTAGGACAACTCTGAGTCCCTAACGGTGCGGTTAAGATTAGATGACAGTGCGTTTAGAGACACCTTCTGTGTACCTCTCTATAGACACTGAGTCAGTGGAAGTAAACTGTATCTGCAGTTAGGGTCACAAGAGCAAAACCGCAATATTTTCACGCACCTTTCACCCGTAGCTGGCATCAGGATCTCCAGGTAGCCTCTCAATTGTAGATACCGTAAACGATGAGTGATGTGGACATCAATAGGAAAAGTTAGGTGGTTTCAGAGTAGCCAGAAAAGAAGAGAGAGAGATAGCTGGAGACCCTTCTACTCTAGAGCAATAAATGAGCACAGGCTTCCATTTAAAGTCACCAGCTATAGTAGCTCCTCACAAGAGTCAGCCTGTCCTTTGCAGCAAGGCATTGACTTCTCCAGCTATGAAAGTCTCAGATGGTATCCCCTAACAGAAGAGTATGTCTTCTACATTAAAAATCTGTTGTTTATTGTATCGCTCTTCATGAATTATCCTAGCTAGATGTTATGGATAACTTGCTACAGCTTATCCATCATCACTTCCTCCTTCACCTTGCACTCTTATGATAGTTACTTAAGGCTCATGCACCAACTTCTAGCCTCATACTTTTCTTCTGCAGCTTCCTCACCTCTCTCAGTCTTCATGGAATTCAAGAGAGGAGCCTACTCTAAATTAGGTTTTGGCTGAAGGGAATGTTGTTGCTGGGGTGATCTATCCAGAGCACACAAATTTTCTCTGTATCAGCAATAAAGCTGTTTTGCTTTTTTGTCATTCATGTGTTTACTGGAGTGGCACTTTGCATTTCCTTGAAGAACTTGCCCTTTGCAGCCACAGCTGGGCTAACTGGTGTGAGGGGCCTAGCTTTCCCTGAGCTTTTGAAATGTCTTCCTCATTTTTTGTAGAGATGGAGCCTGTCTACATTGCCCATGCTGGTCTCAAAACTCCTGGCCTCAAGTGATCCTTCTGCCTCAGCTTCCTGAAGTGCTAGGATTACAGGTGTGAGCCACGGTGCCCACTGGCCATGATTTTGATTATATGTTCTTATTTATAAAATAAGCTAACAAGTACAAAATTGTTGGCATAAATAATTTGAGGGCTAAAATTATATTCTTTTCCTCCATAGAAGTCTTACTTTCATTTCTTCCAGGTGCCGGGAGAACTCATGACCCAAGATCATCTCAATCTGATTTAGGGACTAAATTTTGAAGCTGAGTTACAGCCCTTCTGAGCAACATGTATTTCTAGGGTTCAAACTTGTTCTCCTCATGTACAGCCCACTGGGGTCCCAACTCCCATGCTGAGAATTTACCAAGACCCCATCCCCCTGGCTTCAATGCTATCAAAATGGCCCATGCACTCCTAGCTTCCCCTCTGCAAATAATACTGGGGGAGAGTACCCGCATACACTGGGCATACTTTGAGACCCCTCTTTGTACTCTTATCCAGTAAGTCATCATTATCTTGATAGCTCATCTGTGCCTTCAAGCAGATTTTTTTTTTTAATATTTATTCAGCTTTTTTAGTTGTTCTCAGTGGACAGTTGGCTTCAGTCATCTACACACTTATAACCAGAAACAGAAGTCTCTCCTATGTTGTAAAAAGGTATTGTATATGTTCAGTGGTGGCCATTTTAAAATATATGAACAAATTCTTTGATATGCCTTTCTTTAAGAGGTGGGGTTAAATTTCCCTCCCCTTGAGTATAAGTTGCATGTAGTGACCTTCATTTAATAGAATGTGGCAAAATGATCAATTGTGATTCCTGAGGGTGGGTCAGAGCAGCTTCCCCCTTGCTCTCTTGCTCAGGGGAGGCCAGCTGCCACAATCTAAAGGCATTCGAAGAGTCCTGTGGAGAGGCCCATGCAGTAAGGCATTGAGGCCTCTTGCCAACAGCCATGTGAATGAGCCATCTTAGAAGACTCTCCAGGCTCAGTGTGGCCTCTGGATGACTACGGTCCAGGCCAACTTCTTTACTGCAACATGAAAGACTCTGAACGCAAACTACCCAGCTAAGCCAGCCTTGAATCTTAATCTGCAAACTGTGAGATGACGAATGTTAAACCAAGCAATTTTGGGGTAATGGTTTTATATTAATAGTAATATTTTTAAGTTAATATTCATTTTATGTGAAAAAAGAAATAAATAGCTTAAAATTTTAAAGTAATATTTAAATAAAAAAGAACATGTTGTATGATCTCTGCTTCCAGTTAGGAATAAAAACAGAGTTTTTCAGAATGGATGAAGTCATTTCCACAATAGTATTAACAGATAAGCGATTCAGAAACCCTTTAGGATTTATTCTTACTTCCTGAAGAGCTTCTATAATATGGTCTCTAGGCAAAGTGAAAACATATGCGAGCATTTGTCTTTTCCAAAGTAACACAATCTGACTATAGCTAAGTTATTGAATGGAACTATGCTTTTACATAAAAAGCTTAAAACCAATTAAAATATAATTTTAGTTCTTACCTGCTGACTTCTGGATGTAGTTCAGCCAGTCACTTCATGATCTTGGTGAAGCTACGCAAGTTCAATGTATTTGGAGGTATGAATCTAAAAGGTGCATCAGGTAATAATGCAGCAGATTGAATTTGTTTACAATTCTTGAAACCCTAAATAAGCATTTTAAAAGTTTTCTTAATACCATGACATAGTGATAATCCAGCTTATTCAGTTAAAATAAATTTTAAAATTATAAATGAAATAAATTGCTCTGAAATTTTTACTTTAAGATTATTTATACCAAGTAAATTTACTTCAGTGGTGTTCAGGGCTATGTATTAAGAAAACATGCCAACATAATTTTTTATAGTAATGATAAAGTCTATGAGACTATGTCTAAATCAGCCTTTTTTATAGTAATGATAAAGTCTATGAGACTATGTCTAAATCAGCCTTCCTCAACTGGGATTCTTCCTCTGAACCCCAGAACACAGCACATGGTGTAACTATTTTCTCAATCCTCCCAAAGACAGGACATAACCAACCCACCTGATAAAGTTTGGTCTCAAGAGTAATTATAAATATTCCATATTTTATTTACTAAATACTTTATGTAATGAACACAAACTACATGCCCAGAATTGTATCACTGGTTATGAGGGGAGGGGGGACTAGTAATATAAAGTGCAGCCTCCTTCACTTGTGAAAGATAAAATTAAAATGATAAATTAGTTACCAATAACCATGCAAATAGACTATAAATGGTGCGAAACCACTGTAAATCCTGCAAAAATTCAACAAAGGAAGGGCTCAGACTTTAAATCCTAGATGAAAAGTCAGGGCAAAATACATAAAATATTAGCTCTGTCACACCAGAATCTTACATTTTAATTATTGCCATTATCTCTCCCACTAGATTTAAGCTTCATATAAAAGCACAGATTTTTGTCTACTTTGTTCACTGTTGCTTTCCCAGTTCCTAGAACAATGTACACAGTTGGTATGTAATAACTCTTTGTTCAGTAAATAAGTGAAAAGATTGGAATGTGATAGTTGAAACCACAGAAAAAATGAGCTCTCCAAGAAAAAGCCAAATTACTGGTATGTAATAGCAATGATAATAGCTGTACTTACTGAGTACATCCTCAGTACATTGTACTAAGAATTTTTCCATATTAAGCTCATTTAAACTTATAAATATTTGAGATAAGAACTATTATCCTCATTTTAAGACAAAAAGCTCAGAGAGTGAGGTAGCTCTCGCAGAGTCACAGGATGAGCAGGAGGCAGAGCAAACCTCCATCATTTTCCACATCGTGTTTAAAACCTCAGTGAGGGCCGGGCGCGGTGGCTCACGCCTGTAATCCTAGCACTCTGGGAGGCCGAGGCAGGTGGATCGCTCAAGGTCAGGAGTTCGAGACCAGCCTGAGCAAGAGCAAGACCCCATCTCTACTAAAAATAGAAAGAAATTATACGGACAACTAAAAATATATATAGAAAAATTAGCCGGGCATAGTGGCGCATGCCTGTAGTCCCAGCTACTAGGGAGGCTGAGGCAGTAGGATTGCTTAAGCTGAGGAGTCTGAGGTTGCTGTAAGCTAAGCTGATGCCACGGCACTCACTCTAGCCTGGGCAACAAAGTGAGACTCTGTCTCAAAAAAAAAAAAAAAAACAAAAACCTCAGTGAGGTACAGATGAGGGCATAAAAAAATAAAATGACTACCTTTTATGGTTTTAATAATTATGAGATAACATTAGCTATAAAAAGTGATGAAAGTATAACAATTAGTTACTTAAAGAGTAGCACTATTCAAGAATAAAGAAGAAAAAAAAGACTGGAAAGCAGCAGGCCCCCACCTTTTTGGCACCATTCATTTCCTTCACAGCCATCTTTAGATCACCGTTTTTTGTGGTTTTTTCTGGAAAGCAAGAGTTGCATATCTGAAATAGAAAAGCAGAAAACCAAAAGGTTTTTCATTGACTTTAAATTACCTCAAACTTAATTTTGTAACCACTGACTCAAATATAGTTTTCACAACAATAAATGCTCTTATAAAGGTTGATATATTAAGCCGGGTGCAGTAGCTCACATCTGTGATCCTAGCACCCTGGGAGGCCAAGGCGGGTGAATCACTCAAGGTCAGGAGTTCGAGACCAGCCTGAGCAAGAGCGAGACCCCATCTCTACTAAAAATAGAAAGAAATCATATGGACAGCTAAAAATATATATATAGAAAAAATTAGCCGGGCATGGTGGCACATGCCTGTAGTCCTAGCTACTCAGGAGGCTGAGGCAGGAGGATCCCTTGAGCCCAGGAGTCTGAGGTTGCTGTGAGCTAGGCTGATGCCACGGCACTCTAGCCTGGGCAACAGAGTGAGACTCTGTCTGGGGAAAAAAAAAAAAGGTTGATATACTTAGCTTGAAATCAGGAACAATGTTTATTTAGGATAACTAAATAAAAACCAAATTAAAGATGAGAAATAAAAGACACTAAGCATTTCTCATGAATTATCTCCTATTAATTTTATATTAAAATTTAATGTAAAACATTTGCAAAGCTGATATATGATAAAGTTGCAGAGATTAGCAATCTGGGGACTATTTATACTAAAAAAGTTAAAATTAATTCCTATGTTCAAACAACCTCCAGATGACTCAAAGGCTTGCAATGTGAAAGTCAAAATTTAAAACGTTTGCCAGAATATTTAAGAGAATATCTTTATGGCCTTGTTGTTGGGAAATATTTAGACCAAAAAAAAAAAAACAAAAAGTTGGAACATCGAATCAGAACTTTAACCATATAATTGAGAAAGTCAGGCAAGAGCTATTCCTATAAAAGCACCAGACCTAGAGAGTGTCAGTGGAAGGGTACATAACAAATCTGAAAAGTGGTTGTTTTCAAATGATGGGACTATGGATAATTTTTTATAACCTCCTTGTATTTTTGCATTTAATTGTATTTTCTAAATTTCCACACAGCATGTATAATACTTAAGAAAAGAAAACCCCACAGTTTGTTTTAAGGATTCAACAAGATACTAAAAGAATCTTTCACATCAGGCAATACTACTAGGATTATAATACTGCTTTAATGAAATGTATTAATACCACATTAATGAGTAAAATTTAGAAAGCATATACTCTTAGGTGACTCCATTAAATAAAATTAAACCCTATTTTTTAACAAATTTCAACCCCAACTATAAACAGGATTCTCTCTTAATTGATAAAGATTTTCATATCTGAAATGAATAGCCATCATTTTTTATCAGCAGACAGTAAAGGTATTTCCGTCACCACTGTGATTTGAATGATCTGACAATGTCACAAAATAGAAAGTAGCAACAGACAGATTGGAAGAGATTATATACAGATGATGTAGCTATCTACCTAAAAAGTATAAAAGTGTCATCTAAAAAGTAATTAAACTCAGAAATAATAGAATACAATTTTCTGAGCATCTACTATGTGCCAGGCTTTACTCCTAGTGCTTTACATACTTAACTCATAGTAGTTTCACAACATCGCTATGACAGTACTATCAACCTCACTTTATAGACAAAGAGGAGGCTGAGGTACAAAAAGGTTAAGTAAATTGCCCAAATTTATTCATCAAGTTGCTGACAGACCTGGGAATTGAGCCAAAGTTATCTCTTTCTGGAGCCCGTTCTCCTTAACTAAGGCACTCTACATTCCCTGTGAAACAGTGCGTAACAAGATAAAGTACACGGAAGTCAGTAAGTCTGCTACATACTACTAATAACAAGCTACAAAGTATAATCCAAGAAAGATCTGATTAAGAACAGCACGAACTAATGACTGCAGCTATTTGTCTATAATGACTGCAACTATTTGTCTACATGGCCCCCTATACTAGCCTGGGACCCTCCTGTGGGAATGGCCTTTGACTTTATCCCCACTGTGGCTGATGTCTGGTACAGAACCTCTAGTGAGCAGCAGGCACACAGTAATGCACATTGGACTGAATTTGGGAAACAAACCTGTAATTAGTAGAAGAATCATAAATTGAAATTTCAGGAACTAGGTATTTCTGGAAATGAGACCTTCAATCAGCCTAAAAAAAGAGAAATAATATGAAGTTCAAAAAGAAATCTTGGCATACCTCAGATACTGAAGGGCAGAGACCACCAACATGTACCAAATAACCTTTATCTCTTCGTAAGTGTTCAGCATACATTTCTGCTTGTAGAAAAACAGAATATACCACAGAAATGATCATCATTGTATTGGGATGTTTAAGAGAAAATGAAAACTTGCTAAATATTTCATGGTTTCTTTTTACTATCACAAAGCTTATCAAATATCAGCATGACCAGACTGAAGACCAAAAGCCTGGAGTACAGTGTTAAGATTTCTGGGCCTTAATCATATCATCTTGAAAAATAAATGGATATGGATTAGTTGATATTAAGTCTCTCATAGCTCAAATGAATAAATTACATCTAAACGGAGTAATCAGTTACAGCTGTCCTTTGGTATCCCTGGGGGACTGGTTCTAGGACTCCCTGTGGATACCAAGATCTGAGGATACTCAAATCCCTTATATAAAATGGCATAGTATTTGCATGTAATCCACACACATCCTCCTATATACCTTAAATTATCTCTAGATTACTCACAATACCTAATACAATGTAAATTCTATGTAAATAGTTGTTATGCTGCGTTGTTTAGGAAATAATGACAAGAAAGTTGGTTGAATCCATGAATACAGAACCCATGGGCTGACTGTACATCACGACTAAAAAAGTCTGTCATTTGTCCCTGGTTCAGAGAAGTGCTATGAGAACACTGGATGTACACAGGATCTTAACTCCTTAGTGTTAGTGCTGGCTAGAGCTAGTGGTTTCAGAGACCTCTTTACACACATTCCTTTTTTGGGGAAATAATGTACCAAGGAAACCTTTCAATCAGACAAATATCAACAGCAGGTATTATATAGCTTGTGATAATGTTAAGAGCACATAAGAAAAAAACAGACAAATTACTTGAGTTAGACAGCATGATTTTGGAAACCACAAATACTAGGATTATAGATAGTTTTTTTCTTGCTTGACAAAATTTCAAAATTCTTAGGCTGTCATCTCATAGTCAATATTGTGAAGGGAACCTGGTCTGAAATCAAAGATTCACTAAATTGAGATTTGAATTACTAGCAAATCCTATACCTGGCACAGAGGGAGTACACAAATATTGTTGAATGAATCCATGAGTACTTTTACTTATGTTTTAATAATTTTTAAATAATAATGGGAGATTTGTAAATTTTATTGTGTTCATTAAGTAGTAATAGTAACAAGAGTAGCCTAGCACTTATTGAATGCTCTGCTCCAGGCAGCATGCTAAGCACTTTATATACTCATCACCTCACATGATTCTCCCAACCACCCCGTGACGGAGCTATTATTATTATTATTATTATTTCCATTTTACAGATGATGATACTGAGGTCATGGAGTTTAGGTCACAAATCTGTTAAGTATTGGTGCTAGAATTCAGGCAGAGTCTTTCATCTTTAGGTAATCAATACCTAACCTTCTTCATTAACTTACTTCATTTAATTTGTTAATCTCTTTGGATTATAAATGTATTCTACAGAGAAAACACTGAAACTACCTAACTTTACATTTTTATATTGCAGTGAAAAAGAAGTAAAGAGCTATAGTACAGCAAAGGAGTCAGAAGGTATACATTACACCCATCACCTAACCCTTCACTAATTCGATACAAAATATCTACTGGATACCCCATGGGCTGCATGCTGTACTTGGCAGTGAACAAAAATCCCTGATCTTGCTGAGCTAGTATGTAAGGGTGGGAAGGCAGTGAACCCAGTAATCAATCAAGCATCAAGTAAGCAAAACACACAGTATTGTGACAAGTGATATGGTGGAAAATAATGCAAGGAAAGAAAAAAAAGTTACAATTAAATCAGATGATATAATATTTTAAGTTGTGTATATGTATTAATATATGCATAAAGAAATGCATTGAAATGCTCACTAAAATATTCATAGTGGTTAGTGAAGGTTGGAGAAACTTCAGGTAATTTTAATTTTCTTATATTTTCATATTTTATTTAAAAATCTTAATAAGCCATTATTTATACAAGCAGTAAAAAATAAAACCATCGCTAATACGGAAGATTTAAAACCCACAGAAACATACAGATAAAAATAAAGAGAGGTAGCATAACTATCACAAGAAATGATAGAATTTTCTCTAGTGCCTGTGATTATTCTAACTATTATAAGCATTTAAGGACTATCTAAAGATGAAAATACTCCTGAAATAGATGAAATTATTAAAGTGAGGGAAAGCAAATAGTTTCCATCACTAATACCGATTTGATAGATTAGTACTGGTTACCTGAGGAAAGCAGAGAAGTTGGTTTTGTTCCCCAGGTAACCGCACCTGAAAAGTGTCCAGTGAGGGCTCAGTGGAAAAGAATGCAGCTTATCTACTTGCTAACTAAATCTTGGGTTTAAGCTTTTAGCAATTTTCTGTTCTTTAAAAAGTTGACCTCCAACTGGCCAATTTCTCGTTTTGTATAAAGAAAAGCCACAAACAGGAATAAAATATTAAAACAGCTCAGGCACCCAACACAACACAGAAGCAGGTAAGTATTATTTTACAAATAGGTTAGGATTCCTCAGTAAATTGTTAAACCAACCTAGTGTAAACTTCAGATTCCATCTATCTTGTTCGATTTGATTTTCTTTCCTTCCTGAGAAGTCACCTCCTGTCAGGTTTTCTTTAGCATCAAACCAGTCTTCACTCATTTCTTGGTAATTTCTACAGTCTCATAAATTGAAAACAATGAGCTATGAATTACCTACAATGTTTAACCCTCTGAAAAGTTATCTAAAAAGCATGATGAATCACTATGATAATTACTTGTTTTAGAAACAAACCTAAAGATGAATATTAAGCAAAATAAGAGAACCAAGCATAAAGCTTCTGTGAGAAGGGATTTCAGCAGTCCCAAAATAAAAAATTCTTTTCAGTTTGAGTGATCTGCTTCCTAGTTTCCCTTTAATTAATATTGATTCTCAGTTTATTAAAACTGTCACTATTCTGATTTTTCAATTGTTATTTACTGGAAAAAAGACATCTTTATATACAGAATAAGAGAAAACTTCTTTAAAAGGACTAAGTAGTGCTGCAGCTCTTTATATCATTAAAATTAATGATCTTTTTGGAATGACCATAATCTCTTTTCTTAGAGGAGAAAACTAAAAAAATGTACACAATTTACAGAGATACAATTAGACACAAGAAAGAAAGTTTTCAAATTGGAAACATGAAGCAGAATAAAGGCCATATTATTATTCAGCATTATCGGATATATTAGGTGACTTTAAAGACAAGTCAAGCAAAAATAAGAACATACTTAACATTCACAATCAGAATGATGCCATTGTAGTCAATTAAAAATATTTATTTTGACTTAATGAATAAACACTGGAGATATTTTAAACCTTGACTGTTTTCTGGCAACTATGAAAGATAATATATTTTTATACTAACTTTTAGCATCAACTTTCAGTTGATCAAAGTCTACATTTATATCACCATTTTTTAAACCGTCTTTCTTGGGTGATGTATTTTGTTTAGGATGACTACTGTCAGATAACAAAGATATCTGAGGATTAAGATAATAAAAACAATAATAAGGACCAGCAATTATTGCGCTCTTACTATGTGACAGGCACTCTTCACTGGCATTATTTAGCCCGTACAATAATGAAGGCTATGAGAGTAAAACCATCAACTTGACTTCACAGATGAGAAAACGGAATCTAAGAAACTCATTGCACCAAGTCACAGTTAACAAGAATTAGGATTTGAATCCAGTCTGTGTAGTTACTATGTGCTAACACTAGTATTTTGGAAAGTGTGGCAGATACACACTAGAAGTACTTGAGATAATTTTGGGAGGTATGTATAAATATTAATAACATTAACCTTTAACAGTTACGTATTTAATTTAGTATATTCTTATGTATATCTTTTATTTATGGGAAGTAATATTTCTTTCTTATAGGTAACATAGAGCTATGGTAAATTGTGAAGATGGTACATGAATAGCTGAAATTTAGAAATACTATGCTACACTATACTGGCTTTCATGCATAACTAGTTAATTTAATGAGACAGGGACTAAAATGTAATCCCAACTTAAAATAGATATTGTTTTATAGCCAAAAGTATGATTATAAAAATTGTTACATCTACATCTTGTACTTTTAAAAATAATTTATTCTTCCTAAATAAGCAGGTTATACCATTGGTACGATTGCAATAAAGCCCTTAAGAATTATCATATAGTACTAAATGTATAAATTGTTTAAGCAAAGTATTAATACATAAGAAATTTAAGTACATGAAAATCTAGTTATGAATCTGTTAATTCTTTGTGGATAACTGAGGTTTTTAAAAAAGCAATTTAACAATAGAAGAATTTGTTAAAACAATTTACTTTTTATCATTCATGTTAGTAGAAAGGAACATATATTAATCAAGTATTTCACTTTGGACTTGGGAATCCATCTTGGGGGATTACCTAAGACCACTCAAAGAATGAAACCTTAAAGTTAAGACCAAAGTCAGAAAAGCAGAAATAAACTTCAGCTTTCCTATTCCATTGCCTCCTGGCTTGATAATGGAATGTAACTTATGTTACTAGAACACTTTATAATTTGCAGGGTGTTCTTATATAGATTAAACCATCTTTTCTGATTGTCATCTGACCAAGATTCCCTTGGTGGAAAAAGACAGAATGAGAAAACTTATGAGAGGCATTTAAAAACTATTTTCCTCATTTCAACAAAGGAGAAATTAAAACTTTGCTCTACCTAAAATAAATGGAACATTACTTTATTCTACCCCATGACATGAAGGTGCAAGATATTAGTTTTAACTACACTCATGCAACATGATGGTGGCTATATATCATGGATTTGCCCGGGACAGTCCAGATTTATACCTATTGCTGTGGTGAATGATTAACATTACTATTACTCTCTTTCATCCTCAAAAGTCTAGTGATTTGGTGATAAACTATATGCTTACCCTACTCAACATATATTGCTGATATCTGTTTCATTAGGCTAAATACAGCATTATGTTCCTCCTAATTAAAGTAGGCTATAAAGTAAGCTAGTTGAGTGAAAAGAAGGATGTCGGAGTCTCTAAAAATTATTTTACTTAAGCTATAAAATTAAAGATTTGGGGCTGGGTGCTCTAAACTTCTGACTTCTGTCATTGACGGTTTGCAATGTGGGATATGCTCTCCTGAGGGAGGATCAAAATGATCTACTGGGAAGTTACAGGAAAATACTAGAACTTCCTTTTTCTTTCTTTCTTTCTTTTTTTTTTTTTTTTTTGACAGAGTCTCACTCTGTTGCCTGGGCTAGAGTGCCCTGGCATCAGCCTAGCTCACAGCAACCTCAAACTCCTGGGCTCGAGCGATCCTCCTGCCTGAGCCTCCCGAGTAGCTGGGACTACAGGCATGTGCCACCATGCGTGGCATATATATATATAGTAATATATATATATATATATATATATATTTTAGCTGTCCATATAATTTCTTTCTATTTTTAGTAGAGATGGGGTCTCGCTCTTGCTCAGGCTGGTCTCCACCTCCTAAGCCCAAACAATCTGCCTGCCTCTGCCTCCCAGATTGCTAGGATTACAGGCATGAGCCAACAAGAACTTCCATTTTTATTTTTCATCTTTTAAAAAATTAAGCTGTAATAATGATTAGTACATAGAGTGACAAAGATGCCTGGTGGCTACTATGTGATTTCTACAAGAGTTACTAGGAACAGAATAAGGAGAATGTGCCAAATTAGATTCATGCCTAACCATACAGGAAAGTAAACATAAAAACAAAAGATGTTATCTAATGTCTTAAATTAATCTGCTTCAATTTATCTAAATGTGCCTTTTTCTATACCTTGAAAGAACTGATTTTATGTTATAATATAAATGGAATATGAACAAAAGTGTGGAAGACTTCAACTGGAGAATTTTAGTTTAAGAAATCTCTAATTTGTGTGTATAATCTTGAGGTTCACAACGTGTTAGTCAAACAAGTCAGGCTTACTGTTCACTCTCTCTTTTGGTTTTTCTTTTCTTTTTCTTGTTTTTTTTTTTTTAAGACAAGTGCAGTAGTGAGAAGAGGGGAAAGAGCAGAACAAGGTGTTCAGTCTATAACTGACGGTGAACTATCAATTGAGATAACTGACTACCTTCAGACCAGCCTGTTCACTCTCATATTAAAATGTAAGACAATACAAGGCTAAACTTAAAGAACCACTGCTACATTCTTCCCCAATTGCTAAAGATTTTAAAGTCTGAAGATACGAAATAATGGAACACTCAAACTGCTGGTGAGAATGTCAAAGAATAACATCAACTTTGAAACAATTTGCTCTTGCATGGTCAAGGTGAACTCTTTAGACATTAGAGCAATTTCACTCCTAGGTATATACCCTAGAGCAGGGGTCCCCAACCCTTTTTGGCACCAGAGACCGGGTTCATGGAAGATAATTTTTCAGAGGGGGGGGGTGTGGGGAGCCATGAGGAATGGCTGTAAACATAGATGATGAAGTCGCTCATCTCCTGCCATGCAGCCCCCCCAGTTCCTAAGTTTAATGGAAGACATTTTTTCCCACAGACTGGGTGGTGGGGGGCGCTATTCTGCCACCTGGTCGTAGGGGGCACGGCCCTAGGGAAACTCATGCACATGTTCACCAGGCTACACACACACAAATGCATAAAAGAGCAATGTTCTTTTTTTTTTTTTTTTTTTTTTTGAGACAGAGTCTCACTCTGTTGCCCAGGCTAGAGTGAGTGCCGTGGCGTCAGCCTAGCTCACAGCAACCTCAAACTCCTGAGCTCAAGCGATCCTACTGCCTCAGCCTCCCGAGTAGCTGGGACTACAGGCATGCACCACCATGCCCGGCTAATTTTTTCTATATATATTTTTAGCTGTCCATATAATTTCTTTCTATTTTTAGTAGAGATGGGGTCTCGCTCTTGCTCAGGCTGGTCTCGAACTCCTGAGCTCAAACGATCCGCCCACCTCGGCCTCCCAGAGTGCTAGGATTACAGGCGTGAGCCACCGCGCCCGGCCAAGAGCAATGTTCTTAATGGTCGCATTGGGTATCAACACAGATTATAAAAAACTATAATGGATAAATCTATCATGGTACAACCATACAACAAGACAATAAAGAAAAATGAACATGAAATTTAGCTGCCTACATGAATATGGATCAATCTTATAAATAAATATAATATTGAATTAAAGAAGAAAACACGAAGGATCACCTCCAGTTATGACTCCATTTAAAGTCAAAATAGGCAAGCTAAACTGTATTCTTTAGGGATACATATATAGATGGTAAAAATCATGGAAGGAAGTAATTACCATAAAAATCAGGGTAGCAATTCCACCAGATGTTGGAACAGGAATGTATGTAATTGGAAAGGACACAGGAGGCTTCTGGGGTGCTGACAATGTCCTATTTCTTACCTTGAGTAATATTTGCTTCACAATACATTTGTTTACACTATGTACATTTATGTGTAAATAAACCCTTTTAAATTATCAATTTATATCATAATGTGTTGTGGTTTAGTCTTTTTTAGGGATACATATTGAAATAATTATGGATAAACTGATATGCCTCAGATTTGCCTTCAAAATAATAGAGGAAAGGAAGAGAGTGGATAGACTAAGGTAAAGATAAGAATTGAAATTTTTGAAGCTGAGAGATGGATACATTGGGCTCATTATACTACTGTCTACTTTTGAATATGTTTAAAAGTTTTCATTAATACAAAGTTTTTTAAAAGCCTTTATGGAAATAACTAAACAATGAAGACATACACTAGCTTCATAAATAGGAAGACTCATATCTATAGATTTAGTGCAAGTCTAATCCAAAGTCCAACAGGGCTTTTGGAAAACTTAACAAACTAATTTGAAAATTTATATGGCCATTCCATGTAAATATATAAATATAAATAATATTTATATTCTGTATAAATATTTATACAAAGTGGCCATATAAATTTTAAGAATGGCCAAAACATTACAAAAGAAGAACAAAAAGAATGGGACCTGCCTTCCCAGGTATCAGGACACTAAAGCAAACTGCAGAAGACACTGTGGAGTTGGCACGATGATGAACCAGTGGGCTAATACAATCTATAATCGAACGCATCATGTATGGGAGCCTGATACACTATTATATACTGCATACCAGTGGTGAAAGGAAAGACTACTTAGTAAGTAGTTGTGGAACAGAGGGTTCTCCATATAGAAAATAAATGCAATTAAATCCCTTCTTCAAAAATCAATTCTAGGCTTCTATGTAAAAGGCAAGATTTTTCAACTTTTACAAGTAAATCTGGATGAAATCTTTATTGCTGAGTGTAAGAAAACATTCTTAAACACAAAAACATACACCAAGAAGATGTTAGTTAAGTATATTTTAACACATATAATCAACAAAGAATTTGTTTTCAGAACATAAAGGGAGGCTTATGAAAAAACAGAAAAATGTGCAAAAGACATGAACAAGCACGTCTTTCACAGAAGAAAACATACCAAGCAATTAAGCACATAAAGAAATGCCTAACTTCTTAGCAATCAGAAAAGAACAAGTCCATGAAATCCCATTTTACCCATCAGATTAGCAAAAATTTAAATGTCGGAAAAAATCAAGCATTGATGAAGATGTGAAAGTGGAACTTACACCACAGTGATGTGGGAGCAATTATCACTTTGGAAAATAATGTGGCACTATCTTGCACAATTGATCATGCCCACATCTCACAACTGAGAATTCTACTTCTAGATGTATGTTAGAGAAACAAGGATACTAAAAGTCAGGGGGGTACTAAGATATAGGTACAAGAATTTACAGCATAGTTTGTAACAGAAAAAAACTAGAAACTACTCAACTGTCCACCACTAGGACATCTGTGTTGGGTGGTGGCTTATACCTGTTTACTGGTGTGCATCATTACATAAGTTTTATTTTTTTGTATAAAAGTTTCAAAAGGAATTAAATCTTTTCTTTTAAATATTATTGATTACTTTATCTGATGTCACATTCTAAGTAACTAAAAATTGCAACAACCTCATGTTTGCTAAGAAATGACTCGCTTTGGCTGGGTGCGGTGGCTCACTCCTGTAATCCTAGCACCATGAGAGACCAAGGCGGGAGGACTGCTTCAGCTCAGGAGTTCAAGATGAGCCTGAGCAAGAGCGAGACCCCATTTCTACTAAAAATAGAAAGAAATTAGCCAAACAACTCAAAATAGAAAAAATTAGCCAGGCATGGTGGCGCATGCCTGTAGTCCCGTATACTCGGGAGGTGAGGCAGTAGTATCCCTTGAGCCTAGGAGTCTGAGGTTGCTGTGAGCTAGGCTGACGCCACGGCACTCTAGCCTGGGCAACACAGTGAGACTCTGTTTCAAAAAAAAAAAAACATGAATAAATAAAACAAGATGTGCCAATACCTGCCCAAATTCCTGACTTTCAAAAATGAGAGGTAAATTATTAATAAAAGAATTGCTCATTATAACCACTAAGTTCTAAGATAGTTGGTTATATGGCAATAGATAACAGGAACCCGTACATGATTATTTTCATTTAGTTTGTATATATTTTGTTTGCATACACTTTCTAACCAAAGATTTTCATGTTTTTGAGGAAATCTTTGTGTAACTATCCTTATTGGCCCAAATGAGGTCATCCAATTCCTATCAAGATTGCAAACTGTCACAGGCTTCTTGTCCCAACAGAATCAACCCTGGGAAGGAAAAAACATGGAAGTAAATCCAGATTCCAGGAACAGTAACAGCAGCAGCAACAAAAACAAACAGAAACTGCTGGAGATACCAGAAGCTGTACTGAACTTATCTGAGAGGAAACTGGTGACCAGAAGCAAAGGGCAGCAGAGGTCAGAGTTAAAAGACAGATTAGCTAAAAGCTCTTTTGAATTCTGCCCTTGCCCCTCCTCGATTGTCCCTTCACCACAGAAATTAGCAGCAACAGCCTAGATGTCTTTGGCAGCAAGATAAACTCCAGACAACACAAAAGCCCTGTGGGGGAAGCTGTGGAAACAGGTACAGTGCCGCTGGGCACTCACCCTTCCTGCCCCCACTCGTGCTCCCACAGCAAGGGCCAGGGGTATGGAGCCGAGAGGGAGTTATGATCTAAGGACACTACCTCTTCCCGATATTACTCATTCTGAGAGTGTAAGAAGCAAACCCTCATCAGAAGTTGCCTGATGCAGCATCAGCCAAGAGGAGACTCAACAGCACTTCAGCGGTGCCAGGCGGCTGGCTGACCTGAGACTCAAGCCCTTCCTCTCCTTAAACTCACTTGAACTGACACAAATTCCAATAGGCATTAGAGTAAGTAACTAATACCCACCCCAAGGGACATAGACAAATAGATACATCTGGAGCATAAAACTACTGTAAAAGAAAGACAACACACTAAACAATTTATGCCATCTGAAGTAGAATTATTGGAATGGAGGATCCAAGAATACAGCCCTAAGAAGTCAATGAGAGATGTAAACACTACCAAATGAAACAAGAAACAACGAAAAAGAATCAAGTAGAAATATTGAGCATGAAAAAGAGACAATATCCAGATAATTGGAGTTTCAGGAAGGAAGAAATAAAGCATTTCAAGAAATAATGAGGGTAACTTTCCCAGAATTAAAGATAAAAGAAGTCAATATTATAAGGGCTCAAAGAGCCAAATAACAGAGGAAACTATTCCTAGAAAATTTAAGTTCACCACAGAAAAAATTCGAAAACACTGAAAGAAAAGAATAGACCAACGCCAAAGCAAAAGAATAAGATTAATATATATCGCAGTAAGTAACACTGGATACAAGATGGAGTAACCCAAATTCACAATCCGTACTTCTTGAGGCAAGGGTTTTTTCAGAATTTAAAATTGCTATAGCTTGAATGTATCCTCTAAAAAGCATGTGTTGGAAACTCAATGTCCAATGCAACAGTATTGGGACTAAGGATCAGCCCTCACGGACGGATTCATGCTGGCCCTGCACTGAGAGTGCGTCCATCAGGAAGGGTTCATTATAAAGGGGCGAGTTCCCCCACTGCCTCGCTTTCTCTGCCCAGTGAGATACCAGCCTCTCGATCTTGGACTTCCTATCCTCCAGAACTGTGAGCCAATAAACTTCTGATTCATTATAAACTGCCCAGTCTGTGGTGTTCTGTTACAGACAGACAAAACAGACTAAGACAAGACTTTTTCAGATTTTACTAAAGTAATATGGTATATATCACATAGTATGTAACATCCAGAGCAGTGTCTAAGGCACTAACCCATAATTGAACTCATTAATATTTTGAAGCAAAATCTGTAAATACTCACACTAAATGAGATGAATTAAAGCCATAAATACCCTCATGTCAGTTCAGGTTGGGTTCTTCTGCCAAATGAGCCATAAATAGCCTCCTGTCAGCTTGTTGGGTTTTGTTGCCAAATGAGTTACAAGAAGCCCTTTGGTTTTCAGATCTTTTTTTGATTTTGGAATTCCAGGTAAGGGATTGTTACCTCTATTTTAAAAGTCTTGAATTAAAAGAACTTTACATTTAGAATTTTACATCCAGACAAATATCATTCCAATAGGTTCGGCAAAAATATTCCCAAGAACACAAAGCCTCAGAATGTCATAAAAAGCCCACTAAGCACAATCTTGGAGGAATATTGAAAAGAAAAAGAAAAAGGGAGAGACAAAGTAAAAGAATGCCTTTTCGATATGCCTTGATATCGAAAAAAACTCTGACCTAAAATACTAGCAATACATTCATTGGGGACGGGAAGTCAGGACACACACCCAGAGAACATAAGAGTGCGCTAGAGTATTTGTCATATGTGGGGGAAGAAAAAGCTACTTTAAGTGTAATCAACATGCAGAAATAAACAGGAATAGGTCTAAAGGACAACCAGCGTAAGAACAATAATAGAAAAAAAAAAACTCAACCTATCCAATGAAAGGCAGGAAAGGGGGAAAAGGACCAAAAGTAAGCCCAATTAGAGTGATTACAACAGGGGCCGAGGCAGGAGGATCATTTCAGGCCAGGAGTTCATGACCAGCTTGATTTAGAACGAGACCCCATCTCTACAAAAAATAGAAAAATTAGCTGGGCAAGGTGGCAGGAATCTATAGTGCCAGCTACTCCAGAGGCTGAGGCAGGAGGATCACTTGAGCCCAGGAGTTTGAGGTTGCTGTGAGCTATGATGATGCCATGGCACTCTAGCCTGGGAGACAGAGCAAGACCCTGTCTCAAAAAAAAAAAAAAAAAAAAAAAAATTACAATCATGTAAGTGAGTTGAACTTGCCAATTTGAAAACAAATTAGGCCAAAGATTTTATGGTGGGTTAAAAAATGATAAAGCAATATAGTCCCTAAAAGAGACATATTTAAGAAAGGATACATCAGATGACTATGAATAAAAATAAAGCTACAGTAGCAATCATAATAAAATTTAAGGCAAAAAATATCATAAAGGACAAATTCAGATATTATATACTGATATAACAAAAATGTATCATCATGATGAACACATCCACAGCAAACAAGAAGGCTTCAATATACGTCAGGAATAAATACCACAAATACATGTGTAAAAATTCAAGTGTAGTTGAGAATTTTAACATCAATTCATCAAGAAGAGAACAATATAAGTAGACATATTGAAGATCCCAGGAAAAAAACTAAGAATACCTATTATTTTCATGAGCATACAGCACGTACACACACTGGTCGTATAATAGAAAAAGCGTGCCTCAAAACACTTGAGAGGATCAATACCAGACAGACTGTATTCTCTTACAAAAATGGGATAAAATTAGAAATTAATGACAAAAAGATGGTTTTTAAAATCTCATGTTTGGAAACTATATAACTAGATAATTCAAATTAAAAGGTAAAAACATGTAAACATTTTTAAAAATACTTATTAGCACTTAATGGTAATGAAAATTCAAGGCTACCATCTAACTGGATCAACTTGGCTGACTTGTCATTCCCAAACCAATCACTGCGGCCAAAGGAATGGTAAAAACCAATGTTTGCTTAGGCCACAGGAATCCACAGTATAGCAGAAGCAGCAGGGGCAGTGGGAAGAAATCTGGTATCATATCTGGAAGAGCAAAGAGGAGATACATGGAAGACTATGGAGGCAATGATGCCTACAGAGCTTTAATTCCAGTTCGGCCACAATTCCCTAAGGTTAATTACTGATCATGTAATTTGGGATGGGATCTCAGTTTTCTTAGGTGAAAAATGAAAACACCATCTAAGAGTCCTTTTAGCTCGAGGAGTTTGCAATTACATCATGATGTTTTGTTCAACCTATAACAGGGTCTGGCACATATTAGTATGTACATACAGAATGAATGAGAAGTTTACCACATTCAATTTGAGAGATTCTCAGGACTATTACCTAAAACAACTAATGGATTTCCAATAGATAAACGGGAAAAGGATGTAAAATTTACAATCCACAGAGGAGAAGCTAGTAGGCTTCTTTTAAAATGTTCAAAGTTCGTAATTAAAGAAATTAAAATTAAAAACAAAAACTGCATCTACCATTTCACATCTATTCAATGAATTTTAAAACGCGGTAATCAATAAAGGGAAAGAAGTAGAGAAACTACTAATTGCATACACACTGTCAGAAATTATTGAAAATGTTTACATTTAATGCATTAGTAACGCTTCTGGAAATACAAAAATAATCCTGAGTAATCTAAAAGAAAGCAAAATACTTATATGGACAAAAATGTTTTATTGTAGTATTTCCTATTGTAATAGGAGGGAAAACCCAGATGCAACATAATTGTATAAAAACCAGGTAATAATGAAATTATGGTTTAATGATAGATTAGTCACTGTCATAGCATTAGGAGAATATATTTAATAAATTGTATTATTTAAGGGAATCTATGGAGTCCAATAACCATGCGACATTCACATTAAAACTGCTATGACCATTTAATTTTTAAAGTTATTAAAACCTCAAAGCTTGTGTTTAAAAATCTGACAAATTTCATACCCTGTGTTTTGAAAACATAGACTTCACCAAGAATGGGCCAGTAATCACATTTTAGATATAATTCACAGAAATATTAACTTCCAAGAGTATTTTATTTTTATACTAAAAGAGAATATAATATAGCTACTCTTATTGAGTGTGCAACGTATGACAGCTTTGGACTTTTTAAATAAAACGTGTGGAAAATTTTCAACTCCACTATGCCAAAGAAAGTATTGGTCTTAATTCTAGTAAATGCTTTATATTTTATCTGTTTCATTGGCTCAGCTCCACATGAGACCAGGGCCTGCCTTGATTTCTGGAATGCTGCCCCCATGCTTTTCTCCTAGGCTTTGTTGCCAGGGTTGCAGCTGCACAACCAATTCTCATTAAAATGTGAGTCATTGAAATGCAGGTCTATGGAAACGGATATAAAGGATTTCATCATCTTCTCACAATTCACAGTGAGGACTGAACTCCCACTCTTCTCAAGCCATACAACTACCTGAACCCTCCTCTACCAACTCACACACCAGATAGAATAAATGCAGCAGTTCAGTCCTAAATATCCAAATAAAAACCGTCAAAAAGGAGAAAATGGCACAGTAAGGAACCTTAAAGTCTGGTAAAAGTTATTTCAAAATGACTTCTAATACTCATGATGTAGTCATAGGTTATAGCTGGATACTCATACAGTGATGTGATTTTAGAAATAATACTTCTCAAGAAAAAATACCTGCCAGAAAGAATGGGCACTCTGCAATAACAGTTCCAGAATAACAATTTCAGGAACTTCAAGTCAGAAAAACAAAAAACGCAAGGAATTTACTCCAAATGCAAAATACTCCAAAGCTATTAATTTTGTTGTAGAACACTCACACCCTAAAATTTTCTTGGAAATGGAGGAAAAAAATTTAAGGACAATTTATACTTCTTTTCCCTTTGTTACTAGGATCTTAGTATTCTCAATTAAAACTAAACAGCTCAAATCCTCTCATGCCAAGTAAAAAGGACAGTCAGTTTTTTATTAAAACATAATATTTTGAATGTTGGTATACCATTGGAATTCTTATAACATGTAAAACCTTAGAATTTTAACTATATTGGAGAAAAGAATTAAGGTGAGCAAAACATCTTGGGGTTAAGTACACACAGCTGAGTCTGTTCCCCGGGCAATTCTTTTACAGCTAACTAAATAAAAGAAAAAAATGGGGGTGGCAGGAGAGTGAAGGGTATTATCCCTAGACAATCTGATTATACAACATGTACTTTAAGTTACAGAAACAAAGCACACAGATAACAGTTCTAAAAACTGAGTACTAGTTGCATTTTTTAGGTAATCAAACTATAAAATCTTTAAGTGTACTTCATAACTTCATAAAGCTTTTTTAAAGTATATGAGAAATACATGATTTTTCTTTTAAGAGACGTGGTCTTCCTCTGGCACCCAGGCTGGAGTGCAACGGCGCCATCATAGCTCACTGAGAAATACATCAAAATGCTTGTTAAAAATATAGATTAGAGGCCGGGCGCGGTGGCTCATGCCTGTAATCCTAGCACTCTGGGAGGCTGAGGTGGGCGGATCGTTTGAGCTCAGGAGTTCGAGACCAGCCTGAGCAAGAGAGAGACCCCATCCTCTACTAAAAATAGAAAGAAATTATATGGACAGCTAAAAATATATATAGAAAAAATTAGCCGGGCATGGTGGTGCATGCCTGTAGTCCCAGCTACTAGGGAGGCTGAGACAGGAGGATCGCTTGAGCTCAGGAGTTTGAGGTTGCTGTGAGCTAGGCTGACGCCACGGCACCCACTCTAGCCTGGGCAACAGAGTGAGACTCTGTCTCAAAAAAAAAAAAAAAAAAATATAGATTAGGATCCCCTCATACCCTTTAGGATGGCTATTATCAAAAAAACAAAAAATAAGTGTTGGTGAGGATGTGAAGAAATCAGAAACCCTGTGCACTGATGGTGAGACTGTAAAATGGTGCAGGTGCTATGGAAAACATGATTACAGGTCCTCAAAAAATTAAAAATAGAAATACCACATGATCCAGCAATCCCATTTCTGGAATATAGTCAAAAGAATTGAAGGCAGGGTCTTGAAGAGATGTCCATATGCCCATGATAATACCAGCACTATTCACAATAGCCAACCCAAACGCCCATCAAGGGATAAAGAGATAAACCAAATATGGTACATACACAATGGAGTATAATTAAGCCTTAAAAAGGAATGGAATTCTGCCATATGCTATAACATGAATAAGCCTACTGGACATCATGTCAAGTGAAATAAGCCAGTCACAAATACTGCATGATTCCACTTAAATGAGGTCACTAAAGTAGTCAAGTTCATAGAAACATAAAGTAGGTGGGTAGCAGGGGAAGGTGGTAGGGGGAAAAGGAAAGTTATTGTTTAATGGGTATAGAGTTTTAGTTTTACAAGATAAAAAGTTTTGGTCAGCAATGTAAATATGCTTAACGCTACTAAACCATACACTTAGAAATGATTACCATGATAAAGCTCATGTTATGTGGAGTTTTTAAAAATTTATTTTCAACGACACCAATGTTATATGGTTTTTACCAGTACTATGGAAAACATTTTTCAAATGGAGATTCGGGGTGATTTCACCCTTGGAGATTCTGATAAGTTGATAAAGATGAAAATTTGGTGGAATTTTTTTTTTTGCTTTTACCAACTATCACTTTTTTTTCCCCAGATACATCTTGTATCACCATGGCACAAAACTCAAGATTCAAGATATTAATTATGAAAACTAAATCTCCTTCCCACCTTACCCCTAGCCACCCAGTTCTCCTCTAACACAGCCACTAATATTAGCTTCTTCTGTAGCATTTCAGAGGTATTCAGTATATGTAAAAATATTTTTATATAGTATCATATATCATTGGCACCCTACCTTTTCACTTCATACTACATCTTGAAAATCAGACAATAGCAATAACTTTTTAAAAACTACCTCCCTCGATTATTTATTTATTTATTTATTTTTTGAGACAAAGTCTCACTCTGCTGCGTGTGATGGAGATAAGGGAAGGGAGTGCCATGGCGTCAGCCTCGCTCACAGCAACTTCAAACTCCTGGGCTCAAGCGATCCTCCTGCCTCAGCCTCCCAAGTAGCTGGGACTACATGCATGCGCCAACACGCCCAGCTAATTTTTTCTATATATACTTTAAATTGTCTGGCTAATTTCTTTCTATTTTTTAATAGAGACAGGGTCTCGTTTTTGCTCAGGCTGGTCTCGAACTCCTGAGCTCAAACAATCTGCCCGCCTTGGCCTCCCAGAGTGCTAGGATTACAGGCGTGAGCCACCACACCCAGCCCTCCCTCAGTTTTTAAAAGCTGCATTTTTATATCAGTATAAATAGTCTCTGACAGATGGAAAAGTAAGTTGTTTCTAATATTTTACTATTGTAAGAAATAGTGTGAAGAATAACCTGTATATTCACACATGTGGAAATATGATGAAGTAAACCCAAACCTAAAGCATTTATCTGCAGGACAAATACCAAGAAGTGAAAATGATTAATCAAAGGACACATACATTTAAACTTTGGTAGGCATTTTTAAACTTTGGCAGATATTTCCCAAATCTCCTAAGAGAATGTACCAACCTATACTTCCTCTAACAATGCATCAGAGCACCTGTATTTTCTATCTTTCAAAAAATGTTTTCTTAAAAGGCTTCCCTAATTTCAAATATAAAAAGGAAAAAAAAAATCTGTATTCCTTCTCTCAAGGATCTGATTTTTTCCTGATGACTACCCAGCTATATATACTGCCAAAAAAAAAAAAAAAACCTTATCTCCTTTTCACACTGAAATGTGTCTTCATTATATTCTAAATTTCCATATGAATTTGGGACTACTTTTATTCTGTACCACTAATCTATCTAATCATATACCTGAATCATGATGTTTTGACTACAGTAACTTTAGAATATACATTTAATGTCTGGGAGAACTAGTTCCTTTTTAAAAGTTCCTTTTTTTAAGAATTTTTCTGGATAATCTTATTTTTTCCTTACAAAATTTTAGATTCAGCTGGTCTAATCCTTAAAAATCCTGCTGGTATTTTTATTGGGATCATGCTATGTCATTGATTAAACAATAACATTTTTCACATATTGAATCATGATGGTGACTCTCTATATCATCTTTTAGGTTTTAGATGATTCTGCTATAGGGGGGCTGCATTTTGAGAAACAGCCCTGCCCGTCCAACTGCAGAACAGTGGTGCCTGACAAGGGGCGAGGGAAGCCACTGCACACAGTGCAGGCCGTGTCTAGCAGTGGGCTGCAGCCTACCAGTGCTATGTATCAGTGCAGTTATCCTTGTTAGGGAGATCAGTAGTTCTTCCCAGTAGCAGAAACTGCACTCTAAACCACTTTCTATGTCCCTAGGGTAGAGGACAACTGCAGCTGAAGTAAGTGGTTCAGAATTCCATTCTATACAGGAACTTAAAACTCAGTGGTTTATTATAGGTTTAAGAGAACCAGAATGACATGAGACCCTGGGTGTGGGGAGGAAAAATTAACACTGTGACTTGAAAAGATCATTCTCCCACCTTCCACTCCTAATTCACTTAAAAGATCAGCATTTCAGGTAAACATACTAAGTTGCATGAAATTAAAACCTGTGTGACTAAGTCAGTCCCAGCTGAAAGGAATGGGCTCAAAAAGGCTTTTCTAGGCTGGGCACTGTGGCTCACAGCTATAATCCTAGCACTCTGGAAGGCCAAGGTGGGTGGATCACTCGAGGTCAGGAGTTCAAGACCAGCCTGACCAGGAGCGAGACCCCCCCCCCGTCTCTACTAAAAATAGAGAGACATTATCAGGCCAACTAAAAATATATAGAAAAAAATTAGCTGAGCATGGTGGTGCATGCCTGTAGTCCCAGCATCTCAGGAGGCTGAGGCAGAAGGATTGCTTGAGCCCAGGAGTCTGAGGTTGCTGTGAGCGAGGCGATGCCACAGCACTCTAGCCCAGGCAACAGAGTGAGACTCTGTCTCACAAGGAAAAAAAAAAAGGCTTTTCTTTTTTTAAGAGACAGGGTCTTGCTCTGTTGCCCAGGCTGGACTGCAGTGGCACAATCATAGCTCACTGCAGTCTCAAACTCCTGGGTTTAAGCAATCCTCTTAGCTCAGCTGGGACTATAGGCATGCGCCATGATCCCAGCTAATTTTTATTTTTTTAAAGAAACAGGGTCTTGCTGTTGTCCAGGCTGTTCTCAAACTCCTGGGCTCAAGCGATCTTCCCGCCTCCACCTCCCAAAGTGCTAAGGTTACAGGTGTGAGCTACCATGTGTTGCCCCAAAAGGGCTTGTTGAAGTGACAGGCAGAGCTTAGTGTACGAAAAGCACTCACCCTAACAATGGCCAGCTAATTAATTAAAATCACCAACACTATTTACATAAGCATATCCCCTTAGATGGCAATTATTTCCAGATAATTCTAAACTGGACCACTAACTAAAAAACTGGAAATTTAATATCAGTTTCCATTCCCTAAACTTTAAACTACTATCAGACTTTAAAATATTTTCTATCTATAGGCCAGACATAGTAGCTCATGCCTATAATCCCAGCACTTCCAGAAACCAAGGCAGGAAGATTGCTTTGAGACCAGCCTGGGCTAAATAGTGAGACCTCATGTTCACAAAAAAATTTAAAAATTAGTTGGGAATGGTGGTGCATGCCTGTAGTCCTAGCTACTTGGAAGGCTGAGGTTGGAGGATAGCTTGAACCCAGGAGTTCAAAGTTACAGTGCGTTATGACTGTACCACTATACTCCAGCCTGGATGACAGAGCAAGACCTTGTCTCTTAAAAATATATATATTTATATACATTTTTTCTAGCTATAGATGAAGATTTTCATATTGGATCAAATTCCCAAAATTGAAGAGCTAATACCAATTATTCTATTCCCTGAAAGTTTCCCAAACTCCTTCTTTATAGATATTAACATTTAGAAAGGGAAAAACTCAGAGCCATTAAAGCTGATGTGTGAAAAAATATCCCATTGTATTTCTGGGTTTTAAAAAATTTCAATTTCTACAATGTGTACATTCTCTCACATTTGGTGAACAGATTATTCCTTTTGTCTCTGTGGGGGGTGGGAGGCTCAATACCTAAACTCAACAGATTGCTTCTAGTAGACTGGTACGCATAGCAAGATGCTATCAAGTCAGAATGGGAAATCAGGATCAGAAGTCAGCCATATGACCACGAAACCAGGAAACTAAAGCTGTTAATACTGCATAAATATTTTCTGAGTTTTTTCCATCTCTAAAATTGCTATATGCTTTTCCTATCACCAGTGAAAAAATAAGCTATCAAGATAACTCACTCATCAGATAATTACAAAAATTAACTTATTCAACAAATATTCACTGAGCTCCTACATATTAGGACCACATAGATATTTTAATAAAACATATATAAATTAAACATAAGTCAACATAGTATAAAACTATATTTTTAAAAGCACAAAAATAAAATAAGCACTATATTCTTGAAACTACCATAGAAGCAAAATATTTGTAGACTACCAGAGATTAACTACAGTGCAGTTTAACTAGATAAAAGTAACTTTATTTTTAGTTTGTAGCAACTGCAACACAGTGACAATTAAACACTTTTTAAGATCATTTTATACACACTTTAAAATCTGGCCTATACAGATGTCAAAATTGAATTGACAATATTCAACATATACTTCTGATTTTAAAAAGTCTTAACCAGCAAACCGATCTCTTTCACATTTATAAAGCACACTCAAAGGCAGACATAATGCTTAATCGTTCCTAGGACATAGGTGCATCTTAAAAAAGAAAAACATACTCTATGTCAAAATATTATAAACATTCCAAAAATGTAAGCATTTAATGGAACATCAGAAGCATTAATTATTGAACAAGACAAGATGCTCCTTATAATCACAATGTTCTAGAAGTTCTAGCCAATGCAATAAACAATCTGGCTCCAGAGTCCATTCCTTTTAATTTTCTACATCTCTCTTCCAAAAGAATAATAGATTTGTGAAGACCACTTAAAATCTTTTAAAATCCTGAAGGAAAAATGAAAACAGGTAAAAAAAAAAATCAAAAATGTTAAATCTCAATACCAATTAAAGAAATAAAAATGAAGAAAATAACAAATATTTTCTGCTCAAATGGGCAGACTTAAAAAATATTATAATTCTAAAGATTTCATGAGTTCAGTGAATAGTCCTAGGATTACAGACCAGAACTTCATAATTAAAGTTTAAAAGACTAACTAACGTGCCGTTATCCTTACCCCTAGAATCCCAATCCCAGGAATCAAGTTTCAGAAAATACTCACGGATGTGCCCAGACTGAACCTGGGAGTGGACACTGGGCTGCGATTACCCTTCCCATGTTTCTGATAGACAACACTGATAGAATTTTATTTTAGAAAATGTGGCATCAGAGATATGTTTCAATTGTTTTAGCCCATCATGTAGCTGTGATATGTGATGGGTTAAAAGTGCATTTTAAAATTTTTCTTTCTTTTTCCCTGTACAGTAAGATTTCAAGAGAGTCCCTTCTTCCCCCTTCCCTTCCTCTCTCACCATGTACTCAAGAAAGTCCCTGCTGAAAAGAACAGTAACCCAGTGGGCAAGACATGACGCCTTCCGCACTGGCCCTGAGCAGCACAGCACAATCCACAGTCTGAACAGCGGTTAAGGGCACAGACCTCAGAGCCAAAAGCTCTAGGTTACAATCTCAATTCTCCTATCTCCTAGCTGAATGAACTTTTTTTTTTTTTTTTGTTGAGACAGAGTCTCACTTTGTTGCCCAGGCTAGAGTGAGTGCCGTGGCATCAGCTTAACTCACAGCAACCTCAGACTCCTCGGCTTAAGTGATCCTACTGCCTCAGCCTCCCGAGTAGCTGGGACTACAGGCATGTGCCACCATGCCTGGCTAATTTTTTCTATATAGATTTTTAGTTGTCCATATAATTTCTTTCTATTTTTAGTAGAGACGGGGTCTTGCTCTTGCTCAGGCTGGTCTCAAACTCCTGACCTCGAGTGATCCACCTGCCTCGGCCTCCCAAAGTGCTAGGATTACAGGCGTGAGCCACCGCGCCCGGCCATGAATGAACCTTGATAAAGTCACTTAACCTCTCTAAATTTTCTCAAGTATATAAATGAATACAATTTACTAAACAGGTAAGTTAAGATAATACAGAAAAGTACTTTACACAGAGCCTGGCATTTATTTAGTAGTTCAACTAATGTTAAGATATTATTATCTGTAGTATTAGGAAAAAAAAAAAGCCACCTGTCCATTCCTTAAAAAAAAAAGATTGTCTTACCTATTCGTGTTGTTATAACAGAATACTTGAGGCTGGGTAATTTATAAATAAAAGAAGTTTATTTGGCCCATAATGCCGGTGGCTATAAAGACCAAAAGCATGGCACCAGCATCAGCTTGGCTGCCGGTAAAGGCCTCAGCTGCACTAGCACATGGTGGAGAAACAGAAAGGCAAGCAGGCCTGTGTGAAGGGAGACCACACAGGAGAGGACCCTCACTTTACAGCACCCACTCTCAGAGAACTGATCCATTCCTTCCCACAAGGGAGGGATCCACCTCTCTGACCAAACACCTGCCACCAGGCCCCACCTCCCAACACTGCCTCACTAATTTTTTTGGCAGGGACGAATCACATCCAAACCACAGCAGAGAAGTCACATTAAATACACAGTATGTACAGTCCACCCTCAGGATCCAGGGGTTCTGCATCCAAGGATTCAACCAAGCATGGATGGAAAACATCTCGGAGAAGAAAATTCCACAAAGTTCCAAAAAGCAAAACTTGAATTTGTCTCATGAATAAAGTGATATACAGGCATCATAATGGGTATTAGAAGTAATGATTTAAAGTATATGGGAGGATGTGTGTAAGTTATATCTAATTACAATGCCATTTTATATAAGGAACTTGAGCATCTGTGGTCCTGGAACCAATTTCTCACAGATAATGAGGGATGTCTACCAAATTAAACTTCCTAAAATATACAAGGTTCTGAAATTTAAAAACACATGTGGGCCCCAAGATTTTGAATAAGTGATTGTGGTCCTGTACCTTTATAAACTCTTCTTCTGAAAAAATAATTAATAATGACTTATTGTATTTATTTTTTTAAGTCAGCCAGATTCCAAGTTGCCCATAATTGTTTATTTTACAGTTCTAGAGGTGCCAAGGGTTCAGCAGGAGTCCCTGCCAAAGGGCCAATCACTGTAGATGAACACATGCTCCTTTTTTCTAGAACCCTAACTTCCGCTGGTAAGAATACATTCATAGGAAGACTGTTCACATAATGTCAGTCTCATCGAGTTAACAACAAACTCCATTTGCAATGGCGTGGACTACATATTTGTTTACCACCTTAGTCCTTGTATTTGGTACTGAAAAAAAATCAGTGAGTAGATTGCATTGTCTGCTACCCGGCATAACTGTATTACAGGTTTACTTGCCTAATTCACAATTCAAGATTTAGTGAGTTGCTTGAACTCTTATTATAAAGGTATGGAATGAGTGATGAGAAGGATGTATCAGGACATTTTCACATACATGTAAGAGAAAAAAATCCAAAGCAAATTGGATTAAACAAGGTGTTTACTGACTCGTATAACTGACAGTGTAAAGGCATAGCACCTTCACGGAAGGCTTGAGCTAGCAGCTCAACTGAAGTGACCAGGGCATGGTTTTTCTCCACTGTTCCTTCAGTGTTGACGTCTTATTCAACTAGCTTTCCTTTGATGGTCAGAAGATAACTGCCAGGAGTTCAATGACTACGTTTTCAGGTTGAAATTCAGAAAAAAAAAAAAAAGTGCCTTCATCCCAGCATTCCTAGCAAATGTCTTAAGATTCATTCTGACTCATCAGGCTTAAGTCACATGCCTGCCATGATTGGCTTAGGTAAGACACATGATCCATTCCTACAAACCCATCAAAACTTATATGAAACAAAGCACATTAAAGTTGACCTTAGTGATTTAAATTTCTTATATTACTAAACAATGATATTACTGCATTTAAACTGATGGGTAAAGCACATCATATAACTTTCCCTATCTTCTTAAAAATTACTCTCCCAGATATTCATCACAACCTATCAAGAAAAAAAAATTAAAATTTTCCCTTAACGTAAATCACTTTTTGGAGGATTCAAAATGTACTACTAGATTACCTGGTAAAATCAAAACCACAAGTTCATGATTGTTCTTGTTAACCTAACTGAAAGCAACACCATAGATTTTCAAGAAGAAAAAGAGGTCCTTATCCCATACTTTTTTGAGATTATCATAATAACTTAAAAGATAGAAGAGTACAGGAATATCTTGACTTTGGCAAAAAAGAAAGGAAGGGAAAAAAAAGAAGTGGTTTGTTTCATACAGCCTTAAAATATAAGCAACTAGATAATCCATCCTATGGCTCAAGACCCCTCTTACCATACTCACCACCACACCTCTTCTCTTGCCCCGCCCAAAACACAGGGTCCTAGAAACACAGTGGGAGATGCGCACTTTAGGGAATCTTATTGTGAATGTGCACTCCAAAGCCAAATACAAACCATTCCTGAACTATGTTTCCTAATGTTCATGTCCCTCATTCTTACAATTAGCACAGAAAACACAAAGTTTATTCTCAGATTTATAATGGAGAAGAAAGCAAAATTGCATTTATTAGACTGAAAGCCAATACTCAAACATGTAGGAGTATTCTGGTTCTGATGGTAAAGTTGCACAAAAACAAAAGGCAGGAGTAAGATGGAAGATGAGGAGGTCGCTGAGAGCTGGGAGGAGGCGGCAGACAGCGGGCAGGAAATCCAAATCTCCTCCCAAAGTGCCCATTGTGATTCAGGACGATAGCCTTCCCACGGGGCCCCCTCCACAGATCCGCATCCTCAAGAGGCCCACCAGCAACGGTGTGGTCAGCAGCCCCAACTCCACCAGCAGGCCAGCCCTTCCGGTCAAGTCCCTAGCACAGCGGGAGACAGAGTACGCCGAGGCCCGGAAGCGGATCCTGGGCAGTGCCAGCCCTGAGGAGGAGCAGGAGAAACCCATCCTCGACAGGCCAACCAGGATCTCCCAACCCGAAGACAGCAGGCAGCCCAATAATGTGATCAGACAGCCTTTGGGTCCTGATGGGTCACAAGGCTTCAAACAGCGCAGATAAATGCAGGCAAGAAAGGATGCCGCCGCTGCTGCCGTCACCGCCTCCTGGGTCGTCCGCCACGGGTTGCACTGCCATGGCACACAGCTGGACTTGAGCAGAGGGAACGACCTGACTTACTTGCACTGTGATCCTCCTTGCTCCGCCCACTGTGACCTTGAACCCCATGCACTGTGACCTCCCCCCTTCTCCCCTCTTCCCACTGTGATTGGCATGTCGACAAGGGCTGTCCCAAGTCAATGGAAAGGGAAAGGGTGGGGATTAGGGGAGGGTTGGGGGGACCCACCAAGAACTCAGAGTAGAGAGTCAGACAGTGCCACTTGGCCACTTGGGGTAAAGCCAGTGACAGCAATAACAGTTTATCATGCTCATTAATTTGGGATTTTAAAACACAAATGAGAACTCCTGCCCACCCACCCCCAAGTGCATGTCTTCATCACTTAAAAAGTAAGTTCCATTTGAAAATATCCTTTCTTTTTTTTTTTTTTTTTTCCTATTTTTGTTTGTTTATACAAATATCTGATTTGCAAGAAAAAGCGCATGGGAGGGATTTTAGCAGTTTAATGAATTTTTAATTGAGGAAAGGTAGTTTGGTAGTCTACTTAAAAAAATGTTTCTGGGACATTCACTAGAAACATTAACCAATAGGATTTTGGTGAGCTTAGCTTCTGTATTCCTACTGCTGCCCAGAAAAGGGGCAGGGCTCTGCAGCCCCCAGGACAGATGAGCACCCCATGCCTATACCTCCCTCCCCTAGCTAAGTCCCAGGGCATCTTGGCCTTGCCTGGAGACTGGGCTAGCTCTGTAGGCTCAGAGAGCCAGGGGAGGGTGCCAACCCCACCTCTAGTATTTTGGAAAATAGGGAAAGTGAACAGACTTCCCCTTCCCATATCCCTCAGGGTGGTTCCCTACCAGCCAGGCTTGCTACTTCTGGAAGGAAGCAGGTAGTATCAGGGAGTGAGACCGCACTCCTGGATATAGAAATAAAGGACTCAAGACTTGTTCAGTATTTGGCTGACGAGGGGAGAGTCTGGCTCCAGGACTCTGAGCCTTCTGCCTAATGTGGTCAGAAGGTGGCTAGATCTTCCCACTCCAGCAAGGCTTGAACTCTTAAGGATTTGCGGTGCTCCATCTCTGTTACTGGCCCTAGCTCAGTAACTTTACTCGGTACATTTCCTGTGTGAAATCAGTACCTTGGGAGCAGACCATTCTGAATAAAGTTGGGAAAAGAAAAGAAAAAAAAAACAAAAACAAAAACAAAAGGCAAAATCCAAGCAATATGTTTTAGAGTAGAACTAACCACCTGAACATATATTACACACTAGTCGTCTTAAATAAAAAGTCAAACTTCACTAATAATCCTAGAGGGAAGTAGTGTGGTTAAAGAAAAGGACGTGAATTAGAAGAAAATCTCTATTCAATTCCGTGGATTGGTTTTTCAAATACTCCACCATTCAAAAAATTCAGTTCAACAAATATGTACTTAGGAATTCACTAAGAAGAGCACATAAATGTCAGACACGATAGGGATATAAACATAGCCTTTGACTTCAAACATTCCTGAACAGCATAAAACATAATCAAGTAGAAATGCCTGAGACACTAAAAGATAGGGCTTTGGGTAATCAGAAAAGGAAGAAATCAAACGAATGTGGATGATTTCTATAGCAAATAACAGAAAATCTCAAGGCAAAACTACTTAAACAATAAAGCAATTCAGGTAGGGTGGCTCTAGGCACAGTAGACGGGGCTCCAGTTCTACTTTTCTGCAATCCTGTTGGTGCTGCCCTCCGTCATGGAGGCATCGCCTTCGAGCTACTAGAAAAATGGCTACAGCAGTCCCAGAAGTCACATCCAGATAAAACCAGCCCTGGAGAGAAGAGGGACCATCTTTTTTCTTCCTTTTCTCAAATGCAAGAAAACTTTCCCCAGAAGCCCCTTGCAGATTTCTATTTTATGTCCCATCAGCCAAAACTGTCTCTCGTATCCATTACTAGAACAATCACTTCCAGAGGGAATGAGATCCACTACAACTAAGATTACCATGGATACCAGTAACCATCATGACCATCACTTCAGTGTTGGCTGAATATTTCAAGAATATTTCCGGCCTTGGAATGAAGAAGAAATAAAAAAGAAAAATACATCAGCAAAGGAAGAGATGTGCCTAACTGGAAGAAGAAAGCCAGGTTCTGAAACCATACATTAAATACACTGTGAGGGATAAAGAATTCTCTTAAACTGCACTGTTGTCTTTCCCAGTGATACAAAAATTAACTTACTGTTCATCAGTAAATGCTAAGAATGCAGAAGTCGTTCTATTTTTATGGAAAGGATTGAGGTTATTTAATTATCAGTGGGGACAATAAGACTTACCACTCCTCATCAGTGGAGCCACCCATTCAGCTACATCTGGGCTTAGAACATTCCATATTATGCATCCAGATGACGCTGCAGACTCACTGCCAGTACTTCTTCCTTGAAGGTTTCTTCTCATCTGGGGAAGAGGTTTCACTCAAAAATCCACACACTCCAAACCGGCCCTATCTGCAAATGAAAGCATGCAATTAGGAGGCAAAAAGCTGCAGGGAGCAATTCCCTCTCCCCTATCTATAATTAACTGATCCATATGAAAACTGAACTCAAACATCAGACTAACCACCATGTTTAAACTAAGCAACCTACACTTCAACACTTGTAACGTGCTTATTATATATGGTTACCACCCTTTTCCCATCATATAAATCTGTTGTTGCTTCCACAGTATACCGGTACAACCCTACCAAACATTGCCAGTAAGCAGAATTCAGCAGACAGATATTTTTGTTGGACCCACGCAAGGTTGGTCTCCACAGTGTGTTAAAGGATAGCTACTTACATTTATAAATCAGAAGACTTCACGTGAAAAATCAACACTTCTGGCTCTCTTGAAAAATCAGAAAATCTGGCAATACTGCACCCACGTTCCCACATGGTAATAATCTGCTGGAGCCGATTAACAGTGAACCCTCTAGGTGGGGCATGGACTTCGCAGTTCTCCAAAGACAAGGCCACACTTTCATGTTACAACCTGGCTCACGGTTACCTGCCTGGACTCCACAGGCAGCTGAGCTTCCACTTTGCTATGTATTTCTAGTAGCTCCCAGGGAACATTTTATTATTGCCAAAGCCAGGCATGTTTTTCTGCCTTGAGGATATAATATAGCATAAGGGAATAACAACATGGGCTTAGTCAGAGCACCCAAGACCTCAGTTCTAATTCTGTAAATGACTAGCTATGGGACCTCAGGCCTGTTTTTAACCTAAAATATATTTCTTCATTTACAAGCACCCAAATAAACCTATAAGCATTTAACACAGTAGGCAAACAGGCCTAAAATCTAACCTGTCCAAGCTGAACTGATAATCATAAATCCACTGCTTCCTCATTCTTCCTCATCTCAGTAAATCATACCATGATCCACACAGTTCTGCTCAAGCCACAAACATGAAAGTCCTTACCATATACTCTCCTTGTCCCCCAAAATCATCAGCAAGGCAATTGATTCGCCCTCCAAAATATATAATTTGAACAGATGGTTAGAATTCCAGCCATGAAAACAAACAGCAATTCCTCCATCAGAATCAAATACTTTGCTGAAATTGCCTATAAATTCAACTACTTAAATAAGAGTAGCTTGAAATGTCCAGGTTCCATATTATGAGGAATATTAATATTTCATTAAAAGAAAAATGAAGACAAATATTGGGGATGCTGCACATCACTCCTTGCAAGGTATTGATATCACAATTCATAAGCTTACGCAATTCTTCAACTCTAAGCTGACAAAGAACTCAGAGGCTATGCTAAATCTTATAATGAAATTGGGAAAACCAAAAGACTACTGTTAGCAGAACTAAAGTGATTTTAGGAACGTTGCAAGATACATGATCAATACTCAAAAATAAAATCTATTTCTATAAAACAATTGTTCAAAGAACAGTCAGAAACTGACACTGTAAAGAAAAGTTCATTTATAATATGAAAAATATGAATTATTAATCAATTATCAAATGATGTGCAAAGACAAATAGAGATACTATGTTCATAGATCAGTGCAGTCAATGGTGTTAACATGTCAATTCTTCTCGATTTAAGCAATAGAGTAAGCGCAATTCTAGTTAAAATTCCAGCAGACTTTTTTGTAGAAATTGACACGTTGATTCTAAAATCACATAGAAATGCCAAAAAGATAGAATAGTGAAAATAACTTTCAAAAAGAATACCATTAGAAACCTTATACTATGTGAATTCAAGGTTTATTATAAAGCTATAAAAAGAAAGTACTGATACATACAACATGGATAAACCTTGAACATACTAAGTGAAAGAAGACAGTTACAAAAGGCCACATATTACCTACTCTGCTGACAGAAATGTAAAATTGTGCAGCTACTCTGGAAAACAGTCTAGCAGCTCCTCAAAATCTTAAACATAGAATTACCATATGATCCAGCAATTCCACTCCTAGGTATATATCCAAGATAAATTAAAACATATCCACACAAAAAAACCTGTACGTGAATTTTCATAGCAGCGTCGTTCATCATAGTTGTTTGGGTTCACTCACTCACTATCTATTCATTAGTGAATAGAGAAGTCAAATGTTGTATATCCTACAATGGAATAATATTTAGCCATAAAGAGAATGATGTACTGATATACACTGTCCAGATCAAACTTGAAACATTATGCTAAATGAAAAAAAGCCAGTTGGCCACACAGCATATAATTCCATTTATATTACATGTCCAAAGAGGCAAATCTAGAAAGACAAAATATGTCAGTGGTTGCCAGGGGCTGAGGAGAGGGAAGAATGGGGAATGACTGCTAATTTCTTTTTTTTGGGGGGGGTGATGAAAATATTGTAAAATTAGATAGTGGCAAGGGCTGTATAACACTGACATATGTACTTTAAAAAGGTGTTTATGTTATATGAATAATCTCAATAAGGCTGTTACAATAAAAAAAAAATTTCTCCCCTCACTCCCGCAAAACAGAAAAATGGGTTATTTCCTTAGGATGTACTCTCGGAAGTACTAAGTTCTGCTCTGTGACATGTGCCAAAGTGCTTCTGAAACAGGTTCCACAGATTTGTACTCCCTCCAGCACTGTATTTAGCACCTGTGTCACTGTGCACATGTCTGAATCAGCACCATCTCTTAAATCTGATAAAAAAAATTGATTATTGGTTGAACACTTTCCCCTCCTATTTTCATCATATATTTCTTTCCAAAGGGTCAGTTCTTAGCCTTTAAAATTTACCATCCTTATGCATACAGCACAAATGCTTCAATTTCTCAGGAAATATAGAAATAGTTACTTTCTTGCCATTTTGGTCAGCAATAATTAACTTATCCCAATGGGTTCCATTTTAGCTTTTAACAATAAAACCTGCCTTGAAGTCAAATATTTTGAACAGTTATAAGAACCACTCTGCTTCTCAGACAGGGAAATTAAGAAGGTCACTAAAATACGAGTCCACCTGGGTTACGTCTATTTCCAGTTTCCTGACTGCAATTCACTTTCAAGTGAAATGTCCAAGTGGCTCCCAAGATATTTTGAAACCATAAGGTGTAGCAGAAAGGAAATGAAACATTTATTAGCATCTTCTACAAGCCAAGTGCTTTACGTGTATTACTTCATTTAATAAGCCTCACTTAAATGAAAAGGAAAATAAAAATCACCCAGGGTAAGAACTTGCCATGCAGCAAATATGTGCCAGAGTTAGGGATCAAACTGAGGTGTGTCTAACTCCAAAGTCCATATTCTTTCTGCCACTTTACAGTGCTTCCCAAGCTTACTGACTCTAAAAAATCAGAAAGGACTTCAAATGTGAGTTATGCCACTTACTGTGTGACTAGTTTCTAAGCTTCTTTAGAACAGTTTACAACAACAATATCAATGTAAAAAGAGGAGGCTAGAAACTCACTGTGGAATGAAACTTTTTAAAAAATAATTTTTTTTAAAACAGCAAAACGTATGGAATAATTCTAAACACTTTTCTCGAATTTAAAGTGAATCTCAAGATTCACTTTACCTTCCAACAAACAGAGACACCAGCATATCCATTCACAAACATATAATGTGGATGAAAAACATTTTTTAGTGACTACACTGCCAGTCTCTAAACAAGAAATACATCTTTTCTCAGTAAAAAAGTCCACGTTGACTACAATGCTTTTTATTCTTCTTTACCCTGTGAGAAGCGCTTTCTGCAACACACGCACCGTCTGGGATGTAGCATTGTGGGGTAAGAGAAATGGCCACTGAACAGAAAAAGACTACAAGAGCTTGCGAGCAAGCAGTAATACAACACAGGAAAGGACATAGCTAAAAACAAGGCAAAACAGCAACAGCCTACTCTACCCTAGGTAACAGGTACCTTTCCTGTGGCAAAGGAAAAAACAGTTAAATTATAAAACCCTTAAAGGATCTTTGAGTGGCTTTAAAAATTGCTACTTTAAGGCCCAGCACAGTGGCTGGCACCTGTAATCCTAGCACTCTGGGAGGCCGAAGGAGGAGGATCCTTTCAGCTCAGGAGTTCAAGACCAGCCTGAGCAAGAGTGAGACCCCACCTCTAACACAAACAGAAGAAATTAGCCCTGCATGGCAGCGCATGCCTGTCGTCCCAGCTACTCGGGAGGCTGAAGCAGGAGGATCACTTGGGCCGAGGAGTAGGAGGTTGCAGTGAGATATGACGTCTAGCCCCAGCAACTGAGTAAGACCTGTCAAATTTTATGCATTAGGTGAATCTCAAAGTAATCATCACATGTGAAGGGAACATAACTTTGAAAAAGAAAGAAACTAAAGCACTGAGGTAATTTCAGTAACTCCTACGAAGAAAGTATCTTTAAACCAAAACAGGTAACTCTACTAGGTTAAAACATAAGAAATTGGCAATAGTCAACAAACACCAGCAATTCCACATGGGCCCACCCAGTGGTCTCCTGATAAATATTGAACCACCACCTCTTTTGAAAAAAAGCCCTGATTGGTACCTTTTGCCCATTCCCATGTTGGAACTGTCCCACCACAGCCAGTTTGAAGCTGCCAGATGATGGCACCGAGCACGCAGTCGGAGCCAGAGGCACAGGCACCTCACCAACTCCAGCACACCACTGGCTCCACGGAACACGCTGAGGATCAGAGCAGTTCCCAAACTGTCCCACCCTTTTCTAAAACCAGGCTTTTGTCTGATTGATCCAGTTGCTGTCTTCCCTAGGTTAGAAGAAATATGCTGTTGACAGTTTAAAATACTAGTACAGTAAAGTCATTCATAACAAAGAACCAATGAGACCGGTACCTGGTTTCATCCATTCAACACTTGACTGCACACCTGTTTGGTGCCAGGTAGCATTCTGGGCATCGTGGACAGCAGGGAACAAGACAAAGGAGGTCCCTGCTCTCATAAGAAATATACATAAAAATACATAATTTCAAGGACTGAGAAATGCCATGAAGAAATTAAAACAGTAATGGGGAAGCTATTTTAAACTGCGTGGTGAGTTAGGTGATATATAAGCTGAGACCTTAAGGTTAAGGGGCCAGGCTCAAGATCTGGGAAAGACCATTCAGACAAAGGCAATGACTAGTGTAAAAGTCCTAAGGCAAGACCAAGCATGGCATGTTTGAAAAATTGAACAGACTATCTTGGGTAGAGTCTAATGAGCAAAGGTGAGAATGTCTGAGAGGTCGTGAGACGCAAGAAGATCTCCTGAGCCCAGGAATTCGAGACCAGCCTGGGCAACACAGCAAGACCCCATCTCTAAAAAAAATTCTGCTCAGCTGGGCACGGTGGTACACGCCTGTGGTCCCAGCTACTCAAGAAGCAATGGCAGGAGATCACCAATGTAAAAACCTCCAACAGAAGTCTCCTAGATTTAGGGAGGGATTTTCAGTGTACAAAAATGTATTGGAATGCCTGTCCTCTTGGTACCGTGCCGCCTATTTAGTCCCCCCTTAAAAAAGGAGAGGAGTATAAGTACATTTATCGTTTTGCACGGTAAACTAGCAGCTAGCCACAGCAATCCCAGGAGTTACGATCACACCACTACACTCCAGCCTGGGCAACAGAGCAAAACCGTGTCTCTTTAAAAAAAAAAAGAAAAAACAGAAAACCGTGACTATAGCTGAAATAAACTTAGTGGTAGGACTACACACCAGCTCAGAAATAAGGATCTTATTAACCCAAGATGGTTACTTCATACGTGAAATGCTAACATATGAATCCAAGTACGTCAATGTGGAATTCTAATGAAGATGACCCAATTAGTCTATAAAATAGATTCACTATGTTGTTCAGGCTAGGATTATTTCAGAACCATAGGAAAACACTGCTTGTGTGTCATCCAAAAATCATTTTATTTGGTATGTAAATAGACTTTTTAAGAAGTATAAAGGTCATGTTTATGTTAACGTGAAAGAAAACTATAATACCAAATCTGATTTTTGTTCAAATTAGTAATTAGGAGTTAAAGTAAAATATAGCATATCAGTCTAAATTACATGTTCATATTACAAAAACTGTAAAGAAATATGCACACACATACACACCCACACTCCCTGTAGCCATGAAAACCAAGTCTACATTATGGCCACATAAAAGTCCCACAAGTCAATAAAGACAAATTTTTGTATATTGCACAAAAAAAGGAAACTCTGTAGACTGGTTTGAGGAGAATTTACACTTGCACATAAAATTATTTATTCATTCAGGAACTACCAAGCTACTCATTTCCACAATTTATCTAAAAGATTTTTTTTTTTTTTTTTATCAACCAACAGAAAATGAGACCTACAGCTCAGGGGGAAAATGGCTAAAAGAAAAAAAATCTTGTCTCAGCAGAATGAAATACTAAGAATCTGCATGTTATTAATTCCCCTTGTGCTCTCATTTCCCAACTAAATATCAGTTAAACTCCATTTTTAGACTATGCATTGAAGTCTGTACAAGCATTTTTCTTTTTTTTTTTTTCAAGAGCACAAAAAAAAAGCATATGCATTTAATACTACTCAATAAACTTGTGATTATCTTAGCTCGCTGCTAGTTTTCCGTGCAAAACAATAAATGTACTTATATTCCTCTCCTTTTTTAAGGGGGGACGAAATAGGCGGCACGGTACCAAGAGGACAGGCATACCAATACGTTTTTGTACACTGAAAATCCCTCCCCAAAACTATGAGACTTCTATTGGAGGTTTCTACAAAAAAATAAATAAATAAATAAAAACTGCTAAGAATACCATTAGGCTTTCTCAGTAATTTCTCCTCTTTTCTAACAAAAAGAGTTGAGCAAAACACAGGAGAACAATGAAGTTTTGGCTCCTGATCTCACCTGAGCCTACATCCCTGATAAAAAGAAGGGTACAGTATAGTCCAACTGGAAGTGTCTAGTCCATGAAAATCACCAACACTCAGAACTCAAGAAATGTAACTGGAAAGAAATATGGGGCAAGCCCAAAATAAATTTTTTACATGTTGTCACCCTATTTCCAAACCAGGTTTTCCTCTTCTTTATTTCATTTGCCTTAGCTCTCTTCATTCCTTTCCTACCTCCTCTGTCCCTTACCATTTCACTGTGTATTTTCACTTCCCATACACAAAAGTTGACTGGAAACTTACTTTATATTCTTGTATCTAAAGCTGTTCCTACGTCATTCTTATAGGACTATACCGTTTGAGGGGAAGTTCAAATACTTTCGTTATAGAAACATGCACATAGGGCTGTAACCAGAATCAGGAGTAACAAGACAAGCAGCCATTCGTTCAGGAACTCTGAGTGCCCATCGTGAGCCAGCCACCGTCCTGGGGACTCTGCAGTGAATATATAAAACAATGCTCTATCCCTGAGGGCACGAAAGCAAGACTGTGCTTGGCAGGTTCAAGAAACCTGGAGGATGCCTGGGGGCCAGAGTAGAGGAAGCCAAGGAGAAACCTGATTGTGTAGGACACAAAACCAGAGAGGCAGGAGGTACGGATCAACGGAGGCTCTTATAGGCACAGTAAATATTCTGGCTTTTACTTTCAGAAAGCCACGGAACGGTTTGAACACAGGAGTGAAATCATCAGACTTTCACGTTAAAAGGATCACCCTGGTTGCTGCGTTGAGAATAGAAAAGTACAGAAGCAGCGGGGAGACGAGTGACTATGAAAATAACACAAGCAAGAAGTTACGGTTGCCTACAGCGGTGGCAGCAAATTGTGGTTCCATGTATAGTTAAGGCAGCCTTTAAAGTAGATAAAGAATGTACTTTCGTGATAATTATTTGAATTAGATGGGGGAGTATCAGAAGGAAAGGAGTCAAGACGTCTATGTGGTTTGGGGCCAGAGAAACTGAAAGAGGGAGTGGACATTTAAAAGATGAGGAAGACTGGAATGGAAACAATTATTGGAATGGGTGGGAGAGAAGAAGGAGGCGACGAGTTGTTCAGTTGTGACATGTTAAATTTGGGATCTAGATGTCTAGTTAAATTAGACATCTAGCTGAAAATGTTGAGTACGCAGATGAACATACAAGTCTGGAGATTAGGAAAGAAATTCAGACCAAAGATAAAATTTTTAGTTAGAAATATATACTTCTAGCTAGATGAGATGAGATCACAAGGGACTAAATAGAAATACAGAAGAGGTCTAAACATATATCCCTGGAACACTGCCTCGTTTTTTAGAAGTTGGAGTGATGAAAAGGAACCAGCAAAAGAAACTGAAAATAAACAGTACTATCCCAGAAGCAAAGGGAAGAAGGTTTCAAAGAATAGAACATTATCAACCACATCAAATGCTGTGACTGCTGCTATCTTCACTGATATTGGAATTCACCAAAGAGGTCACTAGTAACCTCAAAAAAGAGCTGCTATAGTAGAATGGAAGAGAAAATAAATAAATAAATAAATAAAACCTCACTGTAGTGGATCCAAGAGAGAGAGGGAGTACTGAAGACCACAAATATCAACTTTTCTGGAGAGTAGTAACGAAAGAAAGATGCAGTGTGGAACAAGGTTTTTTAAAGATGGGAGATTTCAGTATCTATATGCTGCATATATATCTATATGCTGACAGGAATGATCCGGTAAAAACAGGACACTGACGCATCTCGTTGGCATGCACGAGGGGATGGACACGGAAGCAACGCAGTGTCCTTGACGGGAGGAAGGCAGAGAACACCAGGGCAGCCCTGCAGACCAGGGTGAAGAACAGCAGGAAATGCAAAGAGCATGGGCAGAGGCCTGAGGGACATGGAAAGGCTTTCTGATCGCTTTCATTTTTCACACACGGGAAACACGTTATCAGATGAAAATGGAGAAAAGGGTAGAGGTTTGAGGAGAGAGGTGTAAAATAGTCCTTTAGGGGAATGCTAAAGTGATTCAACCAGGGAAATGTCCTGGGATTACACCACTGTCAGCACCTCAGTGCCTGAGGTCAGCGGTCAGGCACTGAACGGGAGACCCGGGTCAGCATGGCTGTGTTTTCCTCAGAGCACGGTCTACTGCCCAGGTGCAGGCTCACCCGGACGGAGAACTGCATGTAAACGGTGTGGGGTGGAGGGCTGGCCAGGAGAGTGCAACGGAGGAGCGCCCTACATGGAACTGAGGGCGCATGAAAGGGAGAGATTATAATAGTGGACCATGGCTTCAAGGCAGGGAAAATACTCAAGTAAGGATGTGCAGGAAGGGGGACAGCAACAGAGGTGGCAGAAGCAATGGACTGCAGGTCCCAAACAGACAGAAGTACAGTCACGGGGGGGTTACAGTTGTCCCACGGGGGTTTGGTTCATGGAACCCCACCATACCAAAATCCCCAGATGCTCAAGTACCATATGTAAAATACGTAGGTGTTTGCATATAACCTATACATATCCATAGACTTTAAAGCATCTCTAGATTACTTATATGTAAATGCCATTAAGTAGCTGTTATCCTGTAGTTTTTAAATTTGTCTTTTTTTTAGAGACAGGGTTCAGTGTTTTTGATCCACAGTTGGTTGAATCCTCACATGTGGAACCCACAGACACAGAGGGTCTACTGTATCTGACAGAAGTTGGAAATAGAGGATGCGGAGGCCCCAGTGGAATTATGCCGAATGAAACATCCTTAGTAAAGTATGGGCAGTTCTGGTTAAAATGTTATAGAACCACCTTAAACACTAAAGCAGAACGTCACCCTGGGCAAAGTGGGCCCGCAGATGAGGAAAGCTGGGAAGCGAAATTAAAGATAGAGAACTATTTCACCGGAATTGTAGCTGGGGGTCCCAGACATAGAATTCTCCAGAAAACTATTTCCAGCAGTCCTAAGGCGTCCGCTTTGAACAACCTGTCCAACCCACGAGGCAAAAATGCCAGATCACAAACAGATCAGCTAAAATAAACCATACCTTTCCCCTCGATTCCTTTCCCCCACTGAGGTGGACCCTGAGCAGGCGAGGATGTCATACTGAAGAGAATCTGGCAAAGTAAAAAGAGAAATCAAGTAGGAATCTTCCTCCAAAGCAGGCTTCTAGGTCTGAAACAGTGGGAACCAAAGAAGAGTTCAGAATTGTGTGAGCGTCTCAACACTGATTATACTGAACTGCACCTTCTAATGACTAAAATAAGATTACGAATGACAAGTGACCACAAGAGTTTTTATTACCTGAGAGTTACTGGAAAAGTTATCTGATCTTACTAAGAGCTCATCCAGAGGTAGAGACTGAATCTATAGAGGGTCTGAAGGCACAGTGAAAACTGTTTTCTGCTTAGCCTTACCAAGTCCCATCCACTGACCATACTAGTTCCACAGATACCCATAAATTCCCACTATGTGTAAGGTAATAAAATATACACAATGCTAGATGTAGCAGAAATTCATTTTTGCTTTACTAAGCAAAAAGTGAAAGCAAATTATTACGTCAAATAGAACAAAAGTCATTTTAGGTTTGAGTACAAGTACAAAATTTGATCATGGAAGATGTCATAAGAAATCTTAGCATGAGTTTCTAAGCGGGCAAGCAACAAAACAGAGATATCAGGGCTCACCATTTAGTCATTTTCAAAGTCACCTCTATTTAATCCAGACTCATCTAATGCATTCTAGGAAAAGGAGTGAGTACGTGTTACTATAATTTTGACTGAAATACATTTGCGGGTATTTTACAGTGTCAAGATAAAGACAATAAACACAATTTATTACCAAGTCTTTTTGGCATTTCAATTCAGAAACCACATTTGGATGCAGTCACAGACGAGTCTCAACGAAATTCTAGTCCATTCATACTTTAGTAGTATTACAGAAAGATTCAAGCATACTTAAGCTTTGAACTGAGGCAGCAAGTCAATATTTAATATGCTAAATTCCAAGTTTTTCCAGGAAGCATGAAAAAAATCAGAAAAAATGCTATCACCTAACTAGCAAGCAAGCATTAAGGATAAGCACGTTTCACTCAGTTCCTCTCAAGAATACACAGGGAACCTACAATGCCCCCCATTCTGACACATTACTAACATTTAACATTCAATAAAATGTTAAAATATTTGTTTCATAAAAACGGAGATAAAAAAAACACTAAAACAGGCCAGGTGGGGTGGCCAGTACCTGTAATCCCAGCAGTTTCAGACGTAGAGACTAGGAGTTCCAGACCAGCCTCTGCAACATAGCAACACCTCGTCTCTACCAAAACTTTGAAAATTACCCGGGCATGGCAGTGCAAGCTTATTACCCCAGCTACTCGGGAGGCTGAGGTAGGAGGATCGCTTGAGCCCAGGTGTCTGAGGTTGCAGTTGAGTGATAGTCATGCCACCGCACTCCAGCATGGGTGACAGAGTGAGACCCTGTCTCTAAAATTAAAAAACAAACAAACAAACAAAAAAAAACTACAATATATAAAAACCAACAAGCATGTTTCATTGTGAGTGAAAAATCTTATAAAACCTTAAAAATAATCCCAGATTCATCCTAAAACAGATTAGAAATCTAAAGATTTTCATGATTTTTAAAAAGACAACTGGGAATTAAAAACATAATAGCAACCTATACTAGACAATAAACGTGAGAAATTTGTTATATAAGCATTGAAATAAAAATTTTAAAATTCAAAAATGTTTTCTACAAATGCTAATTAATAAACTCTCACAATCTACACAGGAGGCAAACATGGGCACAGCTGCAAATGCCTTGTTAGCATCATTCTTAATCACTTGATTAATTGCATCTGAGAGAAAACAAATTCCTTCTAGATCACTCTGAAGGGTCTTACAAAAAAATCAACCACTCCCCCCCCCAGCAGACACATCTACCTCGATGAAGAAAACACCAACATTTCAAATATTCCAACAATCATAAAATAGGATAATCCTGGAATTTACTCAGCCTCAAAACATTATGAACTACTCCAACACAGGAATAATACCTTAAAAACACCTACAGTGTTTTCTGAAGTACAAAAAATATTCATTATGAATCCTGATTTCTTGGAAAAATTATTTGAACATGTCTCAATGCTGTTGATTGTCAAGAATTCTGATGATGTGCTTATCCAAAAAAAGAAAAAAAGAAAAAAAAAATGCCAGGCACTTTTTATTTAACATATGACAGCCTGCTTACATTGTTCTTTATCATCGCTATTAGATTTCTTATCAACACCAGACTGAGAGTGGTAAATTGTCAAGAAATACACATTGCTTCCTCCAAGAAATACACATTTAAAGAAAAACTATCACAACTCTCTACCACGACAATTTGAGGGATTCCTTCCCTTACTATTCCTAGGAACAACAATCACAAAGAGCTAATAGCCAGCAAGTCTAAAATCTAAAACTTCTATTTGAATGTATACATTACTTTCCACAATGTAGAAACTACTACAAGCATCGACAAGTCAAAAGGGTCCACCAAAATTCAAAAGCTAGCTGCAAAAATCATTGGTAATCTACATTATTTTGTAAAGATCAAGATTGGCTTTGGAGTACATTAACTCAGACTGCTGAAGAGGCCAAATATTGTTTTAAACATATATAAATAAGATAAAAATAGGCAATGCAACCTTGGAATAAATGCAATACTAAAAATTTCATCTTCTTTTTAATAAACAGTTCCATCAGTTGTAAAACTACAGGTAAAGTCCATAGATGGAACCACAAGTTATTACTAACAATCCTTCCAATTTCAGCACTACCAAGTTAGTACTGTATTTGTCTGTCAATAGTAAAGAAAAGGACAAAATAAATTCCTGAAATGGTGCTTTACTTAAAAACGTTTCTTATGGAAAAGGAATCCAATGTTTATCATCAGTGATTTTTAAAAATAGAAAATATTTCTGTTGCAAAGATTATTTACAGAACACAGAACCAGAAGTCCATGACCTTTCAATAAATACACTGTACTAAAGAGTACAAGAGAGTACAAGAGTACTAAGAGAGAGATAATAAAAACACCAGTCTGTTAAATCTCTTCCTCCCTTCTTTTTAAAATGTAGATAGATTTTATTAAACTGACAATATGAAAGTGTAACCCAGTAATCTTAGCCCTCTTAAGTTACTTATTATCTTTTCAATAGACTGTTATGTATTTACAGTTCCTGCAGTTCAGCTGCCACCTTTCCCAATTTAAAGCAGACACTAGGGGTTGAAGACAGTCTCGACTTGCAACATCAATTATAAGAAAGAACTTTATGCTCGTTTTAGAAAAGGATTATTGTGAGTTTTGTTCGGCCCCAGAAACACCGCTCAGCACAGATCTCAGCACATAAGAGATGTTTAATGAATATCTCTTGAGTAAATGGTAATGTTGAATTGTATTAGTGCAACATTAGTTTTTTTTTTTCCTCCTTCAATTTACAGTTCTCCCTTGTTGGAAATGAAACTCAAGACCATAGCAGTCCCTCAAAAACACATAAACAACTTTATTCACAATGAAAAATAAAGCTGGGTCTCAAAATACAATCCCAGCGCCATCTTTATGTTCTCCATTATTTTTAAAGAAAATGAGAAATAAAGCCTGTTTTTAAGAAATAGATAATGGATACCAACTTTTCTAAAAATAAAAAATTCACTTTTCAAACTTACTTTCTATGTTAGTAGTACTGAGAGTAACAACTGATGGTTCCAAAGTAGGCACGGATTGGGTAAAAATCCAAAACAAGCATAGAAACAAAACTACATGTTTTTTGCCAACGTTTTTTCCTTAATCTTAGTCAAAAGGGTATGTGCCTAAATTTTACTAGATGTGAGACCAGCTTTGTCTGATGCTTCCAGATTCATTCGTTCAACAAATATTTTAATGAGCATCTACTGTATTCCAAGCCCTTTAACGTTTACGTTTGCAAACTGCACACCACCACCGAATTCCTCTGCGAAGCCTTATCATTTAAAAGCATGGCAAGGTAATAAGGAATCTCAACACCGTTTCTTGCACGCATGAAGTCAGTGGATTGGGGCGCTTTTTCAGCCGTCAAAGCGGCATCAGCGAGCCGCTGCCGACCACACCCGGGACCCAAAATCACAACCAGCAGCCACAGCTGGTGAAACCACCTGTGAGAGTCGTCCGCGCTCCTCCTCCGAGGAGGCGGCCGGGGCTTCCACTCCGAGCCCAGCGAGCTCCGCTGCGGGACCGCGGGCGGGACGCGCCGGGCGCCTCGGGCGACAGTCCGGCTCCGGAGCCGGGTCCCCGTCCCGCCAACCCTCACCTGGAGACCCCGGGCCGTCCCCGCCCGCCCCTCGCGCCACCCTGGCGACCGCCAGACCCGCCAAGTTGGGGGGAGGGGTCTGCGTTTCCGCTTTACCGCGGCGGCGGTGGGCGCCTCAGTCGCCCGCCTGCCTGAATTCCGAGCTGAGCTCGGGTCCCTTCCTCAGAGGGAAGGGACGAAGCCCAAAGGGCGGGTCCTCGGGGAAGAGACCTCGCCCGAAGCTGGAAACGGAGCCGCCGGCTCGGCCCGGAGCCCACGGTCCGCGCTCACGGCGGAGCCCCCGGGCACCGCGGTTCGGGGCTTCAGGCCGCCGCCCAAGGGCCCGAGAGGGCGAGGCGCGGGGCCGGCGCCGCACTCACCGTCACCTCCGTCTCGGCCGCCCGCTCCCGCAGCGCCGCTCTCTGGCCGGCTCGCGGCTCCCGCCGCCCTCACGCCCGCAGCTGCGCTCCCGGCGCGCTCGCCCCGCCCAGACTCGTGCGCGGGCGCACCCGGAGGCGTCGCGCGCTCCCAGGGCGGCGGGGGGCGGGGCCTCATCAGGCAACCGGGGAGGCTGCCGTGCCGGCCCCGCCCCAGCCAGGCCCGGTCTCGGGATGGGCGGGCGGCGCCACCCCCACCTTGGAGCCGCGCAGGTTGGGCGGCCGCTGCTGCGGGGAACCGACCGCCCACAGCAGGGGGTGGAGCCTGCGCGGGACAGCGCGCGCGGAAGATGGCCACCGAGCCTGCGCGGGAGCGCGCGGGAGCCTGTTCCCAGCCCGGCCTGCAGGCGGCTGCGGCTCGCGCCCGCCCGGCCGAGGAGGGGCGGCGTCTGCTCGCGGTGTGGGCCGCGGCCGCGCCCTGAGGAGGAAGCAGGGTGCCGAGCTGGCGGGGGACGAGGTGTCTGTCGGTCGCAGTTGAGACCTCGAGGTCCTGAAACCCTCCGACCATTGTTTTTTTCAATGTCACAGTCAGAATCGTTTTGTCATTCGCTGGCTTCAGGCCCAGCACTTCCAGCTGGCATTTGCAATGCGAAAACTGTTCGTGCCCCAGACCCCTGTGACTCCTCCCCGGGATCGCATACGTCCCAGAAGTCGGGACACGTGACAGTGTCCCAGTCTAGCGGCCAGTACTCCACCAAAGGACCCGCCAAACTCTGCCTGTGGTCAAAGGGACAGAGAGAGCCAGGTGCCGGTGTCAGGGCATCCTTCCAGCTGCTCAGGCCACAGACTTTGGCGTCATCCTTGGTCCCTCTCACACTCTCATTTTCACTTCCAATCTGCCAAGAAAGCTCGTTGGTTCCACTTCCAAAATACATCAGACTAGTTCTCACCTGCGTTACTTCCAGCATCTCAATGATACCTCAGTGACCTACTAAACCGCAGGGCCTCCCTGCCCATCATCTACTCCGTTTACTGTCAAAACAGCCGGAATATCCTCTCACAAGGAAATGTCACTTAGCGTTGATACTTAGCCTGAGCCAGGTATTTAAAATTGCAACCGCCAGACACCAATTCTCAATCCTTCCTACTTCATTCTTTTTCTTTTCTTCCCATGACACTTCACACCTGGTAGCGATCTCTATGGTCAGCTTTCCGGATCTATGGTTAGGCATTCACAGATTCAACTAACCGCAGGTCAAAAATATTCAGGAAAAAAAATTAAATAACACAAGAAATACAGTATAACAACTATTTATATAGCATTTACATTGTATTTGGTATTGTAAGTAATGTAGAGATCATTTGAAGTATACAGGAGGATATATATGAGTTATATATTATGCCATTTTATATTAGGGACTTGAGCATCCACAGATTTTGGTATTGGTGGGGATCCTGGAACCAATCCCCTAAAGATTCTGAGGTATGACTGTATTTATTTTACATGTTTACCTTTTAGTGTCTCTCTGGTCTTCGCCGGTAGAAGCTGGGATTTTTGTCTGTTTTGTTCAACTGATGTACCCAAGTGCCTAGAATAAATGAAAAATTTTTAAATTCCCTGAGATAATAAAAAGTGTAAAGCAACAAAAAAATGACCGGTTTTGTATTTTAAATTTCCTCTTGGTTTCAATTTCTATTAGTTAATTTGGTCAATATTATATTCATAACACTCTCCTTACATATTTAATTTTGCCCTTAAGATTTAAAACAAAGCAATTTAAAGCCACAGACAGTTTGGATTTTGTTTGTTTGTTTGTTTCTCTCTGTCTTTGAGACAGGGTCTTGCTCTGTCACCTGGGCTAGAGTGCAGTGGCGTCATAATAGCTCTCTGCAACCTCCAACTCCTGGGCTCCAGGGATCCTGCTGCCTCAGCCTCCTGAGTAGCTGGGACTACAGGCACACCCCACCACACCTGGCTAATTTTTCTTTCTAGTTTTTGTCGAGACTGGGTCTCACTCTTGCTCAGGTTGGTCTCGGACTCCTGACCTCAAGCGATCCTCCTGACTCAGCCTCCTAGAGTGCTAAGATTACAGGCATGAGCCACCATACCATGCCCCGTCCCCGCCCCCACTCCCCTCCCGTGTCTGCCCCGGTCCCCCCCTCCCCTCCCCTCCCCCTCCTGCCCTCCCCTCCCCCTCCTGCCCTCCCCAGCCCCCCGCCGCGGCTGCGCTGTTCCCCCCGCGGCCACACGGGGGCGCAGCCGGACAGTGAGCGGGAGCGGGGCGGGGCGGGGCGGGAGGACGGGGATGGGCGGGAAAGGGGGCGCCGGGGAGGCGGGGGTCTGGCTGTGTTAAGGAGCAGTTTTCCCCTAAACTGATCTACAGACTAACCAGGATCCTTACTGAACCCTGGCAGCGCCTTTTGTTAGTGGAAATGACAAGCTGACCCTAACATGTGTATGGAAATTCAGAGCATCTAGACAATATGCCAGCCAAAACAATTTTGAAAAAGAACAAAATTGAAGAACTTACACAACCAGGCGTCCAATTTTACTACAAAGCTATGGCAATAACGACAGTGTGATGCTGACATAAAGATGGACCTACAGCCAAGTGGAACAGAATAGAGGTCCAGACTTAAACCTTTCATTTATGGTCGATCAATTTTAAACAAGGATATCAAGATAATTGGATGGGGAGAAATGACAGCTTCAACAATTGGGACTATCTACAAAGGTCTGTTTGTATATCGTCTATAGTACCAAATTGGCTTATAAATAAATGAGTATTCGTAAATTATGCAAATAAGCCCAGATGTTTTTCAAATGCACAGGACTTAGTAATCTTTTGGCAGATGAGACTGGTCTAATATTGGTTTGATGGGAATGGCCAGGTCTTCAGCTAAATATGCATATATTTAACTTTAAAGTTCTTTTTTTTTTTTTTTTTTTTTTTGTTGAGACAGAGTCTCACTTTGTTGCCAAGGCTAGAGTGAGTGCCGTGGCGTCAGCTTAGCTCACAGCAACCTCAGACTCCTCGGCTTAAGCGATCCTACTGCCTCAGCCTCCCAAGTAGCTGGGACTACAGGCATGCGCCACTATGCCTGGCTAATTTTTTTCTATATAGATTTTTAGTTGTCCATATAATGTCTTTCTATTTTTAGTAGAGACGGGGTCTCGCTCAGGCTGGTCTCGAACTCCTGACCTTGAGCAATCCACCCGCCTCGGCCTCCCAGAGTGCTAGGATTACAGGCGTGAGCCACCGCGCCCGGCCTTAACTTTAAAGTTCTTACTTTTATGATGCTTTCTTGGCATGAAAATTTAGCCTGGGATGATGGCTATATTTGTCTGATGTCTCATGAAATTTTCCAGGCATAATTGTTAAGAATGAATAAATTGGGTAGATGTGGCTAGGAAAAAAGTTTGTAAATAAATTTTTGATGAGGGTTATATTTTGTAATATGTTTCCTTGGGGAGGTTTCTCAAATATTTTAAGTAAATATACCCTTAGAGTTTTGCCAAGTGAAGTTAAATGATGAATATTCATTGAATATATAGATGTTATCCAAATAAGATAATTCTAAAACAGTAATTGAACATTAAGTGAATAAGAGTTTAGACTCATATACTTTTGACTTCTTATTTCAAAGAAACAAAAGTTATCTGAGTCTGTTAGTGACCCATGACTCTGTTTAGTGAAGTACCTCAAACCCTTTAACATCTTTGGCAGGTTTTCCTGGGATCAAAATCCTAAATTAAATCTTTTGACCTAAAATTAACTTTGGGATTTTCCAGTTGGACCCCAGGAGAGCATCAAAGAATGTATATCTCTTCTTGTGGAGATATTAAACTATTAGGCTAATTTGGTAAATCATATAGGAAGCATTGCCAAATAAGAAATGATATTTAACTTGGTCATATTTGTGTGAATGTGTTATTAAAATGTATTCCAAAAATACGTGATTCTGAAAATTCTAATGTGTTGGGTTATGTGCTATCAGTCATCATGATTACTATGTTAAACTGTTATATGCCACAGAAATACCTAAATTTTCTTGCCAATTGTAAACTCTCATCAGACTTTTGACCATGGCTATTCTGGATTTCTACAGTTATTATTTTAAATTCTTTGATGGAAGCATTTTCAATCAGCTATAGTCCAAAATTGTTAATCAAGATTGAGAAAAACAATCTTGATTACATGATACTAAGTAATTGATAACAATACTGCTTTTATGCCTTTATTTAAAATGTTGGTTCTTTACCTAAATGTTTTCCAGAGTCAAGGAAATTTTCTTTCATAAGCTCTGTATAGTTTGCAACAATTTCGTAAAGTATCCCTTTGTGAACAAAGATGAAAGCATTTGCTTTTTCTCCCTACTCGATTCCTTCAAAATTCCGGAAGTATTTGTGAATATCCTTATCTTTATTTATGTAAGTTCAATAAAAATATGCTGTCTCTTTACAAGCAGGATACAATTGGAAACACTGGCCATATTGCCAAGGATTTGACTGAAGTGTCGTATTTAAGAATATGCATAAAATGCCAGTGTTCCCAGCCTTACAGAGAATGAGTAAAAATTTGTCACTTCCTGGCAGTGACAAACCTTAAGACTATAAGTAAAGAGAACTATAAGTAAAGAGACTATAAGTCCGAGAACCTTAAGACTATAAGTAAAACCTAAAGCCTGCCTTGGTTTGGCTTCCTCCTCTCAAGAAGTTCTAAAATCTGAGATTCCTATATGATCAACGTGGACAGAGAAAATCATGCTTCTAAGGAAAACTAAAGCACACCTGCTAGTAGATTGAAGCCCTGTGCACTGAGTTCGAGTCCTTGTTATCTACCTGTGGCCTGGAATGGATCCTAAATCCCCTGATTTCCTCCAATATTTGGCTACAACTAAATCCTGCTAAAGTCCCCGGGATCTCGCCCACCAGCAAAGCAGGGATACTCCAGGGCCATTCATGGAACACGATCCCTCTCCAGATTAACCAACTAACAGAATTAAATATTCAGATTGGAGAGGAGTTAGATATGAAGACTGGAGATGTGGGTGACACTGGGGCTACGCTGTCTATCCTTAGCCCCGGCACACTGTCTCTGTGCCCTCCCTGGGGTTCTGAATTCATCTAGATGGTTGGAGTGGCCAACGAATCTATGACAGTTCCTAAATCTCTACCTATCCTCCAACTAGGACCCCTCGTGACAGCCCCCATACATCTCCTAGACAGGGACTTCTTAAAAACCTACCAGGCCCATACGTCCTTCTCCCAACTAGGGGAAATAATGCTTGAGTTATTTTCACCAGGAGACTTTGCCACTCAATGGCTTTTACTCAAATTCCCATCCATTCAGTTAGTCTGGCCACCACTACCCACCCTGCCCCATAAGAGCCAGGTGGGAGTCTGGGCACAATCCAACACCGAGGAAAACCCTCAGGTTGTGAAGATGACAGTTGTGTACACTCCCGAGGACGCGATTCACCCCAGGAGTCGACCCCAGTGAAGGAGCGAGATGGGGAAGGTTTCTGCGGTCCTGCGTTGGACGAGGTTCTGCTTGGGATGACCGTGTGGTCAGAAACCTTTCCCATGCCGTGAACAGAGCTTCTGAAGCCACCAGGGCGCAGCGGGGGTCTCCAGACGCCCTCGCGGGTCGTCGCAGCCCAGCTGCTGCGTGCGTTAGACCAGCCCCGTGGCTCAGGTGGCGTCGCTGCCGCTGCCCACACTCCCGCCGCACCTGGGTCACGTGAGAAACCTAAGATCTTGCGGCAGTGACGCTCTGACAGACGCGTCTTCAGAAAGCCTCCCGGCCCCGGCCCACCGCACTGGACTCAATTTCCCTTTCTGAGCTGTTTCCAGGTCCCATCGACGCCCCACCCCTCGGGCCCTAATGAGCCTCCTCGCATCCGGGCTGGGCTCGGCGTCCTCCCCACCGTGCCTCAGCCGTTGTCACAGGCCTCTGCGGGAGGCCCCGGACCGCGCCGGCTGACTCTCCGCAGCCGACCGGAGCCAATGCGACCCGAACCAATCTGTATTTCACAGGCGCTTGGGCGCTTACCAGGCACATGGCTTGTGGCGCTGGCCGGGCCCTGCGCTACCGCTGGGGTCCCCCGTGGACTAGGGGAACCAGGCCGGCTGCAGCCGCTGCCCCGGACAGGTCTGGCTCAGAGGGAGAATGGGGACAAATGTGTACCTGAAAGCCCATCCTTCAAGATGGACCCCGAGCAGCCGCAGAGTCTGATTTTAACATGGAGCCCCGAGGCCATTTGCTGACTGGAGGCCGCGCACAGGCCACGCCTGCACCGCACTGGAGTTCCCCAGAAACCTGAGCCTGGGATCAGCTTTAGCACGTCTGGAGCTCAGCTGCATTAAGGAATTAGAACGCAACTGCACTGACCAATCAGACTCAACCACTGACCAATCACATTCAACTGCATTAACCAATGAGACTCAGCTGCATTGACCAAACAGGACTCAGCCACACTGACCAATCAGACTCAGCTGCATTGACCAATCAGACTCAGCCACACTGACTAATCAGAGGCAGCCTCATTGAGCATTCGGACTCAGCCACGTTGACCAATGAGGACTCAGCAGCACTGACCAATCAGTTGGAGCCACACTGACTAGTCAGGACTCAGCCACACTGACAAATCAGATTCAGCCACACTGACTAATCAGACAAGCCGCATTGACCAATCAGACTCAGCCACATTGACGAATCAGGACTCACTTGCACTGACCTAATAGATTCAGCCACACTGACTAGTCAGGACTCAGCCACACTGACCAATCAGATTCAGCCACACTGACTAATCATACTCAGCCAAACTGATGATGCAGACTCAGCCAAATTGACCAATCAGGACTAAACCAAATTGTCCAATCAGACTCAGCCACACTGACCAATCAGGACTCAACAGCACTGACCAATCATATTCAGCCACACTGACTAATCAGACTGAGCCAGGTTGACCAATCAGACCTCAGCAGCACTGACCAATCAGATTCAGCCACACTGACCAATCAGATTCAGCCACACGGACTAATCAGACGCAGCCACATTGAGCATTCAGACTCAGCCAAGTTGACCAATCAGGACTAAGCAGCACTGACCAATCAGATTCAGCCACGCTGACTTAGGACTCAGTCACATTGACGAATTAGATACAGCCCCACTACCAATCAGAATTCAGCCGCACTGACCAATCAGACTCAGTCACATTCACGGAGCAGACTCAGCCAAATTGACCAATCAGGACTAAGCAAAATTGTCCAATCAAACTCAGCCACGCTGACCAATCAGGACTCAGCAGCACTGCCCAATCAGATTCAGCCACAGTGACTAGTCGGGACTCAGCCACACTGCCCAATCAGATTCAGCCACACTGACTAGTCAGGACTCAGCCACACTGACCAATCAGATTCAGCCACACTGACTAATCACACTCAGCCACGTTGACCAATCAGGACTCAGCTGTACTAACCAATCAGATTCAGCCACACTGGCCAATGAGATTCAGCGACACTGACTAATCAGAGCAGCCACATTGAGCATTCAGGCTCAGCCACTTTGACCAATGAGGACTCAGCCAAACTGACCAATCAGATTCAACCACACAGTCTAATCAGACGCAGCCGCATTGAGCATTCAGACTCAGCCACGTTGACCAATGAGGACTCAGCAGCACTGACCAATCAGATTCAGCCACACTGAGTAGTGAGGACTCAGCCACACTGACCAATCAGATTCAGCCACACTGACTAATTAGAGGCAGCCACATTGAGTATTGAGCTCAGCCACGTTGACCAATGAGGACTCAGCCACACTGACCAATCAGCTTCAGCCATATTGATCAATCAGGATTCAGCCACAATGACCAATCAGACTCAGGTGAACTGACCAATCAGAACTCAGCCTCACTGACCAATCAAACTCAGCTTCACTGGCCAGTCCGGACTCAGCCTCACTGTCCAATCTGACACAGCTCATTGACTAATCAGGACTCAGCCACACTAACCAGTCAGACTCAGCTGCATTGACCAATCAGACTCATCTGTATTGACCAATCAGGACTCAGCTGCACTGGTCTATCAGACCAAGCCAGTGAATCCCTCATTTGTATAATGAACCTATCTGGAGCCCGGGCAGGAACTTACGCTGTGTGACCTGAGCTCTTCCCTGTGCTCTCTGGAACAGCCACCCTATCACACGGAAGGCGGGGTCTCTGGAATGAGTCTCTTTCCTCCAGACTCCTTTTTAGAGAACTTCTGTTCCCGGCACGCAGGGGTCCCACAGACTTTCCCCCAGCTGTCCTTACCTGCGGGCTCACCCAGCCCCGCCCTGCACCCTCCCCAGACCTCCCGCTCAGGCTGCAGCTCATCCGTGGTCGGGGCCCCACAGGAGCTACTGGAGCCCCGAGGGCACGGACCTCGCTCGCTCGGCAGTGGGCTGCATGGTCGCGGTGCCCAGCAGAGGCTGCCCAGCTCCTGCTCATCAAAGGGCCCATCCTCTGGCCGCCTGGGACACTGGGGAGCCACTGCACCCCAGCTGAGAATCCTTGCTCAAGGCCAGAGACCCTGAGTCCCCACTGGGACCCCTGCGGGTGGCCTTTTGCGATCTAGCTTGAAAGCTGCCAGCTGTGCCAGCTTCCTCTGCCATGTGGCACCCTGCCTGCAACCCGCACAGCTCCCCACTGCCTCCTGCGGGTGTCCTTGACTGGACTTTGGAACATTCCAGGGGCCACTTCCCCTTGCTCCCCACCACCTCTGCTGCTTCCCGCCAGGACCCTGCTTGGCCAGGCCGGCGCTCTAGCATAGGTAGCTTCCTCTCCAGGGGCCTGGGCATCTTGAGGCTGGCAGGCGTCGGGCCAGCTCGCAGCCCTGGCACGTGAGGGGCTGTTGGCCTGCTGTGAGCCTACTGCATGTACTCGGCGCCTTCCGATGTCAACGGTCAACCGTCTGCCCTGCGGCCAGCCAATTCCCACTAAGTCCCCGCCTGCCAGGGTCAGAGGCCCCCACGTGTGTCTGGAGCGTCTCCTGAGTTTGGCTTTTGTGTCCCTTGGTGGATTTTGAGGTGCTTCGCAAGGTGCTCACAAGCAGGAGCTTTGATTGCTGCCATATTACCTCAGCATCCTGACCCCCAGCAGCTGCCCACTCCAAACAAAATGATGGGGCACATTGGGGAGGCCCAGGAACACAGGCAGGGCTGGGACCAGGCAGGCGAGGCGCTGAGCTGGGTGGTTCTGTGCCCCAAACAGGAACCAGGTTGAGAGGCCCCTGTTCTGGCATCCGGCTGCTCGAGCCCCAAGTGGCTCCAGTGAGAGGGCCCTGGCACTGCCGCTTGAGGACAGAGCCTGCCCTGGGCCAGGTCCCCGGGAGGGGCTCAGCAGGCCCGAGGCTGCGGGCAGCCAAACCCCAGGGCCAGGGGCCAGGTGTGCTGTGGGCTGGGTGGTGTCCGATGGGCTGGTCCTGCCTTGGCTCTGCGGAGGGGGAGGGTGTGAATGGTGCTGCCTCTCCAGGGAGAGGCTGAACAGACGTCCAAGAGTTGCTGCGGCTGAGCATGACCGACCGCCCACTGCCAGCAGCCCCAGGCCACCTGGAATGAAACTCCAAACCCCGGAGCCCCCTGGCGGGGGAGGGGGGTGAACGCTGAGAGAGGAGTCAGACCATGCAGGAGGGACAGAGAGGGGCCTGCAGGGCCCGAGGGGTGGGCAGGAGCCCCTTAGCCCCTACACAGTCCCATACCTGTGGATTGGGCACAAGGAGCTGCCCAGGAGCCCTGTGTCCCCGAGACTTCTGCACCCCACAGCCACACCCCACCCCGCTGCCAAGTCGGCGTCCTGACACCCTCCTGGCCCAAAGCAGTAGCCCAGGGCCTGGTCAGCCAGAGAGGCTTCCAGGAGGGAGAGCTGTTCCCCTCCCCACCCCACTGCTGCAGAGGGCGGAGGGGTAGGACAGGTGTGGACACAGGTCTCCCAGCTCCCCTCTCTGGGCTTCCCTGGGAGGCTTGGTCCCACCAGGGCCTGCCCCACACCTGGCTGTGTAGATCCCGCTGGTTCAGGAAGGCCCTGGGACTTTCTACCAGGTTCACATGGTTGGGGAGAAGAGTGGGCCTCTGTGACCATCCTTTAGTAAAACTGAGTCAGTTCCATCCATGGAGCTCCAGGGCAGGTGGCACTCCCAAGATGTCATGTGGTGTCGCTGTGCCACCCAGGTGGCCACACCTCCTATTTGCCCCCTCCCTCCTCTGCGTGTGTGTCCATCTCCGCCTCTTTGTCTCCCCTGCTCTCTTCTCTCTCTGTCTCTGCCTCTCTCACTCTCTTGTCTCTGTCTCTCTCAGGAGGTGCAAGGCAACCACAGAGTCCAGAACCTGACAGGCAGGTAGTGTGCCTGGCCAGCCAGCTCAGGTGTGAGCAGAGGGCAGGGGAATGGGCACCCTCGAGAGCCAGCCTCCTGTGGGGACCTCTGAGCTCCCACCTGTGCACAGGGACCCTGGGCAGGGAGCTGAGCAGGGCAGTTGGGGACCTGGCCCTCTGGTGAACACCCCTGGCAACTGCTCGTGCCACTGGTAGAGCTGGTGTGATAGCACCCCCCAAATTCACGTCCACCAGGAACCTCAGAATAGGAACTTATTTTAAAATAGGGTCTTTGTAGAAGTAATTAAGTTAATGATCTTGAGATGGGGGCCCCTAAATCCAGTGACAAGTGTCCTTTTAACAGACACCGCAGGAGGAGGCCCTATGAGGACAGAGCAGAGGAGGAGCTGGCGGCCACAAGCCCAGGATGCAGGGAGCCACCAGACGCTGGAGACAAGGAAAGGTCCTTCCCTGGAGCCTCCAGGGGGCACGTGGCCCTGGACGTCTGGCCTGCTGGCTGGAAGACAGGAAGCTCCTGTTGTTTAAGCCACCCGGTTTTACAAACACTTTTGTGAAGAAGTTCATTCACTGATGGCGAATCGGTCCTTAAAAACTGGAAGGTAAATCCGTGGACGTTGTCCAGGTCTTGTCAATGGACCAAGAGCCCAGAGCAGGGTCAAAGGGCGCACTGGTCAGGTGGCCATGGCTGGTGAAGGGCCGCTAATTCCCAAACCAGGATTTAATTTTCCTAGCTGAGCAAGGCCCTATGCCACTATTTTAGGTGATTTTCTAAGTGCAGACTGAGCTGACTGCCAGCTAGGAAATGACACACCTGCCATCTAAAATCAATTCCATTTGCAGAGAGTCAGGAATGGTCTTCATGAGCTGGCAGGCTCCTGGCGTGACACTAGGGCCCTGTCCGGGAGCGGGGCCTGGCTTTCTGGTGGCACTGCACAGCCGGCCTGGTTCTCCTCTGGGCAGGGGACTCGCTTAGCTCCCTGGACGGCGACTGCCTGCCTGTCCTGGAATAATTCTGCTCCCACAGCCGAGGCCACCTCTAGCTGTGATTCTATTGATAAAATCACTGAATTTACATCAAGAGCATTTGTAGACGTTTTGAAAAACGGACCGGTGAGTCACCTTTTGACTAAAATGGTAAAAGGAACACAACCGGGTTGATCTTTTCACTACCTGGTTTATATTGTCAATACTAACTTCCAGAAGGCAAGTGCCCAGGGCTCTGTGGGCCATAAAGAAAGCGCAGCCAGCCACAACGGATGTAAAAAGAAACTGAGTCACAGGACTGGCCCAGTGTGACCCCACCCACGCGTGCGCTCTCCTGCTCTGTGCCTTACCTGCGCTCTGGAGGGGACTTCTCAGAACAGCAAGAGTTAGGGTCAGTCTAGGCGGCGGCTGCAGAAGCAGACCCCAGAGGGGCTGAGAGGAAGCTGAGCCCCGGCCACTGTGGGGGCCACGCTGCCCCCAGGTTCCCGAGGTGTCAGTGCTGGTCCTCGCAGGCGGCATGGCCTGTTGCACGCCAGCACCCCTCACCCCTTCTCCGGTTCAGCATCCGATCGTCCTCTGCTGCCTTTGTGGGTCTCGAGCGCGGGACCGGGGGCCACGGTGCCACCTGCAGACAGGTCTTAGCGCTCTCTTGCTGCTCCGTCCTATCTCTGTGGCTGCCAATGATGTAACTGGTGCTCCTGAGCATCCCCGGTGCCCGGGCATATGTGGGCTGGATAACAGGCCAGTGAGGACAACCTTGGTGGGTGACTCGAGTGCTGGAAAGTTCCACCTTCCCATCCTGATGCTCCCACGCAGGGACAGGGCATTGCCATGTGACCTGGCAGGGTCTCCTCTCGGCCCCCACAACCTGAGAAGGAGCGGCTGTCCTCGCTTTCTCACCTTAGGTCTAGGTGCAGGTGGCTCCAGCGGTCACCCCTGCCGTGAGCCTGTTCTCAGCCCCAAGTGCGGTTCCTGGGGACTCAGAGCACCAGGCGGCTGGGTGCCGGGAGGCCTCTGTGGGCCAGGGAAGCCCTGCACATCCATATCTCCTTCCGAGGAGCTGGGGGTGGAAGATGCCCTCCAGCCACCCCTGCCACAGGCCCTGCCTTCCTGCCTTCCTCAGTTTCCCTTCCTTGAAGGCTTCTTGCCCGCATTCCTCTCTCCCGCCTGTCCTGTCCCGTCCACTGCCCACCCCTGGTCTCCAAGCGGGTCCGAAGCCACACCTGGTTCTGGCGAGCAGTGGGGTCCCGGGGTGTGCTCCCTGGTGAGGGCTGTCCTTGGGAGTGTGCAGATGTCCTGGGGACACCTCCTCGGGACACCAGCTCTGCCCTTTTCCTCTCACTTCCGCGGGAAAGGTGAAGACCTGCGGGGCTTCGTCCCTTTCAGCGTCCATGTTGCCCGAACGAAGGGCAGGCACATCCGGCACCCTCGCGGGGCTGGGGCCTCACTGGGGTCTGAGACCCTGTCCCAGCGACCTTCTGGACCAGCGAGCAGCCTGAGGCTGGGCCCCTGGGCTGGGCTAGAGCTCAGCAGCCCTGCCGTGCCTGGCCCCTGGGTGGCCTGTGCCCACAGGGTGCGGGGACAGCGCTGTGGCTCCTGCTGGGTGTGCGGGGGAGGCACAGACAGCCAGTGCCGCTTTGTGCCTCCCTGGGAAGCTCTCCCTGTCTGGGGCAGTGGCCGTAGCCACGACAAGTGGCCACTCACATGGAGTGTCCCGAGGAGAGGCGGAGGAGTGCCCTGCTGTGACGGAAACACGAACAATGGCCCCAGGGCCACTGTGCTCAGCTGGACTCGGACAGAAGAGCTGAGAACGCCCAGTGTGGGGAGCTTGGTGCCGCCCGGGGCGCCCACAGCCTCTGAACGGCCTTTGTTCCCCTGGGCCTGTTCACTCGGGCCCTAGGGACCCGGGAAGCGCTGGGCTCGGGGACGCAGCACGGGGAGGTGAGTTCTTCAGGGATGCCGGCCACTTCCTCCCACCAAGGGCAGTAGGGAGCGTCCCTTCCCCAACCCCAGACTGCTGTGGTCTTTGCATTTCACTGTCCCCAGGCCTCACTGTGACCACCAGGGGTCTCGAGAGCCCCGAGCAGCCGGGGCCCAAGCGCAGGTGCCTCGGTGAGCAGAAGGCCCTCCCCTTGCCCCGGGCCAGGCCTCCCTCTCGGGCGCTGCAGCTGGCTTTGGACTTAGCTGGGGGCTGTTCCCCTCCTGTCCCCGTCTCCTCTCCTCTGCCCCCTGTCAGCTTCCAGGCCCGGCCTTAAGCCGCCATCGCCCCGCAGGGGAAGTCATGCCAGATCATCACCTTCAAGCAGTTCCAGGAGGCCGGGCGCGGTGGCTCACGCCTGTAATCCTAGCACTCTGGGAGGCCGAGGTGGGCGGATCGTTTGAGCTCAGGAGTTCGAGACCAGCCTGAGCAAGAGCGAGACACCATCTCTACTAAAAATAGAAAGAAATTATATGGACAGCTAAAAATATATATAGAAAAAATTAGCCGGGCATGGTGGTGCATGCCTGTAGTCCCAGCTACTCGGGAGGCTGAGGCAGTAGGATCGCTTGAGCTCAGGAGTTTGAGGTTGCTGTGAGCTAGGCTGACGCCACGGCACTCACTCATGCCTGGGCAACAGAGTGAAACTCTGTCTCAAAAAAAAAAAAAAAAAAGCAGTTCCAGGAGGCGCTGGAGGAGCTCGGAAAGAAGCGGTTCAAAGACAGGAGCGCCTGGGAGGCGGTCCGCGAGGTGCACCGGCTGGTCGAGGGCAAGGCGCCGGTCATCGCAGGTGGGAGTGCAGTGGCACAAACACAGATCACTGCCACCTTGAACTTCCAGGCTGCAGTGATCCTCAGCCTCCCAAGTAGCTGGGACTACAGGCATGAGCCACCACTGCCAAATATTTTCGTATGTGTGTGTACAGATGGGTCCTTGCTATATTGCCCTGGCTAGCCTTGAAACTCTTGGGCTCCAGGGAGCCTCCTGCCTCGGCCTCCCAAAATGTTGGGATCATAGGCATAAGCCAACATGCCCAGCCCAGCATAAGGATTATTTTGAACTGATTATTTTGAGACACTGCAGACACAGGAGAAGCTCTGAAAACAGGCCAGAAGTTACCTTTTTGTCAGGGAAATTTACATCTGTGAAGGAGACCTACTTCCATTTGTAAAGGTGTCTCCCTCTCATACCAAGAAGAGAAGGATGACTAAATCATGAGGGATTCTTAGCAATGCGGAAGGCACCACTTAAGTCTGAACAACAATGCTTGCTCTTGCTTACCTTGCTTTTCCTGGTTAGCTCCCCACTGCTGACCCCCACGATACCCATTCTTTCTTTGTTTCACTTGAAGGTAGTATGTAAGCCTGAACTCAGAGCCACTTCTTGGAGATTTACTCATTTTTCCTGGCTGTTTCCTCCCATGCATACATAAAGAAAGCATTACTAAATTATACTAGTGAAAGCATGGTAATGTAAATTAAAATAAAACCCTAAGCCTGATGCCAACTGAATGGACCCCTCTTAGCCAATCAAACCTTAGAGAAACCTTACAACTGAGTTCCAGGAGTTTAGATACAATTGACAAGTATCTCTGTTTTAAAAAAAAAAAATCAGAGATCATAAGACTAACAAAATAGAATCCTTGTGACCATAAGATACTAAATTATTAACAGGACCCAATCCCAACTGTAACAGCAACCCTAACTCTAAACATCCTAACCCCTAACCACAGCTTTTGCCACTAAGATCAGGGACAAAGCAAACATGCTCACCTTCATCTCTACATGCAACATTATACTGAACAACAAATCTGGAGGTGTGACATTACCTGACGTGAAATTATACTACAAGGCTATAGTAACCAAAACACCATGGTCCTGGTGTAAAAAATTGTGACTAATCCAAGGGAACAAAATAGAGAACCCAGACATAAAACCATCTACCTAGCACCAACTGATTTTTGACAAAGCAGAAAACATACACTGAGGAAAGAAAGCCCTATTCAATAAATAGTGCTGGAAAAATTGGATATTCATATGAAGAAGAAAGAAACAGGATTGCTCTCTCACTAAATACAAAAATCAATTCAAGATGGATTGAAGACTTAAATGAAAAGCATGAAACCATAAAAATTCTAGAAAAAAAGTAGGAAAAACATTTTAGGCATCAGCCAAGTCAAAGAATTTATGACTAAGACCCCAAAGACAAACATAGCAACAATAAAAATAAATCAATGGGACTTAATTAAATTAGAAAACTTCTGCACAGCAAAGGAAATAATCAACACAGTGAATACATAACCTACAGAATAGGACAAAATATTTGCAACTATGCACCTGACAAAAGATGATATCCAGAATATGCAAAGACCCAAACAAATCAGCAAGAAAAGAATAACACCCTCATCAAAAAGTGGGCAAAGACCAGAACAGAAGTTTCTGAGAAGAAGATAGACAAATTGCCAAAAAACATGAAAAACTGCTAAACCTCGTTAATCACAGACAAATGAAAATTAAAACTACAATAAGATACCATCTCACCCTAATCAGAATAGCCATTAATAAAAAGACAAAAAACAACAGATGCTGCCGCAGAAGCATAGAGAAAGGAGCGCTGATACTCTGCTGGGTCTGCAAACTAGTAGAACCTCTTTGGAAAACATTATGGGCAATCCTCAAAGAAAGAAATGTAGACCTACCATTCAATCCAGCAATCCCACTCCTGGGTAACTACCCAAAGGAAATGAATTCATTTTATCCAAAAGACACCTGCACTTGAATGTTTAGCACAGCACACTTCACAATTGCAAAGATGTGGAATCAACCTAAGTGCCATTCAATTCATAAGGGGACAAAAATCTGTTTGTGTGTGTGTGTGTGTGTGTGTGTAGACACATATATGTATAAATATCATGGTGTACTACTCAGCCATAAAAAGGAATGAAATACCAGCCTGAGCAAGAGCAAGACCTAGTCTCTAAAAAAATAAAAAAATTAGCCAGGCATGGTGGAACATACCTGTAGTCCCAGCTACTCAGGAGGCTGAGACAGGAGGATCACTTGAGCCCAGAGTGTGAGGTTGGAGTGAGCTAGGATCATGCCACTGCACTCTATCCCGGCCACCAGAGGGAGACCCTGTCTCTAAAAACAAAAAGGAATGAAATAATGTCATTTGCAGCAATGTGGGGGGAACTGCAGACCATTTCCCTAAGTGAACTATCTTGGGAATGGAAAACCAAACACCATACGTTCTCACAAATAAGTGGGAGCTACTACATGGATACACAGAGGCACGTGGCAATATAAAGGACATGAAAACCTAGAAAGGGGAGGAATGGACAGTGGGTGTAGGATAAAAACTTGCCCACATGAACACTATATTCTGATGACGGACATACCAACACCTCTGACTTCAGCACTACACAAAATAGCCATGTAACAAAAATACTTGTACCACCTTAATTAGTATTTTGAAAGAAAAAAATAAGATGGCACTGAAAGTTCTATACAGAACAATTAGAGAAGAACGGGAAATAAAAGGCATCCATACGTGAAAGGAAAGTAAATCTATTCACAGATTCCAAATCACATCACCTTAAATATAGAAAATCCCAAAGAATTCAAAAAAATTATTTGAACCAGCAAAAAAAAAAAAAAAAAAAAAAAATGGATAAGTAACAGAACAACATTTCAATACACAGAAATCCATTTTATTTCTGTACTCTGGTAATCAAGAACGTGGAAATAAAATTAAGACAAAAATTCCATTTGAATTATATCAACAAAAATAACCCACTCGGGAAAAAAATTAACAAAGCTGCAAGACCTGTACGTGGAAAATTACAAAACATTATTGAAAAAACCTAAAGAAAATCTAAACAAATGTCAAGACACTTCACGTTCATCGACTGGAGACTTAATATGTTTCAAGATGGCCATACTACACAGGTGATCCCAGCTGAGGGCCCTTTAAGCAGAGAACCTTTTACATGAGGCTCCGTTCTGATGAGACCCTTAAAGGTGACCCCGCCCAGGTGAGACCCCTCTTAGGTGGGGCCATTTCAGCACAGGCCCCTCCCAGGGGCCTCCCCGTTTTCCTGAAAGACACAGGACAGTGAGCCCGTCTGACTTTCCATTTCCAGATCCTGGCTGGGAAGACGCTGAACTCGGAGTTTACCCGGTTCCCCCACAAGGCCAGGAGGGCTCCCTGGCGCCGCCGTCCCCGCCCCGATGAGCAGCGAGGGCTGCAGTGCCGGCGCGGGCCACCAGGGGGCCCAGCGCCCTTCATGTCCCGCGGCGGCTTTGCCCGCGGCGTGAGAGGACGCGGTGCCCCCACGTTAGCGTCGCCCCGCAGGCGCCGCCTCCATGCCGCCCGCCGGCCTGGCCTCAGACCCGAAGCGCCCGCGACCTCCTCGTCCGCCCTGAGACGCGAGGCCCCGAGGGTGAGTGCGACCTTCCCTTCCGAGCCCCGCGGGCACCGCCTCCATGCCGCCCCCCGGCCTGGCCTCAGACCCGAAGCGACCGCGACCTCCTCGTCCGCCCTGAGACGCGAGGCCCCGAGGGTGAGTGCGACCTTCCCGTCCGAGCCCCGCGGGCACCGCCCTCCCGTGCGCAGCCGCCTGCTGAGGGGCGGCCGGTCCTCAGAGACCCGGGAGGGGCTCCGTGGGGACATGTGGAAACGGGACACCCGCAGTCTCCACCCCACCGAGGTCCCCCACGCCCAGGACGTGGTGGCCACGGGTGTGACGTCCGCGCGGTGGCCTCTCCGCCCCAATGGGGTAGCAGCCTCTGAGCTGGACGTGGGTCTGGCTCAGCCTCTGTGAGGGAGGTCGCTGTCCTCTCTGTGTCACCGGCCGGGTGTTCAGGTTGTTCACAAACGCAGTTTCCTTACAGCAATTCCATCCTTCCAGCGAACGTGGCGTCGCCGCGCAAGGTCCTCTGTCTCCCGCCTGCAGAGTCCCCGTCCTTGCCGTGTGAGGTCTGCGACGTCACGGTGAGTCCTCCCGGGTGTGTCACCGTGTGTTTCGCAGCAGCCACGCGCTCCCAGGTCAGCACCGTTGACCCCAAATCGGGAAACACACCTTCCTCCCCGACCGTCCCATCCCCCAGGCCCGCTTCTCCGCCTTCCCCAACTGGGGAAAATGTGTCTTTCCCTCCGGTTCCAGTTTTCTTTTCCCGGAACCGTTTCTGAGACTGTCCCTCAGTTTCCCCGCCTTGGCAGATCTAAAGGGCAGAGATGACTCCAAGGCGGGTGTGGGCGGCGCCTCCTCCTGAGCGCACAGGCCTGGCCAGGCTTGCAGACCCCGCGTCCTGCCTGCCACCCTCTCCCGTGGGGTCCCCCCAGCTGCCCGCGGACCCCGCGGTCCTGCCTGCCGCCCTCTCCCGTGGGGTCCCCCCAGCTGCCCGCGGACCCCGCGGTCCTGCCTGCCGCCCTCTCCCGTGGGTCCCCCCAGCTGCCCGCGGACCCCGCGGTCCTGCCTGCCGCCCTCTCCCGTGGGGTCCCCCCAGCTGCCCGCGGACCCCGCGGTCCTGCCTGCCGCCCTCTCCCGTGGGGTCCACCCCAGCTGCCCGCGGACCCCGCGGTCCTGCCTGCCGCCCTCTCCCGTGGGGTCCCCCCCAGCTGCCCGCGGACCCCGCGGTCCTGCCTGCCGCCCTCTCCCGTGGGGTCCCCCCCAGCTGCCCGCAGACCCCGCGGTCCTCCCTGCCGCCCTCTCCTGTGGGGTCCCCCCCAGCTGTCTGCGGTCTACTCTGCTGTCATTTTCAGGTGCACAGCAGGCTGTTGGTGTCTCGGGGCTTTTATTCGGGTTCTGTCAACCTGTCCACACAGTGGACACCCTTAGCAGCTTTTCTAAGGCTTTGCCCAGCTAGACCCTTAAAGTCACAGCAGTTTGTAATATCTAACGGTAGAAAAAGTGGATGATGTGATTTTTCAAAAGACAAAGAATTTCTGTTTTTCTTTCTTTCTTTTGAGACAGAGTCTCACTGTGTTGCCCCGGCTGGAGTGCCATGGCATCAGCCTAGCTCACGGCAACCTCAAACTCCTGGGCTCAAGCCGTCCTCCTGCCTCACCCTCCCAAGTATCTGGGACTACAGGCATTCGCCACCATACACGGCTAATTTTTTCTATATATTTTTGTCGTCCAACTAGTCTCTTTCTATTTTTAGTAGAGATGGGGTCTCGCTCTTGCTCAGGCTGGTCTTGAACTCCCGAGCTCAAACAATCCGCCCACCTCGGCCTCCTAGGGTGCAGGATTACAGGCCTGAGCCACCGCACCCAGCCCCCCACAAATTATTATCTGATATATCATGTGCAAGAATCACCTTCAATTTATACATAAACCAAGGAAATAGTAGCTAAACACAGAGTTCATATTTGGGATAATTAGTAAAGAAAAATTAAATCTCACTGCCAAATGAATGGCAAATGGCCCAGTTGATCATGGAAATTTCATAAGAATTTACTGAACCACATGTTACCTTACTGTGATTCTCTAGCCATGTGCATGCACACTGGTTGCAAGGCATCTCAGGTTTGCCCACTGATGTTTACATCACCAATCGATATAGTTAAGTGATAAAGTCCTAGTCCATATTATGACAACGTATATAAATATCTGAAAGCACCTTTTAAAATTTCACCGTTTTTACCACTTGTGAATCCATAATTCAATGGAGTGTCGTACATTGCCCGGGTTGTGCAACCATCTATTTATTAATAGTTCCAGATGTTTTTCTTCTTCCTCTGAAGGAAACTCGAAGCCCGTTACGAAGTCACTTTCGTTTCCCTGTCCCCCAAGTCCCCGGCAAGCACTAATCTGCATTTCATCGCTGTGGATTTGCCTGCTCTGGACATTTCATACAAATGGACTCATATAATATGTGGCCTTTTGTGCCTGGTTTCTTTCACTTAGGACGCTTTCAAGGTTCATCCGTGTTGTGATATACATCAGTACTTCATGCCTTTTCTCTGTATGATTCAATACACACAGCATTCACCGTTCTTAAGTGCTCACTGCAGTGGCTTGAACCACGTGCACGTTGCTGTGTGACCATCACCACCATCCGTCTCCAGAATTGCTTTCATCTTCCCCAAGTGGAACCTGTACTCGTTAAACACCCACTTCGTATTTTCTCTTCCCCCAGCCCCTGGGAACTACTCCAGCTACCTCATAAGTAGAGCACACTCTATTTGTCGCTGTGTGCCTGGGTTGTTTATCTTAGCACGATGTTGTTACGTATGTCAGAATTTCCTCATTTTTAAGGCTGAATTGTAGTTCACTGTGTGGATGGCCCACGTTTTATATATCTGCTCATCTGTCAGTGGACACTTGTGTTGCTTCCACCTTTTGGTACCGTGAATAATGCTGCTCTGTCCTCATGGGGCCTCCTCCTGGGGTGTCTGTTAAAAGGACACTTGTCACTGGATTTAGGGGCCCCCATCTCAAGATCCTTAACTTAATTACTTCTACAAAGACCCTATTTTAAAATAAGTTCCTATTCTGAGGTTCCTGGTGGACGTGAATTTGGGGGGCGCTATCACACCAGCTGTACCAGCGGCACGAGCAGTTGCCAGGGGTGTTCACCGGAGGGCCAGGTCCCCAACTGCCCTGCTCAGCTCCCTGCCCAGGGTCCCTGTGCACAGCTGGGAGCTCAGAGGTCCCCGCAGGAGGCCGGCTCTCAGGGGTGCCCATTCCCCTGCCCTCTGCTCACACCTGAGCTGGCTGGGACGCCCCACTCCCTGCCTGTCAGGTTCTGGACTCTGCGGCTGGCCTTGCACCTCCTGAGAGAGACAGAGACAAGAGAGTGAGGGAGACAGAGACACAGATAGACAGAGGGCAAGGGAGACAAAGAGGCGGAGATGGACACACACGCAGAGGAGGGAGGGGGCAAGTAGGAGGTGTGGCCACCTGGGTGGCACAGCGACACCACATGACATCTTGGGAGTGCCACCTGCCCTGGAGCTCCGTGGATGGAACTGACTCGGTTTTACCAAAGGATGGTCACGGAGCCCCACTGTCCTCCCCAACCATGTGAACCTGGTAGAAAGTCCCAGGGCCTTCCTGAACCAGCGGGATCTACACAGCCAGGTGTGGGGCAGGCCCTGGTGGGACCAAGCCTCCCAGGGAAGCCCAGAGAGGGGAGCTGGGGGACTTGTGTCCACACCTGTCCCTCTGCCCTCTGCAGCAGTGGGGTGGGGAGGGGGCATCTCTCCCTCCTGGAAGCCTCTCTGGCTGACCAGGCCCTGGGCTACTGCTTTGAGCCAGGAGGGTGTCAGGACGCTGACTTGGCAGCGGGGTGGGTTGTGGCTGTGGGGTGCAGAAGTCTTGGGGACACAGGGCTCCTGGGCAGCTCCCTGTGCCCAATCCACAGGTATGGGACTGTGCAGGGGCTAAGGGGCTTCTGCCCGACCCCCAGGCCCGGCAGGCCCCTCTCTGTCCCTCCTGCATGGTCTGACTCCCCCCTCAGCGCTCACCCACCTCCCCCGCCGGGGAGCTCCGGGGTTTGGAGTTTCATTGCAGGTGGCCTGGAGCTGCTGGCAGTGGGCGGTCGGTCATGCTCGGCCACAGCACCTCTTGAACGTCTGTTCAGCCTCTCCCTGGAGAGGCAGCACCATTCTCACCCTCCCCCTCCGCAGAGCCAAGGCAGGACCAGCCCCCGTCGGACACCACCGAGCCCACAGGACACCTGGCCCCTGGCCCTGGGGTTTGGCTGCCCGCAGCCTCGGGCCTGCTGAGCCCCTCCCGGGGACCTGGCCCAGGGCAGGCTCTGTCCTCAAGCGGCAGTGCCAGGGCCCTCTCACTGGAGCCACGTGGGGCTCAAGCAGCTGGATGCCAGAACAGGGGCCTCTCGACCTGGTTCCTGTTTTGGGCACAGAACCACCCAGCTCAGCACCTCGCCTGCCTGGTTCCAGCCCTGCCTGTGTTCCTGGGCCTCCCCAACATGCCCCATCATTTTGTTTGGAGTGGGCAGCTGCTGGGGGTCAGGGGGCTGAGGCAATATGGCAGTGATCAACAGCTCCTGCTTGTGAGCACCTTGCGAAGCACCTCAAAATCCACCAGGGACACAAAAGCCAAACTCAGGAGATGCTTGAGACACACGTGGGGGCCTCTGACCCTGGCAGGCAGGGACTTAGTGGGAATTGTCTGGCCGCAGGGCAGACAGCTGACCCTCGACATCAGAAGGCTCTGAGTACATGCAGTAGGCTCACAGCATGCCAACAGCCCCCCACGTGCCCGGGGCTGTGAGCTGGCCTGACGCCTGCCAGTCTCAAGATGCCCAGGCCCCTGGAGAGGAAGCTACCTATGCTAGAGCGCTGGCCTGGCCAAGCAGGGTCCTGGCGGGAAGCAGCAGAGGTGTTAGGGAGCAAGGGGAAGTGGCCCCTGGGACGTTTCAAAGTCCAGGCAAGGACACCAGCAGGAGGCAGTGGGGAGCTGTGCCAGTTGCAAGCAGGGGTGCGACGTGGCAGAGGAAGCTGGCACAGCTGGCAGCTTTCAAGCTGTATCGCAAAAGGCCACCAGCAGCGGTCGCAGTGGGGACTCAGGGTCCCTGGCCTTGAGCAAGGATTCTCAGCCGGGGTGCGGTGGCTTCCCAGTGTCCCAGGCGGCCAGAGGATGGGCCTTTGATGCGCGGGAGCTGGGCAGCCTCTGCCGGGCACCGTGACCATGCATCCCACTGCCGAGCAGGCGAGGTCCGTGCCCTCGGGGATCCAGTAGCTCCCGTGGGGCCGGCCAAGGATGAGCTGCAGCCTGAGCGGGAGGTCTGGGGAAGGTGCAGGGCGGGGCTGGGCGGGCCCGCGGGTGTGGACAGCTGGGGAAGGTCTTCGGGATGCGAGTGGCGGGAACAGAAGTTCTCTGAAAAGGATTCTGTAGGGAAGAGACTCATTCCAGAGACCTTGCCTTCCATGTCATAGGGTGGCCGTTCCAGAGAGCACAGGGAAGGCTCACGTCACACAGCGGAAGTTCCCGCCCAGGCTCCAGTCAGGTTCATTATACAAATGAGGGATTCACTGGCTTGGTCTGATTGATCAGTGCGGCTGAGTCCTGATTGGTCAATACAGATCAGTCTGATTGGTCAATGCAGCTGAGTCTGATTGGTCACTGTGGCTTACTTCTAATTGCTCAATGCAGCTGAGTCTGATTGGTTAGTGTGGCTGAGTCCTCATTGGTCAATGAGCTGAGACGGATTGGACAGTGCGGCTGAGTCCTGATTGGCCAGTGCAGCTGAGTTTGATTGGTCAGTGAGCCTGAGTCCTGATTGGTCAGTGTGGCTGAGTCTGATTGGTCAGTGCGGTTGCGTCCTGACTGGTCAGTGTGGCTGAGTCTGATTGGACAATTTGGCATAGTCCTGATTGGTCAACTTGGCTGAGTCTGCTCCGTCAATGTGGCTGCGTCTGATTGATCAGTGCGGCTGAACCCTGATTGGTCAATGTGGCTGAATCTGATTGGTCAGTGTGGCTTAGTCAAGATTAATCAGTGTGGCTGAATCTGATTGGTCACTGTGGCTGAGTCCTGATTAGTGAGTGTGGCTGAATCTGATTTTTCAGCGTGGCTGAGTCCTGATTAGTGAGTGTGGCTGAATCTGATTGGTCAGTGTGGCTGAGTCCTGATTAGTGAGTGTGGCTGAATTTGATTGGTCAGTGTGGCTGAATCTGATTGGTCAGTGCTGCTGAGTCCTGATTGGTCAACGTGGCTACGTCTGATTGCTCAATGCGGCTGAGTCTGATTAGTCAGTGTGGCTGAATCTGATTGGTCAGTGTGGCTCAGTCCTGACTAGTCAGTATGGCTGAATCTGATTGGTCAGTGCTGCTCAATCTGATTGGTCAATGCGGCTGAGTCCTGACTGGTCAACGTGGCTCAGTCCGATTAGTCAATGTGGCTGAATCTGATTGGTCAGTGTGGCTCAGTCCTGACTAGTGAGTGTGGCTGAATCTGACTGGTCAGTGCGGCTGAGTCCTGATTGGTCAACGCAGCTCAGTCTGCTTGCTCAATGCGGCTGAGTCTGATTAGTCAGTGTGCCTGAATCTGATTGGTAAGAGTGGCTCAGTCCTGACTAGTCAGTGTGGCTTAATCTAATTGGTCAGTGTGGCTGAATCTCATTGGTCAGTGCGGCTGAGTCCTGATTGGTCAATGTGGATGAGTCGGATTGCTCAATGAGGCTGAGTCTGATTGGTCAATTAGGCTATGTCCTGATTGGTCAGTGTAGCTGAATGTGATTGGTCAGTGCAGCTGAGGACATTGGTCAGTGTAGCTGAGTCGGATTGGACAAACTGGATGAGTCCTGATTGGTCAATTTAGCAGAGTCTCTTTCGTCACTGTGGCTGCGTCTGATTGGTCAGTGCTGCTGAGTTCTGATTGGTCAGTGTGGCTGAATCTGATTGGACAATTTGGCTGAGTTGTGATTGGTCAAATTGGCTGAGTCAGCTTCGTAGGTGTGGCTGCGTCTGATTGGTCAGTGTGGCTGAGTCCTGACTAGTCAGTGTGGCTGAATCTGATTGGTCAGTGCTGCTGAGTCCTGATTGGCCAACGTGGATGAGGCTGATTGCTCAATGCAGCTGAGTCTGATTGGTCAGCGCTGCTGAGTCCTGATTGGCCAACGTGGATGAGGCTGATTGCTCAATGCAGCTGAGTCTGATTGGTCACTGTGGCTGAACATGATTGGGTAGTGTGACTGAGTCCTTATTAGTCAGTGCGGCTGAGTATGATTGGGCAATCTGGCTGAATTCTGATTGGTTAATTTGGCTGAGTCTGTTTTTAAAGTGTGGCTACGTCTGATTTGTCAGTGTGGCTGAGTCCTGACCAGTCAGTGTAGCCGAATCTGATTGGTCAGTACTGCTGAGGTCTGATTGGTCAACGTGGCTGAGTCTGATTGGACAATTGGTCTGAGTCTTATAGGTCAGTGAGGCGGTGACCTGATTGGTCAGTGTGGCTGAATCTGATTGGTCAGTGGGGCTGATTCGTCATTGGTAAGTGTAGCTGAGTCGGATTGGACAATCTCGCTGAATCCTGATTGGTCAATTTGGCTTAGTCTGCTTCGTCAGTGTGGCTGTGTCTGATTGGTCAGTGCTACTGAATACTGATTGGTCAATGTGGCTGAATTCCTGATAAATCAGTGTGGCTGTGTCTGATTGGTCAGTGCGACTGAGTCCTGATTGGTTAATGTGGTTGAATCTGACTGCTCAATGTGGCTGAGTCTCATTGGTCAGTGAGGCTGAGTCCTGATTGGTCAGTGTGGCTGAATGTGATTGGTCAGTGTGGCTGATTCCTCATTGGTCAGAGTAGCTGGGTCTGATTGGACACTTTGGCTGAGTTGTGATTGGTCAACTTGGCTGAGTCTGCTTCCTAAGTGTGGCTGCGTCTGATTGGTCAGTGCAGCTGAGTCCTGATTGGTCAATGTGGCTCAATCTGATTGGTCAGTGTGGCTGAGTCCTCATTAGTCAATGTGGCTGAATCTGATTGGTCTGTGTGGCTGAGTTCTGATAGGTCAACGTCACTGAGTCTGATTGCTTAGTGCGACTGAGTCCTTATTGGTCAGTGTGGCTTAATGTCATTGGTCAGTGTGGCTGCGTCTGATTGGACAACTTGGCTGATTCCTGATTGGTCAATTTGGCTGAGTCTGATTCATCAGTGTGGCTGCGTCTGTTTGGTCACTGAGGCTGAATCCTGATTGGTCAATTTGACTGAATCTGATTGGTCAGTGTGGCTGAGTCCTCATTAGTCAGTGTGGCTGAATCTGGTTGGTCAGTGTGGCTGAGTCCTCATGAGTCAGTGTGGCTGAATCTGATTGGACAGTGCGGCTGAGTCCTGATTGGTCAATTTGGCTGAGTCTGATTTGTTGGTGTGGGTGTGTCTGAGTGGTCATTGTGGCTGAATCCTGATTGGTCAATGTGGCTGAATCCTGATAAGTCAGTGTGGGTGAATCTGATTGGTCAGTGTAGTTGAGTCCTGATTGGTCAAAGTGGCTGAGTCTGATTGGTCAATGCAGCTGAGTCTGATTGGTCTGTGAAGCTGAGTCCTGATCAGTCAGTCAGGCTGAGTCTAATTGGTCAGTGTGGCTGAGTCCTGTTTGGTCAATGCAGCTAAGTCTCATTGGTCAATGCAGCTGAGTCTGATTGGTCAGTGTGGCTGAGTCTCATTGGTCAGTGCAGCTGAGCTCCAGACGTGCTAAAGCTGATCCAAGGCTCAGGTTTCTGGGGATCTCCAGGGCGGTGCGGGCGCGGTGTGGGCGTGGCCTCCAGTCAGCAAATGGCCTCCGGGCTCCATGTTAAAATCAGACCCTGCGGCTGCTCGAGTCCGTCTTGAAGGATGGGTTTTCAGGTACACATTTGTCCACATTCTGCCTCTGAGCCGGACCCATCCGGGGCAGCGGCTGCAGCCGGCCTAGTACCCCTAGTCCACGCGGGACCCCAGGGGCAGCGGAGGGGCCGGGCAGCGCCACCAGCCCTGTGCCTGGGAAACGCCCAAGCGCCTGTGAAATACGGATGGGTTCTGGGTCGCGTCGGCTGCGGGTCCGGCTGCGGAGAGTCGGCCGGCGCGGTCCGGGGCCTCCCGCAGGCGCCTGTGAGAACGGCTGAGGCAGGGTGGGGAGGACGCCGAGCCCAGCCCAGGTGCCAGGAGGATTATTAGGGCTCGACGGGTGGGGGCGAACGGGATCTGGAAACAGCTCAGAAAGGGAAATTGAGTCCAGTGCGTCGGGCCGGGCCGGGGGCTTTCTGAAGACACGTCTGTCAGAGCGTCGCCGCCACAAGATCTTAGGTTTGTCATGCGACCCAGGTGCGGCGAGAGTGTGGGCAGCGGCAGCGACGCCACCTGGCGGCGGGGCTGGTCTAACGCTCCCAGCGGCTGGGCTGCGACGACCCGCGAGGGCGTCTGGGGACCGCGGCTGCCCCCTGGTGGCTTTGGCAGCTCTGTTGACGGCGTGGGAAAGGTTCCTGACCACACGGTCATCCCAAGCAGAACCTCGTCCAACGCAGGACCGCAGAAACCTTCCCCATCTCGCTCCTTCACTGGGGTCGACTCCTGGGGTGAATCGCATCCTCGGGAGTGTACACAACTGTCATCTTCACAACCTGAGGGTTTCCTCGGTGTTGGATTGTGCCCGGACTCCCACGTAGCTCTTACCGAGCAGGGTGGGTAGCGGTGGCGAGGCTAACTGACTGGATGGGAATTTGAGTAAAAGTCGTTGTGTGGCAAAGTGTCCTGGTGAAAATAACTCAAGCATTATTTCCCCTAGTTGGGAGAAGGACGTATGGGCCTGGTAGGTTTTTAAGAAGTCCCTGTCCAGGAGATGTATGGGGGCTGTCAGGAGGGGTCCTAGTTGGAGGATAGGTAGAGATTGAGGAACTGTCATAGATTCGTTGGTCACTCCAACCATCTGGATGAATTCAGAACCCCAGGGAGGGCACAGAGACAGTGTGCCGGGGCTAAGGATAGACAGCGTAGCCCCAGTGTCACCCACACCTCCAGTCTTCATATCTAACTCCTCTCCAATCTTAATATTTAATTCTCTTAGTTGGTTAATCATGATAGGGGTCGTGTTCCATGAATGGCCCTGGAGTATCCCTGCTTTGCTGGTGGGCAAGATCCCGGGGACTTTAGCAGGATTTAGTTGTAGCCAAATATTGGAGGAAATTGGGATTTAGGATCCATTCCAGGCTACAGACAGATAACAAGGACTTGAACACAGTGCACAGGGCTTCAATCTACTAGCAGGTGTGCTTTAGTTTTCCTTAGAAGCATGATTTTCTCTGTCCACGTGATCATATAGGAATCTCAGATTTTAGAACTTGAGAGGAGGAAGCCAAACCAAGGCAGGCTTTAGGTTTTACTTATAGTCTTAAGGTTCTCGGACTTATAGTCTCTTTACTTATAGTTCTCTTTACTTATAGTCTTAAGGTTTGTCACTGCTAGGAAGTGACAAATTTTTAGTCATTCTCTGTAAGGCTGGGAACACTGGCATTTTATGCATATTCTTAAATATGACACTTCAGTCAAATCCTTGGCAATATGGCCAGTGTTTCCAATTGTATCCTGCTTGTAAAGAGACAGCATATTTTTATTGAACTTATATAAATAAAGATAAGGATATTCACAAATACTTCCGGAATTTTGAAGGAATCGAGTAGGGAGAAAAAGCAAATGCTTTCATCTTTGTTCACAAAGGGATACTTTACGAAATTGTTGCAAACTATACAGAGCTTATGAAAGAAAATTTCCTTGACTCTGGAAAACATTTAGGTAAAGAACCAACATTTTAAATAAAGGCATAAAAGCAGTATTGTTATCAATTACTTAGTATCATGTAATCAAGATTGTTTTTCTCAATCTTGATTAACAATTTTGGACTATAGCTGATTGAAAATGCTTCCGGCCGGGCGCGGTGGCTCACGCCTGTAATCCTAGCACTCTGGGAGGCCGAGGTGGGTGGATCGCTCGAGGTCAGGAGTTCGAGACCAGCCTGAGCAAGAGTGAGACCCCATCTCTACTAAAAAATAGAAAGAAATTATATGGACAACTAAAATATATATATACAAAAAAATTAGCCGGGCATGGTGGCTCATGCCTGTAGTCCCAGCTACTCGGGAGGCTGAGGCAGTAGGATCACTTAAGCCCAGGAGTTTGAGGTTGCTGTGAGCTAGGCTGACGCCACGGCACTCATTCTAGCCCGGGCAACAGAGTGAGACTCTGTCTCAAAAAAAAAAAAAAAAAAAAAAAATGAAAATGCTTCCATCAAAGAATTTAAAATAATAACTGTGGAAACCCAGAACAGCCATGGTCAAAAGTCTGATGAGAGTTGACAATTGGCAAGAAAATTTAGGTATTTCTGTGGCATGTAACAGTTTAACATAGTAATCATGATGACTGATAGCACATAACCCAACACATTAGAATTTTCAGAATCACGTATTTTTGGAATACATTTTAATAACACATTTACACAAATATGACCAAGTTAAATATCATTTCTTATTTGGCAATGCTTCCTATATGATTTACCAAATTAGCCTAATAGTTTAATATCTCCACAAGAAGAGATATACATTCTTTGATGCTCTCCTGGGGTCCAACTGGAAAATCCCAAAGTTAATTTTAGGTCAAAAGATTTAATTTAGGATTTTGATCCCAGGAAAACCTGCCAAAGATGTTAAAGGGTTTGAGGTACTTCACTAAACAGAGTCATGGGTCACTAACAGACTCAGATAACTTTTGTTTCTTTGAAATAAGAAGTCAAAAGTATATGAGTCTAAACTCTTATTCACTTAATGTTCAATTACTGTTTTAGAATTATCTTATTTGGATAACATCTATATATTCAATGAATATTCATCATTTAACTTCACTTGGCAAAACTCTAAGGGTATATTTACTTAAAATATTTGAGAAACCTCCCCAAGGAAACATATTACAAAATATAACCCTCATCAAAAATTTATTTACAAACTTTTTTCCTAGCCACATCTACCCAATTTATTCATTCTTAACAATTATGCCTGGAAAATTTCATGAGACATCAGACAAATATAGCCATCATCCCAGGCTAAATTTTCATGCCAAGAAAGCATCATAAAAGTAAGAACTTTAAAGTTAAATATATGCATATTTAGCTGAAGACCTGGCCATTCCCATCAAACCAATATTAGACCAGTCTCATCTGCCAAAAGATTACTAAGTCCTGTGCATTTGAAAACCATCTGGGCTTATTTGCATAATTTACGAATACTCATTTATTTATAAGCCAATTTGGTACTATAGACGATATACAAACAGACCTTTGTAGATAGTCCCAATTGTTGAAGCTGTCATTTCTCCCCATCCAATTATCTTGATATCCTTGTTTAAAATTGATTGACCATAAATGAAAGGTTTAAGTCTGGACCTCTATTCTGTTCCACTTGGCTGTAGGTCCATCTTTATGTCAGCATCACACTGTCGTTATTGCCATAGCTTTGTAGTAAAATTGGACGCCTGGTTGTGTAAGTTCTTCAATTTTGTTCTTTTTTCAAAATTGTTTTGGCTGGCACATTGTCTAGATGCTCTGAATTTCCATACACATGTTAGGGTCAGCTTGTCATTTCCACTAAAAAAAGGCGCTGCCAGGGTTCAGTGAGGATCCTGGTTAGTCTGTAGATCAGTTTAGGGGAAAACTGCCCCTTAACACAGCCAGACCCCCGCCTCCCTGGCGCCCGCTTCCCCGCCCCTCCCCGTCCTCCCGCCCCGCCCCGCCCCGCCCCCGCTCACTGTCCGGCTGCGCCCCCGTGTGGCCGCGGGGGGAAGAGCGCAGCCACGGCGGGGGGCTGGGGAGGGCAGGAGGGGGAGGGGGAGGGGGAGGGGAGGGGGCGGGGCCGGGGCAGACACCGGAGGGGAGTGGGGGCGGGGACGGGGCATGGTATGGTGGCTCATGCCTGTAATCTTAGCACTCTAGGAGGCCGAGGCAGGAGGATCGCTTGAGGTCAGGAGTTCGAGACCAACCTGAGCAAGAGTGAGACCCAGTCTCGACAAAAACTGGAAAGAAAAATTAGCCAGGTGTGGTGGCGTGTGCCTGTAGTCCCAGCTACTCAGGAGGCTGAGGCAGGAGGATCCCTGGACCCAGGAGTTGGAGGTTGCAGAGAGCTATTATGACGCCACTGCACTCTAGCCCAGGTGACAGAGCAAGACCCTGTCTCAAAGAAAGAAACAAACAAACAAAAAAAATCCAAACTGTACTGTATAATCTGTGGCTTTAAATTGTTTTATTTTAAATCTTAAAGGGTACATTAAATATGTAAAGAGAGTGTTATGAATATAATAGTGACCAAATTAACTGATAGAAATTGAAACCAAGAGGAAATTTAAAATACAAACCGGGTCATTTTTTGTTGCTTTACACTTTTTATTATCTCAGGGAATTTAAAAATTTTTCATTTATTCTAGGGACTTGGGTATATCAGTTGAACAAAACAGACAAAAATCCCAGCTTCTACCAGCGAAGACAAGAGAGACACTAAAAGATAAACATGTAAAATAAATACTGTCATATCTCAATATCTTTAGGGGATTAGTTTAGGATCCCCACCAATACCAAAATCTGTGGATGCTCAAGTCCCTTATATAAAATGGCATAATATTTGCGCATAACTTATATATATATCCTCCTGTATACTTTAAATGATCTCTAGATTACTTACAATACCAAATGCAATGTAAATGCTATATAAATAGTTGTTATACTGTATTTTTTGTGTTATTTAAATTTTTTTCCTGAATATTTTTGATCTGCGGTTAGTTCAATCTGTGAATGCCTAACCATAGATCCGGAAAGCTGACCATAGAGATCGCTACCAGGTGTGAAGTGTCATGGGAAGAAAAGAAAAAGAATGAAGTAGGAAGGATTGAGAATTGGTGTCTGGCGGTTGCAATTTTAAATACCTGGCTCAGGCTAAGTATCAACGCTAAGTGACATTTCCTTGTGAGAGGATATTCCGGCTGTTTTGACAGTAAACAGAGTAGATGATGGGCAGGGAGGCCCTGCAGTTTAGTAGGTCCCTGAGTTATAATTGAGATGCTGGAAGTAACGCAGGTGAGAACTAGTCTGATGTATTTTGGAAGTGGAACCAACGAGCTTTCTTGGCAGATTGGAAGTGAAAATGAGAGTGTGAGAGGGACCAAGGATGACGCCAAAGTCTGTGGCCTGAGCAGCTGGAAGGATGCCCTGACACCGGCACCTGGCTCTCTCTGTCCCTTTGACCACAGGCAGAGTTTGGCGGGTCCTTTGGTGGAGTACTGGCCGCTAGACTGGGACACTGTCACGTGTCCCGACTTCTGGGACGTATGCGATCCCAGGGAGGAGTCACAGGGGTCTGGGGCAGGAACAGTTTTCGCATTGCAAATGCCAGCTGGAAGTGCTGGGCCTGAAGCCAGTGAATGACAAAACGATTCTGACTGTGACATTGAAAAAAACAGTGGTCGGAGGGTTTCAGGACCTCGAGGTCTCAACTGCGACCGACAGACACCTCGGCTCCCGCCAGCGCGACACCCGCTTCCTCCTCAGGGCCCGGCCGCCGCCCACACCGCGAGCAGACGCCGCCCCTCCGCGGCCGGGCCGGCGCGAGCCGCAGCCGCCTGCGGGCCGGGCTGGGAAGAGGCTCCCGCGCGCTCCCGCGCAGGCTCGGTCGCCATCTTCCGCGCGCGCTTTCCCGCAGGCTCCACCCCCTGCTGTGGGCGGTCGGTTCCCCACAGCAGCGGCCGCCCAGCCTGCGCGGCTCCAAGGTGGGGGTGGCACCGCCTGCCCATCCCGAGGCGGGGCCTGGCTGGGGCGGGGCCTGGCTGGGGCGGGCCCGGGGGCGGGGCCTGGCTGGGGCGGGGCCTGGCCGGGGCGGGCCCGGAGGCGGGGCCTGGCTGGGGCGGGGCCGGCCCGGGGGCGGGGCCTGGCTGGGCCGGCCCGGGGGCGGGGCCTAGCTCTGGCGGCCGCTGCGGTTGCGCGATGAAGCCCCGCCCCCCGCCGCTCTGGGAGCGCGCGATGCCTCTGGGGCGCAGGGAACCGGGAAGCGGCGCGGAGGGCGCCGGGAGCGCAGCTGCGGGCGTGAGGGCGGCGGGAGCCGCGGAGCCGTCCAGAGAGCGGCGCTGCGGGAGCGGGCGGCTGAGACACAGGCGACGGTGAGTGCGGCGCCGGCCCCGCGCCTCGCCCTCTCGGGCCCTTGGGCGGCGGCCTGAAGCCCCGAACCCCGGTCCCCGAGGGCTCCGCGGTGAGTGCGGCCCGGCCCTGCCAGCCGCGCGCTGCGGGCTCCGGGCTGAGCCTGCGGCTCCGTTTCCAGGTTCGGGCGAGGTCCCTTCCCCGAGGACCCGCCCTTTGGGCTTCGTCCCTTCCCTCTGAGGAAGGGACCCGAGCTCAGCTCGGAATTCAGGCAGGCGGGCGACCGAGGCGCCCACCGCCCGCCGCGGTAAAGCGGAAACGCAGACCCCCCCCCCACTTGGCGGGTCTGGCGGTCGCGAGGGTGGCGCGGGGGGCGGGCGGGGACGGCCCGGGGTCTCCAGGTGAGGGTTGGCGGGACGGGGACCCGGCTCCGGAGCCGGACTGTCGCCCGAGGCGCCCGGCGCGTCCCGCCCGCGGTCCCGCAGCGGAGCTCGCTGGGCTCGGAGCGGAAGTCCCGGCCGCCTCCTCGGAGGAGGAGCGCGGGCGACTCTCACAGGTGGTTTCACCGGCTGTGGCTGCTGGTTGTGATTTTGGGTCCCGGGTGTGGTCGGCAGCGGCTCGCTGATGCCGCTTTAACGGCTGAAAAAGCGCCCCAATCCACTGACTTCATGTGTGCAAGAAACGGTGTTGAGATTCCTTATTACCTTGCAATTATTTTAAATGACAAGGCTTCGTAGAGGAATTCGGTGGTGGTGTGCAGTTTGCAAACGCAAACGTTAAAGGGCTTGGAATACAGTAGATGCTCATTAAAACATTTGTTGAACGAATGAATCTGGAAGCATCAGACAAAGCTGGTCTCACATCTAGTAAAATTTAGGCACATACCGTTTTGACTAAGATTAAGGAAAAAACGTTGGCAAAAAATATGTAGTTTTGTTTATATCCTTGTTTTTGATTTTTACCCAATATATGCATACTTTGGAACCATTAGTTGTTACTCTCAGTACTACTAACATAGAAAATAAGTTTGAAATGTGAATTTTTTATTTTGAGGAAAGTTGGTATACATTATCTATTTCTTAAAAACAGGCTTTATTTCTCATTTTCTTTAAAAATAATGGAGAACATAAAGAGGCACTGGGATTGTATTTTGAGACCCAGCTTTATTTTTCATTGTGAATAAAGTTGTTTATGTGCTTTTGAGGGACTGCTATGGTCTTGAGTTTCTTTTCCAACAAGGGAGAACTGTAAATGAAGCAGGAAAAAAAACTAATGTTGCACTAATACAATTCAACATTACCATTTACTCAAGAGATATTCATTAAACATCTATCATGTGCTGAGATCTGTGTTGAGCGGTGTTTCTGGGGACGAACAAAACTCACAATAATCCTTTTTTAAAACGAGCATAAAGTCCTTTCTTATAATCGATGTTGCAAGTGGAGACTGTCTTCAACCCCTAGTGCCTGCTTTAAGTTGGGAAAGGTGGCAGGTGAACTGCAGGAACTGTAAATTCATAACAGTCTATTGAAAAGATAATAAGCAACTTAAGAGGGCTAATATTATTGGCTTACACTTTCATATTTTCAGTTTAATAAAATCTATCTACATTTTAAAAAGAAGGGAGGAAGAGATTTAACAAACTGGTGTTTTTATTATCTCTCTCTTACAAGATTTTAGTACAGTGTATTTATTGAAAGGTCATGGACTTCTGGTTCTGTGTTCTGTAAATAATCTTTGCAACAGCAATATTTTCTATTTTTAAAAATCACTGATGATAAACATTGGATTCCTTTTCCATAAGAAACGTTTTTAGGTAAAGCACCATTTCAGGAGTTTATTTTGTCCTTTTCTTTACTATTTACAGACAAATACAGTATTAACTTGGTAGTGCTGAAATTGGAAGGATTGTTAGTAATAATTTGTGGTTCCATATATGGACTTTACCTGTAGTTTTACAACTGATAAAAGTGCTTATTAAAAAGAAGATGAAATTTTTAGTATTGCATTTATTCTTAGGATGCATTGCCTATTTTTATCTTATTTACATATGTTTAAAAACAATATTTGGCCTCTTCAGAAGTCTGAGTTAATGTACTCCAAAGCCAATCTTGATCTTTACAAAATAATGTAGATTACTAATTTTTTTGCAGTTAGCTTTTGAATTTTGGTGGACCCTTTTGACTTGTCAATGCTTATAATAGTTTATACATTGTTGAAAATAATGTATACATTCAAAGAGAAGTTTTAGATTTTAGACTTACTGGCTATTAGCTTTTTATGATTGTTGTTCCTAGGAATAATAAGGGAAGGAATCCCTCAAATTTTAGTGGTAGAGAGTTGTGATAGTTTTTCTTTAAATGTGTATTTCTTGGAGGAAGAAATGTGTATTTCTTAACAATTTACCACTATCAGTCTGGTGTTGACAAGAAATCTAATAGTGATGATAAAGAACAATGTAAGCAGGCTGTGATATGTTAAATAAAAAGTGCCTGGCTTTTTTTTTTTTTTTTTTTTTTTTGGATAAGCACATCATCAGAATTCTTGACAATGAACAGCATTGAGACATGTTCAAATAATTTTTTCGAAGAAATCAGGATTCATAATGAATATTTTTTTGTACTTTAGAAAACACTGTAAATGTTTTTAAAGTATTATTCCTGTGTTGGAGTAGTTCATAATGTTTTGAGGCTGAGTAAATTCCAGGATTATCCTATTTTGTAATTGTTGGAATATTTGAAATGTTGGTGTTTTCTTCATCGAGGTAGATGTGTCTGCTGGGGGGGGTGGTTGATTTTTTGTAAGGCCCTTCAGAGTGATCTAGAAGGAATTTCTTTTCTCTCAAATGTAATTAATCAAGTGATTAAGAATGATGCTAACAAGGCATTTGCAGCTGTGCCCATGTTTGCCTGTGTAGATTGTCAGAGTTTATTAATTGGCATTTGTAGAAAACATTTTTGAATTTTAAAATTTTTATTTAAATGCTATATAGCAGATTTCTCACGTTTATTGTCTAGTATAGGTTGCTATTATGTTTTTAATTCCCAGTTGTCTTTTTAAAAAACATGAAAATGTTTAGGTTTCTAATCTGTTTTAGGATGAATCTGGGATTTTTTTTAAGGTTTTATAAGATTTTTCACTCACAATGAAACATGCTTATTGGTTTTGATTTATTGTAGTGTTTTATTTTTTTTTTTGTTTTTGTTTGTTATTTCAGAGACAGGGTCTCACTCTGTCACCCATGCTGGAGTGCAGTGGCATGACTGTCACTCACTGCAACCTCAGACACCTGGGCTCAAGTGATCCTCCTACCTCAGCCTCCCGAGTAGCTGGGACTACAAGCTTGCACTGCCATGCCCGGCTAATTTTCAAATTTTTTGTAGACACAAGGTGTTGCTATGTTGCTGAAGCTGGTCTGGAACTCCTAGCCTCTGTGTCCCAAACTGCTGGGATTACAGGTACTGGCCACCCCACCTGGCCTGTTTTAGTGGTTTTTTATCTCCGTTTTTATGAAACAAATATTTTAACATTTAATTGAATGTTAAATGTTAGTAATGTGTCAGAATGGGGCATTGTAGGTTCCCTGTGTATTCTTGAGAGGAACTGAGTAAAACATGTGCTTATCCTTAATTCTTGCTTGCTAGTTAGGTGATAGCATTTTTTCTGGTTTTTTTTTTCATACTTCCTGGAAAAACTTAGAATTTAGCATATTAAATATTGACTTGCTGCCTCAGTTCAAAGCTTAAGTATGCTTGAATCTTTCTGTAATACTACTAAAGTATGAATGGACTAGAATTTTGTTGAGACTGCTCTGTGATTGCATCCAAATGGGGTTTCTGAATTGAAATGCCAAAAAGACTTGGTAATAAATTGTCTTTATTGTCTTTATCTTGACACTATAAAATACCTGTAAATGTATTTTAGTCAAAATTATGGTAACACATACTCCTTTTCCTAGAATGCATTAGATAAGTCTGCATTAAATAGAGGTGACTTTGAAAATGACTAAATGGTGAGCCCTGATATCTCTGTTTTGTTGCTTGCCCGCTTAGAAACTCATGCTAAGATTTCTTATCACATCTTCCGTGATCAAATTTTGTAGTTGTACTCAAACATAAAATGACTTTTGTTTTATTTGACTTAATAATTTGCTTTCACTTTTTGCTTGGTAAAGCAAAAATGAATTTTTACTACCTCTAGCATTGTGTATATTTTATACCTTACATGTAGTGGGAATTTATGGGTATCTGTGGAACTAGTATGTTCAGTGGATGGGACTTGGTAAGGTTAAGCAGAAAACAGTTTTCACTGTGCCTTCAGACTCTCCATATATTCAGTCTCTACCTCTGCATGAGCTCTTAGTAAGATCAGATAGCTTTTCCAGTAACTTTCAGGTAATAAAAACTCTTGTGGTCGCTTGTCATTCCTAATTTTATTTTAGTCATTAGAAGGTGCAGTTCAGTATAATCAGTGTTGAGACTCTCACACAATTCTGAACTTTTCTTTGGTTCCCACTGTTTCAGACCTAGAAGCCTGCTTGGGAGGAAGATTCCTACTGGATTTCTCTTGTTACTTTCCCAGATTCTCTTCAGTATGACGTCCTCACCTGCTCAGGGTCCAGCTCCATGTGGAAAAGGGATCGAGGGGAAAGGTATGGTTTATTTTAGCTCATCTGATTGTGATCTGGCATTTTTGTCTTCTGAGTTGGACAGGTTGTTCAGAGCTGACACCCTAGGACTGCTGGAAATAGTTTTCTTCAGAATTCTATGTCTGGGACCCCCAGCTACAATTCCTGTGAAATAATTCTCTATCTTTAATTTTGCTTCCCAGCTTTCCTCATCTGCGGGCCCACTTTGCCTAGGGTGACATTTTGCTTTAGTGTTTAAGGTAGTTCTATAACATTTTAACCAGAACTGCCCATACTTTACTAAGGATATTTCATTTGGCATAATTCCACTGGGGCCTCCACATCCTCTATTTCCAACTTCTGTCAAATACAGTAGACCCTCTGTGTCTGTGGGTTCCACATGTGAGGATTCAACCAACTGTGGATCAAAAATACTAAACCCTGTTTCTAAAAAAAAATACAAATTTTAAAACTACAGTATAACGGCTACTTACATGGCATTTACATATAAGTAATCTAGAGATGCTTTAAAGTATATGGATATGTATAGGTTATATGCAAACACCTACCCATTTTATATCTGGTACTTGAGCATCTGGGGATTTTGGTATGGTGGGGTTCCATGAACCAAACCCCCGTGGGACAACTGTAACGCCCCTTGACAGCACTTCTGTCTGTTTGGGACCTGCAGTCCATTGCTTCTGCCACCTCTGTGCTGTCCCCCTTCCTGCACATCCTTACTTGAATATTTTCCCTGCCTCGAATCCATGGTCCACTATTATAATCTCTCCCTTTCATGCGCCCTCAGTTCCATGTAGGGCGCTCCTCCATTGCACTCCCCTGGCCAGCCCTCCACCCCACACCGTTTACATGCAGTTCTCCGTCCGGTTCAGCCTGCGCCTGGGCAGTAGACCGTGCTCTAGGAAAACACAGCCATGCTGACCCGGGTCTCCCATTCAGTGCCTGACCGCTGACCTCAGGAAGGCCCTTTGTGTTGCTGACAGTGGTGTAATCCCAGGACATTTCCCTGGTTGAATCACTTTAGCATTCCCCTAAGTGACTATTTTTTTTTTTTTTTTTTTTTGAGACAGAGTCTCACTCTGTTGCCCGGGCTAGAGTGAGTGCCGTGGCATCAGCCTAGCTCACAGCAACCTCAAACTTCTGGGCTTAAGCGATCCTACCGCCTCAGCCTCCCGAGTAGCTGGGACTACAGGCATGCGCCACCATGCCCGGCTAATTTTTTCTATATATATTTCAGTTGGGCAGATAATTTCTTTCTATTTTTTTAGTAGAGACGGGGGTCTCACTCTTGCTCAGGCTGTTCTCGAACTCCTGACCTTGAGCGATCCACCCGCCTCGGCCTCCCAGAGTGCTAGGATTACAGGCGTGAGCCACCGCGCCCGGCCCATAAGTGACTATTTTACACCTCTCTCCTCAAGCCTCTAACCTTTTCTCCATTTTCATCTGATAACGTGTTTCCCGTGTGTGAAAAATGAAAGCGATCAGAAAGCATTTCCATGTCCCTCAGGCCTCTGCCCATGCTCTTTGCATTTCCTGCTGTTCTTCACCCAGGTCTCCATGGCTGCCCTGGGTTCTCTCCCTTCCTCCTGTCAAGGACACTGCGTTGCTTCCGTGTCCATCCCCTCGCTCATGCCAACGAGATGCGTCACTGTCCTATTTTTACAGGATCATTCCTGTCAGCATATACATATATATGCAGCATATAGATACTGAAATCTCCCATCTTTAAAAAACCTTGTTCACCACATCTTTCTTTAGTTACTACTCTCCAGAAAAGTTGATATTTGTGGTCTTCAGTACTCCCTGTCTCTCTTGGATCCACTACAGTGAGGTTTTTTTTCTCTTCCATTCTACCACAGCAGCTCTTTTTTGAGGTTACTAGTGACCTCTTTGGTGAATTCCAATATCAGTGAAGATAGCAGCAGTCACAACATTTGATGTGGTTGATAATGTTCTATTCTTTGAAACCTTCTTCCCTTTGCTTCTGGGATATTACTGTTTATTTTCAGTTTCTTTTGCTGGTTCCTTTTCATCACTCCAACTTCTAAAAAACGAGGCAGTGTTCCAGGGATATACGTTTAGACCTCTTCTGTATTTATATTTAGTCCCTTGTGATCTCATCTTATCTAGCTAGAATTATATATTTCTAACTAAAAATTTTATCTTTAGTGTGAATTTCTTTCCTAATCTCCAGACTTGTATGTTCATCTGCGTACTCAACATTTTCAGCTAGATGTCCAATTTAACTAGACATCTAGGTCCCGAATTTAACATGTCACAACTGAAAACTCGTCGCCTCCTTCTTCTCTCCCTCCCCCTCCAATAATTGTTTCCATTCCATTCTTCCTCCTCTTTTAAATGTCCACTCCCTCTTTCAGTTTCTCTGGCCCCAAACCTCATAGACATCTTGATACTCCCTTCTGATACTCCCACATCTAATTCAAATAATTATCACGAAAGTACCTTCTTTATATACTTTAAATGCTGCCTTAACTATAAATGGAACCACAATTTGCTGCCACCCCAGTAAGCAGCCATAATCTCTTGCTTGTGTTATTTTCATAGTCACTCGTCTCCCCGCTGCTTCTGCACCTTTCTATTCTCAACGCAGCAACCAGGGTGATCCTTTTAACATGAAAGTCTGATTATTTCACTCCTGTGTTCAAACCATTCCGTGGCTTTCTATATCCTTGAGAGTAAAAGCCGGAATATTTACTGTGCCTATAAGAGCCTCCGTTGATCTGTACCTCCTGCCTCTCTGGTTTTGTGTCCTACACAATCAGGTTTTTCCTTGGCTTCCTCTACTCTGGCCCCCAGGCATCCTCCAGGTTTCTTGAACCTGCCAAGCACAGTCTTGCTTTCGTGCCCTCAGGGATAGAGCATTGTTTTATTCACTGCAGAGTCCCCAGGACCAAGGCTGGCTCGTGATGGGCACTCAGTTCCTGAATGAATGGCTGCTTGTCTTGTTACTCCTGATTCTGGTTACAGCCTATGTGCATGTTTCTATAACAAAAGTATTTGTTGGTTTTTTTTTTTTTTTTTTTTTTGTTGAGACAGAGTCTCACTTTGTTGCCCAGGCTAGAGTGAGTGCCGTGGCGTCAGCTTAGCTCACAGCAACCTCAGACTCCTCGGCTTAAGCGATCCTACTGCCTCAGCCTCCCGAGTAGCTGGGACTACAGGCATGCGCCACCATGCCCGGCTAATTTTTTCTATATATATTTTAGTTGTCCATATAATGTCTTTCTATTTTTAGTAGAGACGGGGTCTCGCTCAAGCTGGTCTCGAACTCCTGACCTTGAGCAATCCACCCGCCTCGGCCTCCCAGAGTGCTAGGATTACAGGCGTGAGCCACCGCGCCCGGCCTAATATAGCAAAAGTATTTGAACTTCACCTAAAACCATATAGTCCTGTAAGAATTAAGTAGAAACAAAGAAAAGGAGAAATTACTGAGAAAGCCTAATGGTATTCTTAGCAGTTTTTATTTTTTTTTTGTAGAAACCTCCAATAGAAGTCTCATAGTTTTAGGGAGGGATTTTCAGTGTACAAAAATGTATTGGTATGGCTGTCTTCTTGGTACTGTGCCACCTATTTAGTCCCCCTTTAAAAAAGGAGAGGAATATAAGTACATTTATTGTTTTGCACGGTAAACTAGCAGCTAGCTACAATAATCACAAGTTTATTTGAGTAGTATTAAATGCATATACTTATTTGTGCTCTTAAATGAAAAAAAAAAAGAAATGCTTGTACAGACTTAAATGCATAGTCTAAAAATGCAATTTTATACTCTGATTTCTCTTCAGATCATATAAATCTTTCACCTTTTAAAAATGCAGTTTAACTGATATTTAGTTGGGAAATGAGAGCGCAAGGGGAATTAATGATATACAGATTTTTAGTATTTCATTCTGCTGAGACGAGATTTTTTTTCTTTTAACCTTTTTTCCCTGTGCTGTAGGTCTCATTTCCTGTTGGTTGATTTAAAAAAAAATCTTTTAGATAAATTGTTGAAATGAGTAGCTTAGTAGTTCCGGAATGAATAAATAATTTTATGTGCAAGTATAAATTCTACTTAAAGCAGTCTACACAGTTTCCTTTTTTTGTGTAATATGCAAAAATTTGTCTTTGTTGGCTTGTGGGACTTTTATGTGGCCATAATGTGGACTTCGTTTTCATGGCTATAGCGAGTGTGGATGTATATGTGTGTGTACATTTCTTTACAGTTTTTGTAATATGAACATGTAATTTAGACTGATACGCTGATACTTTATTTTAACTCCTAAGCACTAATTTGAACAAAAATCAGATTTGGTATTATATTTTTCTTTCACGTTAAAATAAACATGACCTTTATAATTCTTAAAAAGTCTATTTACATACCAAATAAAATGATTTTGGATGATACACTAGAAGTGTTTGCCTATGGTTTTGAAATGGTCCTAGCCTGAACAACATAGTGAATCTATTTTATAGACTAAATAGATCATCTTCATTAGAATTCCACATTGACGTACTTAAATTCATATGTTAGCATTTCACGTACGAAGTAACCATCTTGGGTTAATAAGATCCTTATTTCTGAGCTGGTGTGTAGTCCTACCACTAAGTTTATTTCAGCTATAGTCATGGGTTTTTGTGGGGTTTTTTTTTTTTTTTTTTTTAAAGAGACCTGGTTTTGCTCTGTTGCCCAGGCTGGAGTGTAGTGGTGTGATCGTAACTCCTGGGATTGCTGTGGCTAGCTGCTAGTTTACCGAGCAAAACGATAAATGTACTTATACTCCTCTCCTTTTTTAAGGGGGGACTAAATAGGCGGCACGGTACCAAGAGGACAGGCATACCAATACATTCTTGTACACTGAAAATCCCTCCCTAAATCTAGGAGACTTCTGTTGGAGGTTTTTACATTGGCAATCTCCTGCCATTGCTTCTTGAGTAGCTGGGACCACAGGCGTGTACCACCGTGCCCAGCTGAGCAGAATTTTTTTTAGAGATGGGGTCTTGCTGTGTTGCCCAGGCTGGTCTTGAATTCCTGGGCTCAGGAGATCTTCCTGCCTCTCACGACCTCTCAGACAATCTCACCTTTGCTCATTAGGCTGTATGCAAGTTAGTCTGTTCACTTTTTCAAACATGCCATGCTTGGTCTTGCCTTAGGACTTTTACACTAGTCGTTTCCTTTGTCTGAATGGTCTTTCCCAGCCTGGCCCCTTAACTTTAAGGTCTCAGCTTAAATATTATCAACTCACCACGCAGTTTAAAATCGCTTCCCCATTACTGGAGAGCCGCGGAGCCGGCCAGAGAGCGGCGCTGCGGGAGCGGGCGGCCGAGACACAGGCGACGGTGAGTGCGGCGCCCGCCCCGCGCCTCGCCCGCTCGGGCCCTTGGGCGGCGGCCTGAAGCCCCGAACCGCGGTGCCCGTGGGCTCCGGGCCGAGCCGGCGGCTCCGTCTCCAGGTTCGGGCGAGGTCCCTTCCCCGAGGACCCGCCCTTTGGGCTTCGTCCCTTCCCTCTGAGGAAGGGACCCGAGCTCAGCTCGGAATTCAGGCAGGCGGGCGACCGAGGCGCCCACCCCCCGCCGCGGTAAAGCGGAAACGCAGACCCCTCCCCCCACTTGGCGGGTCTGGCGGTCGCGAGGGTGGCGCGAGGGGCGGGCGGGGACGGCCCGGGGTCTCCAGGTGAGGGTTGGCGGGACGGGGACCCGGCTCCGGAGCCGGACTGTCGCCCGAGGCGCCCGGCGCGTCCCGCCCGCGGTCCCGCAGCGGAGCTCGCTGGGCTCGGAGCGGAAGCCCCGGCCGCCTCCTCGGAGGAGGAGCGCGGGCGACTCTCACAGGTGGTTTCACCGGCTGTGGCTCCTGGTTGTGATTTTGGGTCCCGGGTGTGGTCGGCAGCGGCTCGCTGATGCCGCTTTGACGGCCGAAAAAGCGCCCCAATCCACTGACTTCATGTGTGCAAGAAACGGTGTTGAGATTCCTTATTACCTTGCCATGCTTTTAAATGATAAGGCTTCGTAGAGGAATTCGGTGGTGGTGTGCAGTTTGCAAACGCAAACGTTAAAGGGCTTGGAATACAGTAGATGCTCATTAAAATATTTGTTGAACGAATGAATCTGGAAACATCAGACATAGCTGGTCTCACATCTAGTAAAATTTAGGCACATACCCTTTTGACTAAGATTAAGGAAAAAACGTTGGCAAAAAACATGTAGTTTTGTTTATATGCTTGTTTTGGATTTTTACCCAATCTGTGCCTACTTTGGAACCCTCAGTTGTTACTCTCAGTACTACTAACATAGAAAATAAGTTTGAAATGTGAATTTTTTATTTTGAGGAAAGTTGGTATACATTATCTATTTCTTAAAAGCAGGCTTTATGTCTCTCTTTTTTTTTTTTTAAAAATAATGGAGAACATAAAGAGGCGCTGGGATTGTATTTTGAGACCCAGCTTTATTTTTCATTGTGAATAAAGTTGTTTATGTGCTTTTGAGGGACTGCTATGGTCTTGAGTTTCTTCTCCAACAAGGGAGAACTGTAAATTGAAGCAGGAAAAAAAACTAATGTTGCACTAATACAATTCAACATTACCATTTACTCAACAGGTATTCATTAAACATCTATCATGTGCTGAGATCTGTGTTGAGCGGTGTTTCTGGGGACGAACAAAACTCACAATAATCCTTTTTTAAAACGAGCATAAAGTCCTTTCTTATAATCGATGTTGCAAGTGGAGACTGTCTTCAACCCCTAGTGCCTGCTTTAAGTTGGGAAAGGTGGCAGGTGAACTGCAGGAACTGTAAATTCATAACAGTCTATTGAAAAGATAATAAGTAACTTAAGAGGGCTAAGATTACTGGGTTACACTTTCATATTGTCAGTTTAGTAAAATCTATCTACATTTTAAAAAGAAGGGAGGAAGAGATTTAACAAACTGGTGTTTTTATTATCTCTCTTACAAGAAGATTTTAGTACAGTGTATTTATTGAAAGGTCATGGACTTCTGGTTCTGTGTTCTGTAAATAATCTTTGCAACAGCAATATTTTCTATTTTTAAAAATCACTGATGATAAACATTGGATTCCTTTTCCATAAGAAACGTTTTTAAGTAAAGCACCATTTCAGGAATTTTATTTTGTCCTTTTCTTTACTATTTACAAACAAATACAGTATTAACTTGATAGTGCTGAAATTGGAAGGTTTATTGGTAATAATTTGTGGTTCCATATATGGACTTTACCTGTAGTTTTACAACTGATAAAAGTGCTTATTAAAAAGAAGATGAAATTTTTAGTATTGCATTTATTCTTAGGATGCATTGCCTATTTTTATCTTATTTACATATGTTTAAAAACAATATTTGGCCTCTTCAGAAGTCTGAGTTAATGTACTCCAAAGCCAATCTTGATCTTTACAAAATAATGTAGATTACTAATTTTTTTGCAGTTAGCTTTTGAATTTTGGTGGACCCTTTTGACTTGTCAATGCTTATAATAGTTTATACATTGTTGAAAATAATGTATGCATTCAAAGAGAAGTTTTAGATTTTAGACTTACTGGCTATTAGCTTTTTATGATTGTTGTTCCTAGGAATAATAAGGGAAGGAATCCCTGAAATTTTAGTGGTAGAGAGTTGTGATAGTTTTTCTTTAAACGTGTATTTCTTGGAGGAAGAAATGTGTATTTCTTTACAATTTACCACTATCAGTCTGGTGTTGATAAGAAATCTAATAGCAATGATAAAGAACAATGTAAGCAGCCTGTCATATGTTAAATAAAAAGTGCCTGGCATTCTTTTTGGATAAGCATATCATCAGAATTCTTGACAATCAACAGCATTGAGACATGTTCAAATAATTTTTTCCAAGAAATCAGGATTCATAATGAATATTTTTTGTACTTTAGAAAACACTGTAAATGTTTTTAAAGTATTATTCCTGTGTTGGAGTAGTTCATAATGTTTTGAGGCTGAGTAAATTCCAGGATTATCCTATTTTGTAATTGTTGGAATATTTGAAATGTTGGTGTTTTCTTCATCGAGGTAGATGTGTCTGCTGGGGGGGGGTGGTTGATTTTTTTGTAAGACCCTTCAGAGTGATCTAGAAGGAATTTGTTTTCTCTCAGATGCAATTAATCAAGTGATTAAGAATGATGCTAACAAGGCATTTGCAGCTGTGCCCATGTTTGCCTGTGTAGATTGTGAGAGTTTATTAATTAGCATTTGTAGAAAACATTTTTGAATTTTAAAATTTTTATTTAAATGCTATATAGCAGATTTCTCACGTTTATTGTCTAGTATAGGTTGCTATTATGTTTTTAATTCCCAGTTGTCTTTTTAAAAAACATGAAAATGTTTAGGTTTCTCATCTGTTTTAGGATGAATCTGGGATTTTTTTTAAGGTTTTATAAGATTTTTCACTCACAATGAAACATGCTTATTGGTTTTGATTTATTGTAGTGTTTTTTTTTTTTTTTTATTTCAGAGACAGGGTCTCACTCTGTCACCCATGCTGGAGTGCAGTGGCATGACTGTCACTCACTGCAACCTCAGACACCTGGGCTCAAACAATGCTCCTACCTCAGCCTCCCGAGTAGCTGGGATAATAAGCTTGCACTGCCAAGCCCGGCTGATTTTCAAATTTTTGGTAGAGACGAGGTGTTGCTATGTTGCAGAGGCTGGTCTGGAACTCCTAGCCTCTGTGTCCCAAACTGCTGGGATTACAGGTACTGGCCACCCCACCTGGCCTATTTTAGTGTTTTTTTAATCTCAGTTTTTATGAAACAAATATTTTAACATTTTATTGAATGTTAAATGTTAGTAATGTGTCAGAATGGGGGGCATTGTAGGTTCCCTGTGTATTCTTGAGAGGAACTGAGTGAAACGTGCTTATCCTTAATGCTTGCTTGCTAGTTAGGTGATAGCATTTTTTCTGATTTTTTTTTCATACTTCCTGGAAAAACTTGGAATTTAGCATATTAAATATTGACTTGCTGCCTCAGTTCAAAGCTTAAGTATGCTTGACTCTTTCTGTAATACTACCAAATTATGAATGGACTAGAATTTCATTGAGACTGCTCTGTGACTGCATCCAAATGGGGTTTCTGAATTGAAATGCCAAAAAGATTTGGTAATAAATTGTCTTTATTGTCTTTATCTTGACACTGTAAAATACCTGTAAATGTATTTTAGTCAAAATTATGGTAACACATACTCAGTCCTTTTCCTAGAATGCATTAGATAAGTCCACATTAAATAGAGGTGACTTTGAAAATGACTAAATGGTGAGCCCTGATATTTCTGTTTTGTTGCTTGCCCGCTTAGAAACTCATGCTAAGATTTCTTATGACATCTTCTGTGATCAAATTTTGTAGTTGTACTCAAACATAAAATGACTTTTGTTTTATTTGACTTAATAATTTGCTTTCACTTTTTGCTTAGTAAAGCAAAAATGAATTTTTACTACCTCTAGCATTGGGTATATTTTATGCCTTACATGTAGTGGGAATTTATGGGTATCTGTGGAACTAGTATGTTCAGTGGATGGGACTTGGTAAGGTTAAGCAGAAAACAGTTTTCACTGTGCCTTCAGACAGACCCTCCATAGATTCAGTCTCTACCTCTGCATGAGCTCTTAGTAAGATCAGATAGCTTTTCCATTAACTTTCACGTAATAAAAACTCTTGTGGTTGGGCCGGGCGCGGTGGCTCACGCCTGTAATCCTAGCACTCTGGGAGGCCGAGGTGGGCGGATCGTTTGAGCTCAGAAGTTCGAGACCAGCCTGAGCAAGAGCGAGACCCTATCTCGACTAAAAATAGAAAGAAATTATATGGACAGCTAAAAATATATATAGAAAAAATTATCTGGGCATGGTGGTGCATGCCTGTAGTCCCAGCTACTCGGGAGGCTGAGACAGGAGGATCGCTTGAGCTCAGGAGTTTGAGGTTGCTGTGAGCTAGGCTGACGCCACGGCACTCACTCTAGCCTGGGCAACAGAGTGAGACTCTGTCTCAAAAAAAAAAAAAAAAAAAACTCTTGTGGTTACTTGTCATTCATAATCTTATTTTAGTCATTAGGAGGTGCAGTTCAGTATAATCAGTGTTGAGACGCTCACACAATTCTGAACTCTTCTTTGGTTCCCACTGTTTCAGACCTAGAGGCCTGCTTTGGAGGAAGATTCCTACTTGATTTCTCTTTTTATTTTGCCAGATTCTCTTCAGTGTGACGTCCTCACCTGCTCAGGGTCCAGCTCAGTGCGGAAAAGGGATTGAGGGGAAAGGTATGGTTTATTTTAGCTGATCTGATTGTGATCTGGCATTTTTGCCTCGTGGGTTGGACAGGTTGTTCAAAGCTGACTCCCTAGGACTGCTGGAAATAGTTTTCTGGAGAATTCTATGTCTGGGACCCCCAGCTACAATTCCTGTGAAATAATTCTCTATCTTTAATTTTGCTTCCCAGCTTTCCTCATCTGCGGGCCCACTTTGCCCAGGGTGACGTTCTGCTTTAGTGTTTAAGGTGGTTCTATAACATTTTAACCAGAACTGCCCATACTTTACTAAGGATATTTCATTTGGCATAATTCCACTGGGGCCTCCGCATCCTCTATTTCCAACTTCTGTCAGATACAGTAGACCCTCTGTGTCTGTGGGTTCCACATGTGAGGATTCAACCAACTGTGGATCAAAAACACTGATCCCTGTCTCTAAAACAAAATACAAATTTAAAAACTACAGTATAACAGCTACTTAATGGCATTTACATATAAGTAATCTAGAGATGCTTTAAAGTATGTGGATATGTATAGGTTATATGCAAACACCTACCCATTTTATGTCTGGTACTTGAGCATCTGGGGATTTTGGTATGGTGGGGTTCCATGAACCAAACCCCCGTGGGACAACTGTAACCCTCCCCTTGACAGTACTTCTGTCTGTTTGGGACCTGCAGTCCATTGCTTCTGCCACCTCTGTACTGTCCCCCTTCCTGCACATCCTTACTTGAGTATTTTCCCTGCCTTGAAGCCATGGTCCACTATTATAATCTCTCCCTTTCATGCGCACTCAGTTCCATGTAGGGCGCTCCTCCATTGCACTCCCCTGGCCAGCCCTCCACCCCACACCGTTTACATGCAGTTCTCCATCCGGTTCAGCCTGCGCCTGGGCAGTTGACCGTGCTCTGAGGAAAACACAGCCGTGCTGACCCGGGTCTCCCGTTCAGTGCCTGACCGCTGACCTCAGGAAGGCCCTTTGTGTTGCTGACAGTGGTGTAATCCCAGGACATTGCCCTGGTTGAATCACTTTAGCATTCCCCTAAAGGACTATTTTACACCTCTCTCCTCAAACCTCTGCCCTGGGTTCTCTCCCTTCCTCCTGTCAAGGACACTGCGTTGCTTCCGTGTCCATACCCTTGTGCATGCCAGTGACATGTGTCACTGTCCTATTTTTACCGGATCATTCCTGTCAGCATATAGATATATATGCAGCATATAGATACTGATATCTCCCATCTTTAAAAAACCTTGTTCCACACCACATCTTTTTTTCGTTACTACTCTCCAGAAAAGTTGATATTTGTGGTCTTCAGTATTCCCTGTCTCTCTTGGATCCACTACAGTGAGGTTTTTTTTCTCTTCCATTCTACCACAGCAGCTCTTTTTTGATGTTACTGGTGACCTCTTTGGTGAATTCTAATGTCAGTGAATATAGCAGCAATAACAGCATTTGATGTGTTTGATAATGTTCTCTTCTTTGAAACCTTCTTCCCTTTGCTTCTGGGATATTACTGTTTATTTTCAGTTTCTTTTGCTGGTTCCTTTTCATCACTCCAACTTCTAAAAAATGAGGCAGTGTTCCAGGGATATATGTTTAGACCTCTTCTGTATTTATATTTAGTCCCTTGTGATCTCATCTTATCTAGCTAGAAGTATATATTTCTAACTAAAAATTTTATCTTTGGTCTGAATTTCTTTCCTAATCTCCAGACTTGTATGTTCATGTGCGTACTCAACATTTTCAGCTAGATGTCCAATTTAACTAGACATCTAGGTCCCGAATTTAACATGTCACAACTGAAAACTCGTCGCCTCCTTCTTCTCTCCCTCCCCCTCCAATAATTGTTTCCATTCCATTCTTCCTCCTCTTTTAAATGTCCACTCCCTCTTTCAGTTTCTCTGGCCCCAAACCTCATAGACATCTTGATACTCCCTTCTGATACTCCCACATCTAATTCAAATAATAATCACGAAAGTACCTTCTTTATATACTTTAAATGCTGCCTTAACTATAAATGGAACCACAATTTGCTGCCACCCCAGTAAGCAACCATAATCTCTTGCTTGTGTTATTTTCATAGTCACTCGTCTCCCCGCTGCTTCTGCACCTTTCTATTCTCAACGCAGCAACCACGGTGATCCTTTTAACATGAAAGTCTGGTTATTTCACTCCTGTGTTCAAACCGTTCAGTGGCTTTCTATATCCTTGAGAGTAAAAGCCGGAATATTTACTGTGCCTATGAGAGCCTCCGTTGATCTGTACCTCCTGCCTCTCTGGTTTTGTGTCCTACACAATCAGGTTTCTCCTTGGCTTCCTCTACTCTGGCCCCCAGGCATCCTCCAGGTTTCTTGAACCTGCCAAGCACAGTCTTGCTTTCATGCCCTCAGGGATAGAGCATTGTTTTATTCACTGCAGAATCCCCAGGACCGAGGCTGGCTCATGATGGGCACTCACAGTTCCTGAATGAATGGCTGCTTGTCTTGTTACTCCTGATTCTGGTTACAGCCTATGTGCATGTTTCTATAAGAAAAGTATTTGAACTTCACCTAAAACCGTATAGTCCTGTAAGAATTAAGTAGAAACAAATTTAGATACAAGAGGCCGGGCGTGGTGGCTCACGCCTGTAATCCTAGCACTCTGGGAGGCCGAGGTGGGCGGATCGTTTGAGCTCAGGAGTTCGAGACCAGCCTGAGCAAGAGGAGACCCCATCTGTACTAAAAATAGAAAGAAATTATATGGACAGCTAAAAATATATATAGAAAAAATTAGCCGGGCATGGTGGTGCATGCCTGTAGTCCCAGCTACTCGGGAGGCTGAGGCAGTAGGATCGCTTGAGCTCAGGAGTTTGAGGTTGCTGTGAGCTCGGCTGACGCCACGGCACTCACTCTAGCCTGGGCAACAGAGTGAGACTCTGTCTCAAAAAAAAAAAAAAAAAGAATATAAAGTAAGTTTCAAGTCAGTTTTTGTGTATGGGAAGTGAAAATACACAGTGAAATGGTAAGGGACAGAGGAGGTAGGAAAGGAATGAAGAGAGCTAAGGCAAATGAAATAAAGAAGAGGAAAACCTGGTTTGGAAATAGGGTGACAACATGTAAAAAATTTATTCTGGGCTTGTCCCATATTTCTTTTCAGTTACATTTCTTGAGTTCTGAGTGTTGGTGATTTTCATGGACTAGACACTTCAAGTTGGACTATATTATACCCTTCTTTTTATCAGGGATGTAGGCTCAGGTGAGATCAGGAGCCAAAACTTCATTGTTCTTCTGTGTTTTGCCCAACTCTTTTTTTTAAGGAAAAGGAGAAATTACTGAGAAAGCCGAATGGTATTCTTAGCAGTTTTTATTTTTGTTTGTAGAAACCTCCAATAGAAGTCTCATAGTTTTAGGGAGGGATTTTCAGTGTACAAAAATGTATTGGAATGCCTGTCCTCTTGGTACTGTGCCGCCTATTTAGTCCCCCCTTAAAAAAGGAGAGGAATATAAGTACATTTATTGTTTTGCACGGTAAACTAGCAGCTAGCTACAATAATCACAAGTTTATTGAGTAGTATTAAATGCATATGCTTATTTGTACTCTTAAAGGAAAAAAAAGAAAAAGAAAAATGCTTGTACAGACTTAAATGCATAGTCTAAAAATGGAACTTAACTGATATTTAGTTGGGAAATGAGAGCGCAAGGGGAATTAATAACATGCAGATTCTTAGTATTTCATTCTGCTGAGACAAGATTTTTTTTCTTTTAACCTTTTTCCCCTGAGCTGTAGGTGTCATTTCCTGTTGGTTGATAAAAAAAAAAAATCTTTTAGATAAATTGTTGATATGACTAGCTTGGTAGTTCCTGAATGAATAAATAATTTTATGTGCAAGTGTAAATTCTCCTCAAACCAGTCTACACAGTTTCCTTTTTTTGTGTAATATGCAAAAATTTGTCTTTATTGACTTGTGGGACTTTTATGTGGCCATAATGTAGACTTGGTTTTCATGGCTACAGGGAGTGTGGGTGTGTATGTGTGTGTATATTTCTTTACAGTTTTTGTAATATGAACATGTAATTTAGACTGATATGCTGATATTTTACTTTAACTCCTAAGCACTAATTTGAACAAAAATCAGATTTGGTATTATAGTTTTCTTTCACGTTAACATAAGCATGACCTCTATAATTCTTAAAAAGTCTATTTACATACCAAATAAAATGATTTTGGATGGCACACAAGAAGTGTTTTCCTATGGTTTTGAAATAATCCTAGCCTGAACAACATAGTGAATCTATTTTATAGACTAAATAGGTCATCTTCATTAGAATTCCACATTGACGTACTTAAATTCATATGTTAGCATTTCACGTACGAAGTAACCATCTTGGGTTAATAAGATCCTTATTTCTGAGCTGGTGTGTAGTCCTACCACTAAGTTTATTTCAGCTATAGTCATGGTTTTTTGTGGGGTTTTTTTTTTTTTTTTTAAAGAGACATGGTTTTGCTCTGTTGCCCAGGCTGGAGTGTAGTGGTGTGATCATAACTCCTGGGATTGCTGTGGCTAGCTGCTAGTTTACCGAGCAAAACGATAAATGTACTTATACTCCTCTCCTTTTTTAAGGGGGGACTAAATAGGCGGCACGGTACCAAGAGGACAGGCATTCCAATACATTTTTGTACACTGAAAATCCCTCCCTAAAACTGTGAGACTTCTATTGGAGGTTTTTACATTGGCAATCTCCTGCCATTGCTTCTTGAGTAGCTGGGACCACAGGCGTGTACCACCGTGCCCAGCTGAGCAGAATTTTTTTTTAGAGATGGGGTCTTGCTGTGTTGCCCAGGCTGGTCTTGAATTCCTGGGCTCAGGAGATCTTCCTGCCTCTCACGACCTCTCAGACAATCTCACCTTTGCTCATTAGGCTGTATGCAAGTTAGTCTGTTCAGTTTCTCAAACATGCCATGCTTGGTCTTGCCTTAGGACTTTTACACTAGTCGTTTCCTTTGTCTGAATGGTCATTCCCAGATCTTGAGCCTGGCCCCTTAACTTTAAGGTCTCAGCTTAAATATCACCTAACTCACCACTCAGTTTAAAATCGCTTCCCCATTACTGTTTTAATTTCTTCATGGCATTTCTCAGTCCTTGAAATTATGTATTTTTATATATATTTCTTAGGAGAGCAGGGACCTCCTTTGTCTTGTTCCCTGCTGTCCACAATGCCCAGAATGCTACCTGGCACCAAACAGGTGTGCAGTAAAGTGTTGAATGGATGAAACCAGGTACCAGTCTCATCTGTTCTTTGTTATGAATGATTTTAGTGTACTAGTATTTTAAACTGTCAACAGCATATTTCTTCTAACCTAGGGAAGACAGAAATTGGATCAATCAGACAAGAGCCTGGTTTTAGAACAGGGTGGGACAGTTTGGGGACTGCTCTGATCCTCAGCGTGTTCCGTGGAGCCATGGTGTGCTGGAGTTGGGGAGGTGCCTGCGCCTCTCGCTCCGACTCCGCGCTCGGTGCCATCGTCTGGCAGCTTGAAACTGGCCGTGGTGGGACAGTTCCAACATGGGAATGGGCAAAAGCTACCAATCAGGGCTCTTTTTTTCAAAAGAGGTGGTGGTTCAATATTTATCAGGAGACCACTGGGTGGGCCCATGTGAAATTGCTGGTGTTTGCTTGACTATTGGCAATTTTTATGTTTTAACCTAGTAGAGTTACCTGTTTTGGTTTAAAGATAATTTCTTCATAGGAGTTACTGAAATTACCTCAGTGCTTTACCTTCTTTCTTTTTCAAAATTATGTTCCCTTCACATCTGATGATTACTTTGAGATTCATTTAATGCATAAAATTAGCTACGTATATGTTTGTATGTTAATTATTTAACTGCATATCTAATAGTTTAGCTTATTCCAAAGCAGGCACAAAAGATCTTCAGATTCCTCTGAGAGTGTTCTTGGTTTCGCTACTGAGCAGTAAATAAGCCTTTTGAAAGGTGTTCCTTTTCTCGTCCAGAAAGCAGATCTGATTCAGTTAGTGATATAGCATTATCTACCCTTTTTTCCCCCCCTATGATTGACATAAATATGTCTGAGTTCAGTTTTTTGGGGTTTTTTTTTCTGGCTTTTTTCTTCTTTTGCCCATTATTACTCTTGAAGTGCTTGCTTACATTTTCTGATCATTTACTTCTGCTACTCCGTGATTTCTTCTACAAATAAATGTCACTAAATCAATGAAATGATTCTGTCTTGTTTCTCGAGTTTTTTCCTATTATCTTTCCTATGGTTACCTGGACATTCCAGCCCATTTCCAACCCTCCCCCCAGCTCTCCAGCAAAGAGACATGAAATTACAGGCATCATTTTCTTATCTGAGGAAGTTTATTGTTTAAAAATTGAACTTTGTTGGCTCAGGGAAATTTATTGGTATTTCTTGAGCAATATTTGTTTTATGTTAATTCTGAATAAGTGGATTTGAACTGGTGGTATTGAATTATTATAAAATATGACACCTACGTTTCCTATCCTCTAACTCAAATTGTTCTCTCTCTTATGTACATATGAAAAAAAACTGTTTAATATAGAGCATCAGAAAGTACATATAAGGTAAAGAAGAAACCTTCACTCCTACCACCACAGGATAACCAACCACTGGTAATATTTTGATGAATATCCTTCCAGATAAATCAGTGAATATATGCTTTTTCACAAAAGTAAGATCTTACTATACATAGTATTCTATAACATTTTACCTTAGCAAATATTATGATCATATAAGCATTGCTTTTTATTACTTCAGTTTGAAAGGGTCTTATTGGAAAGTGAAAATTTTGTTTGACAAGGGCAAAGCTGTCAGCAAAGTTGTGAGTAAAAACAATGGTGTTTATGGAGAGCGGAATGTGGCAGAGTCAACTGGAGACAAGAATTACTTAAGCAGTAATTTTTTTTTTTTTTTTTTTTTTTTTGTTGAGACAGAGTCTCACTTTGTTGCCCAGGCTAGAGTGAGTGCCGTGGCGTCAGCTTAGCTCACAGCAACCTCAGACTCCTCGGCTTAAGCGATCCTACTGCCTCAGTCTCCCGAGTAGCTGGGACTACAGGCATGCGCCACCATGCCCGGCTAATTTTTTCTATATAGATTTTTAGTTGTCCATATAATGTCTTTCTATTTTTAGTAGAGACGGGGTCTTGCTCAGGCTGGTCTCGAACTCCTGACCTTGAGCAATCCACCCGCCTCGGCCTCCCAGAGTGCTAGGATTACAGGCGTGAGCCACCGCGCCCGGCCAGCAGTAATTTTTTTCTCAAGAGCTCTGTCACCATTGTACAATAGCCTGATTGTTTTATACTAGCTAACAAAAACCGTTCCTGACTCTATCTATGTAAAGTAGAATTATTTTAAATAGCCCTATGGTGAAATATGGGCCTGTAAATACGTTCATATTTTTTAGACTGCCCAAGTCCTACTGATGTCTTAATATTAAAATACTTCTAGAAGAAAAATGTGTTTTTTTGACAGCCTTCATCTATGTGTAGTATGACAGTTTTATTAGATATTGCTGCCCTTGTTATGTGTCAGAGTGAGGGAGTTCTTAGGAAAAGAAAATTTAGCATGTAAGAATTCTTATGTTAATGTTTGATTTGACTTTTGTTTTATGACTGTGAAAATTCTTGTGGAAGAATTGTTGATATGCATTGGTGTATTGCCTCCTTGGAAATTACCAGTCCCAATCTTGTCAAGTAATTGTTCGGGTCTTAAGTAGCAATTTTTTTTTGAGACAGGTCTTACTTAGTTGCTGCAGCTAGAGTGCCGGTGGAGTCGTCATATCTCACTGCAACCTCCTACTCCTCGGCTCAAGCGATCCTCCTGCCTCAGCCTCCCGAGTAGCTGGGACGACAGGCATGCGCCACCATGCCTGGTAATTTTTTCTGTTTGTGGTAGAGACGGGGTCTCACCCTTGCTCAAGCTGGTCTTGAACTCCTGAGCTGAAGGGATCCTCCTCCTTCGGCCTCCCAGAGTGCTAGGATTACAGGCGCCAGCCACTGTCTGGGCCTTAAAGTAGCAATTTTTAAAGCCACTCAAAGATCCTTTAAGGGTTTTATAATTTAAATGTTTTTTCCTTTGCCACAGGAAAGGCACCTGTTACCTAGGGTAGAGTAGGCTGTTGTTGTTTTGCCTTGTTTTTAGCTATGCCCTTTTCTGTGTTGTATTACCGCTTGCTCGCAAGCTCTTGTAGTCTTTTTCTGTTCAGTGGCCATTTCTCTTACCCCGAAATGCCACCTCCTGGACGGTGCGTGTGTTGCGGAAAGCACTTCTCACATGGTAAAGAAGAATAAAAAGCAGTGTAGTCAATGTGGACTTTTTTACTGAGAAATGATGTATTTCTTGTTTAGAGACTGGCAGTGTAGTCACTAAAAAATGTTTTTCATCCACATTCTATGTTTGTGAATGGACATGCAGGTGTCTCTGTTTGTTGGAAGGTAAAGTGAATCTTGAGATAAATTCGAGAAAAGTGTTTAGAATTATTCCATACATTTTACTGTTTTAAAAAAAATGTTATTTTTAAAAAAGGTTCATTCCACAGTGAGTTTTTAGCCTCCTCATTTTACATCTATTTTATTTTTGTAAACTGTTCTAAAGAAGCTTAGTAACTAGTCACACAGTAAGTGGCAGAACTCACGTTTGAAGTCCTTTCTGATTTTTCAGAGTCAGTAGCTTGGGAAGCACTGTAAAGTGGCAGAAAGAATATGGACTTTGGAGGTAGACACACCTCAGTTTGATCACTAACTCTGGCACATATTTGCTGCATGGCAAGTTCTTACCCTGGGTGATTTTTATTTTCCTTTTCATTTAAGTGAGGGTAATAGGCTTATTAAGATTAAATGAAGTAATACACGTAAAGCACTTGGCTTGTACAAGATGCTAATAAATGTTTCATTTCCTTTCTCCTACACCTTATGGTTTTAAAATATCTTGGGAGCCACTTGGACATTTCACTTGAAAGTGAATTGCAGTCAGGAAACTGGAAATAGACGTAACCCAGGTGGACTCGTATTGTAGTGACCTTCTTAATTTCCCTGTCTGAGAAGCAGAGTGGTTCTTATAACTTTCAAAATATTTGACTTCAAGTCAGGTTTTATTGTTAAAAGCTGAAATGGAACCCATTGTGATGAGTTAATTATTGCTGACCAAAATGTCAAGAAAGTAACTATTTCTACATTTCCTGAGAAAGTGAAGCATTTGTGCTGTATCCATAAGGATGGTAAATTTTAAAGGCTAAGAACTGACCCTTTGGAAAGAAATATATGATGAAAATAGGAGGGAAAAATGTTCAACCAATAATAAAAACTTTTTATCAGATTTAAGAGATGGTGCTGATTCAGACATGTGCACAGTGACACAGGTGCTAAATACAGTGCTGGAGGGAGTACAAGTCTGTGGAACCTGTTTCAGAAGCACTTTGGCACATGTCACAGAGCGGAACTTAGTACTTCCGAGAGTACATCCTAAGGAAATAACCCATTTTTCTGTTTTGCGGGAGTGAGGGGAGAAATTACTTTTTTTATTGTAACAGCCTTATTGAGATTATTCATATAACATAAACACCTTTTTAAAGTACATAAGTCAGTGTTATACAGCCCTTGCCACTGTCTAATTTTACAGTATTTTCATCACCCCCCCCAAAAAAAGAAATCAGCAGTCATTCCCCGTTCTTCCCTCTCCTCAGCCCCTAACATATTTTGTCTTTCTAGATTTGCCTTGTTGGACATGTAATATAAATGGAATTATATGCTGTGTGGCCAACTGGCTTTCTTCATTTAGCATAATGTTTCAAGTGTGATCTGGACAGTGTATATCAGTACATCATTCTCTTTATGGCTAAATATTATTCCATTGTAGGATATACAACATTTGACTTCTCTATTCACTAATGAATAGATAGTGAGTGAGTGAACCCAAACAACTGTGATGAACAACGCTGCTATGAAAATTCACGTACAGATTTTTTTGTGTGGATATGTTTTAATTTATCTTGGATATATACCTAGGAGAGGAATTGCTGGATCATATGGTAATTCTACGTTTAAGATTTTGAGGAGCTGCTAGACTGTTTTCCAGAGTAGCTGTACAATTTTACATTTCTGTCAGCACAATAGGTAATATGTGGCCTTTTGTAACTGTCTTCTTTCACTTAGTATGTTCAAGGTTTATCCATTTTGTATGTATCAGTACTTTCTTTTCATAGCTTTATAATAAACCTTGAATTCACATAGTATAAGGTTTCTAATGGTATTCTTTTTCAAAGTTATTTTCACTATTCTATCTTTTTTGCATTTCTATGTGATTTTAGAATCAACGTGTCAATTTCTACAAAAAAATCTGCTGGGATTTTAACTAGAATTGCGCTGACTCTATTGCTTAAATTGGGGAGAATTGACATGTTAACACCATTGACTGCACTGATCTATGAACATAGTATCTCTCTCTATTTGTCTTTGCACATCATTTGATAATTGATTCATAATTCATATTTTTATATTATAAATAAACTTTTTTTACAGTGTCAGTTTCTGATTGTTCTTTGAACAATTGTTTTGTAGAAATAGAGTCCGTTTTTGAGTATTGATCATGTATTCTGCAACGTTCCTAAAATCACTTTAGTTCTGCTAACAGTAGTCTTTTGGTTTTCCCAATTTCATTATAAGATTTAGCATAGCCTCTGAGTTCCATGTCAGCTTAGAGTTGAAGAATTGCATAAGCTTATGAATTGTGATATCAATACCTTGCAAGGAGTGATGTGCAGCATCCCCAATATTTGTCTTCATTTTCCTTTTAATGAAATATTAATATTCCTCATAATATGGAACCTTGACATTTCAAGCTACTCTTATGTAAATAGTTGAATTTATAGGCAATTTCAGCAAAGTATTTGATTCTGAGGGAGGAATTGCTGTTTGTTTTCATGGCTGGAATTCTAGCCATCTGTTCAAATTATGTATTTTGGAGGGCGAATCAATTGCCTTGCTGATGATTTTGGGGGACAAGGAGAGTATATGGTAAGGACTGTCATGTTTGTGGCTTGAGCAGAACTGTGTGGGGGTCATGGTATGATTTATTGAGATGAGGAAGAATGAGGAAGCAGTGGATTTAAGAATTCTTTTTATTTATTTATTTATTATTATTATTTTTTTTTTTTGAGACAGAGTCTCACTTTGTTGCCCTGGCTAGAGTGAGTGCCGTGGCGTCAGCCTAGCTCACAGCAACCTCAAACTCCTGGGCTCAAGCGATCCTACTGCCTCAGCCTCCCGAGTAGCTGGGACTACAGGCACGTGCCACCACGCCCGGCTAATTTTTTCTATATATACATTTTAGTTGTCCATATAATTTCTTTCTATTTTTAGTAGAGACAGGGTCTCGCTCTTGCTCAGGCTGGTCTCGAACTCCTGACCTTGAGCGATCCACCCGCCTCGGCCTCCCAGAGTGCTAGGATTACAGGCGTGAGCCACCGCGCCCGGCCTGGATTTAAGATTATCAATTCAGCTTGGACAGGTTAGATTTTAGGCCTGTTTGCCTACTGTGTTAAATGTTTATAGGTTTATTTGGGTGCTTGTAAATGAAGAAATATATTTTAGGTTAAAAACAGGCCTGAGGTCCCATAGCTAGTCATTTACAGACTTAGAACTCAGGTCTTGGGTGCTCTGACTAAGCCCATGTTGTTATTCCCTTATGCTATATTATATCCTCGAGGCAGAAAAACATGCCTGGCTTTGGCAATAATAAAATGTTCCCTGGGAGCTACTAGAAATACGTAGCAGAGTGGAAGCTCAGCTGCCTGTGGAGTCCAGGCAGGTAACCGTGAGCCAGGCTGTAACATGAAAGAGCGGCGTTGTCTTTGGAGAACTGCGAAGTCCATGCCCCACCTAGAGGGTTCACTGTTAATCAGCCCCAGCAGATTATTACCATGTGGGAACGTGGGTGCAGTAGTGCCAGATTTTCTGATTTTTCAAGAGAGCTAGAAGTGTTGATTTTTCACGTGAAGTCTTCTGATTTATAAATGTAAGTAGCTATCCTTTAACACACTGTGGAGACCAACCTTGCGTGGGTCCAACAAAAATATCTGTCTGCTGAATTCTGCTTACTGGCAATGTTTGGTAGGGTTGTACCGGTATACTGTGGAAGCAACAACAGATTTACATGATGGGAAAAGGGTGGTAACCACATATAATAAGCACATTACAAGTGTTGAAGTGTAGGTTGCTTAGTTTAAACATGGTGCTTAGTCTGATGTTTGAGTTCAGTTTTCATATGGATCAGTTAATTATAGATGGGGGAGGGGGAATTGCTCCCTGCAGCTTTTTGCCTCCTAATTGCATGCTTTCATTTGCAGATAGGACCGGTTTGGAGTGTGTGGATTTTTGAGTGAAACCTCTTCCCCAGATGAGAAGAAACCTGCAAGGAAGAAGTACTGGCAGTGAGTCTGCAGAGTCATCTGGATGCATAATGTGGAATGTTCTAAGCCCAGATGTAGCTGAATGGGTGGCTCCACTGATGAGGAGTGGTAAGTCTGATTGTCCCCACTGATAATTAAATAACCTCAATTCTTTCCATAAAAATAGAACGACTTCTGCATTCTTAGCATTTACTGATGAACAGTAAGTTAATTTTCATATCACTGGGAAAGACAACAGTGCAGTTTAAGAGAATTCTTTATCCCTAACAGTGTATTTAATGTATGATTTCAGAATTTGGCTTTCTTCTTCCAGTTAGGCACATCTCTTCCTTTGCTTATGTATTTTTCTTTTTTATTTCTTCTTCATTCCAAGTCCGGAAATATTCTTGAAATATTCAGCCCACACTGAAGTGATGGTCATGATGGTTACCGGTATCCATGGTAATCTTAGTTGTAGTGGATCTCATTCCCTCTGGAACGACTGTTCTAGTAATGGATATGAGAGACAGTTTTGGCTGATGGGAGATAAAAGAGAACTGTGCAAGAGGCTTCTGGGGAAGGTTTTCTTGCATTTGAGAAAAGGAAGAAAAAAGATGGTCCCTCTTCTCTCCAGGGCTGGTTTTAGCTGGATGTGACATCTGGGACTGCTGTAGCCATTTTTCTAGTAGCTCGAAGGCGATGCCTCCATGACGGAGGGCAGCACCAACAGATTGCAGAAAAGTAGAACTGGAGCCCCGTTTACTGTGCCTGGAGCCACCCTACCTGAATTGCTTTATTGTTTAAGTAGTTTTGCCTTGAGATTTTCTGTTATTTGCTATAGAAATCATCCACATTCGTTTGATTTCTTCCTTTTCTGATTACCCAAAGCCCTATCTTTTAGTGTCTCAGGCATTTCTACTTGATTATGTTTTATGCTGTTCAGGAATGTTTGAAGTCAAAGGCTATGTTTATATCCCTGTCGTGTCTGACATTAATGCGCTCTTCTTAATGAATTCCTAAGTACATATTTGTTGAACTGAATTATTTGAATGGTGGAGTATTTGAAAAACCAATCCACGGAATTGAATAGAGATTTTCTTCTAATTCACGTCCTTTTCTTTAACCACACTACTTCCCTCTAGGATTATTAGTGAAGTTTGACTTTTTATTTAAGATGACTAGTGTGTAATATGTGTTCAGGTGGTTAGTTCTAGTCTAAAACATACTGCTTGGATTTTGCCTTTTGTTTTTGTGCAACTTTACCATCAGAACCAGAATACTCCTACATGTTTGAGTATTGGCTTTCAGTCTAATAAATGCAATTTTGCTTTCTTCTCCACTGTAAAATCTGAGAGTAAACTTTGTGTTTTCTGTGCTAATTGTAAGAATGAGGGACGTGAACATTCGAAAACAGTTCAGGAATGATTTGTATTTGGCTTTGGAGTGCACATTCACAGTAAGATTCCCTAAAGTGTGCATCCCCCACTGTGTTCCTAGGACCTGTGTTTTGGGCGGGGCAAGAGAAGAGGTGTGGTGGTGAGTATGGTAAGAGGGGTCTTGAGCCACAGGATGGATTATCTAGTTGCTTATATTTTAAGGCTGTATGAAACAAACCACTTCTTTTTTTTTTTTTCTTTCTTTCTTTCTTTTTTGCCACAGTCAAGATATTCCTGTACTCTTCTATCTTTTAAGTTGTTATTATAATCTCAAAAAAGTATGGGGTAAGGAGCTCTTTTTCTTCTTGAAAATCCATGGTGTTGCTTTCAGTTATGTTAACAAGAACAATCATGAACTTGTGGTTTTGATTTTACCAGGTAATCTAGTAGTACATTTTGAATCCTCCAAAAAGTGATTTACATTAAGGGAAAATTTTAATTTTTTTTTCTTGATAGGTTGTGATGAAAATCTGGGAGAGTAATTTTTAAGAAGATAGGGAAAGTTATATGATGTGCTTTACCCATCAGTTTAAATGCAGTAATATCGTTGTTTAGTAATATAAGAAATTTAAATCACTAAGATCAACTTCAATGTGCTTTGTTTCATATAAGTTTTGATGGGTTTGTAGGAATGGATCATGTGTTTTACCTAAGCAAATCACGGCAGGCATGTGACTTAAGCCTGATCAGTCAGAATGAATCTTAGGACATTTGCTAGGAATGCTGGGATGAAGGCACATTTTTTTCTCAATTTCAACCTGAAAACATAGTCATTGAACTCCTGGCAGCTATCTTCTGACCATCAAAGGAAAGCTAGTTGAATAAGAAGTCAACACTGAAGGAACAGGGTGGAGAAAAACCCTGCCCTGGTCACCTCAGTTGAGCTGCCAGCTCAAGCCTTCCGTGAAGGTGCTATGCCTTTACACTTTCAGTTATACGAGTCAGTAAACACCTTGTTTCATCCAATTTGCTTTGGATTTTTCTCTTACATGTATGTGAAAATGTCCTGATACATCCTTCTCATCACTCATTCCATACCTTTATAATAAGAGCTCAAGTAACTCACTAAATCTTGAATTGTGAGTTAGGCAAGTAAGCCTGTAATACAGTTATGGCGGGTAGCAGATAATGCAATCTACTCACTGATTTTTTTTTCAGTACCAAATACAAGGACTAAGGTGATAAACAAATATGTAGTCCACGCCATTGCAAATGGAGTTTGTTGTTAACTCGATGAGACTGACGTTATGTGAACAGTCTTACTATGAATGTATTCTTATCAATGGAAGTTAGGGTTCTAGAAAAAAGGAGCATGTGTTCATCTACAGTGATTGGCCCTTTGGCAGGGACTCCTGCTGAACCCTTGGCACCTCTAGAACTGTAAAATAAACAATTATGGGCAACTTGGAATCTGGCTGACTTAAAAAAATAAATACCATAAGTCAGTATTAATTATTTTTTCATAAGGAGAATTTATAAAGGTACAGGACCACAATCACTTATTCAAAATCTTGGGGCCCACATGTGTTTTTAAATTGCAGAACTTTTTATATTTTAGAAAGTTTAATTTGGTAGACATCCCTCATTATCTGTGAGAAATTGGTTCCAGGATCACAGATGCTCAAGTTCCTTATATGAAATGGCATTGTAATTACATATACCTTACACACATCCTCCCATATACTTTAAATCATTACTTCTAATACCCATTATGATGCCTGTATATCACTTTATTCATGTGACAAATTCAAGGTTTCCTTTTTGGAACTTTGTGGAATTTTCTTCCCTGAGATGTTTTCTATCCATGCTTGGTTGAATCCCTGGATGCAGAACCCCTGGATCCTGAGGGTGGACTGTACATACTGTGTATTTAATGTGACTTCTCTGCTGTGGTTTGGATGTGATTCGTCCCTGACAAAAAAATCAGTGAGGCAGTGTTGGGAGGTGGGGCCTGGTGGCAGGTGTTTGGTCAGGGAGGTGGATTCCTCCTGAGGAGACTAATGCCCTCCCCAGGGAGCATGTTCTCTCCCTGGTGGGAATGGATCAGTTCCCCGAGAGTGGGTGCTGTAAAGTGAGGGTCCCCCTCCTGTGTGGTCCCCCTTCACACAGGCCTGCTTGCCTTTCCGTTTCTCCACCATGTGCTAGTGCAGCTGAGGCCTTTACCGGCAGCCGAGCTGATGCTGGTGCCATGCTTTTGGTCTTTATAGCCACCAGAATTGTGGGCCAAATAAACTTCCTTGATTTATAAATTACCCAGCCTCAAATATTCTGTTATAACAACATGAACAGGTAAGACAATCTTTTTTTTTAAGGAATGGACAGGTGGCTTTTTTTTTTCCCCTAATAATACAGATAATAATATCTTAACATTAGTTGAACTACTAAATAAATGCTAGGCTCTGTGTAAAGTACTTTTCTGTATTATCTTAACTTACCTGTTTAATAAATTGTATTCATTTATATACTTGAGAAAATTTAGAGAGGTTAAGTGCCTTTATCAAGGTTCATTCAGCTAGGAGATAGGAGAATTGAGATTGTAACCTAGAGCTTTTGGCTCTGAGGTCTGTTCCCTTAACCGCTGTTCAGACTGTGGATTGTGCTGTGCTGCTCAGGGCCAGTGCGGAAGGCGTCATGTCTTGCCCACGGGGTTACTGTTCTTTTCAGCAGGGACTTTCTTGAGTACATGGTGAGAGAGGAAGGGAAGGGGGCAGAAGGGACTGTTTTGAAATCTTACTGTACATGGAAAAAGAAAGAAAATTTTTAAAATGCACTTTTAACCCATCACATATCACAGCTACATGATGGGCTAAAAAAATTGAAACATATCTCTGATGCCACATTTTCTAAAGTAAAATTCTATCAGTGTTGACTATCAGAAACATGGGAAGGGTAATCGCAGCCCAGTGTCCACTCCCAGGTTCAGTCTGGGCACATCCGTGAGTATTTTCTGAAACTTGATTCCTGGGATTGGAATTCTAGGGGTAAGGATAACGGCACGTTATTTAGTCTTTTAAACTTTCATTATGGAGTTCTGGTCTGTAATCCTAGGACTATTCACTGAATTGATGAAATCTTTAGAATTATAATATTTTTTAAGTCTGTCCATTTGAGCAGAAAATATTTGTTATTTTCTTCATTTTTATTTCTTTAATTGGTATTGAGATTTAACATTTTTGATGTATTTTTTTTTTTACCTGTTTTCATTTTTCCTTCAGGATTTTAAAAGATTTTAAGTGGTCTTCACAAATCTATTATTCTTTTGGAAGAGAAATGTAGAAAATTAAAAGGAATGGACTCCGGAGCCAGATTGTTTATTGCATTGGCTAGAACTTCTAGAACATTGTGATTATAAGGAGCATCTTGTCTTGTTCAATAATTAATGCTTCTGATGTTCCATTAAATGCTTACATTTTTGGAATGTTTATAATATTTTGACATAGAGCATTTTTTTCTTTTTTAAGATGCACCTATGTCCTAGGAACGATTAAGCATTATGTCTGCCTTTGAGTGTGCTTTATACATGTGAAAGAGATCGGTTTGCTGGTTAAGACTTTTTAAAATCAGAAGTATATGTTGAATATTGTCAATTCAATTTTGACATCTGTATAGGCCAGATTTTAAAGTGTGTATAAAATGATCTTAAAAAGTGTTTAATTGTCACTGTGTTGCAGTTGCTACAAACTAAAAATAAAGTTACTTTTGTTAAACTGCACTGTAGTTAATCTCTGGTAGTCTACAAATATTTTGCTTCTATGGTAGTTTCAAGAATATAGTGCTGGCCGGGCGTGGTGGCTCACGCCTGTAATCCTAGCACTCTAGGAGGCCGAGGTGGGCGGATCATTTGAGCTCAGGAGTTGGAGACCAGCCTGAGCAAGAGCGAGACCCCATCTCTACTAAAAATAGAAAGAAATTATATGGACAGCTAAAAATATATATAGAAAAAATTAGCCGGGCATGGTGGCACATGCCTGTAGTCCCAGCTACTCGGGAGGCTGAGGCAGGAGGATCCCTTGAGCTCAGGAGTTTGTGGTTGCTGTGAGCTAGGCTGATGCCACGGCACTCACTCTAGCCTGGGCAACAGAGTGAGACTCTGTCTCAAAAAAAAAAAAAGAATATAGTGCTTATTTTATTTTTGTGCTTTTAAAAATATAGTTTTATAATATGTTGACTTATATTTAATTTATATATGTTTCATTAAAATATCTATGTGGTCCTAATATGTAGGAGCTCAGTGAATATTTGTTGAAAAAGTTAATTTTTGTAATTATCTGATTAGTGAGTTATCTTGATAGCTTATTTTTTCACTGGTTATAGGAAAAGCATATAGCAATTTTAGAGATGGAAAAAACTCAGAAAATATTTATGCAGTATTAACAGCTTTAGTTTCCTGGTTTCGTGGTCATATGGCTGACTTCTGATCCTGATTTCCCATTCTGACTTCATAGCATCTTGCTATGTGTACCAGTCTACTAGAAGCAATCTGTTGGGTTTAGGTATTGAGCCCTCCACCCCCCACAGAGGCAAAAGGAATAATCTGTTCACCAAATGTGAGAGAATGTACACATTGTAGAAATTGAAATTTTTTAAAACCCAGAAATACATGGGATATTTTTTCACACATCAGCCTTAATGGCTCTGAGTTTCTCCCTTTCTAAATGTTAATATCTATAAAGAAGGAGTTTGGGAAACTTTCAGGGAATAGAATGATTGGTATCAGCTCTTCAGTTTTGGGAATTTGATCCAATGTGAAAATCTTCATCTATAGCTAGAAAAAATGTATATAAATATATATATTTTTAAGAGACAAGGTCTTGCTCTGTCATCCAGGCTGGAGTATAGTGATACAATATAACGCACTGTAACTTTGAACTCCTGGGTTCAAGCTATCCCCCAACCTCAGCCTTCCAAGTAGCTAGGACTACAGGCATGCACCACCATTCCCAACTAATTTTTAAATTTTTTTGTGGACATGAGGTCTCACTATTTAGCCCAGGCTGGTCTCGAAGCAGTCTTCCTGTCTTGGCTTCCCAAAGTGCTGGGATTATAGGCATCAGCCACTATGTCTGGCCTATAGATAGAAAATATTTTAATGTCTAATACTAGTTTAAAGTTTAGGGAATGGAAACTGATACTAAATTTCCAGTTTTTAGTTAATGGTCCAGTTTAGAAGTATCTGGAAATAATTGCCATCTAAGGGGATATGCTTATGTAAATAGAGTTGGTGACCTTAATTAATTAGCTGGCCATTGTTAGGGTGAGTGCTTTTCGTACACTAAAGCTCTGCCTGTCACTTCTACAAGCCTTTTTGGAGCAACACATGGTAGCTCACACCTGTAATCTTAGCACTTTGGGAGGTGGAGGTGGGAAGATCGCTTGAGCCCAGGAGTTTGAGAACAGCCTGGACAACAGCAAGACCCTGTTTCTTTAAAAAAAAAAAAAAAAAAAAAAAATTAGCTGGGATCATGGCACATGCCTATAGTCCCAGCTGAGCTAAGGGGATTGGTTGAACCCAGGAGTTTGAGACTGCAGTGAGCTATGATTGTGCCACTGCAGTCCAGCCTGGGCAACAGAGCAAGACCCTGTCTCTTGAAAAAAGAAAAGCCTTTATTTTTTTTTCCTTGTGAGACAGAGTCTCACTCTGTTGCCCGGGCTAGAGTGCCGTGATGTCAGCCTCACTCACAGCAACCTCAGACTCTTGGGCTCAAGCAATCCTTCTGCCTCAGCAGGGGGTCTCAAAAATGCATTTTGAGAAACAGCCCTGCGCGTCCAACTGCAGAACAGTGGTGCCTGACACAGGGCGAGGGAAGCCACTGCACACAGTGCAGGCCGCGTCTAGCAGCGGGCTGCAGCCTAACAGTGCTATGTATCAGTGAAGTTATCCTTGTTAGGGAGATCAGTAGTTCTTCCCAGCGGCAGAAACTGCACTCCAAACCACTTTCTATGGCCCTAGGGTAGAGGACAACTGCAGCTGAAGTAAGAGGTTCAGAATTCCATTCTATACAGGAACTTAAAACTCAGTGGTTTATTATAGGTTTAAGAGAACCAGAATGACATGAGACCCTGGGTGTGGGGAGGAAAAATTAACACTGTGACTTGAAAAGAATGAAAAGATCATTCTCCCACCTTCCACTCCTAATTCACTTAAAAGATCAGCATTTCAGGTAAATATACTAAGTTGCATAAAATTAAAACCTATGTGACTAAGTCAGTCCCAGCTGAAAGGAATGGGCTCAGAAAGGCTTTTCTAGGCCAGGCGCGGTGGCTCACAGCTATAATCCTAGCACTCTGGGAGGCCAAGGCGGGTGGATCACTCGAGGTCAGCGTTCGAGACCAGCCTGAGCAAGAGCAAGACCCCCGTCTCTATTAAAAATAGAGAGAAATTATCTGGCCAACTAAAAATATATAGAAAAAAATTAGCCGGGCATGGTGGCACATGCCTGTAGTCCCAGCAACTCGGGAGGCTGAGGCAGAAGGATTGCTTGAGCCCAGGAGTCTGAGGTTGCTGTGTGCGAGGCTGACATCATGGCACTCTAGCCCAGTTCATACTCATCTGATGTATCATTTCTTAAATATGTCTCTTGTAGGGACCATATTGCTTTATGATTTTTTAACCCACCATAAAATCTTTGGCCTAATTTCTTTTTAAATTGGCAAGTTCAACTTGTTTACATTATTGTAATTCTTTTTTTTTTTTTTTTTTGAGACAGGGTCCTGCTCTGTCTCCCAGGCTAGAGTGCCGTGGCATCATCATAGCTCACAGCAACCTCCAACTCCTGGGCTCAAGTGGTCCTCCTGCCACAGGCTCTGGAGTAGCTGGGACTATAGATTCACGCCACCATGCCCAGCTAATTTTTCTATTTTTTGTAGAGATGGGGTCTCGTTCTAGCTCAAGCTGGTCGTGAACTTCTGGCCTGAAATGATCCTCCTGCATCGGCCCCTGTTGTAATTACTCTAATTGGGCTTGCTTTTGGTCCTTTTCCCCCTTTCCTGCCTTTCATTGCATAGGCTGTATTTTTTTCTATTATTGTTCTTATGCTGGTTGTCCTTTAGACCCATTCCTGTTTATTTCTGCATATTGGTTACACTTAAAGTAGCTTTTTCTTCCCCCACATATGAGAGATACTCTAGTGCACTCTTATGTTCTCTGGGTGTGTGTCCTGACTCCCCATCCCCAATGAATGTATTGCTAGTATTTTAGGTCAGAGTTTTGTTCGATATGAAGGCATTTGACTACTTTTACTTTGTCTCTCTCTTTTTCTTTTTCTTTTCAATATTCCTCCAAGATTGTGCTTAGTGGGCTTTATATGACATTCTGAGGCTTTGTGTTCTTGGGAATATTTTTGCCTAACATATTGGAATGATATTTTGTCTGGATGGAAAATTCTAAATGTAAAGTTCTTTTAATTCAAGACTTAAAATAGAGGTAACAATCCTTTACCTGGAATTCCAAAATCAAAAAAAGATCTGAAAACCAAAAGACTTCTTGTAACTCATTTGGCAACAAAACCCAACAAGCTGACATGAGGCTGTTTATGGCTCATTTGGCAGAAGAACCCAACCTGAACTGACATGAGGGTATTTATGGCTTTTATCCATCTCATTTAGTGTGAGTATTTACACATTTTGCTTCAAAATATTAATGAGTTCAATTATGGGTTAGTGCCTTAGACACTGCTCTGGATGCTACATAATATATGATATATACCATATTACTTTTGTAACATCTGAAAAATTTTTGTCTTAGTTTGTTTTGTCTGTCTGTAACAGAACACCACAGACTGGGTAGTTTATAATGAATCAGAAGTTTATTGGCTCACAGTTCTGGAGGATAGGAAGTCCAAGAGCGAGAGGCTGGTATCTCGCTGGGCAGAGAAAGCGAGGCAGTGGGGGAACTCGCCCCTTTATAATGAACCCTTCCTGATGGACGCACTCTCAGTGCAGGGCCAGCATGAATCCGTCCCTGAGGGCTGATCGCGAGTCCCGATACTGTTGCATTGGATATTGAGTTTCCAACACATGCTTTTTGGAGGATACATTCAAGCTATAGCAATTTTAAATTCTGAAAAAAACCCTTGCCTCAAGAAGTACGGATTGTGAATTTGGGTTACTCCATCTTGTATCCAGTGTTACTTACTGCGATATATATTAATCTTATTCTTTTGCTTTGGCGTTGGTCTATTCTTTTCTTTCAGTGTTTTCGAATTTTTTCTGTGGTGAACTTAAATTTTCTAGGAATAGTTTCCTCTGTTATTTGGCTCTTTGAGCCCTTATAATATTGACTTCTTTTATCTTTAATTCTGGGAAAGTTACCCCCATTATTTCTTGAAATGCTTTATTTCTTCCCTCCTTCTGAAACTCCGATTATCTGGATATTGTCTCTTTTTCATGCTCAATATTTCTACTTGATTCTTTTTCGTTGTTTCTTGTTTCATTTGGTAGTGTTTACATCTCTCATTGACTTCTTAGGGCTGTATTCTTGGATCCTCCATTCCAATAATTCTGCTTCAGATGGCATAAATTGTTTAGTGTGTTGTCTTTCTTTTACAGTAGTTTTATGCTCCACATGTATCTGTTTGTCTATGTCCCTTGGGGGGGGCATTAGTTACTTACTCTAATGTCTATTGGAATTTGTGTCAGTCCAGGTGAGTTTAAGGAGAGGAAAGGCTTGAGTCTCAGGTCAGCCAGCCGCCTGGCGCCGCTGAAGTGCTGTTGAGTCTCCTCTTGGCTGATGCTGCATCAGGCAACTTCTGATGAGGGTTTGCTTCTTACACTCTCAGAATGAGTAATATCGGGAAGAGGCAGTGTCCTTAGATCCTAACTCCCTCTCGGCTCCGTACCCCTGGCCCTTGCTGTGGGAGCACGAGTGGGGGCAGGAAGGGTGAGCGCCGAGCGGCACTGTACCTGTTTCCACAGCTTCCCCCACGGGGCTTTTGTGCTGTCTGCATTTTATCTTGCTGCCAAAGACATCTAGGCTGTTGCTGCTAATTTCTGTGGTGAAGGGACAATCAAGGAGAGGCAAGGGCAGAATTCAAAAAAGCTTTTAGCTAATCTGTCTTTTAACTCCGACCTCTGCTGCCCTTTGCTTCTGGTCACCAGTTTCCTCTCAGATAAGTTCAGTACAGCTTCTGGTATCTCCAGCAGTTTCTGTTTGTTTTTGTTGCTGCTGCTGTTACTGTTCCTGGAATCTGGATTTACTTCCATGTTTTTTCCTTCCCAGGGTTGATTCTGTTGGGACCAGAAGCTCGTGACAGTTTGCAATCTTGATAGGAATTGGATGACCTCATTTGGGCCAATAAGGATAGTTACACAAAGATTTCCTCAAAAACATGAAAATCTTTAGTTAAAAAGTGTATACAGACTAAATGAAAATAATCATGTACGGGCTCCTGTTATCTATTGCCATGTAACAAACTATCTTACAACTTAGTGGTTTTAGGCCGGGCGCGGTGGCTCACGCCTGTAATCCTAGCACTCTGGGAGGCCGAGGCGGGTGGATCGCTCGAGGTCAGGAGTTTGAGACCAGCCTGAGCAAGAGTGAGACCCCGTCTCTACTAAAAATAGAAAGACATTATATGAACAACTAAAAATCTATATAGAAAAAATTAGCCGGGCATAGTGGCGCATGCCTGTAGTCCCAGCTACTCGGGAGGCTGAGGCAGTAGGATCGCTTAAGCCGAGGAGTCTGAGGTTGCTGTGAGCTAAGCTGACGCCACGGCACTCACCCTAGCCTGGGCAACAAAGTGAGACTCTGTCTCAACAAAAAAAAAAAAAAAAAAAAAAAGAACTTAGTGGTTTTAACGAGCAATTGTTTTATTAATAATTTACCTCTCATTTTTTTTTTTTTTTTTTTTTTTTTTGAGACAGAGTCTCGCTCTGTTGCCCGGGCTAGAGTGAGTGCCGTGTCATCAGCCTAGCTCACAGCAACCTCAAACTCCTGGGCTCAAGCGATCCTCCTGCCTCAGCCTCCCGAGTAGCTGGGACTACAGGCATGTGCCACCATGCCCGGCTAATTTTTTGTATATATATGTTTTAGTTGGCCAGATAATTTCTTTCTATTTTTAGTAGAGACGGGGTCTCACTCTTGCTCAGGCTGGTCTCGAACTCCTGACCTCGAGCGATCCACCCGTCTCGGCCTCCCAGAGTACTAGGATTACAGGCGTGAGCCACCGCACCCGGCCTTACCTCTCATTTTTGAAGGTCTGGAATTTGAGCAGGTATTGGTACTTCTTCTTTTATTTATTTATTTATTTATTTTTGAGACAGAGTCTCACTCTGTTGCCCGGGCTAGAGTGCCGTGGCATCAACCTAGCTCACAGCAACCTCAGACTCCTGAGCTTAAGCAATCCTCCTGCCTCACCTCCCGAGTATATGAGACTGCAGGCATGCGCCACCATGCCCGGCTAATTTTTCTATTTTTTTCTAGAGACAGGGTTCCACTCATGCTCGGGCTGGTCTTGAACTTCTGAGCACAAGTAATCCTCTTGCCTTAGCCTTCCAAAGTGCTAGGTTTATAGGCATGCGCCCAGTCTCATATTCGTTTAGTAAAGTTGTAAAATTTTATTATGTAAGTTTGCATATTTCTTGTTAGATTTGTTCTAGGTATTTTATGGATTTTTTTTTCTATTTGAAGTCCTATTGTTATATTTTCCTAACTGATTAATATATAGGAACCTAATAATTTTTTTATGCTAATTTTTAATCCAAACACCATACTGAACACTTGAATTCGTTTTTTAAATTTTATTTTTGTTATTATCATTTTCTTTTTTGTGATGGGATTTTGCTATGTTGCCCAGGCTGGTCTTCAAACACCTGGATGCAGGTGATCCTCCGTCCTCAGCCTCCTTAGTAGCTGGGACTACAGGCGTGCACTGCTGGGCCTGGTTTTCAGTTAGTTTGATAGTTGAAATGCTTATATCTTCTAAACATCTCCAAATAGTGGCATTTTTTTAGTTGTTTGCCGATATTTAAACTGTTTATCCTTTTGGACTCTTAACTGAATTAAACTAAGACCTCTAGTATAATCTTGAATACTGCTAGTGTTGGCTGAATATCCCTGCTTACCCTGACTTTTTATAATCGACGATGTTATCAAAGATTACATTTTTCAACAGTGTTTTAAAAGATTGTGGAACACTTGAGTCCTATTGCCATATTAAGTATGCCTTGTAATTTTTTGTTGAACATGATGATATACTGGGTAAAAGGCGCCATGGTAAATACGCATTTGTTGTGAGGTTTTATGTTTATCTGGTTGGGGTTTAGGCCGTTTTACTATTTACTTTCACTATTTACTATTTACTAGCTTTAGGTGTTGGAGGATAAAGTTTCCTCTTGTGCCCTTATGTTTGTCCTCTCTTGTCTTTGAGTTTGAGACTAAGAAGGCGCTTGTTTCTTTGTCATCCTGTTATGTGGGAGCCCTGTAAGTGTGTGGCAAGGTGTGGGGGGAGGGGAGACATTAGATAGTGCTGTGGTTAGTTCTCAGGTTTTCAGTGAGTCTGTGCCCCTGGCTGTGACCTACACAAAAGTGCTTCTCAGTTTTGTTTTGTTTCTACCCCCAAGTGAGACAAAAAGGCTGGAGCAGACTGGAGTGGGATATTTATTTCCCCTCCCCCAACTAGGTTAGTTTTTGGTGAAACCCGGTTGGTTAGGCTCCGGTGAAAGTTTCTCTCGAGGGCCAGCCTTACTAGGAGAACAGAATGCGCTGGTGTGTTGCACCATGGCTGCCTTCCCTCCCTTTGCTGAGGCACAGGAGACTTTCTCTGACCTTCACTGTGGGAACCTGGTAGGACGGTTCCTGGAGGTGAAACCCACAGACGTGTGGGGGCCTGCCTAAGACCAGGCACCCCTGGAGTCCCTAACTCTTAAACTTGTCTACGCTGAGCCTCCAGCTAGTCATAAATTACAGTTTAGATTTTCCTGCCATGGTACTGGGTCCTGCAGAGTTTCTGCTTGTGGGTTTCTGTTCTGGCTGAGTTGTGGTTCTCTGTGTCTGCCTGCCTGTCTCTCTCATTTGGGGAGCAGCAGTTTTCCGTGTACCCTCATTTCTCCAGTGGATCTGAGATGTTGGGTTTTCCATTTGTTCAGCCTTTTTCTTGTTCTGTGGATGGGAATGATGACTTCTAAGCTCCTTACAGATCGGAAACCAGAAGTCAGATTGCCATATTTTTTCAAGATTGATTGATTGATTGCCAGTATTCACATTATAATAAAGTGACTTTATTCAGGCATGTTTTAAAGGTATACTTATCAATAGCTAAAGTAGAAAGGCACAGATTAGAAATTTAAGTAACAGGAACATGAAGCCTTAGAGTTGCAAGAATGAAACATCAGAAATACATTTTCTTTTCTTTTCTTTTTTTTTTTTTTTTGAGACAGAGTCTCACTTTGTTGCCCAGGCTAGAGTGAGTGCCGTGGGGTCAGCTTAGCTCACAGCAACCTCAGACTCCTTGGCTTAAGTGATCCTACTGCCTCAGCCCCCCGAGTAGCTGGGACTACAGGCATGTGCCACTATGCCCGGCTAATTTTTCTATATATATTGTTAGTTGTCCGTATAATTTCTTTCTATTTTTAGTAGAGACGGGGTCTCACTCTTGCTCAGGCTGGTCTCGAACTCCTGACCTTGAGCGATCCACCCGCCTCGGCCTCCCAGAGTGCTAGGATTACAGGCGTGAGCCACCGTGCCCGGCCCAGAAATACATTTTCTGCTGAGGATTTGCAACTTGTTTTTTTTTTGCATACAATATTTAACATGTCAGCATTGTGTTGTTTAATAAATACATGTTTATGTGAAATATTCCACAGAAACTCCATGGTCATCTGATTTCTTAACCTTTTGGCCTGAAGGGCCTGTGGTCATCATAGTGGAATAATAGCTTGCTTGTTGGCATCAGGAAACAGATTTAAAGAAAGCATTAATAATTTTATGTCTCTTTACATTCTGCAAAAATATCCTTAATGTTCTACTGGACTGTAGCAAGACTGCCTTATCTGAAAGCTGCTTGGTCATCTCTGAAATTATCTTTTCTAAAGTATTTATTGAAATAAAATGCTGCGTGCCAATTCTCCCACTTGTTCTTCTATCACCCCTGCTCTTGCACATTCCATGTGTGAAAAAGGAACAACCCGATATTGGGAAGAAAATAGAATGCATTTTTCTCAGTAGTAGCATAAGAATCCTTTTTCTCTTCCTACTCCTTCATTTTAATACAGTACAATACAGAGTATAATAAGGTCCCAATGTTTTGAGCCATGGAAATCTGAAACTTTTTAACTGACTGTAAGTGCTGGAGTTGCTGTTGCTAGATGCAGCAAAGGTTATGGATTTTAAATTGGGTGGTTGCTGCCTTGCAATTTAGTTTAAAACAAAAGAGAAAGATCTGTTAGCTGTTTACAGAACTGTAGTGGATTCTTTACCTACTTACTGTTGTGCATCACAGTGCTGGTGAACTTCTAAGGTGAGCTTAAAAACAATGAACACTGATTTACAGGGGAAAAAAACGCCACTTTTCTGTTTATATTATCTGCCTTCCCATCTAATGTTTCCCCACATGGCTCTGATATTTTGTGATACTGTTTGTCTCTGAAATGTATCACTTTAGACATATATGCAGTTACCAGGCATCTGTACAATTAATAACACTCTGGTATTTCTATAATGAGCCAGGTACTGATGAAATAATAATAAAACAGACATCATTTCTCCCCTCCTGGCTCTCACTCTAGTGGAGAAGATATTTACTGTACAAATGTGTATGTGATATCAGGGGATGATAACTGCTCTGTGGAAAAAGAAGATAGAGAATGACAAAAGCAATCCATGTAACCAAAATGTCTGTACCCCTGTAGTATTCTGAAATGAAATAAAAACAAGGAAGATAGAGAATGTGGGAGGAATGGAGATGTTAATTTAAATAAGGTGTTCAGGGAAGGCATCAGTGAGGGAAACACAGGCAAGGGTTTAAGGGCGTCAGCCACAAAGCTGCGGAGGGCGGAGCATTTTCATCAGGGATCAGGAAGTGCCAAGCTGTGTGTGCGAGAGGAACACTGAAGAAGGCAGAGTGGCTGCGAGCCGCGGGGCCAGGGATGGGAGTGAGGCCAGAGAGGTGACCAAAGGCAGTTCATGTTTGGCCTTCCAGGTCATGGAACGTCTTTGGTTTTTATTCTTTTTATCATTGAATGGTTTTGACTAAAAATGAAGAGGAAGGACATGCAGTTTTTCTAGGGGTTGGCTCACCATGCGTCCGACTGAGAACCAGCACTGACTGGCCACGCTGTCCCCTCTGGCCACGCGAGCCACCTTACTGCTTCCGCACACTCCCCCGGGACCCCTCAGCTGTCTGGAATGGAGTGTAGAGCACGTTCTGCAATAAGGTTGTTTATTCTTGGTGGCGGCTTTTCTTTCTGCCATTTATTGTTCTGCTGTACAGTTTTAACGTGTAATAGCGGGGTGTGCAAATGTGTGCTGGTGCCGGTGGAGGACCTGCCCTGGTGAAGCAAAGGAAGAGCGCTGTGCTCACTGTGTGGACAGCTCGAGTTTTCTTCAGGGGAAGCGACTGAGGAAACGGAGGGGGACGGATCAGTAGAGAGCTGGGGTTGCTGTAAGACCGTTAGACATTCTGGAAACATCAGAGCCATTAGTGCAGCCCGAGGGGATTAACCAACAATTCTATGACAGGTGGCCAGAGAAACTGTAACTGGGGCGTTCCCTGATTTCAGGGATTTGTGTAAAGCAGAGGAGCGACTGGTCAGTGCGCTGTGTCTCCGTAGCGCTGTGCTGAAGGCGCCCCGGACGGCGCAGGCTTGCTCAGCACCTCCACTTTCAGGAACCACGTTCCACACCCTAAGTGAGGCGTGAGTGTAATAGAAATGTCTTTTTGTCTTTTTCTGAAAACACAAATGTGCATGTTCTTGATTTGTTTAATTTCACACAAAACCACATTCTATAACCAGTCATCTCAAAACAAATAAATGAGTTCACTTAATAAAAATAGAAAATTATCAGTTGAGAAATGAAAAAGAACCGTACTTTCTAGAAAGGCATCTTAGAGGACCGATTGAAATGTTTTACCTGTACTGTTAAACCTAGAAGTTCCAAAGGCCATTTAATATGCTGGAACTGTCTCTGCTGCCTTAGGAGTGGCCACCGTGTTTTGTTGCAGACAAGTCCCTTTGGGGTGGAGTAGATGGTATTCCTTGTGGATTACACCTCTGCAGCTCCTTTAACATAACTGTGAAGAAAGTTCAAATTTGGCCATATGTACTTGAAAACAAACTAGAAAGTCTCTTGGCAAAGCAGTGGAGCAGACAGGTTTTGGTGTGCCCACCCTGTTGTTTGTGTCCTTAACCAGCTCGGAGCTGTCCGTTGGTGATCTAATGTCCACAGCATTCAGTGTGAGTTCAATATGGGGAAGGGGGTAAGAAGTTAGTAGAAAGCCTTTTATTTTTTGAAATCATAATGTCTTTGTAGGTTTGTAAGTGTCAGGGGAAATTTTGCTTTAATGCTTTTCTTAAATTGATCTTTATTCAGTTCAGATTGGAGTTTTTAAACTACATACCTCAAAATGAAGCAAGTCGTTTTTTTGTTTGTTTTGTTTTGAGACAATCTCACTCTGCTGCCTGGGCTACAGTGCCGTGGCGTCAGCCTAGCTCACAGCAACCTCCAACTCCTGGGCTCACGGGATCCTCCTGCCTCAGTCTCCCGGGTAGCTGGGACTACAGACATGGGCCACCATGCCCGGCTAATTTTTTCTATTTTTAGTTGTTTGGCTAATTTATTTCTATTTTTAGTAGAGATGGGGTCTCGCTCTTGCTCAGGCTGGTGTCAAACTCCTGAGCTCAAGCAGTCCTCCCACCTCGGCCTCCCAGAGTGCTAGGATTACAGGAGTGAGCCACTGCACCCGGCCAAAGTGAGTCATTTCTTAGCAAACATGAGGTTGTTGCAATTTTTAGTTACTTAAAATGTGACATCAGATAAAGTAATCAATAATATTTAAAAGAAAAGATTTAATTCCTTTTGAAACTTTTATACAAAAAAAATAAAACTTATGTAATGATGCACACCAGTAAACAGGTATAAGCCACCACCCAACACAGATGTCCTAGTGGTGGACAGTTTAGTTTCTAGTTTTTAGTTTTTTCTGTTACAAACTATGCTGTAAATTCTTGTACCTATATCTTAGTACCCCCCTGACTTTTAGTATCCTTGTTTCTCTAACATATATCTAGACGTAGAATTCTCAGTTGTGAGGTGTGGGCATGACCAATTGTACAAGATAGTGCCACATTATTTTCCAAAGTGATAATTGCTCCCACGTCACTGTGTGTAAGTTCCACTTTCACATCTTCATCAATGCTTGATTTTTTCCGACATTTAAATTTTTGCTAATCTGATGGGTAAAATGGGATTTCATGGACTTGTTCTTTTCTGATTGCTAAGAGGTTAGGCATTTCTTTATGTGCTTAATTGCTTGGTATGGTTTCTTCTGTGAAAGACATGCTTGTTCGTGTCTTTTGCACATTTTTCTGTTTTTTCATAAGCCTCCCTTTATGTTCTGAAAACAAATTCTTTGTTGGTTATATGTGTTAAAACATACTTAACTAACATCTTCTTGGCATATGTTTTTGTGTTTAAGAATAATTTCTTACACTCGGTAATAAAGATTTCATCCAGATTTACTTGTAAAAGTTGAAAAATCTTGCCTTTTACATAGAAGACTGAAATTGATTTTTGAAGAAGGGATTTAATTGCATTTATTTTCTATATGGAGAACCCTCTGTTCCACAACTACTTACTGAGTAGTCTTTCCTTTCACCACTGGTGTGCAGTATATAATAGTGTACCAGGCTCCCATACATGATGTGTTCGATTATAGACTGTATTAGCCCACTGGTTCATCATCGTGCCAACTCCACAGTGTCTTCTGCAGTTTGCTTTATAGTGTCCTGATACCTGGGAGGGCAGGTCCCTTTCTTTTTGTTCTTCTTTTGTAATGTTTTAGCCATTCTTAAAATTTATATGGCCACTCTGTATAAATATTTATACAGAATATAAAATTTATATTTATATATTATATTTACACGGAATGGCCATGTAAATTTTCAAATTAGTTTGTTAAGTTTTCCAAAAGCCCTGTTGGACTTTGGATTAGACTTGCACTAAATCTATAGATATGAGTATTCCTATTTATGAAGCTAGTGTATGTCTTCATTGTTTAGTTATTTCCATAAAGGCTTTTAAAAAACTTTGTACTAATGAAAACTTTTAAACATATTCAAAAGTAGACAGTAGTATAATGAGCCCCACGTATCCATCTCTCAGCTTCAACAATTTCAATTCTTATCTTTACTTTATTCTACCCACTCTCTTCCTTTCCTCTATTATTTTGAAGGCAAATCTGAGGCATATCAGTTTATCCATAATTATTTCAATATGTATCCCTAAAAAGACTTAACCACAACACCATTATGATATAAAAAATTGATAATTTAAAAGGGTTTATTTACACATAAATGTACATATGATAATTGTGAAGCAAATGTATTGTGAAGCAAATATTACTCAAGGTAAGAAATAGGACATTGTCAGCACCCCAGAAGCCTCCTGTGTCCTTTCCAATTACATACGTTCCTGTTCCAACATCTGGTGGAATTGCTACCCTGATTTTTGTGGTAATTACTTCCTTCCATGATTTTTACCATCTATATATGTATCCCTAAAGAATACAGTTTAGCTTGCCTATTTTGACTTTAAATGGAGTCATAACTGGAGGTGATCCTTCGTGTTTTCTTCTTTAATTCAATATTATATTTATTTATAAGATTGATCCATATTCATGTAGGCAGCTAAATTTCATGTTCATTTTTCTTTATTGTCTTGTTGTATGGCTGTACCATAATAGATTTATCCATTATAGTTTTTTTTTTTTTTTTTTTTTTTGAGACAGAGTCTCACTCTGTTGCCCAGGCTAGAGTGAGTGCCGTGGCGTCAGCCTAGCTCACAGCAACCTCAAACTCCTGGGCTCAAGCGATCCTCCTGTCTCAGCCTCCCGAGTAGCTGGGACTACAGGCATGCACCACCATGCCCGGCTAATTTTTTCTATATATATTTTTAGCTGTCCATATAATTTCTTTCTATTTTTAGAGGTGGGGTCTCGCTCTTGCTCAGGCTGGTCTCGAACTCCTGAGCTCAAACGATCCGCCCACCTCGGCCTCCCAGAGAGCTAGGATTACAGGCGTGAGCCACCGCGCCCGGCCTCATTATAGTTTTTTTATAATCTGGGTTGATACCCAATGCGACCATTAAGAACATTGCTCTTTTATGCATTTGTGTGTGTGTAGCCTGGTGAACATGTGCATGAGTTTCCCTAGGGCTGTGCCCCCCACGACCAGGTGGCAGAATAACGACCCCCCACCACCCAGTCTGTGGGAAAAATTGTCTTCCAGTAAACTTGGGAACTGGGGGGCTGCATGGCAGGAGATGAGCGACTTCATCATCTATGTTTACAGCCATTCCTCATGGCTCCCCACACCCCCCCTCTGAAAAATTATCTTCCATGAACCCGGTCTCTGGTGCTAAAAAGGGTTGGGGACCCCTGCTCTAGGGTATATACCTAGGAGTGAAATTATTGGCTCTAAAGTCTAAAGAGCTCACCTTGACCATGCAAGAGCAAATTGTTTCAAAGTTGATGTTATTCTTTTACATTCTCACCAGCAGTTTGAGTGTTCCATTATTTCGTATCTTCAGACTTTAAAATCTTTAGCAATTGGGGAAGAATGCAGTAGTGGTTCTTTAAGTTTAGCCTTGTATTGTCTTACATTTTAATATGAGAGTGAACAGGCTGGTCTGAAGGTAGTCAGTTATCTCGATTGATTGTTCACCGTCAGTTATAGACTGAATGCCTTGTTCTGTTCTTTCCCTCTTCTCACTACTGCACTTGTCTTAAAAAAAAAAAAAAAAAGAAAAAGAAAAGAAAAACCAAAAGAGAGAGTGAACAGTAAGCCTGACTTTTTTGACTAAGACATTATATACTATAACATCTTTTGTTTTTATGTTTATTTTCCAGTATGGTTAGGCATGAATCTAATTTGGCACATTCTCCTTATTCTGTTCCTAGTAACTCTTGTAGAAATCACATAGTAGCCACCAGGCATCTTTGTCACTCTATAATCATTATTACAGCTTAATTTTTTAAAAGATGAAAAATAAAAATGGAAGTTCTCGGTGGCTCACGCCTATAATCCTAGCACTCTGGGAGGCCGAGGTGGGCAGATTGTTTGAGCTCAGGAGTTGGAGACCAGCCTGAGCAAGAGCGAGACCCCATCTCTACTAAAAATAGAAAGAAATTATATGGACAGCTAAAAAAAATATATATATATATATAGAAAAAATTAGCCAGGCACAGTGGCACATGCCTGTAGTCCCAGCTACTCGGGAGACTCAGGCAGGAGGATCGCTCAAGCCTAGGAGTTTGAGGTTGCTGTGAGCTAGGCTGATGCCAGGGCACTCTAACCCAGGCAACAGAGTGAGACTCTGTCTAAAAAAAAAAAAAGGAAAAAGGAAGTTCTAGTATTTTCCTCTAACTTCCCAGTAGATCATTTCGATCCTCCCTCAGGCGAGCATATCCCACATTGCAAACCATAGATGACAGAAGTCAGAAGTTTAGAGCGCCCAGCCCCAAATCTTTAATTTTATGGCTTAAGTAAATTATAATTTTTAGAGACTCCAACATCCTTCTTTTCACTCAACTAGCTTACTTTATAGCTTACTTTAATTAGGAGGAACATAATGCTGTATTTAAGCCTAATGAAACAGATATCAGCAATATATGTTGAGTAGGGTAAGCATATAGTTTATCACCAAATCACTAGACTTTTGAGGATGAAAGAGAGTAATAGTAATGTTAATCATTCACCACAGCAATAGGTATAAATCTGGACTGTCCCGAGCAAATCCATGATATATGGCCACCATCATGTTGCATGAGTGTAGTTAAAACTAATATCTTGCACCTTCATGTCATGGGGTAGAATAAAGTAATGTTCCATTTATTTTAGGTAGAGCAAAGTTTTAATTTCTCCTTTGTTGAAATGAGGAAAATAGTTTTTAAATGCCTCTCATAAGTTTTCTCATTCTGTCTTTTTCCACCAAGGGAATCTTGGTCAGATGACAATCAGAAAAGATGGTTTAATCTATATAAGAACACCCTGCAAATTATAAAGTGTTCTAGTAACATAAGTTACATTCCATTATCAAGCCAGGAGGCAATGGAATAGGAAAGCTGAAGTTTATTTCTGCTTTTCTGACTTTGGTCTTAACTTTAAGGTTTCATTCTTTGAGTGGTCTTAGGTAATCCCCCAAGATGGATTCCCAAGTCCAAAGTGAAATACTTGATTAACATATGTTCCTTTCTACTAACATGAATGATAAATTCATTTTTTAAAAAACTTAGTTATCCACAAAGAATTAACAGATTCATAAGTAGATTTTCATGTACTTAAATTTCTTACGTATTAATACTTTGCTTAAACAATTTATACATTTAGTACTATATGATAATTCTTAAGGGCTTTAATTTCATTGCAGTGGTACCAATGGTATAACCTGCTTACTTAGGAAGAATAAATTATTTTTAAAAGTACAAGATGTAGATGTAACAATTTTTATAATCATACTTTTGGCTATAAAACAATATCTATTTTAAGTTGGGATTACATTTTAGTCCCTGTCTCATTAAATTAACTAGTTATGCATGAAAGCCAGTATAGTGTAGTATAGTATTTCTAAATTTCAGCTATTCATGTACCATCTTCACAATTTACCATAGCCCTATGTTACCTGTAATGTTATTCTGTATTTTTCTTTAAATGATTCTCCTTTTCACAAAAATTTAAGTGTGAAGAATAATTCACTCTTACATATAAGAAAGAAATATTACTTTCCATAAATAAAAAATATACGTAAGCATACACTAAATACATAACTGTTAAAGGTTAATGTTATTAATATTTATATATACCTCCCAAAGTTATCTCAAGTACTTCTAGTGTGTATCTGCCACACTTTCCAAAATACTAGTGTTAGCACATAGTAACTATACACAGACTGGATTCAAATCCTAATTCTTGTTAACTGTGGCTTGGCGCAATGAGTTTCTTAGATTCAGTTTTCTCATCTGTGAAGTCAAGTTGATGGTTTTACTCTCATAGCCTTCGTTATTGTACGGGCTAAATAATGCCAGTGAAGAGTGCCTGTCACATAGTAAGAGTGAAATAATTGCTAGTCCTTATTATTGCTTTTATTATCTTAATCCTCAGATATCTTTGTTATCTTACAGTAGTCATCCTAAACAAGACACATCACCCAAGAAAGACGGTTTAAAAAATGGTGATATAAATGTAGACTTTGATCAACTGAAAGTTGATGCTAAAAGTTAGTATAAAAATATATTATCTTTCATAGTTGCCAGAAAACAGTCAAGGTTTAAAATATCTCCAGTGTTTATTCATTACGTCAAAATAAATATTTTTAATTGACTACAATGGCATCATTCTGATTGTGAATGTTAAGTATGTTCTTATTTTTGCTTGACTTGTCTTTAAAGTCACCTAATGTATCCGATAATGCTGAATAATAATATGGACTTTTATTCTGCTTCATGTTTCCAATTTGAAAACTTTCTTTCTTGTGTCTAATTGTATCTCTGTAAATTGTGTACTTTTTTTAGTTTTCTCCTTTAAGAAAAGAGATTATGGTCATTCCAAAAAGATCGTTAATTTTAATGATATAAAGAGCTGCAGCACTACTTAGTCCTTTTAAAGAAGTTTTCTCTTATTCTGTGTATAAAGATAATGTCTTTTTTCCAATAAATAACGATTGAAAAATCAGAATACTAACAGTTTTAATAAACTGGGAATCAATATTAATTAAAGGGAAACTAGGAAGCTGATCACTCAAACTGAAAAGAATTTCTTATTTTGGGACTGCTGAAATCCCTTCTCACAGAAGCTTTATGCTTGGTTCTCTTATTTTGCTTAATATTCATCTTTAGATTTGTATATAAAACAAGTAATTATCATAGTGATTCATCATGCTTTTTAGATAACTTTTCAGAGGGTTAAACATTGTAGGTAATTCATAGCTCATTGTTTTCAATTTATGAGACTGTAGAAATTACCAAGAAATAAGTGAAGACTGATTTGATGCTAAAGAAAACCTGACAGGATTTGACTTCTCAGGAAGAGAAAGAAAATCAAATAGAACAAGATAGATGGAATCTGAAGTTTACACTAGGTTGGTTTAACAATTTACTGAGGAATCCTAACCTATTTGTAAAATAATACTTAATCTGCTTCTGTGTTGTGTTGGGTGCCTGAGCTGTTTTAATATTTTATTCCTGTTTGCGGCTTTTCTTTATATAAAATGAGAAATTGGCCAGTTGGAGGTTAACTTTTTAAAGAACAGAAAATTGCTAAAAGCTTAAACCCAAGATTTAGTTAGCAAGTAGATAAGCTGCATTCTTTTCCACTGAGCCCTCACTGGACACTTTCAGGTGCGGTTACCTGGGGAACAAAACCAACTTCTTAGCTTTCCTCAGGTAACCAGTACTAATCTATCAAATCAGTATTAGTGATGGAAACTCTTTGCTTTCCCTCACTTTAATAATTTCATCTATTTCAGGAGTATTTTCATCTTTAGATAGTCCTTAAATGCTTATAATAGTTAGAATAATCACAGGCACTAGAGAAAATTCTATCATTTCTTGTGATAGTTATGCTACCTCTCTTTATTTTTATCTGTATGTTTCTGTGGGTTTTTTAATTTTCCATATTAGCAATGGTTTTATTTTTTTCTGCCTGTATAAATAATGGCTAAGATTTTTAAATAAAATATGAAAATATAAGAAAATTAAAATTACCTGAAGTTTCTCCAACCTTCAGTAACCACTATCAATATTTTAGTGAGCATTTCAATGCATTTCTTTATGCATATATTAATACATATACACAACTCAAAATATTATATCATCTGATTTAATTGTAACTTTTTTTCTTTCCTTGCATTATTTTCCACCACATCACTTGTTACAAGACTGTGTGTTTTGCTTACTTGATGCTTGATTGATTACTGGGTTCACTGCCTTCCCACCCTTACATACTAGCTCAGCAAGATCAGGGATTTTGTTCACTGCCAAGTACAGCGTGCAGCCCATGGGGTATCCAGTAGATATTTTGTATCGAATTAGTGAAGGGTTAGGTGATGGGTGTAATGTATACCTTCTGACTCCTTTAGTGTACTATATCTCTTTACTTCTTTTTCACTGCAATATAAAAATGTAAAGTTAGGTAGTTTCACTATTTCTCTGTAGAATACATTTATAATCCAAAGAGATTAACAAATTAAGTGAAGTAAGTTAATGAAGAAGGTTAGGTATTGATTACCTAAAGATGAAAGACTCTGCCTGAATTCTAGCACCAATACTTAACAGATTTGTGACCTAAACTCCATGACCTCAGTATCATCATCTGTAAAATGGAAATAATATTAATAATAGCTCCCTCACGGGGTGGTTGGGAGAATCATGTGAGGTGATGTGTATATAAAGTGCTTAGCATGTTGCCTGGAGCAGAGCATTCGATAAGTGCTAGGCTACTCTTGTTACTATTATTACTTAATGAACACAATAAAATTTACAAATCTCCCATTATTATTTAAAAATTATTAAAACATAAGTAAAAGTACTCATGGATTCATTCAACAATATGTGTGGATCGCTCAAGGTCAGGAGTTCGAGACCAGCCTGAGCAAGAGCGAGACCCCGTCTCTACTAAAAATAGAAAAAAAATATATGGACAGCTAAAAATATATATATAGAAAAATTAGCCGGGCATAGTGGCGCATGCCTGTAGTCCCAGCTACTCGGGAGGCTGAGGCAGGAGGATCGCTTGAGCCCAGGAGTTTGAGGTTGCTGTGAGCTAGGCTGATGCCACGGCACTCACTCTAGCCTGGGCAACAAAGTGAGACTTTGTCTCAAAAAAAAAAAAAAAAAAACAAAAAAAAAAACAATATGTGTGTACTCCCTCTGTGCCAGGTATAGGATTCGCTAGTAATTCAAATCTCAATTTAGTGAATCTTTGATTTCAGACCAGGTTCCCTTCACAATATTGACTATGAGATGACAGTCTAAGAATTTTGAATTTTTTTGTCAAGCAAGAAAAAAAACTATCTATAATCCTAGTATTTGTGGTTTCCAAAATCATGCTGTCTAACTCAAGTAATTTGTCTGTTTTTTTCTTATGTGCTCTTAACATTATCACAAGCTATATAATACCTGCTGTTGATATTTGTCTGATTGAAAGATTTTCTTGGTGCGTTATTTCCCCAACAAAGGAATGTGTGTAAAGAGGTCTCTGAAACCACTAGCTCTAGCCAGCACTAACACTAAGGAGTTAAGATCCTGTGTACATCCAGTGTTCTCATAGCACTTCTCTCAACCAGGGACAAATAACAGACTTTTTTAGTCGTGATGTACAGTCAGCCCATGGGTTCTGTATTCATGGATTCAACCAACTTTCTTGTCATTATTTCCTAAACAATGCAGCATAACAACTATTTACATAGAATTTACATTGTATTAGGTATTGTGAATAATCTAGAGATAATTTAAGGTATATAGGAGGATGTGTGTGGAGTATATGCAAATACTATGCCATTTTATATAAAGGATTTGAGCATCCTCAGATCTTGGTATCTGCAGGGAGTCCTAGAACCAGTCCCTCAGGGATACCAAAGGACAGCTGTAACTGATTACTCCGTTTAGATGTAATTTATTCATTTGAGCTATGAGAGACTTAATATCAACTAATCCATACCCATTTATTTTTCAAGATGATATGATTAAGGCCCAGAAATCTTAACACTGTACTCCAGGCTTTTGGTCTTCGGTCTGGTCATGCTGATATTTGTTGATAACTTTTTGATAAGCTTTGCGATAGTAAAAAGAAACCATGAAATATTTAGCAAGTTTTCATTTTCTCTTAAACATCCCAATACAATGATGATCATTTCTGTGGTATATTCTGTTTTTCTACAAGCAGAAATGTACTCGGCCGGGCGCGGTGGCTCACGCCTGTAATCCTAGCACTCTGGGAGGCCGAGGCGGGTGGATCGCTCAAGGTCAGGAGATCGAGACCAGCCTGAGCAAGAGCGAGACCCCGTCTCTACTAAAAATAGAAAGAAATTATATGGACAACTAAAAACATATATAGAAAAAATTAGCCGGGCATAGTGGCGCATGCCTGTAGTCCCAGCTACTCGGGAGGCTGAGGCAGTAGAATTGCTTAAGCCCAGGAGTCTGAGGTTGCTGTGAGCTAAGCTGACCCCACGGCACTCACTCTAGCCTGGGCAACAAAGTGAGACTCTGTCAAAAAAAAAAAAAAAAAAAGAAATGTATGCTGAACACTTACAAAGAGATAAAGGTTATTTGGTACATGTTGGTGATCTCTGCCCTTCAGTATCTGAGGTATGCCAAGATTTCTTTTTGAACTTCATATTATTTCTCTTTTTTTAGGCTGATTGAAGGTCTCATTTCCAGAAATACCTAGTTTCTGAAATTTCAATTTATGATTCTTCTACTAATTACAGGTTTGTTTCCCAAATTCAGTCCAATGTGCATTACTGTGTGCCTGCTGCTCACTAGAGGTTCTGTACCAGACATCAGCCACAGTGGGGATAAAGTCAAAGGCCATTCCCACAGGAGGGTCCCAGGCTAGTATACGGGGCCATGTAGACAAATAGTTGCAGTCATTATAGACAAATAGCTGCAGTCATTAGTTCGTGCTGTTCTTAATCAGATCTTTCTTGGATTATACTTTGTAGCTTGTTACTAGTGGTATGTAGCAGACTTACTGACTTCCGTGTACTTTATCTTGTTACGCACTGTTTCACAGGGAATGTAGAGTGCCTTAGTTAAGGAGAACGGGCTCCAGAAAGAGATAACTTTGGCTCAATTCCCAGGTCTGTCAGCAACTTGATGAATAAATTTGGGCAATTTACTTAACGTTTTTGTACCTCAGCCTCCTCTTTGTCTATAAAGTGAGGTTGATAGTACTGTCATAGCGATGTTGTGAAACTACTATGAGTTAAGTATGTAAAGCACTAGGAGTAAAGCCGGGCACATAGTAGATGCTCAGAAAATTGTATTCTATTATTTCTGAGTTTAATTACTTTTCAGATGACACTTTTATACTTTAGGTAGATAGCTACATCATCTGTATATAATCTCTTCCAATCTGTCTGTTGCTACTTTTTATTTTGTGACATTGTCAGATCATTCAAATCACAATGGTGATGGAAATACCTTTACTGTCTGCTGATTAAAAATGATGGCTGTTCATTTCAGATATGAAAATCTTTATCAATTAAGAGAGAATCCTGTTTGTAGTTGGGGTTGAAATTTGTTAAAAAATAGGTGTTTAATTTTATTTAATGGAGTCACCTAAGAGTATACGCCTTCTAAATTTTACTCATTAATGTGGTATTAATACAGTTCATTAAAGTAGTATTATAATCCTAATAGTATTACCTGATGTGAAAGATTCTTTTAGCATCTTGTTGAATCCTTAAAACAAACTGTGGGGTTTTCTTAAGTATTATACATACTGTGTGGAAATTTAGAAAATACAATTAAATGCAAAAATACAAGGAGGTTATAAAAAATTATCCATAGTCCCATCATTTGAAAACAACCACTTTTCAGATTTGGTATGTATCCTTCCACTGACACTCTCTAGGTCTGGTGCTTTTATAGGAATAGCTCTTGCCTGACTTTCTCAATTATATGGTTAAAGTTCTGATTCGATGTTTCAACTTTTTTTGTTTTTTTGGTCTAAATATTTCCCCACAACAAGGCCATAAATATATTCTCTTAAATATTCTGGTAAATGTTTTAAATTTTGACTTTCACATTGCAAGCCTTTGAGTCATCTGGGGGTTATGTTTGAACATAGGAATTAATTTTAATTTTTTTAGTATAAATAGTCCCCAGATTGCTAATCCCTGCAACTTCATCATATATCAGCTTTGCAAATGTTTTACATTAAATTTTAATATAAAATTAATAGGAGATAATTCATGAGAAATGCTTAGTATCTTTTATTTCTCATCTTTAATTTGGTTTTTATTTAGTTATCCTAAATAAACATTCTTCCTGATTTCAAGCTAAATATATCAACCTTTTGTTTTTGTTTTTGTTTTTTTTTTTTTTTTGACAGAGTCTCACTCTGTTGCCTGGGCTAGAGTGCCATGGCGTCAGCCTAGCTCATAGCAACCTCCAACTCCTGGGCTCAAGCAATCCTCCTGCCTCAGCCTCCCGAGTAGCGGGGACTACAGGTATGTGCCACCATGCCCAGCTAATTTTTTCTATATATATTTTTTTAGCTGTCCATATAATTTCTTTCTATTTTCAGTAGAGACGGGAGTCTCGTTCAGGCTGGTCTCGAACTCCTGACCTTGAGCGATCCACCCGCCTTGGCCTCCCAGGGTGCTAGGATTACAGACGTGAACTACCTCGCCCGGCTTAGTATATCAACCTTTATAAGAGCATTTATTATTGTGAAAACTATATTTGAGCCAGTGATTACAAAATTAAGTTTGAGGTAATTTAAAGTCAATGAAAAACCTTTTGGTTTTCTGCTTTTCTATTTCAGATATGCATCTCTTGCTTTCCAAAAAAAAACAAAACCCCACAAAAAACAGTGATATAAAGATGGCTGTGAAGGAAATGAATGCTGCCAAAAAGGTGGGGGACTGCTGCTTTCCAGTCTTTTTTTCTTCTTTATTCTTGAATAGTGCTACTCTATAAGTAACTAATTATTATACTTTCATCACTTTTTATAGCTAATGTTATCTCATAATTAAAAAACCGGCCGGGCGCGGTGGCTCACGCCTGTAATCCTAGCACTCTGGGAGGCCGAGGTGGGCGGATCGTTTGAGCTAAGGAGTTCGAGACCAGCCTGAGCAAGAGCGAGACCCCATCTCTACTAAAAATAGAAAGAAATTATATGGACAGCTAAATATATATATAGAAAAAATTAGCCAGGCATGGTGGCTCATGCCTGTAGTCCCAGCTACTCGGGAGGCTGAGACAGGAGGATCCCTTGAGCTCAGGAGTTTGAGGTTGCTGTGAGCTAGGCTGATGCCATGGCACTCACTCTAGCCTGAGCAACAAAGTGAGACTCTGTCTCAAAAAAAAAAAAAAGAAAGAAAGAAAAAGAAAAACAAAAGAAAAAAACCATAAAAGGTAGTCATTTTTTTTTCTTTTTTTTTTTTTTTGAGACAGAGTCTCACTTTGTTGCTCAGGCTAGAGTGAGTGCCGTGGCATCAGCTTAGCTCACAGCAACCTCAGACTCCTCGGCTTAAGCGATCCTCCTGCCTCAGCCTCCCGAGTAGCTGGGACTACAGGCATGTGCCACTATGCCTGGCTAATTTTTCTATATATTTTTAGTTGTCCATATAATTTCTTTCTATTTTTAGTAGAGACGGGGTCTCGCTCTTGCTCAGGCTGGTCTCGAACTCCTGACCTTGAACGATCCACCCGCCTCGGCCTCCCAGAGTGCTAGGATTACAGGCGTGAGCCACCGCGCCCGGCCTCATTTTATTTTTTTATGCCCTCATCTGTACCTCAATGAGGTTTTAAACACGATGTGGAAAATGATGGAAGTTTGCTCTGCCTCCTGCTCATCCTGTGTGACTCTGGGAGAGCTACCTCACTCTCTGAGCTTTTTGTCTTAAAATGAGGATAATAGTTCTTACCTCAAATATTTAGAAGTTTAAATGAGCTTAATATGGAAAAATTCTCAGTACAATGTACTGAGGATGTACTCAGTAAGTACAGCTATTATCGTTGCTGTTACATACCAGTAATTTGGCTTTTTCTTGGAGAGCTCATTTTTTCTGTGGTTTCAACTATCACTTTAAACTATCACATCCCAATCTTTTCACTTATTTATTGACTAAAGAGTTATTACATACCAACTGTGTACATTATTCTAAGAACTGAGAAAGCAACAGTGAACAAAATAGACAAAAATCTGTGCTTTTATATGAAGCTTAAATCTAGTGGGAGAGATAATGGCAATAAGTAAAATGTAATATTCTGGTGTGACAGAGCTAATATTTTATGTATTTTGCCCTGACTTTTCATCTAGGATTTAAAGTCTGAGCCCTTCCTTTGTTGAATTTTTACAGGATTTACAGTGGTTTCGCACCATTTATAGTCTACTTGCATGGTTAATAGTAACTAATTGATCATTTTAATTTTATCTTTCACAAGTGAAGGAGGCTGCACTTTATATTACTGGTTCCTCCCCCCATAACCTGTGATACAATTCTGGGCATGTAGTTTGTGTTCATTACATACGGTATTTAGTAAATAAAATATAGAATATTTATAATTACTCTTCAGACCAGCCTTTATCAGGTGGGTTGATTAAAAGAATTAAGCTTTAATACCCTAACCCCAAAACATTCATTTTATTTAATGGGTTAACCCCTCTCCTTGGCATCTAGAATGGGTCTGATTATGTCCTCTGTCTTTGGGAGGGTTGAGAAAATAGTTACACCATTTGCTGTGTTCTGGGGTTCAGAGGAAGAATCCCAGTTGAGAAAGGCTGATTTAGACTCATAGACTTTATCATTACTATAAAAAATTATGTTGGACATGTTTTCTTAATACATAGCCCTGAACACCGCTGAAGTAAACTTACTTGGTATAAATAATCTTAAAGTAAAATTTTCAGAGCAGTTTATTTTATTTATAATTTTAAAATTTATTTTAATTGAATAAGCTGGATTATCACTATGTAATTGTGTTAAGAAAACTTTTAAAATGCTTATTTAGGGTGTCAAGAATTGTAAACAAATTGAATCTGCTAAATTATTACCTGATGCACCTGTTAGATTCATACCTCCAAATACTCTGAACTTGCGTTCACCAAGATCATGAAGTGACTGGCTGAACTACATCCAGAAGTCAGCAGGTAAGAACTAAAATTATATTTTAATTGGTTTTAAGCTTTTTATGTAAAAGCATAGTTCCATTCAATAACTTAGCTATAGTCAGATTGTGTTACTTTGGAAAAGACAAATGCTCATGTATGTTTTCACTTTGCATAGAGACCATACTATAGAAGCTCTTCAGGAAGTAAGAATAAATCCTAAAGGGTTTCTGAATGGCTTATCTGTTAATAGTATTGTGGAAATGACTTCATCCGTTCTGAAAAACTCCTTGTTTTTTTCCTAACTGGAAGCAGAGATCATACAACATATTCTTTTTTATTTAAATATTACTTTAAAATTTTAAGCTATTGATTTCTTTTTTCACATAAAATGAATATTAAATTACAAATAATAAAATATAAAATTTAAAAACAAACATATTACTATTAATATAAAACCATTTACCCCAAAATTGCTTGGTTTAACATTCGTCATCTCACAGTTTGCAGATTAAGATTCAAGGCTGGCTTAGCTGGGTAGTTTGCGTTCAGAGTCTTTCATGTTGCAGTAAAGAAGTTGGCCTGGACCGTAGTCATCCAGAGGCCACACTGAGCCTGGAGGGTCTCCTAAGACGGCTCATTCACATGGCTGTTGGCAAGAGGCCTCAATGCCTTACTGCATGGGCCTCTCCACACGACTCCTTGAATCCCTTTACATTGTGGCAGCTGGCCTCCCCTGAGCAAGAGAGCAAGGAGGAAGCTGCTCTGACCCACCCTCAGGAGTCACAGTCCATCATTTTGCCACATTCTATTAGATGAAGGTCACTACATGCAACTCATACTCAAGGGGAGGGAAATTTAACCCCACCTCTTAAAGAAAGGCATATCAAAGAATTTGTTTATATATTTTAAAATGACCACCAGTGAACATATACAATACCTTTTTACAACATAGGTGAGACTTCTGTTTCCAGTTATAGGTGTGTAGATGACTCAAGCCAACCGTCCACTGAGAACAACTAGAAAACCTGGATAAATATTAAAAAAAAAAAAATCTGCTTGAAGGCACTGATGAGCTATCTAGATAATGATGAATTACTGGATCAGGGTACAAAGAGAAGTCTCAAAGTATGCCCAGTGTTTGGGGGTACTTTCCCCCAGTATTATTTGCAGAGGGGAAGCTAGGAGGGCATGGGCCATTTTCATAGCATTGCAGCCAGGGGGATGGGTGTTGAGCCTAAGAATACTGAGTTGTAGAAATGCCCCCTGTATTTCTGGAGACAAGATTTGATTTCATAAGTCAAATAAGGCTTTGCCTTAAAGAAAAGATAAATGTGTTAGTTCAAAAATTAAAAAAGAGAAAAAAGAAGAAAAAAGAAAAAAAAAGGGGGGGTGGTAAACTTTCACTTTAAGCAAGAGCTCTCTGCTTGGCTCAAGCCAGCAGTTTTAAGCTTGGGAACCACTGCTTTCTAATGTAAACGATTCCCAGAAGCATGATCCACCCTTGAGAGAGGCTGATAAAAAAAAAAAAAAAAAAAAAAAAAAACTTAAAAAAAAAACCAAACTAAGATTTTAAAAAAGATGATCAAGTTATTGCTCAAATTCAACAGTGCTATATTAGAGCATAAGAAAAAATAGCTTCTCCTAAACAGTCTGTGTTTTCTTGTGTAAAATGTTAAAGAAAATGTTAATAAAACTTATGCAGATTTCATAAGTTTTATTATGAAACTTATGAACTACAAGATGTTGTGCAAAAAATGGTTAGTACGCCTGACTTGAAAAATCTAATGTTACATATATTGGCTTTTAATAATGCTAATTCAAAGTGTTAGTGGCTTTTACATCCGCCGCTCAATATTGCCAAACTTTTATTAATGACCAAAGACCTCAATTAGAAATTAAGTTAAATGGCAAATCTTTTGTTAGACTTACAGATACTGGAGCTGATGTTATAATTATTTCTAAAAGTTTTTGGCCAAAAGCTTGGCCTTTACAACAAGTTCCTACTGTTCTTACCGGAATAGGAACGATGACTGACATATTTCAAAGTGGACAAATTTTAAATTGTTCAGGCCCTGATGGACAGACAGCCACTTTAAAACCTTACGTGGCTAACATCACTATTAATTTGTGGGGAAGAGATTTGTTACAGCAGTGGGGAGCATACGTCAGTATACCTAATACATCTGCTAAACAGGTTATGCTAAATATGAATTATAACCCTTGTTTTGGTTTGGGTAAAAGGAGCCAAGGGGCTAAGACTTTCAAGGCACCAAAGGCACATACTTCTCAGCATGGTTTAGGCTATCCAAATTTTGGATAGCAGCCACTGCTACCATTATGCTCTGGCTTTAAATTGGATATCACAAAAGCCTATGTGGACAGCAGTGGCCACTAAAACAAAAAACAAACAAAAAAAAATTGGGTGCTCTTCAAATATTAGTAAAAGAACAATTACAAGCAGGACATATAGAGGAGTCCACCAGTCCGTGAAATTCTCCTATGTTTGTTATTAAAAAAGAAATCTGGCAAATGACAAATGTTAACTGATTTAAGAAAAGTCAATGCAATTATACAATCAATAATCAAGCCAAACTTTTGTTTCTCATTGTCCCACTTGTCAATTAATTAATCAGCCTAAATTTTCTGCAGGAGTTAATCCTTGAGGTCTCTCACCAAATAAATTATGACAAACGGATGTTACACATATTCCTGAATTTGGCAAGTTAGATGTTGTACATGTTACTGTAGATACTTATTCCGGTCTTATTATGGCTACTCCAGCCTCTGGAGAAACTGTTAGACATATGTTCTCACACTTACACTCCTGTTTTATATACATGGGAGTCCCAGCCACCATTGAAACTGACAATGGCCCTGCTTACACTAGTCATTCCTTTACAGCTTTTTGTATTACATGGGACATCAAACACGTTACTGGCATTCCTTATAATCCTCAAGGACAAGGCATTATAGAACGTACACATCAAACTTTAAAAAAACATGTTATTAAAACAAAAAGGGGGAGGTACACAGTCTCCCAAAGATAGAATAAATCAAGCCTCATTTACCTAAAATTTTTTGAATATTCATAAGGAAGATAAATTAACAGCAATAGAAAAGCATTGGAATAGGAGTCCACAATCAGACTCTTTCCCTCACCAGCCTATCTGGTGGAAAGATGATGGAGAAAATAAATGGAAAAAAGGATGTGCAAAGGTATGGTGGAGAGTTTTTGTTTGTGTTTTGACAGATGACAGACCAACAGTCTGGATTCCAAACAGAAGAATCAAACCCAGAGTGGAAACTCGAGGGGAAAAAGCGGAAGACACGTCAGGCACAGACCATGACGTGGGGACAGCTGAAGAGAACATACGAAGAAGCAGATGGGATATTGAACCAGACATCTGTACCTAAAACGTCTGTAAATCTTTTTCTTGCCGTGATCTGCGTGGTGAGCATGGTGGTAAGAGTGTCTGGCAACCAGACACATCACTATTGAGCATTCTAAAATTGCACCCACAGATATACCCCTTTGTAAGAAAGTAATAATTTCTGACCCTAAAACTTGGGTACAATGGGACAATTGTAGAGCTCACACGGGGCGCATTCTTGCTGGGTCCACATCTTATGGTGTTGTCCTAGACTGGAGTCCCTATGGACATCCTGCCTTCTCTCACAATTTTAAAAAGCTTCATTGGAATAAAACTGCCACCTCGATGTCTGTAAAAGACATTGACCTTAAAAGTCATATTACACGGCTCAATGATGGTAGGAGCTCTCCAGCTCCTCATATTTTAGATGGCCCTATTCATGATCAGTTGTGGAAAATATCAGCTGCTTTGCACCCTTTGCAGGCCTGGATTAGCACACACACTCTGGATACAAACAATAGCCGAGAATGGACTTTGAATTTAAATTCTACTCATTAAAGTTTGTGTTAGACTGCCTTACTTATTTATGATTGGACATGCTGTTTATAACGAACCTTCTTTCCTAGTGACCTGTGACAACTGTTCTCATTATACCTGTATTAACAATTCTATGAAGTTCAATCCTTATAAAGAAACACTTTATATTCTCAAAGCCAGAACAGGACTGTGGTTACCTGTTAAAATGAATAGAGTCTGGCAAGAAACACCAGCAATGTTCCTTTTGGACAAACTACTTAACCACATTCTTAAATGTACAAAAAGATTTATTGGTCTCTTAATAGCAGCTATTTTGGGAATCATTGCTGTCACTGCTTCTGGGGCCACTGCAGGTGTGGCTCTGCATCAGACTGTTCAGACCACTGAATTTGTTCAAAATTGGCACCACGATTTAAATCAATTATGGTCTACCCAAAATCAGATTGATTCTAAATTAGCTATTCAAGTGGCTGACTTACCACAAGCAGTCACCTTGTTGGGAGACCAGGTTAGAAGTCTACAAAAGCAACTTAGACTTCATTGCGATTGGAATATCACTCAATTTTGTGTTACACCTCATATATATAATCAAACTCGGTTTCCATGGGAAAACATCTACTTAACCAAGCAAATCTGACTGAAGAGATTGGAAACTTACAACAAGAAATATTAAGTATCTTCAGTCACAAACTTAAATTGCTCTCTGAAGCTGACATTATTAATGACATCTCTTCTGGTTTAGAGTCAGCTGATCCACTTTATCGTCTTAAGATCTATGGGAGTTCCACTGTTGTAACTTTTGGCATTATTTTAATCCTTTGCTTGTGTTTATTTATAGTCTGGAGAAAACTCCAAAGAAGACAAGAATCTGGAGACCAACGCCTCACTGTGATGGCTGTCCAACTCCATCAACTTTCTTAAAAAAAGGGGGAGATGTTGAGCCTAAGAATATTGAGTTACAGAAATGCCCCCTGTATTTCTGGAGACAAGATTTGATTTCAGAAGTCAAATAAGGCTTTGCCTTAAAGAAAAGATAAATGTGTTATTTGAAAAGCTGCCTCCTCCCAGGAGGGCGTCTCGCTGGTCAGTAGAAGCTGCACTTCAAAGAGACAGCTGTAAACTGGGCCTTTGGTTCTCACCTGTTTTGAAAGACAAGGCATGCCTTTTCCTTAGAACCAAAAGGTTGCCGGAGCTGACAGGTGGACCCCCAGAGATGAGAGCTGATCATATAGATACGCTAATGCCCAAGCCAGGCCCAGATGGTACCATGCAGTTCAAGTAATTAACACAAAGCACAGCCCATGTTGACTTCTGGGATCATCTCTGTCCCCAAGAACACAATCACCGGAGCCAAGATGTCCCTGTTTGTTGCAAAAGTAATAGCCTTATCATAAAACTTACAAGTTTGCCCCAAGATGATTTTATAACTCATTATTCCCCTAGTTGGAGTTAGTTAAAGGATCTGTAGTAGCCTTTTAGGAGACTTTGACCCTAAAGCAAACTGCCTGTTAGTATGCAAATCCTGTTGCCCTTGGCAATGGGGAGCCTGTAAGTACCCTATAAAATACCTGTGTGGATTTTCAGTCAGGGATATATTTGATGCGGGTGAAAATATATCCATCCGGATACATTCCTTTATTTATTTATTTTCTTTTTTTCTTTTTTTTTTTTTTTTTTTTTTTTTTTTTTTTTGCTATGTTCATAAAAGTTTATGTTTAAAGCATAAAAACTCTTACATTAGTATTTGGGTTACCCCAAAATCAACTATGACAATTTTCCCTATAAGTTGGAAAATTCAAGTAAAATAATATTGTTTTCATTTTAAAAGATATATTGAAACGGTGCTTTCGAAATGACAACTCTGTTAAAATTTAGAAAACCTTGACCAAAAAGATGTACTATGGACTGAACTTTCTGTACACTCTCAAGTCAGTATATTTATTTTCATAAACCTTTATAAACTATATCTTTGGCTCTGTGTATTATTATTGCCATTACTTTATCTTTTATTTCTGTTTCCTACTATATTTTTCATCCTTTGCGATGACCCCTGCCTGAGAGACCTGTTCTGAAGAAAAAAACCTCTTTGCAGGGAGCCTAGCTAACTCCCTGCAAACTGGCGTAGTCAACTTAGAGACCATGATCGAAATAAGGAGAAAAAAAATACCTCTTTGTGCGGAGCGTAGCTAACTCCCCGCAGATGGGGTCTTGGTAAACTCTCAGCATGGGAGTTCAGACCCCAGTGGGCTGTACTTGAGGAGAATAAGTTTGAACCCTAGAAATACATGTTCCCCAGAAGGGCTGTAACTCAGCTTCAGAATTTAGTCCCTAAATCAGATTGAGATGATCTTGGGTTATGAGTTCTGCCAGGCACCTGGAAGAAATGAAAGTAAGACTTCTCTGGAAGAAAATAATATCATTTTAGGCCTCCAATTATTTATGCCAACAATTTAGTATTTGTTAGCTTATTTTATAAATAAGAACATACAGTCAAAATCATGGCCAGTGGGCACCGTGGCTCACACCTGTAATCCCAGTGCTTCAGGAAGCTGAGGCAGAAGGATCCACTAGAGGCCAGGAATTTTGAGACCAGCATGGGCAACGTAGACAGACTCCATCTCTACAAAAAATGAGGAAGACATTTCAAAAGCTCGGGGAAAGCTAGGCCCCCCACACCAGTTAGCCCAGCTGTGGCTGCAAAGGACAAGTTCTTCAAGGAAATGCAAAGTGCCACTCCAGTGAACACATGAATGACAAAAAAGCAAAACAGCTTTATTGCTGATACAGAGAAAGTTTGTGTGCTCTGGCTAGATCACTCCAGCTACAACATTCCCTTAAGCCAAAATCTAATTTAGAGCAGGCTCCTCTCTTCAATTCCATAAAGACAGAGAGGTGAGGAAGCTGAAGAAGAAAAGGATGAAGCTAGCAGTTGGTGCATGAGGCTTAAGTAAAGAAGCCATCTCCTCCATAAATAGAAAATGACTAACATCCTAGGAGAATATGATTATTGGGATTTTGTTTTGACTAGAATTTCTGTCCCTCTGGGAGACCAAAATTTAGCCTGTTGCATATTTTGGAGCAATGTTTTTTAATAAATGTACTGCAAACCAGGTGTAATTCAACTCAATGAAAAAAACCAACTGAAATCTCAAGCTATTTTGAAACAGGAAGGGGAAAATTTGCAAATAGAAGTTTTTCCCAACTGAAAAAGAGAGGGCAAAACAAATGAACCCTTTGGAAGGTAGTAAAGAAGCTGTCACAATCCGAGTGCCAAGCAAGGTGATTGTCAGTCCTCAAATGCCATTGGTCTCTGCCTCCAAAAAAAACCCCAAATCATTTTATCTAAGTTATAATAGTCAAGCCTGTAAATAAATATTTTTATATTTCTGAAGCTCTTCCTCCCTACTAAAAGATGCTCAAAATTTAAAAAATCAAAATTTTTTTAGCTACTTTTGTCAGAAAGGTAAATATTTCATAAGGTGTCACCATGCATGTTGGCCCTCAGTTTATCACGCTGTAACACACCATCTCTCAGGTTTTGCCGTGACAGTAGGTAACAAGACTTCACAGACTCTCTTCAACACCTCCAAGCTCCCCTTTCTCCAAACACAAAAGGAAGAAGAAAACTACAAACCCCATCTGCCCGCCCTACAGTTCCTGGGAAGAGACGGTCCTCAAATTGTTCCTGCTTAGACCCCTGAAGCCTGGAGAAGGAGATGGGGACAGCTGTGCCAGCGGGCGAGGACGACGTCCAATACGGGGGAGGAAATTTGGCTGAGGGGACAGACGGGAGAAGGGACATGGAGAGGAGGGGTCAGTGGAGATAAAATGGTGAGGGGGGTGAGAAGAAAGAGCAAAAAAAAACAGGGAGAAAGGAGTGAGGATCACACAAGACAGAAAAAGATAAAGTGGAAGAGAAAAAGAAGGAAGGGTCGGGGTTAAAGGACGCAGAGACGGTGGCAAAGAGAACGCGGAAAAGGCTGTCACAGGGAGGAAGGGAGATTAAGGGGTGCCACCTAAAGGGCTTCACCCCAGCAGGTGAATGGGCTGCACGGGGAAGGGGGAACTGGAAACCCAGCGGGTGGCAACAAGGGGCTGTGGGCGAAGGCAGGAGCCTGAGGGGGACGCCGGAGCGAGGGAGCGACGGGGACGCGGGGGCAGCGGCTTGGCCGGCCTCGCTCCCTCACCGTGGCTGAGCCGGCGCGATCCTCGGGCGCAGCCTCTGCCCCGGGTGCCGCGGTGGCCGGACCGGACCCCGCCCCCAGGCTGAGCCAGCACAGCGGCTCCGGGCTCGGCCCCAGCCTCGGCCTCTTTAATTCAGAAGCCGGAAGTGCCGCAGCCACAGCCCGCCCTGCAGCGGAAGCTCCGCCCTGCGAGGCCCCGCCCCAGCGCGAGAGCCGCGCCTGCGCGTTCCTGTTTCCGTTGCCGGGTCCTGGGGGGGGTGTCTATGTCACTGAGCAGCCAGCAGAGGGCAGGCTTCTAATTGTTCAGAGCCCCGCAGTGTCTGAGCATGTCCAAGGGGGTTGTGGGGACCTGTCACCTGGGCGCTGCTTGGTGAAGCCTGGGGGACTCCAGGGGACTGCCACAGTGGGCATGGGGAGCAGCCCTGCTCCGATGGCCAAGAAGCTGAGGAGCCTGATCTAAGACCAGAGGGAACACTGGGTACCGACTCCCAGCCCAGGCATCCCATCCTCCATCCCCCTCGCCTCTGAGAAACTGGAACCCTCATACATTGCTGGTGAGAGTGAAAAATGGTGCAGCTATTGTTGAAACCCTCTGGTGGTTCCTCAAAAGGTTAAGCATAGAATTACCGTATGACCCAGCAAGTCCACTTACAGGTGTGTAACCACAAGAATTCGGAACAGAGACTCAAACCTACACTTGCACACTAATCTCCATAGCAACTGTATTCACGCTGACCAAAAGGCAGAAACGACCCAAATGTCCATCAACAGATAAATGGATAAAGAACATGTGGCGAGTACACACACAGGAATATTACTCAGCCATGAAAAGGAACGGAGTTATGACACCTGCTACAGCATGGGTGAATCTTGGAAACATTATGATAAACAAAATAAGCCAGGCACAAAAGGACAAATACCATATGACTCCACTTCTGTGAAATATCTAGAATAGGCAGATTCATAGAGACAAAGTATGTTAGAGGTTACCCGGGGCTGAGGGCGGGGGAAATGGGAGTTATCGCCTAATGGTTACAGAGCTTCCGGTTGGTATAATGAGAAAATTGGAAATATATAATGGTGATGGTTGCACAACATTGTGAATGTACTTAACGCCACTGAACTACACTTACAAATGGTTACAGTGGCAAATTGTGTGTATCACAAGAAAAATAGGTTTAAAATAAAATACTTTTTAAGATACACAAAAGCTGAAAGAATCAATCAGCAACAGACTCTTAAACTGCAAGAAATGTTAGACGTACTTTAGGCAGGAGAAAAATGATACCAGATGAGAGTATGTTTAGAGATCTGGCCATGGTAACCAAATGGGTAGTATGTGACTTTTTTTCTTTTTAAAACATCTTTAAAAGATAATTGACTGTTTAAACAAAAATAACAGTAATGAAATTGGGGCGTATAACACATGTGTAAGTAACACGTATGACAATAGCACAGAGACCCAAGGGGAAGCGACGGAAGGACGGAGCATGCTGTACGGCTCTTACGCTGCACAGAAAGTGGTGTCATATCACTAGAAGGTAGAAACCAACGGTATTGTGACGTATCCTACGCTGCACAGGACAGCTTCCCACACAAAGAACTATCCAACCCAAAATGTCAGGTTGAGAAACCATGCCCTAAAGCTAAATAACTAAAACACTAAAACAAAAAGTTATAGCTAATGGGCCACAAAGGCAATAAGAATGAAAACAATACTCAATGCAAAAGAAGTCATAAAAGAAAACAGAGCAAAGAGCTGAAAAGATGAAGGGAAAACATACAGGAGGGTTTGGTGAATGGAACATGGTGGAAATGACATGGTGCCAGCTTCCAGGCCCAGGACTCATGAAACCAGCAGCTTCCACTGTCTGTCTCTCGGAACATTTGCTCTGGAGGAAGCCGTCGCTCACATCGCCACCTGGGCTCCACCTCTTGTCAGACCAGTGGCGGCATTAGATTCTCATAGAATCTCAAACCCAACTGTAAACTGCGCATGGGAGGGACCTAGGTTGTGGCTCCTTATGAGAATCTAATGCCGGATGGTCTGAGGTGGAGCGGAGGCTGTGATGCTAGCGCTGGGGAGCGGCTGCAAATGCAGATTACCGTTAGCAGAGAGGTTTGACTGAACAATGAATGTGATGCACTTTGGTTTTTTTGTTTTTTTGGGTTTTTTTTTGAGACAGAGTGTCGCTTGGTTGCCCTGGCTAGAGTGAGTGCCGTGGCGTCAGCCTAGCTCACAGCAACCTCAAACTCCTGGGCTTAAGTGATCCTACTTCCTCAGTCTCCCGAGTAGCTGGGACTACAGGCATGCGCCACCATGCCTGGCTAATATTTTTCTATATATATTTTTAGTTGGCCAGATAATTTCTTTCTGTTTTTTTTAGTAGAGACGGGGTCTCGCTCTTGTTCAGGCTGGTCTCGAACTCTTGTCCTCGAGCGATCCACCCGCCTCGGCCTCCCAGAGTGCTGGGATTACAGGCGTGAGCCACCGCGCCCAGCCTGATGCACTTGAATCATCCCAAAACCTTTCCCCCCTCCCCTGGTCTCTGGAAAAATTGTCTTCCGTGAAACCGATCCCTGGTGCCAAAAAAGGGTGGGGACTGCTGGGATATAAGACAAACATACAAAAATAAATTCTATTTGAATATACTAGCAATGAATGACTGGAAATTGAAATTACGAATGATACCGTTTACAATAGCATTTAAAAAGAAATATTTACAGGTAAATCCGACAAAACTACAGAAGACCTGTACTATAAAAACTGTAAACATTGCAGAGTAAAGATAAAGGAGACCTCAGCAAAGGGAAAGATACATCTTCGCAGCTCAGAAAAACACTCAGACATCATTTCTGACCAAATTGATCTGCAGATTCAGCACAAGCCCAGTCAAAATCTCAGTGTTCTCTGTTGTAGAAATTGTCAAGCTGATTCTAATATTCATGTGGACATGCAAATGCTGTAGAATAAGTCCTCCGGAAAAAAAAAGAACAAAGTTGGAGGACTAATACCACTCAATTTCAAGATTTTTTATAAAGCTATGGCAATCAAGACAGTGGTAAAAGACAGACAAATAGCTCAATAGAATGAAATAGAGAGTTCAGAAATAGATTCATGGCCGGGTGCGGTGGCTCACTCCTGTGATCCCAGCACTCTGGGAGGCCGAGGAGGGAGGATCACTCGAGGTCAGGAGTTCAAGACCAGCCTGAGCAAGAGCGAGATCCCGTCTCTACTAAAAATAGGAAAAAAAAAAAAAATTAGCCAGGTGTGGTGGTGGCACCTGCAGTCCCAGCTACTCAGGAGGTGGAGGCAGGAGGATCACTCAAGCCCAGGAGCTAGAGGCTGCAGTGAGCGAGGCGGACACTGTGTCACTCTAGCCCAGGTGACGGAACAAGACTCTGTCTCCAAAAAAATAAATGGAAAAGAAATAGACTCACTCATGCATGGAAAACAAATGTGTTACAGATGAGCAAAGGCCATGCAGTGGAAAAAGGATTGTCTTTTCAATAAATTGTGCTGGAAAGTGTGGCTACTTATGTGTCAAAAAAAAAATTAACTCATTCCACACCTCATACATATATGAAAATTAACTTAAAATGGGCCATAAATATAAATGTAAAACTATAAACTTCCAGAAGAAAATAGAAAATGTTTGTGATCTTGGGCTAGGTGAAGATGTCTTAAACATAACACCTGAAGCATGATTTTCTGAAAAAACACGCAGAATTTTATCAAGATTTTAAACTTATATTCTTCCAAAGACACTGTTAGCGTGAAAATACCAACCATAGACTGGCAGGAAATATTTGCAAAGCCTGTACCTGATAAAGGGCTTGTATCCAGAATATGTAAACAGGTCTCAAACTCAGTAATAAAAAATAAATAACCCAGGCCGGGCGCGGTGGCTCACGCCTGTAATCCTAGCACTCTGGGAGGCCGAGGCGGGTGGATTGCTCAAGGTCAGGAGTTCGAGACCAGCCTGAGCGAGACCCCGTCTCTACTAAAAATAGAAAGACATTATATGGACAACTAAAAATCTATATAGAAAAAATTAGCCGGGCATAGTGGCGCATGCCTGTAGTCCCAGCTACTCGGGAGGCTGAGGCAGTAGGATCGCTTGAGCCGAGGAGTCTGAGGTTGCTGTGAGCTGAGCTGACGCCACGGCACTCACTCTAGCCTGGGCAACAAAGTGAGACTCTGTCTCAACAAAAAAAATAAATAAATAAATAAATAACCCAATAACAAAATGAGCAAAAAATTTGGCCAGATACTTCACAAAGAAGATGCTCAGAAGACAGGTCAGTATGCTCAATGTCATTAGTCGTGGGGGAAACGCGACTTACAACACAGAGAGAATTGCTGCGCATCTACCCGAGTGGCTGAAAGAAAGAGACTGGCGGGCCACGCAGGGCTGGCTTCGCGGGCCTGTGACCTGTGTGGCGACACAGAGCCCCTGCACGGAGGGCCCTGCGCCTTGTTTCATGCCCTCCTGTTTTCATCTTGAAATCCTTAATGATCTTAGAACAGGGAGTCCGGCGTTTTTGTTTTGCCCCAGACCCAGCAAATTTTATAGCCAGTCTCGACTCCACACGTTAGCAAGGATGGGGGAAAGTGGAGCTCTCACACACCGCTGGTAGCAATGTTAAATGGAACCACCGCTTTGGAAAACAGTTGGGCAGTGTCCTAAAAAGCTAAGCATTTACCTCCCATAGGACCCAGCATTCGCACGCTTAGGTGTATACCCAAGAGAAATAAAAATATATGTGAAAGATTATATAGATTTTATGGGGATTAACTAACCAATAAAACCCCTTTTCTTTCTATTATATCTTTCATGAATAGCGAAGGCATTACAAATATTTTCTCTTTAAAAAGTTTCTCTATTATGATTGTCCCAAAGGTCACACTGTAAATAATTACCTTAGATTTTGACCTCTTATTTATACAGTGACAGTAATTAAAATTAGAAAAGTAAAACATTTATTTATTTTAAAGCTACTAGAGACTTAACTATCCCTTCCATAACAGGCAAAGTTTTCATTTGGGGGAAATAAACCGTTTTTACTGTGACACATACACTACTTACATTATTAACATTGGTTCCATTTTATAAAAAGAGTTTTTTTTTAATTCAAAGTTGTGATTTCAATAATGATAAATTGTACATTTTATAGCTTGCTCTAATCTTTTAACACAATTAAATTGGACCTATCCCCAAGTTTTACCAACTTCTTAAAAACTTACCAGTCTATAACAATGACACAACTGATGAAAATGACATATCTGTGTAACGATGCAAAACTCACCATAGATTCAAGAATAATGTACTTGTTTCACATCTGAAGATTAAATATATTGTAAATTTGGGGGGGAGGTGTCTTTTTTTTTCTTTTTTTGGAGACAAGGTTTCGCCCTGTTACCTGGGATACAGTACAGTGTTACTACCACAGCTCACTGCAACTTCAAACTCCTAGGCTCAAGTGATCCTTCTGCCTCAGGCTCCACAGTAGCTGGGATACAGGCACATGCCACCACGCCTGGCTCTCCCCCCATTTTAGTAGAGATGGGGTCTCGCTCTTGCTCAGACTGGTCTCAAACTCCTGGCCTCAACCAATCCTCCCTCCTTGGCCTCCCAAAGTGTTAGGATTATAGGCACGAGCCACTGCACCAGGCCTAAAATATACTGTAAGTTGTACAGTCCATTTCCTTGGTTGTTGGGAAAAAGAGCACAGGCAGCAGCAGAGGACTGTCCTGGGACACTCTTCATCACACCACAGTAACAGTTTAGTCAAAATCATACCCGAAAGCCCAACCTTGACTACTCAAGACACAGGGCTACCCTCTGCCATCAATTAGAAAACGGTTACCTTTCTGAAAACCCTCAGGATAAATTTCCTTCTGGTTTTAGTACTGTGAACAATAGCTACGGTTCACCTGGGCAACCGATTTGCTTTATGGCCATCACTAAAATGTTGAGCCTGCCCTTTTATACCAAAAGCCAAATTTGTGACACATCCTTAACAAGCTGTAGGAATTCACGGAAGACTTTCTTGTATTAGGTTTCCTCGTGGCTCTATTTTAGATCCTAAACTTCATTTCTCTTTTCATCATCCTTCTCATCCCCTTCTAATATATATAGCCTTACTCTGTTTCTTCTTTTCTAATTGTCCTCAAAATATTTTTGGAACAAAAGAAGTTCTAATAAAATATACCGTGTATACTTATTGATACACATGAGGACAATGTGCACACATGCACACACATAGATTAAAAGCCAACCGAGTTTTATTCTTTCTCCAGGATGATGGGGGACCCTGCTTCCTGCGCTGTGTGGCTCGCATGTTGCACTGACAGCACTGGTGACAGCGCCCGTCTCACTCTTGGCCACCGGCAAATATTCCCATCTCTTGTTTCTCCATTCCTCAGCAGTTGAGAATAGGAATTAATCAACGTCTTATAATGAAATGGGATGTTTCAAAATGTTACATTAAAGCTCAATTCCACCACTGAAAATATTTGTTATGTTTTTCTCATTATATACATTTACTAGCCCTAAACCAAATCTAACTGTATTTTGTACAACATTTAGTACACAATCTATTTTAACAGAACTCTAAGACAAACTTTCAATGATTAGCAAAGTATATGATGTATAACCTACTAATTTTATTGAATGTGTTTTCTTTCAAAATAAATTATGTAATTAAAAATTAGAAAATTACATCTTTCTAAATCATATACATTTTTAAAACTTCTATTTTCATTTTAAACTCAATTATAAAAAATTATCACAATAATGTACATTGTACCCAAAAAGCCCTAATCTCAGCATGATATAATTCATCCATGTAACCCAAAATACTTGCACCCCACCCCCTAAATCTATTGAAATAAAAAAAAAAAAAAACTAAAAAAAATGGTCACAATAAAATTATATGCTTTGTCCATTTGTCAGAGAAAAATAATTAACGGTAAATACTAGGCCTTCTTTTTTAATTCTGTATGAAATTCCTTTTGATAACACTTGATAGAATTCTATTCACAACAACACTCAGCCAAATACACTTCTTTCTATAGTACTAAGTGTTCAGAAACACACAGCATTCAAATAATGTAGTTTCCATGTAATTAGGATACCATTTTCAGTTTGATAATCTGGCATAGAAAAGTCTTCCAGTGGAAGAAAGGAGAAATAGCTAAAAAGAAACAGTTGACTTAGGGCCGGGCGCGGTGGCTCACGCCTGTAATCCTAGCACTCTGGGAGGCCGAGGTGGGTGGATCTTTTGAGCTCAGGAGTTCGAGACCAGCCTGAGCAAGAGCGAGACCCCATCTCTACTAAAAAAAAAAATAGAAAGAAATTATATGAACAGCTAAAAATATATATAGAAAAAATTAGCCGGGCATGGTGGTGCATGCCTGTAGTCCCAGCTACTCGGGAGGCTGAGGCAGTAGGATCGCTTGAGCCCAGGAGTTTGAGGTTGCTGTGAGCTAGGCTGACACCACGGCACTCACTCTAGCCTGGGCAACAGAGTGAGACTCTGTCTCAAAAAAAAAAAAAAGAAAGAAACAGTTGACTTAAATGATGATGATTACTACTGAATGAACCGGTTCCCTAAAACGTAGTGGAATGGGCTGTCAATGCCTGAAAATGGCAGAGACGTGCACGTCTGGGAACAGAAGGAAAGCTCTGTTGGCAACACAACAGTGATCCGACCAGGGAGGATAATCCATTTTTTCGTTACATATCTATCCCACCTCCCGACACCTGTTTATCATCCACTTTCCCTAACAGGCTTTGGTGCCATCCACTTACTCCTTTTTTGTTTAAAAATTTTCATTTAGAAATTACTCATACAAGGAAGTATTTTAAAATATGTGCAGTTTGAAGAATTAGAAACACCAGAGAAACCACCACCTCGGCTCAGAAAGAGCAGAATCTCCTTGGATAGGCCCCTCCTGCCGGCTCCTGCCACCACCACCAGTGTCCCTAATTCTGTGTTAACCATTCCCCCGTTTTTGTCTTCATACCGTTCAGTCCTGTGTATGTGCATCCCTTAAAGCACGTTGCTCTGTGCTGCCGGGTTTTGAACTTTACAGAAATGGAATCATTCTGCAAGTATTCTTTTGTAATTTGATTCCTTTCTTTGATATTACATTTTTGCAATTAATCCATACTGATGTGTGAGGCAACAGTTTATTTTTATTGCAGTGCAATAGCCTGTCATATAAACATATGACTATCCGTTCTGCTGCTAATGATCCTTTGTAATGTTTCTATATTCTGCTGCTGGTGTTACAGTTGCTCTGGCCTGATTATTTTTCACAAATTGAATGTTATTTTTATATTTTATAGTTCATGCTTTAATTTTAACCGCACTTATCAACTTTGTTCCTTATTCATTCTTACATTTCAGAAGTTTCATTTGGGATCTTTTTTTTCTTCCTAATGTAAACCATTAAGAATTTCCTTTGTCTCAGACTTTGTCTAAAAAAGCCTTTATTTCAATTTCTTCCTTGAAAGGTAAGTAATTCTAGGCCGAGAGTTATTATCTCTCAAGACATATTGAAGCTATTGTTCCAGTCATTTGAATTCCGGTGCTGCAGTTAAGAAGTCAGTCGTGAGTCTACCACACCTTTATAAATGATGTCTTTTCAAAAATCTATTGACTGTATTTAAGGTTTTCTCTTTCCCTCTAGTAAATTCTGCAGTTCTCACTATAATATGTCTAAATGTGGATACCTTTTTTGATTTGTTCTTCACTGGGCTTGCTGGATTGAGTACTAGTATCTTTTACCCAGTATCTCTATAAATAGTGATTCTTCCTCATTTCCTCTATTATCTCCCTCTAGAACCATAGCTATATAGATCTGTCAGTGAACTCGTATCCAGCATATATAAAGAACTCTGTGACACTTCAGAAAGAATACTGAAATAAACCAATTCAGTAAGAAATGGGCAAAGGAACTGAACGGACACTTTGTGAAAGAAGATATCATTGGTCGATAGGCACATTAAAGATGCTAACTTCAGGAAAATGCAAACTTAAATTTCGTGAGATGCCACTAACAAACCCACTGGAATGACACAAATTTCACAAGACCGACAATACCAGGTTCGGAGAACTTGGAATTCTCATATACTGCTGGTGGAAATGTAAACTCTTCACTTTGGATAACAGTTGTGCTGTTTCTAATAAAGTTAAACATACATTTATCATATGGCCTAGCAATTCCACTCTTAGGTATTTATCCAAATACACGCCTACACCTGTACATAAAAGCACACTCTATCTTATGTCATGATAACCCCCAAATGTCCCATAAATGAATTTAAAAAATCATGGTATATATGCACACAATGGCCTACTACTCAGCAATGAAAAAGAATGAACCACCAACATCTGTAAGCAGATGAATCTCAAAACATGCTGACCAAAAAAGCCAATCGTGGAAAATAATACACTGTATGATTCCACTTATATAAAATTCCAAAGCAGGCAAAGCTCATCACTGTGACAGAAAGCAAATCGGTTATGGAGTGGAGCTGGAGGGCAGGGTGGGCTGAGCATACAGGAGCACAGGGAACTTCCTGTATCTTGACTGAAATGGTGGTGACACAGAGGCACAGATTTACAGAGGAAGTAAGAAAAACGGCTTCCTCAAGAAAACACAGCCAGTTAATAGTAGAGCAATATTAGCATTAGTCTCGGTCTATTAACATTTTCAAGCTTTCTCTCAGAAGGACAAACTGGCTGCAGGAAAAGAGCTCACGTTCACCCAGCATTTAACAAATACTGCTGGGTGAGTGCCACATGCCAGCCACATGCAATAGAGACCCCGACCTCACAGAGGTCACAGTGGGGGGAACAGGTTTCACGGCAGAGAGCAAAGAACGCTATGGCACCGCCAACAAGCAATTCAACCACACGGTCTGCTACAGGGGCCCCTAAAGTACCTCCCACAAGACTTTTTAAGACCTTTAAGTTTAAAGTCTAAAGAAGAAGATAGAGTCACAACAAACAATAAGGTAAGGTAGATCCTTACCTGACACATAAAAAGATAACTACAGATGGTTTAAAGACCTAACTATAAAAGGTAAAACCATAAAGTTAATAAAGGAAAATGTAGGGAATATTGTTGCCTTAAGGACTTCTTAAATAAAATTTCAAAAGCATAAAACAGTAGGCAAACTAGACTGAATTTGATCACATCCAAATTAGAATTTTCTGTTCATAAAGAAAACTATGGAAAAAAATTAATAAACAGATGACAGAAAGAGAAAAGATATTTACAGAGCATAAAACCTGTAAAGGAACTAACGTCCAGTGTAACAAGCGCTTCTGCAAGTCAACAGGAAAAGACACAATCCCCGTGGGAAATGGGCAGAAGGCAGTAACAGGCACCCACAGCAAGGGAACCCCAGAACCCCATAAGAACACCACGAGCTGCCTAAACCAAATACAGAAATGCAAATTAAAACATCCCTCTGAATGACAAAATTTGGGCAAGTGAACATCAAGTATATGCAGACGTACAGGAAAACAAAACCCAATGTGCACAGCGCTACCGAACTTGTAGACCGAGGAGGCATCTTTCATAAGAGCTTAGTCAAATTAATTACCCACATGCATACGGTATCACCAAGGAGGAATTCTCTCTGGACGTACATCCCAGTGAGTGGCCGTGAAGAGCTGGGGCAATGCACAGTCATCCGTGCCCGAGGGAAGCTGGAGACACTCACCTGCGTGTCTGCGGTAGGGAAATAATCCAAAGCACGGGGAAAGGGTATGATGCGAGGAGACACGGAGCATGGCGAAGAAAAAGGCAGAGGACACTCCCCTTAGGGTTGTAGACAGAGCCAGACGAGGTCATGCACGGAAAGTGCCCAGTCCCTTGCCCTTAGTCCTATGAAAGTAATTCCTGCTACTTGGTATAGGTCACCCCCTAAGCTTTCACCCCACTGTTTGTTTATTTGTGCAGCTGGAGCACCGAGCTTTGTTAGGAGAACTTAATAGAAGACACGGTGGCACCGTGAGAGCCCGGGGGAGGCGAGGCCTCCGGAGTCTCGCGGGTCCTGTGTGCACAGCGGCTGCTCCCCGCGCTGCTGCAGGCGGGACAAGCCTCACCCCACCCGCATCTGCATCTGCGCATCTGTAGAATGGAATTGTTAAAGCCAATGCCATGTGGCTGATTTGAGGGTAAATGAGACAATGCAAACCTCGTAACAAGCGTTCGTTCCCCTCGCTTCTCCTCCCTCCCAGGTATGTGAAGGTGCCGTCTCACCAGGGGGAGCCCCGTGCCACCATCACATGTTGCCGTGGCCACGCAGCAACATGGAAGAAGACTCAGCCATGCTGAGACAACACACACCTATACAGAAAATTACTAGAAAGAAGAAAATCAAAGTGAGTACCTTCCTTGAATTTGGGTAGAGAAATTATAGGTGGTTATTTTTCTGTTTTTCTATTTTCCGAGTATCCTATAATATGGTTACATTACTTTTAGAAATGGAATATTTCATGGCAAACAAATATTTTACTTTAAAATTGCATTGAACAAAAAGTGTTAAACTTTAAAACCTAAACAGCATCTTTATAGATCCTCCATCAATGGAGTTAATTTTAAAATTCTAGAATATATTCTGAAGCACTGGGTTCTTCTTAATTCTAACACTTAACCTGGGACAAATAATTTACTCTGAGAGCTGCATTCTTCACCTGTAAAGTGGGGCTAACTGTAACTCACAGTTGTGAGGATGAAATGAGATAATATGTAAGTACCATGGAGATGATCATGTTTTGAAAACTTCAAAGTTTGCAAAGATATAAATATAAACCCATTAAATACCAGAAGAAAAAATTTTAAATGTTTAGTAGCTTGAACTCGAACATCAGATAGACCTATATTCAAATTTTAGCCTTGCCACCAACAACCTGGATGACTTTGGGCAATCTACTTCACCTTCTTACTACAGCATCTTCTCAGGAGTGTGGGGGTAACGACAACATGCCTGTGTTTCTGTGAAAATTAAATAAGTTACTTATATAAAGCACAGTGCTTGTCAGAAAATAATGGCTCATTTAATGTTACCAATTATAATCCTCCTTGAAACCACTTCTGCAGTTAATGAAACTGAATATTATTATTAATGTCCCAATCACTGTTTCACATTAATATACAAAAAGAGAAAAGACATATTCCCTACTCTTAAGGTTCTCACAGTCAATAAAAGAAATGGAAATATATTTCAAAGATCATAGGAGACTTCAATAAGTAATAAAATCAAATTTTATATCTATTACTAGGGGAACAAAGAGAAAGAGGAACAGGATTGGGTACAATGAGGAATATATCAAAATCTCAAAGGAGATCATATTTGAGTTGGATCTTGAAAGCCTGGGTATGATTTTGTCCATTAATGAAGGAAAAATACAAAATTGAAAATCTAAGCCAGGCATGATGGCACACGCTTGTAATCCCAGCTACTCAGGAGGGTGAGGTTCGAGGATCATTTGAATCCAAGAGTTTGAGTCCAGGCTGGGCAACCTAGTGAGATGCCATCTCTAAAAAAAAAAAGAAAGAAAAAAAAAAGCCATAGAGTGCTCAGGCCATTGACACTTGTCTCATCAGATGGAACACTGAGAGGGGAAAGGCTAGCTGTAAAAAGAAGAAAGAAGTATCATGATCTAATTGTGAAGAGCTTTATACAAATGCCCTGCTCCATTATTTGGACCTTTGCACAATAGGGAAATCAAAAGAGTATTTAAGAACACAATCAGACCTAAAATTTAGAAAAATAACTGGTAAAATTAAGTTGACTTAACGGTGTCAGGAAAGACTTCTCAGGAGATGACACTTGAAAGAGGAGTCTGGGAAGGTCATCCCAGGTGGCATGTGGGAGACACAGACCTGAGGACCTGCCAAGCATATCTCCGATTTCTGGAGTGTAGCAAAGTGGGGGGTGGCAGAGGTGATGTGGAAGACACAGGCCGAGACAGCAACACCTTTTTGCACAGGAATGGGGGCTTCGAGGGCAAGAGAGAAAGGCCTGCAATGGTAGAGCGATCTGAGATGACATTGTGGAAAAACAGGGGCTGGAGAAACAGGCAGGAAATCACAAGAGTGAAAACGCAGCCCAGAAGAGGGAAGAGCAGACAGACTCAAGAGACATTTGAGGGGACCATTCAGTCTAGCCTGGGAGGGAAAAAATGAGTATGTTCTACTTTTTACCATTTCCCTATTCAAAAAGCACTCACTATTCCCCTCTACCTATAGATTAAAATGTCAATACTAGCATTCTCAAGGCCTTCCTAGTCTGACCCTCTCTGCCTTTTTATCCACTTTTCCTTAAACCCCACAGTCCCTCTACTTGGACTCTCCTCTCTGCCGCGTCAAACCCTATACAACGACTGAGGCCTGACTAATTCCATGCCACCCACAGGGCCTTCCGAGCTCTCCTGGTGTCTCTCCCCTCAAACAAAGCCTCCAGTGTTGTAAATTAATAAACCCTCATCATGTGGTAATGACCCTCTCCTATTACTAGGTACTACTGTCTCATTCTTTAACAGCTGTTTACATTTCTATGTGCCTTGTCTGTATGTTTCCTTCACAGAACTGCAAAGAAATGTCAAGCACATGAAAACACCTAGGCAACAATCCAAGGCAAGATGAATGTCAGAAGATTTTGGCATCCTGGAAAAAACTCACCATGGACTTTCGTTATTCAGAATTAGCTACTTCTTGTATAAGACTATCTTGTAAAATAAAATAGTAATGGTAACAGTGGTAAAGTATACCTGCCAATCCACTTTCACAATAAGATATGTAAGAAGAATAAATCAATATAGATTGATGTTGAGCCTAAGAATACTGAGTTATAGAAATGCTGCCTGTATTTCTGGAGACAAGATTTGATTTCAGAAGTCAAATAACGGCCGGGTGCGGTGGCTCACGCCTGTAATCCTAGCACTCTGGGAGGCCGAGGCGGGTGGATCGCTCAAGGTCAGGAGTTCGAGACCAGCCTGAGCAAGAGCGAGACCCCGTCTCTACTAAAAATAGAAAGAAATTATATGGACAACTAAAAATATATATATATAGAAAAATTAGCCGGGCATAGTGGCGCATGCCTGTAGTCCCAGCTACTCGGGAGGCTGAGGCAGGAGGATCGCTTGAGCCCAGGAGTTTGAGGTTGCTGTGAGCTAGGCTGACGCCACGGCACTCACTCTAGCCTGGGCAACAAAGTGAGACTCTGTCAAAAAAAAAAAAAAAAAAAGAAGTCAAATAAGGCTTTGCCTTAAAGAAAAAATAAATGTGTTAGTTGAAAAGCTGCCTCCTCCCAGGAGGGCATCTCGCTGGTCAGTAGAAGCTGCACTTCAAAGAGACAGCTGTAAACTGGGCCTTTGGTTCTCACCTGTTTTGAAAGACAAGGCATGCCTTTTTCTTAGAACCAAAAGGTTGCCGGAGCTGACAGGTAGACCCCCAGAGATGAGAGCTGATCATATAGATATGCTAATGCCCAAGCCGGGCCCAGATGGAACCATGCAGTTCAAGTAATTAACACAAAGCACAGCTCATGTTGACTTCTGGGATCATCTCTGTCCCCAAGAACACAATCATTGGAGCAAAGATGTCCCTGTTTGTTGCTAAAGTAATAGCCTTATCATAAAACTTACAAGTTTGCCCCAAGATGATTTTATAACTCATTATTCCCCTAGTTAGAGTTAGTTAAAGGATCTGTAGTAGCCTTTTAGGAGACTTTGACCCTAAAGCAAACTGCCTGTTAGTATGCAAATCCTGTTGCCCTTGGCAACGGGGAGCCTGTATGTACCCTATAAAATACCTGTGTGGAGTTTCAGTCAGGGATATATTTGATGCGGGTAAAAATATATCCATCCAGATACATTCCTTTATTTATTTATTTTCATAAACCTTTACTTTATAAACTATATCTTTGGCTCTGTGTATTGTTATTGCCATTACTTTATCTTTTATTTCTGTTTCCTACTATATTTTTCATCCTTTGCGATGACCCCTGCCTGAGAGACCTGATCGGAACAAAGAGGAAAAAAGAAACCTCTTTGCGGGGAGTGTAGCTAACTCCCCACAGATTGAAAGGAGAATACAATGAGTAATTCCAAGAAGAATCCTTGGAATTACATAAGCAACATAATAACTGGTAGTTTTTCAAACTAACTTATTTACAAAGAAGTAACTTAGGAATGGCCATTCTCCTCCTCTCTAATAATTCTAAGACAGAGAGACATAGCAAACTTTAACTTAAATAAACTGTTCCTGGAAATTGGGCTTCAACGAGTTAAATTATAATACATAAAAAAAGAAATAATATGTACCTAGTTGCAACTTCAAAGTCAACATACACAAGAAGAGGACTTACAGTTTGGGCTTATGTATATCTGTAGTGACAGGAAGAACTCCAGGAGAACTCAGAAATTTCAATGCCAAACATGTCACAAGAAGTCAGAGGTCACATTTTTCTAACTGGGGTTTGACCATAAAGTAAGCAATACATGTAATTAATTGATGCCTTATTCGGAAACATTAACTTGAATGGGACTAGTCTACCAATCCACTGTTAGTCTAATCATGCTAGTCACAATGTGATCACCTCTAGAAACACAAAGTCAAAGTTACTCAAGAAAGAAAGGAAACATATAGGTTGACTATTTTGATTGCTTTTCCCAAGTAGTCAATAAAAAATAAGTTAACCTCCCCAATCACACTGCCTAGGTAATAATGCCAGTAGAGACTAGTAAAAAATCCATATCTGTTTCAAAAGCATGTCTTTAAACTATAACTATTACTTAAAATAATTATAAACTTCTAATGCCATGTTATAACTACCCAACTTAGATGTGCATAATTTGTTTGGATTAAAGAAGAAAAGGAAGTGATATATGTAACTTGATTTTATTGGACATTAAACTATACATGGTATTTAGGGAAATAACATGACAATGAGTTATGAATCATTAGGAATCTGCATGATTGAAGGATTAAATTTCACTTGTTATTGATTTTTTGTTATATGATTCTTCACCCTTTATATCTTGATTAGAAATCTGTAAAACAAGGGCTAACATCATCTTAAGCATAAAAATATTTTATAAATATTTAATAGAAATGTTAAGTAACTGAGTATTTCAAAGCTTTAATGACACCTATCCAAATTACATAAAAGTGATGAATTCATGTGACAACTATAGTGTACAGACATTTAAACTGAAAAGAGGACTACTATTACCTAGGCGTATCTTCATACAACCCTCAACTGACTACCGTATTTCCTTTTTTAATGATAAAATGACTCAACTGTTTCAATTTTATGATGATTAAACATTAGAAGACATCCTTCCATTTCTAGAAATGTAAAACGTTTTTGCTGAGAGGCCAAAATTCGTGCTTATTTAGTTCCCAAATGAAGTCATCTATAGAATTTATGTTATCATTAATTTATAAACATGAGCTTTAAATCAGAGGGACAGCTTCACCATTAATCAAAACATCAGACTTTATCCCAGATATGTATTTGGAGCTCAGATTGATCTTTTCAGTAAAAATACTTTCCATAGCAAAATAATAAAACTTGTGAAAGAAGTTTCCCTTAGGTATATTTTTTTAAAGATTTGAATTATTGGCCGGGCGCGGTGGCTCACGCCTGTAATCCTAGCACTCTGGGAGGCCAAGGTGGGCGGATCGTTTGAGCTCAGGAGTTCGAGACCAGCCTGAGCAAGAGCGAGACCCCACCTCTACTAAAAATAGAAAGAAATTATATGGACAGCTAAATATATATATAGAAAAAATTAGCCGGGCATGGTGGCGCATGCCTGTAGTCCCAGCTACTCGGGAGGCTGAGACAGGAGGATTGCTTGAGCCCAGGAGTTTGAGGTTGCTGTGAGCTAGGCTGACGCCACGGCACTCACTCTAGCCTGGGCAACAGAGTGAGACTCTGTCTCAAAAAAAAAAAATAAAAAAAAAAAAATAAAAAAAATAAAAAGATTTGAATTATTGAATAAATCTCAGCAGTCGTTCTGTAACTTAGAGCACCTTTCCTACTTTCTTGGATACACTAGCAGTTCTTTTAAAAAAGGAAAATTAAAAGAAAGTGGTTGGCTGGGCGCGGTGGCTCACGCCTGTAATCCTAGCACTCTGGGAGGCCGAGGTGGGCGGATCGTTTGAGCTCAGGAGTTCGAGACCAGCCTGAGCAAGAGCGAGACCCCATCTCTACTAAAAATAGAAAGAAATTATATGGACAGCTAAAAATATATATAGAAAAAATTAGCCGGGCATGATGGCGCATGCCTGTAGTCCCAGCTACTCGGGAGGCTGAGACAGGAGGATCCCTTGAGCTCAGGAGTTTGAGGTTGCTGTGAGCTAGGTGACGCCACGGCAGTCACTCTAGCCTGGGCAACAGAGTGAGACTCTGTCTCAAAAAAAAAAAAAAAAAAAGAAAGTGGTAAAAAGGACTCAGAACACTCTTTCCTGGGGAGGTATCATGGACAGGTATTGCTATGAACTCTGAATGTTGGATATCATCATACTTAGGTGGAATAAACGTCTAGAATGAACACAGATACATACTCCAATTTTGTTATTGAGATAAGAAGATTATTATTAGTCGCTAAGAGTTCAATCAATTATGAGGATCTGAGGCTTAACTGCTTTAAAAGGCCACAAATTCTACTCGTGGAATTTCCTTTTAAAATTGCAACATCAGTCTTACTACATTAAGGATCCTGTATTTGATGGTGATATTGCTGTGGATTCTGTGGTGTCCAGTGTTATATACAAACATGAAGAACATGCCTTGGGTTTGTTTCTGCTAAAAGGGATTTTTTTTTTTTTATTGCTTTTAGCTCTGCTTTTGAACTTCAGAAAATATCCAGTGCCTTTAGCAACAACTTTTTTTTTTTTTTTTTTTTTTTTGAGACAGAGTCTTGCTCTGTTGCCTGGGCTAGAGTGAGTGCCATGGCATCAGCCTAGCTCACAGCAACCTCAAACTCCTGGGCTTACGCAATCCTACTGCCTCAGCCTCCCCAGTAGTAGCTGGGACTACAGGCATGCGCCACCATGCCTGGCTAATTTTTTTTCTATATACATTTTTAGTTGGCCAGATTATTTCTTTCTATTTTTAGTAGAGATGGGGTCTCGCTCTTGCTCAGACTGGTCTCGAACTCCTGACCTCGAGTGATCCACCCGCCTTGGCCTCCCAGAGTGCTAAACAACTTTTTTTTTTTTTTTTAAAGAAAAATCGCAAGATTTTTGTCAGCTGGGAAGATGGTGGAGGTAACAGTTTTAAACTCACCCCTAAACCTCCTAGACAGAGTTACTGGAAGAGTAGCAAACAAAACAAAGCAAAAGGCCCTGGGACAATATATACAGTACCAAAAAAATTAAGCGATAAGGAGTCCTGTGAATCCCAAAATTTGAGCAGTCAGGACAAATCTGCAAGAGCTACAGTTGCAATCGGTACTGACAGCTACGGAGGACAAGGAGGGACACGGCGGGGAATCTAGGGGAGCTGAGCACAGGAGGACCAAACTCGCAGCTGCAATGGACAGGGTGAGACACCCTCACATGAGACGATCCACAGTAACGCACGGATCCACGGTAAAGTCCCGAGGAGCTGGAGCACGACAGCCCTCTGAACACTCAAAATTAGGCAAAGCTCCCTTCCAGGACAAAGCCCCATATCATAGAGAAGTGTGAGGAATTAAAGTATCAAATACTACTGGAGTCAGTTAAAAAGACCTTTAGTATAAGAAAGGGTGGTTCAAGGAAAAATGGGGGAAAGATAGAGAAAAACCTAGGAAATCTCAAGAAATATGAGGCCATATTTTTAGCACTTCATAAAACTGGCATAAGAAGAGCATTAGAGCCATGAATCTAGTAAAAGGATTCAGACCCACTTCTCCCTGCTACAAGTTTGGGAAAACATATTTTCACACCAGAATGACAACAGGAAGGACTGCGGCTCACAGGACAGAGTGACACCCTTATGATGAAAGCGTGTCAGAAAGATACGCCTGCAAAACAGAAGAAAACCAGGGTCCACTGTTTCAAGAAATGAGAAAAGACATTAAGAAAATGATATAATAGGAAAGCTATAAATCAGAATTAGAAAAACTCAGGAATGAGTTAAACATTTGAAGTAAATGGAAAAGAAATCACTTCAGAAGTGAAGTCTAAACTAGAAGCTACACAAGAGTGATTATACAACAGATAATATCAGATAAACAGAAGTTGCAAAGAATGAAAAAATTAAAAATCAAAAAGAAAAAAGATGAAAAGAATTCGATTGAAAATTACAAACACAGAAGACAGGAAAAGAAGACTAAACACACTAAGACAGGCCTCAAATAATAAAAACTAAATATATGTAATAGTAATATAATCATAACTATATATAATTTTAAGTTTCTTATTCTCAGATAGCTGTGTATATAATGTTGAATAAAATATTGACTAATTATATGATATTCTAAAATTTTATTGTTCATGATATCCACGATTCTCACCATGTCAGAGGAAAGGTAAGATTTTAGATAGAAGAGATACATAAAACCCAGTAGCCATAAATTTGAATGGAAACTATCAGTATGAATTAATGAGGTGTTTTTATCTTTTAAAAGTATATCGATTTCCTAACTCTGTCCATTCCAAGGCCTAGAGAGACAACACAGTAGCAACACGGAGTGGCCAGAAAGTACTGTTGAAATACAATTTCAAGCTAAAAGAAATCAGAGCCCCTGGAAGAAACTAGTGGTTTAGGATGTGTACAAAATGGGCCTTAAACCTTTTCACCCCAGAAAGCAGCAACGAACTTTGGGAGCCAACACAGAGGCTCCCGCTGGTCAAAGCTGGGAAAACCTCAGCATCAGTAAGGGTTTTGTCAAAAACGGACTCAAGTATCTCAAGTGTGTTTAAGTCCATGGATTGCAAATGACAACTAAAAGAAAAAACCTAGCTGGTTACCACTGGAGGAGGCTATTTTGAAAACTGATAAATACATAAAGAGAAGGAATTAAACACTTCTCCTACTTTTCTCATGTGAACCATACCACAGCGTGACCAAATTAGCAGATAATGGGGAGCCTATGTCCTTACAGAAGCATTCCAGTTAGCAAAGGAAAGATAAAATCAGATTACCACCATTTTGCAATTCTTAATGAATTACTGGATCTAGCATCAATAGCTACATATATCACAAAATGAGACGACTGACACATGTGCCTCCTGAAAACACAACTCTCCGCAGCCTGTGCAGCAGCCTCGACCCACCCACAGCCCCTGGACCAACCATCAGTTTCCATGAAAGACAGAGGACTGAGCAGCAGGTCAAACTGGACCACAGGGCTGCGATCCTCGAAAGCCAGACTGCGAGAAACCAAATGACCCAGTTTCCCCAATCAATAAATCCCAAATGAAAGCCACAATAAAAAAGATGGATGAGAAATCCACGGATCAAAAGAACAGAAACAAGCAGAACGAAGCCATTATACCAAAGTAAACGATAATGTTTAGGACGCAGGATGCAGGACTGCCTAAGAGGCAGTCACACCAAACCCCATAACTTTGAATGCGCGACTCAAACTATGTAGCTTTCAATTTTTTTTATAATGGAGTCACCAGTCAAAATAAAGAGTGAAACTTAATGACTACATATGCAATCCTAACAATAATTCTTCTGCAGCCTTCTGTAACTTCAGCCATTTCTAAAGTTTAGAAGTCACCTCTATATTCAGACTTAACTGTAAATAAGCAGAACAACTTGAGTTAAAATGAATCCAAGGCTTGAAAGTACAGAATAGGAATATCAGGCTTTACAGCAAAAGATTGGACTTCCTGTCCTCATCCCTTGCCACTTCCTAACTGACCTCAGGCAAGCGCAGCAGGCAAGAAAGTTGACGTTAACCAAGAAGCAAAGGCACTGGGTCAGGCAGTTCTCTGCACAGTCCCCCCTGGAGCCAACTGTCCAGCAGGGAGATAGTCACGACTGTGACTGATGTTGGGAAAGAAGCACAGAACGCTCGGACGTGAGCCACTGTGATGGGAGGAAATGCCGCACAGCTCTCAGAGGGGACGAGGCAGAGGACACACGGGGAACCCCTCCTGAGCACTTAACCTCGGGTTTTCTTCCTTTCTTTTCATCCATCTTTATATGACACTAATAAAACTAAGACTATTTACTAGGTAAAATAAATTTATTGATATTTAATTTAGGAGCTATGGACCTCACAACATGAAGGAAGATAACCCTTGGCATCATTTAAGGCTACACTGATGAAGCAAGGAGAGAAAGGAACACTTACCGACAAGCCGCGATACAGAAGGAGAAGGCATGTGCAATCCTGTTTAACAACCTTTGCATCTTTTGCCACAGTTTAACTTGCGCACACACAGGTGCTGTGAGAATCCAACAGACCTCTGCCCCTGGCACTGCGGGGTTAATTCTCTGACTCCCACATGGCAGGTGGTCACAACCTAACAGCAACATTCACTAGGAGAGTCTGACAGCTTCCTAAGGAACATCCCTAGAGCTTCTAGAAGGATGCTACATGTGAGATCTAGAAAGATGCCACACGTGAGAAAAAGGAATAGTCTGAAAAACTGAAATGGTTCAGTCAAGCTTACATGATTTTAATTTTTAAAAACGAATCCAAAGAACAGTATTGCATTTCAGCAGCCTTCTGTGAGCAATTTTGATATACAAAAACTGTTTTGTTAAAAGTCTCAACCATAAGAAAATACTACTTTTAAGTCTTTGAGATTTTTTAAATGTTTGTATTATCAACATCACCTCTCTGTAATTTGTATTTAGCTACCACACCTCAAATTATTTGCTTTAATTAAAAATATAATAATTAAAACGTACTTTTTATTCTTATTTTTCATACAGTAGTATTATTTTGTTCCTACCACTAACCTACAGGAGCTAAGAGTTGTGCATGGTCAGCTTTAAAGTATTCTGAGTGTGAGTGTAGAGTCAGAGCCACACAGAGCCTGAACACTTTCTCTATCTTCTGTTCCTTCCCTTGCAGGTAATTTTACGATCTTCTTCACCAGAATACAGGGAAGGGACAAAAATATATGTAATTCAATTTTGTTACTTATTAACAAAGGCCAAAAAAAAAAAAAAAAAAAGCATTTAAGTGAGCTTTTGTAAATTATCTGTTTTCCATTTTTACACATAGCATTTAAAGAATATGGAGATATAGGTATAAAGCAATTTTATCTAAATTAACAACAACAATAACAAAACCAACCTCCAAACATTTAAAAGGATAAATTTGGCTTTTGCTTTGTTTTGTTTTGTTTTGACAAAGAGTCTCACACTCTGCCACCCGGGCTAGAGTGCCATGGCATCAGCCTATCTCACAGCAACCGCAAACTCCTGGGCTCAAGCAATCCTCCTGCCTCAGCCTCCAAAGTAGCTGGGACTACAGGCATGCACCACCATGCCCGGCTAATTTTTTCTGTATATATTTTTAGCTGTCCATATAATTTCTTTCTATTTTTAGTAGAGATGGGTCTCACTCTTGCTCGGGCTGGTCTCAAACTCCTGAGCTCAAACAATCTGCCCGCCTCGGCCTCCCAGAGTGCTAGGGTAAATTTGGCTTTATTCTTTTAAAAATACCCAGAGAAACAAAATAAAACCAAGTTCTTATTTTAAGACATCCTTATAATTAGTATATAACAAGTAAATAGAAGAGTCATAAATTAGTTTGATTTTATTTTGTATCCTGAATCTTTGTCTACCAATATAAATAGCATTAGAAACCAGGGTGGGGAGGAACTTTCTTTTTAAAAACTGAATGGTTTGTTTAATAATTTCTAAAATATAGAATGAAATTATTAAAAATTCTGTCAGTGGGCTATGACCTAATGCAATTTTGCTTTGTTTTGTTAAGAGGGTCTTTGAGGGGCTCCGTGGCCCCAGTTAGAGTACAATGCCATCATCATAGCTCACTGCAGCCTCCAACTCCTGGGCTAAGGTGATATCCTCCTGCCTCAGCCTCCCAAAGTGCTAGGATTACAAGCATGAGCACACAGGCAAGATGTTATTTACTTACTGCACATACCATGCTTGTCCTGTATTACAATCAGTAACGAACAGTATACTATTTTTAGACAGCTTCACTACATAAAAGCAAATGATTAACTAAAAGCCATTTTAATAAAAGACCTAAAGAGTTAAAAATTCTGATAACTGCAAAACTATTATAAATAGTACATACTGATATTTTACTTATCTAATATTTATTTTATAAACACAAGTTGCTTGTGGATGTTTCTGTATTTGTTTTTCTAACAACTATATACTCCTGCAAGGTAAGTGACTTCAGTCCTTTGTAATGTATGTTGATTAGCATAATAAAGTATTTTTGGACCTTCCCCCCAAGGTCTCACATGAAATTTTACAGGGATTTTTTTGTTTGTTTGTTTAAATTTACTTACTTTGTAATACGGTCAATGTTGGCAATTTGCTTCTGGTTCCGTATAATCTCAATGGCTGCCCAAAGATGCTGGATAGCTTTTGTATCCGCCTGTCATCTTTTTGTTAAACGTGCCATGACCTGTTTACTACTTTAGCTGTAGTAAGACATAAAAACATATAAGGGAAAAAAAGATTACAAATTGAACTATTATCAACACAAGTGAGTAACATCATCAGTGCCTCTTGACTACTGATCATACCAAGGTAGCAGGTAGCACTGCCAACTTTCTGCCTCATTCCCTATGGTCCACCTCACCACCTTCTTCATACAAGTTACCATTTGCTTCATTACTTCATAAAAAGTGAGAGTCTAAAAATAAAAGGGTTAAGGTTTTCCCAAAGAGGACAAGTGGCTACCTTATGCCAACATGTTTTATTAAATAAATTTAAGTTTTATTCTAATGCACAGAAATATTACAAGACAAAATTTCATTTATCAATAATGCATTGTTTGTAATTTGATCAATATAAAATGGAATTTAAATGCCCTAATTGTTTGTACTTTGGTTTATTATAATCATGGCTTAAAAAGTCCAATTATGTATGCATATATTGATAAATGGAAGCATTTCAATAAAATAAAACCATGAACAGAAAATGCAAAAAGTATTAATAGTTACTTCTGGGGTAAGATGGGAAAAGCTGGCAAACAGGATACCAGAGAGCCACAAATTATTAGGAACAATCATATTCTTGAATAGATGTTAATTTCAGGGGTATTTATTACATTATTAAGAAACATTGCTATTTTATTCAAATTTCAGTATTCTGGAGTAACTGAAGAAAATAGCCACCCGACCTCCAGATGATTTTCCACCTGTGCCTGGCAAGATTGGGGAAAACCCTGGGGCCACAGCTTGGGTGTCTGGTGACTGAGGGTTTTACAAAAGAGGCCTCTCCTGACTCAGCTTGGAGGGACTCATCTGTTAGGAACAGAGTGAGCCTATGAAACCTTCACCACGAACTTTGTGTTAGATCATGAATCCCAGCATTTGGCAACAACTGAAACATACCTCTAAGTCTTACAGATTATAATGCTAAGTTTAAAATCTAGGACTTAAAAAAACAATACACATTAAAGCTTCTGGGATTCCTAAAATCTCCTTGCCTGGACCTTTCCTGTCCTGTAAGGGAAGAGAATGAGCGAGGGAAGCTCATTCTCGGCACTTCACTGTGCTGCGTGATTGCCAACTGACTCCCGTGAATCTCCTCTTTCTCCACCTCCACACTTCTTTTCACAGCCCCCTCAGTTCTCCCTTTCCTTGACAAACCCAAGTAAACCCCACAGTTGCTATCAAAGCTTATCCTGAGAAGACTCACTTCAAGTTAGTCTGGGGTCAGTGGGGCTCCTAGAATGAGACGGTTTTCAGAATTACACTACCGACAGAATACATTGTGAACATGTTTTAAAAGGTATTTTTGAATATCCTACTTCTTCACACTTTTACTTATAATAGTTCCAGACTTCGCTCCAAGAAAATAAATAAAAAATAATGCCAGTATCCAAATTTAAAGAAAACTTAAGGAAAATCAGTTGGTTCTGTACAAACTTAGATGTAAAACTAAAAGATAATAAAAATTACAATTAAGAAACACTTCTGTTTTAGAGTAATCACTTTAAGATGAAAGAAACTTTAAGATGAAAGAAGACAGAAACTTCTCAGTTTAAGCGGACTCATAGAGGAGTGCCAACTTTCAGGATCTGATCAGCTGTACAGCAGGAATTCAGTGGTAAGAACATATGTTAGAAAGTGACATCTAATGGTGAATTGTAATAATACAACTTAACCCTGTGAGATTATACAAAGACTCAGACAAAACAACAAAATTTCAGTCATTCTTACATACTTGAAAAAATACACAGTTGCCCACTTTGTGTAAAGCACTGTGCTAAACATCAGGAAGTATTTAAAAATGTATAAATAATGGCCAGGCATGGTGGCTCATGCCTGTAAACCTAGCACTTTGGGAGGCCGAGGCAGGAAGATTGCTTGAGGCCAGCAGTTCAAGACCAGCCCGAGCAAAAGCAAGACCTCATCTCTAGGCCGGGCGCGGTGGCTCACGCCTGTAATCCTAGCACTCTGGGAGGCCAAGGTGGGCGGATCGTTTGAGCTCAGGAGTTCGAGACCAGCCTGAGCAAGAGCGAGACCCCATCTCTACTAAAAATAGAAAGAAATTATATGGACAGCTAAAAATATATATAGAAAAAATTAGCCGGGCATGGTGGTGCATGCCTGTAGTCCCAGCTACTCGGGAGGCTGAGACAGGAGGATCGCTTGAGCCCAGGAGTTTGAGGTTGCTGTGAGCTAGGCTGATGCCATGGCACTCACTCTAGCCTAGGCAATAGAGCGAGATTCTGTCTCAAAAAAAAAAAAAAAAAGACCTCACCTCTATAAAAATTAGGAAAAAAAAAAATTATAGCCAAGCATGGTGGCACATGCTTGCAGTCCCAGGTACTCAGGAGGCTGAGGCAGGAGGATCACTTGAGCCCAGAAATTTGAGGTTGCTTTGAGTTGTAATGACACCACTGCACTTTAGAATAGGTGACTGAATGAGATCCTGTCTAAAAAAAAAAAAAAAAGAAGTAAAAAATACTGATGATTGCCAAAAAATAACCTAAAACCAGTAGAGAAAATTTGGCATATGCATGGAACTATGAATTGTACGGTAATATATGACATATAAATTGTCCACAATATGAAAATTCGGATGGCGAGACATTAATTCTAGCTTCAGTAAAAATTAAGCAGAAAGAAAGAGATGTCTTCTGCAAAATGGTAAATATATGGAAAAATATAAGAGCCAATCTTTTCCTTTGTTAATTTCTTTAAAAGATAATTGGCTGCTAAGGCCGGGCGCGGTGGCTCATGCCTGTAATCCTAGCACTCTGGGAGGCCGAGGCGGGTGGATTGCTTGAGGTCAGGAGTTCAAGACCAGCCTGAGCAAGAGCGAGACCCCATCTCTACTAAAAATAGAAAGAAATTATACAGCCAACTAAAAATCTATATAGAAAAAATTAGCCGGGCATGGTGGCACATGCCTGTAGTCCCAGCTACTCAGGAGGCTGAGGCAGGAGGATCGCTTAAGCCCAGGAGTTTGAGGTTGCTGTGAGCTAGGCTGACGCCACGGCACTCATTCTAGCCAGGGCAACAAAGCGACACTCTGTCTCAAAAAAAAAAAAAAAAAAAAAAAAGATAATTGGCTGCTTAAAGCAAAGATAAAAATAATTGGTAGGTGTCATTAGGTTTATAATGCATGTAGAAGTAAAATACATGAGAACCACAGCAAACAGATGGGAAAGGGGGAATAAACAGAATGATACTATTGCAAATCTCTTACATTTTTTGTGAAGTGGTATTAAGTTACAATGTTATATATTATATATTGTAAATGAATTATATTAATTCATGGGAGACTATGGTACATTAAGCATGCATATTGTAATTTCTAGAACACTAAGGAATAATACAAATAGGTATAGCTAATATATAATGAAACTTGTAAGTTTTTTCAAAATACACATATATAAAATTATAAATAATTTATTCAGAACTATCAAATATGAAGCAGCAAAGCTAACATTTCTAAATAATATTAAAATAGGAAACACAACTATTTATAGAATATAACAAGCAGAAGAACACAGTGGGAACCAAGTGGCAAAAACTCTAAAAGTGATGTCACATATTTCTAGAAATGATTAAAATCGAGATTAAAGAATGATGCAATGCTACACACCTCAGGAAAAGAGATGTAATGTTAAAATCAAAGATCTGTGAGCTCTGCCTGAACCGAGACACAGACAGCAGGTACACCTCGCAGTACAGGTGCCCTGTGGGGAGGGTCATTCGCACTAGAAGCCCAAGTAGGGAAGCCAAAGCGACAGGGCCGGGAGGTGGCGGAGGAGAAGAGCGATTCTTTCACCGCTGCCTTCGCGGAGCGAGCGGCCGTGGGTGGAAGCTTCTGGAGGGCGGGGAGTCGGCCCGCGGCTGGGGGAGGCAGCCTCTCGGCTCTGGGGCTGCAGAAACTTCTCAAGGACGAGGTTTGTTCCCGGCCGCTGCGACCTGGAGGGGACAGGCGACCTGGCGCGGTGCCGGCGGCCCTGGCCGAGCGGCGGGAGCTGCAGCCGGAGGCGCGTTTCGCTTCCCAGAACCGGAGCCGGACGGCGCTTCCGCCGCGCAGTGGACGCGGCTCCCGGCCCCGGCGGCCCTCGGAGGAGGACGGAGGCTGCGGCTCCAGCCGGGGCTGCGGCTTCTCCCGCCCGGAGTCCCGAGTCCCGGGGACGAGGCCGAGGAGCCGCAGCGCGAGCCCGTCTGACCGACCCGAGCGATGCGCGGCTGAGCCGGGGCGACCCCAGCACCCTGCGCCGACCAAGGCCCGCGGCTGCCGGCTGCTCTGCGGCCCAGGGTCCGCCTCCGTGTCCCTGGAGGACCGCGGGGACCGTGCTGGCCGTGGCCCGCGACAGCTCCGCGTCACAGCACGGGGACACCCGCGTCTTCCTGCAGGCGGGCAGCAGGGCCATTGCGGACGGCCGCAGTGGGACCCAGTTCGCCCCTTCCACCTGGACCTACCCGGGGATGGACGGAGACCTCGAGGGCTCTGGTTTAGACAGGAGCAAAAATCACTGGAACGACGCTGACGATTTCACTGGCTGGCCCGGGATGTGGCCTCCCCAACCCGGAGTGTCCTTCCTGAAGACGAGCCAAAGGTCCAGTGGGACCAAGCAGTTGCCACTCTGTCCTTCACTCCTGCCACAGCTTTCCATGTGGGACTGGCTCCAGCGAATGGGGGCCCCAAGTTACCTACTGTTGTCACACTGTACACATATTCAGTATTTTAAGGCTTGAGACCGTGACAGGCTCGTAACTGTGATTTACATTAAATTCATGACAGGGATTTAAAAAAAAAAAAAAAAAGCCCAAGTAGAACATTACAAAGAACGCAAGAGAAAGACAAATCCAAGTGAGGTGAATACAATGAAGTTTGGGGCATACTATAAAAGTATCCAAAACAGCTTGGCCTATTAAGACAAGATCTCTTTAAAGTATAACCACTGACATTCTTCTTACAAAATCTAAATTTATTCCTTGATTTAACATATAATTCACATTCGCCTGTGACAACACCAGGAGCTCTTCGACGCTCTAAGGATACAGCAATAAGCAAAGAGACAAAAATCCTTCTCTAATCTAATAAATATGATTAATGACGTGACTAGATACAAGAAAAGAATTGTAATTTGGGTGTTCACCAATAAAAAGAAAATTAGATCCTATGTGTAAACAGTTGATCATTTAAGGTCCTTGTTGATGCGGCCAAACCAACTTTTCAGCCCCTCCTTACCTGGATGTGTATTCTATCACTATTAAACTGTACTATTCACATTCCCGAATATGCCCCCAACCCTCACACCTCTAGCCCTTTGTTTATGCAGTTCTCTCTTCTGGAATGTTCTCCCCTGCCCCATTACTAATTAGTAAAAACTGTCCTTTCTAGGACTTACTCTAATCCAATCTTCCCTGACCAAACTAAATCAAACTCAATTGTCTTTTGTATTCTTTTTTTTTTTTTTGAGACAGAGTCTCACTCTGTTGCCCAGGCTAGAGTGAGTGCTGTGGCGTCAGCCTAGCTCACAGCAACCTCAAACTCCTGAGCTCAAGCGATCCTCCTGTCTCAGCCTCCCGAGTAGCTGGGACTACAGGCATGCACCACCATGCCTGGCTAATTTTTTCTATATATAGTTTTAGCTGTCCATATAATTTCTTTCTATTTTTAGTAGAGATGGGGTCTCGCTCTTGCTCAGGCTGGTCTCGAACTCCTGAGCTCAAACGATCCACCCACCTCGGCCTCCCAGAGTGGTAGGATTACAGGCGTGAGCCACCACGCCCGGCCTGTCTTTTGTATTCTAACAGTAATTTGTTTATATCTCTCCCACAGATTTATTGCCTGTACACATAACTACATATTCCTCAAAAGAATTCTTTTAATTCAACTAAGACAAGACATGTCGTTTATTTTTACAGCTAATGTCTTTCAAGGTGCCTAGCACAGGTTTCAACATGTTAAATCTGCAATACAAAATTTTTAAACTCAACTTTTTCAGCTGTTATGTAAACAACAAGATCCTAGAGTAAGCCTTCATCTCTGTTTTATCAAAGACTGAGACATCAAAAAGGAAGACCAAGACGGGAAGACTTGCAGAGATCATTGCCATAGTCCTCAATCTTTTTTCTGCTCAAATGCATTTGAGGAATACAACAGACTCCTTTCAGTAAAAATAGCTCGTGACCCTCAAAAATAAAAAACAGAAAACTTGTGAGTAACTTTAATGAGGCCCCAGGCGACACTGACACTCTCCACCCTACACACGCAGGCTCACCGCAGCCCTTCGGTCACAGCAGCGTTGTATTTTGCACCCACACAAGCTTTACACAAACAGCAGGGAAAAGGGGAGAGAAAAGGAGAAAGCAAGTCAGGAAAACCTTTAAAATGGGCAAAGTTGAACAATCTGCTTGGGGATATACATGTATGTGAAAATTGCTTTAATGCAAGAGAATGATAAACACAACAGGCAGGAGAGCAGCGAAGGGACAGGGAGGGGACAGGGAGGAGATGGGGAAGCCACATGCGAATTCACACCATCAAACAGGTTCTGAGTTTTACTTGCAATGGGTTCAAGTTTTTGTTTTTTTATTATGTTGCCTAAAATGAATATAAAAATATTTTCAAACATTTGCATCAAATATTACATAAAATTAAAAAAAAATCCCATTTGGTTTGGATGTACATTTCATTGTTACTTCGGTAAGTCTGAACTTTCCCCAAAAGTCTACTAGCAATTTTAAATTATTTTTCATTCCTCATCAATTCATACCATTTTCCCATTTATGTGTTAATTTTTCATATATTAACATTACTCATACTTTTCTCTCTTTGCCTCTTAAGAAACATTAAATAAAATTATACTGAAATCTAGCTATGTATCCCTTTATCACCGTGAGTCTTGCAGTCGGGTACTGTCAGTCCCCCAACTTCGTTATTCTTCAAAATTATGTGGACTAGTCTGGGTCTTCTGCCTCTGCAGATAAACTTTAGAATCATTTTTTTTTGCATCCACTTATTCCTTCTTGAATGGTCTTCCATTCTTCAGGAAGATCCAGGTTTCTAATCTATATAATTTTCCTCTGAAGAACTTCTTTTAAAATTTCTAATAAGGCAGGTAACTGGCAAGAAATTCCCTCAATTTTGTCTGTCTTATAAAGTCTGTATTTTTACTTTTATGGAAGACATAGCTTTGCTGGATACAGAATTCTAGGTGGGTGGATTTTTTTTCTTTCAATACGTTCAATATTTTCACTCCACTCTTCTTGCTTAGTTTCTGAGGAAAAAGACATAGTTCTTAACTTTGCTCCTTTATAGGAAAGGTTTTTTAATTTTCTGACATTTGAATATCATATGCTTAGGTATTTTTGGCATTTATTCTGCTTGATGTTCTCTGAGCTTCCTGGATCATTGGTGTGGCGTCGACATTAATTTGGTGAAATTCTCAGGCACTAGTGCTTCAAATATTGCTTCTGTTCCTTTCTTTCTTCACTTCCAGCATTCCCATTACACATACGTTACACCCTTTGTAGCTGCCCCACAGTTCTAGAATATTCTATTCTGGGTTTGGGTTCCCCCACACCCAACTTTTTTCTCTTTGCTTTTCAGTTTTGAAAGTTTCCAACCATCAAGCTGTGACAGTCTATCCTCAGCTCTGTCCTGTGAGCCCATGAAAGGCAGTGTACATTTTGCTATAGTGTTTTTTATCTCTAGCACTTCTTTTTGGTTTCTTCTTAGAATTTCTACCTCTATGCTTAGATCACAAATCTAACCTTGCATGTTGCTGATTTTTTGCCTTAAAGTCCTTACCATTTTAATCATGGCCTTTAATAATTCCTGGTCTGATTATTCCAACATTTCTGCCATATCTCACTCTAATTCTTGTGGTTGTTTAGTCCCTTCAAGCTATTTTTTACCTTTTAGGCCTTGCACTTCTTTGTTGAAAGGCAAACGTGACGTATTGGGTACAAGGAACCAGGGTACACAGGCCTTCAGTAATGCAGTGTGAGGTGTGGGAGGGAGGCATTCCCAGCCCTGTCATCAGACTGCAGTCTTTGGTGAGCCTGTGCCCTGCACTGCGAACTTCACCGGTGCTTCACAGTCCCCCCTTGGGTGGGGCAGGACGGCTGGAGTAAGCTGAAGTTGTTTATCTCCCTTTCCCCCAGTAGAATGATAGAGGGGGCTGGAGTTGGGTATTCCCTTCCCCCAGGTAGGTTAGGCTCTGCTAGAATCACCTCTCCAGAGGGGAGGCCTCGTGAAGAACAGAGTGCTCCAGCATCTATCAGAACGGTTCATCTCTCCTTTCTCATGTGAGAAGCACAAAGGGGTTTTTCTCCAGTATTCACTGTGAGGTCCTGGCTGAGCTCCTGGGAGGTAAAACTCAGCAATGCACGGAGGCCCTCCCCTGTGACTTGGTCCCTTTGGAGTCTGTAACTCTGAGTTGTCCACATAGAATGTCCAGCAACTCACCAGTTACAGCTCAGGTTTTCCGGCCCCAGCACTGGTTCCCACAGAGGTTTCTGCTTGCAGGCCTCTGCTGTGAGGAGCTGGGATTCTTTGTATCTGCCTGTCTCTTCATTTTTGGTGCAGCAGTTTGTCCTGTGGTCTGACTCCTCTAAAAGAGCTAAGAGTTGGGTTTTCTTGACTGTTCAGCTTTCCAGTTCTTGTTAGGATGGAGTGGGGACTTAGGAGCTCCTGAAATGCCAGACTGGAAACCACGAAATTACTTTTTTATATGACATTAAATGAGAATATGCAGTGTTTTCCCAAAGAGGCAATAACTGAAGTAGCATGATTTACTGAAAGATTTCCTTCTTCTCCAACAAAATGTGATACATTCCTAATCGTATATTAAACTCTTTTTTATTTAGAGACAGGGTCTCACTATGTTGCCCAAGCTGGACTCGAACTCCTAGGCTCAAGTCGTCCTCCCACCTTATCCTTCGGAGCAACGGGGACTACAGGTGTGCACCGCTGCCCAGCATCGTAATTAAATTCTTATCAATGCTGGCATTACTTACTTTGATCTGTTTGATCTCTTATTAGTGCCCCATAATTTATTTATTTATTTATTTATTTTTTTTTTTGAGACAGAGTCTCACTCTGTTGCCCAGGCTAGATTGAGTGCCGTGGCGTCAGCCTAGCTCACAGCAACCTCAAACTCCTGAACTCAAGCGATCCCCTGTCTCAGCCTCCCGAGTAGCTGGGACTACAGGCATGCACCACCATGCCCGGCTAATTTTTTCTATATATATATTTTTTTAGCTGTCCATATAATTTCTTTCTATTTTTAGTAGAGATGGGGTCTCGCTCTTGCTCAGGCTGGTCTCGAACTCCTGAGCTCAAACGATCCACCCACCTCGGCCTCCCAGAGTGCTAGGATTACAGGCGTGAGCCACCGCGCCCGGCCCCCATAATTTATTACAACTTGCATATACAAGCTACATATTTAAAAGCTACAATTATAATTCCATGTTTTCATTCATTCCTATATAATTATCGTATATGTATTATCTGCCCAGCAATATTGTCAGTGTTTTAAAGCATGCCATACTTTCAACATTCTTTATGTCGCTAATAATTTTTACCATTAAATAGACACTAAATAAACACTCACCAATTGAATACTCTCCCCAACCAACCCTGAGATAGTAATGAGCGGGTGGCTGCCGGCGGCCGGGGGAGGGGAGGGCAAGCTCCTGCTTAGTGGGTGCAGAGCTCCAGGGTTACCAAAGGGCAGTGCCACTGAGGTGGGTGGTGGTGAGAACTGCGCATTATAGATGATGTAAATACACTCAACTGTACACTTCAAATAATTAAAATAATAAATTTTGTTACATGTATTTTACCACAATAAAACTAACTGAAAGAAAAAATAAGGGGAGGAGAAATAAAGTTGGTCCTTAACAATAAGATCTGGTAACCAGCCATTTTTTAAGAAGAATAACTGTCAATAACATTTCCCCAAGAACCTCCAAGCAGTCAGTGTGGCAAGCACTGAATGTGGACAGTTAGCAAAGCAGAGTACTTAAATTCGACTTCCTGGTAGGTTTTTGTTTATTTATTTATTTTGGCATCAAAGTACATTAGATTAAGAACAGGAAATAACACTATGCAACTTATTGATCAAGGTTCCTGATAGCAAAACAGGTCATTTTGAATACTTTATTCGGTTTTATAAAATGTTTTAATTATTTTTTTAGTTAAACTAGTAAAGCAAAAGTATGTTTCCAGGCTTTTGGATTTGACAGAATAGCAGTTTATAAAACAAAATGATGGGTGGGGAAATTGTTGATCTTTCATTTCTTAAACAGTTACATTGAGGCATAAAGCACACTCCATGAAATTTAACTATTTGAAGTATACAATTTAGTACTTGTTATATATAACCTTTTTAATTTTTTTAGAAGTGTAAAACAGCATATTTTTTATTGACTACAAATATATCTGCCTCATTTAACTGCATAGTATTCCATTGAATTAATATACCATTATTTATTAAGAATAAGCACCCAAAAAGTATTCATTGGAAGGAAGGAAGGAGATTCTGAGTTGCCACTCATGACAATGTCCACCAGATTCTCTGATCCAGATTCCTGGAGGTGGCTTATGAAACAGGCCCTCCCCATCTGGCCTATTATATCATTGGAAGGAGTTGTCATTCATGCAATCAGAAAGAAAGTAGCCAAAAAGCTAACACTGAAGTGCAGTTTGTCCATCTAGTGGACTGTCTTGCCTAACCGGTTATCTTGGACAATATCTTTCACCGCTTTGGGGTAAACTCAAATAATACCAAATTTAAAAGGGTCTTCTAAAAAATTAAATGAAGTAAGAGAATTCCTGTAGCCTCTCCAAAAAGTTAGTTCTGTTTCGTGTTCCTTCCAGCTGCCTGCAAGTTAAATTGAGAGAATAATGTTTCATTGCCATATTTGTCACTATGTGCAATTAAGTCAAACCTAGATTGGAAAACAAAAAAAACAATAGCTGGACTGGAGAAGAAGTCTCAGCCAGCACAGTTGAGTTGGCAATGCCAAAGAGGAGGAGATGACCATATGCTCAGGCGATTGGTTACATGTAAAAGGACTAAGCAGGCCCGGTGCAGTGGCTCACACCTGTAATCCTAGCACTCTGGGAGGCTGAGGTGGACGGATTGTTTGAGCTCAGCATTTCGAGACCAGGCTGAGCAAGAGCGAGACCCTGCCTCTACTAAAAATAGAAAGAAATTATATGGACAGCTAAAAATATATATAGAAAAATTAGCCGGGCATGGTGGTGCAGGCCTGTAGTCCCAGCTACTCGGGAGGCTGACACAGGAGGATGGATTGAGTCCAGGAGTTTGAGGTTGCTGTGAGCTAGGCTGACACCATGGCGCTCTAGCCTGGGCAACAGAGCAATACTCTGACAAAAAAAAAAAAAAAAAAGACAGAAAATGAAAAGGACTAAGCAAATATGTCAATACATTGAGTGCCTACCCTCACTCTCAGGGAAGGCAGGTACAAAAATAAAAGGGGGAAAGACTAGAATTAGAAACATCTAAGATTGGATTGTAATTGGAACTATCAGTAAAAACTCCTGGTTTCTGATGGATAGATGATAGATAGAAAAACATCTATCTGTGTATAGACATAGATACATATACAGTCAGGGCTCTGTCTGTGGGCTCTGCATCCATGGATTCAACCAATTGTAGATCCAAAATATTTGAGAAAAAAATTGTATCTGTACTGGACATGTACAGACTTTCTTCTCTTGTCATTATTCCCTAAACCATGTAACAACTATTTGCATAGCGTTTACATTACATTAGGTATTATAGGTCTTATAAGTAATCTAGATATGATTTAAAGTATATAAGAGGATGTGCATAGGTTATATGCAAATACTACACCATTTCATATCAGGGACTTGAGCATCCATGGATTTTGGTACCTGTAGGAGGTCCTGGACCCAATCCCCCACTGAGGAACAAGGGACAACTGTATATGTATGTATGTATGTATTTATGTATACATGCACACACATACATACATACACACATAAACACAAAGATGAGTATACCAGCAGCAATGAGCATGCCAGACATCCAGACTTTGGTTTCTAAATATTATTCTCCTCAAAAGGAACCAGAGAAATGGCTAATTTCAGGGCTCAGGCAGGGAAAGTATTTAATAAGCCTAGAACATCATGTACCATAAAGTATGGAAATTCCCAAAAGATCATGGAGATATATCAAAATGACACTGGAGCCAACCAAGGGGCTCCCACTGGCTAAATCTGGGACAATTTGAACATCAAAGAAATGATATGAGAGCAATCATTTATAAACCATTGAATAAAATAGGAACCTAGGAGCCCATACTGATATCAATTAATAGATAAACAAATGGGGGTGGATACAGAGGCAGGAAAGCTTTCCCTTACAATAGAAGGTCAACTAATAAATGTAGAAGGATGATGGAAGGGATGGTTACCATTTGATAACCCTTATAATAATTGTTTTGGTCAAGGAGCAAAACTGGATACTAATATAAATGGGTGAAAGTGTGATCAGGAACAGGATTTTTACATAGTCTCAAAATATCTCCAGACAATATTTATTCATTAACTTTCCATTGCAAAGTCTGGCAGACATCATCTTACCAAATGATGAAAGTAAACTTCATCAGCAATGGGACAAATCAACATCATGTGCCTTCTGATAGATGCATTGAGAAGAACACAGCATCACCTCTGTGGTATTCCTGCCAAAAACGCCTGTCCTGAGTACATTGGTGGCATAGTGGTGAGCACAGCTGCCTTTCAAAACGCATGTCCTAAATCCAGTCATGAGGAAACATCAGACAAACACAAACTGATGGACATTCTGCAAAGTAATTGGCCTGTCCTCTCCAAAATATCAAGGTCATGAAAGGAAGGAGAGACTCGGAACTGCTCCAGATAGAAGGAAACTAAAGAGACATGACAGTGAAATGCAACGTGTGATCCTATATTGGATCCTGGATCTGTAAAAGACTTTATTGGAGAAAACCAGTAAAATTTGAATGAGGTTTGTGGATTAGAATGTGCTATGGTATTAATTTCCTGATTTTGATGGACATAATGTGATTCATGTAGAAAAGTGTCTATTTTTTAGGAAACAGACATTGAAGTATTGAGGGGTCCTGTGACATCATGTCTGCCACTTACTGCCAAATGGTTCAGAAAAAAATGACTTGTATCCACACAGAGAGAAAGAGAGAATGATAAGGCAGATGTGGTAAATTTCTAACAACTGGGAAATCAGGCTGAGGGAACACAGGATATCTTTGTACTATTCTTGAAACTGTTTTGAAGAGTTTAATTATTTCCACTTTTATAGTTTTGAAATATTTTTAATAACCCCATTGTAACATCCCCTTCAGCAATTTAATTCAAGATGAGTATAAAATAAGAGCATGAAGCTAATAAGAAATAAGTCATGCACAAAGTAAGAATTTATAAAGATAAATAAATGTTACTAAATATATTAAGACCTATGAATCTTGGATTCTATTTTTTAATTACATACTAAATTTTACTGTTAAAGAGCCATGGGGGGGCCAGAAAAGTTCTAAGAGGTCTTTTCTTCATATATTTTTACATTAGGATCAAGAATAAAGTACAGTGATCCTAAGAGGATTATGTATCAGAGAGTTCTTCTGGAGTTAACTCATATAAGGTTTTTATTTTATTTCATCATAAAACAAGTCAAGCAAAAAAAAGCCTAGCTCTCTTTTCCTGCTGTGACAATGGGTCGGTCGTCATCTGTGGCGTATGCATCACACTCTGTAAACCTGTATCTTGCTCTTGCCCTATCATCCCATCTTTCTCTCCTCAATAAACCTCATTTCCATGCTTGCCTTACAAAAAAACAGTAAAGCCTGGGAAATACATTATGTAATATAATGTACACCTACCCAGCCTAAAGTAAAACATTTCTAAACACAACAGACTCTCTTCTTCTCCCTACCGTGTTCCCAGGACAATATTCTTAATTTAGTATCTGTCATTCCCTTTTAAGTATTTATACTTTTGCTGCACAAGTATATATTTCTTAACAAAATATAATCTTGTTTGGCATGATATTTAACTTTACAGAAATTGTAAAATACCATATACATCCTTCTAAGCTTATTTTTCTCACTCAAGTGTTTTTAGATTTAGTTAGCTTGATACACATAATTTTAATTCATTCGTTTTAACTGCTGTGTAGTGTTCCATGGTTTAAATATATTATTTTTTATTCTATATCATATTGATGAGCATTTAAATTGTTATCCCATCTACCCTATTACAAACAATGCTAAAATGAACACCAAATCTACGCCTTAAAATGTTTTGCAAGCATTTATCTTGGCCGGTGGTTCTCAAACTTTGGAATGCATCAGAATCCCCTGAGGGTTTTGTTAAAACATAGATTGTTGAATCCCACCCCCAGAGGTTCTGATTCATTTTCTAAAGGAGGTTTTTAAGTGATGTTGATGCTGCTGGCCTGAAGACCACACTTTCAGATCCACTGCCCTAGGATGTACATCCTGGAGTAAAATTGCTGGGTCAAATAATTGTGCATCTTCAGCTTTACCAAATTGTGCCCAATTGCTCTGCAAAGGAATTTTAATGATTTGCTCTCCCACAACAAGCAAGTTGTCTTTCTCAAATCCACACCACACTTGATGTCACAACACTTTTAAGGTTTTACCAATCCAAAGAATATGGAATTATGGCCGGGCACGGTGGCTCACGCCTGTAATCCTAGCACTCTGGGAAGCTGAGGCGGGTGTATCATTTGAGCTCAGGAGTTCGAGACCAGCCTGAGCAAGAGCAAGACCCCATCTCCACTAAAAATGGAAAGAAATTATAGGGACAACCAAAAATATATATAGAAGTACTCGGGAGGCTGAGTCAGGAGGATTGCTTGAGCCCAGGAATTTGAGGTTGCTGTGAGCTAGGCTGATGCCATGGCACTCTAGCCCAGGCAACAGAGCGAGACTCTGTATCCCCCCCCAAAACAACAACAACAACAATATGGAATTGTGGTTTTCATTTGAATTTTTATAATTACTAATGAGGTTGGGCATCTTTTTATGTGTCTGTGCCATTCAGGCTCGGTTTTCTCTTGTCTGCATTATCTGTTCATTCCTTTGCTTGTTATTAGGGTTTTTAACTTATGTCAAAAGACAAAATTACAACAAATTTAAAGATCCAATTAGCTTTTATTTGTGCTTCTAGAATTGGGCAACACCTCACTCTGTGAAAATAAAATGAGTGTTCTAATGAACTGAGCAGAGAAGACTGGCTTTATAGGCAGAAAAAATGCTGCAGAAAGCAGAAACAATACAAAAAAAAATGGATTGGCCATTTCAAAGTTACTTTCCTTATAGGGTTAAAAAAGAGGGGACTTCTTTACTATGCGACTCAGGTTGGTTGACTGGTATTCACCTGCTTTTTGGGAAACTGGTCTGTTTCAAAGTTCTATTTAACTGTGGCACTTAGCACAAGCAAACCCATTCTGGTTTGACCTGGTCTACTGGGGCCTAGTGCAGGCAGCTAGTCCAAAACAGTGGCCTCCCATAAACCTTGTTTAACTCTTATATAGAGTAATAGTTACTAAACTGTCATCTTTAGAACATGATGTGAGGACAATGCACCTATAATACATTTTTGGGAAATTCAACATATATATTTACACTCAATTTATTATAATATAAAAATTTCTGTGTTATATCAACCTAAAAGTAAGAAGCTGATGAAAAATTAATATAGAGAGTTTATTTGGGCCAAGGTTGAGGACAGTAGCCTGGGAAACACTTTCAAGTTGCCTTGAGGAGTCTTCCAGGGAGCAAGGAAATGTTCAAGATTTTAAAGAAAAAAAGGACAAATCAGGAGAGGGGACAATTACAAAAGTTGTTCAGCGGGAATTCTCATTGGTTTACAGATACAACAGTGGTTAGCGATTGGCTACAGACTGTTGAACTATAGGGTGCATGGCATTTTATGGCTACTTGGCATCAGGTTAGTCTAGAACCTCACAGCAAGTGGCTTCAAGAGGTAATTATTGTGCTCAAGGGGGAGTGAGAGTGACTGCTGTTACATTTTAAATGCCTCTCCTGGCCTGATAGTTTAAAAGTGCTGGAATTCCTCAGATGAAAAGGGTTGTTTTTTTTTCTTTCTCAGTTATAATAGGAGAAATAAGAATACAAAATTACATATGTACCACAATATATAAACTAACACCCGAAAACACCATACTTAGAAAAGAAACTAAAAGGAAATATTCTATCACTGTATGTTCAAGTTTACAAATAGGTTTTTTTTTTATGGCTTTTAAGTATGTACTCTTTCTTCCAATTTTCTATATTTTCAAATTTTTAAATTAAAATAATGTAGTTTCATATTCCATGGAGATTCAGCGCCAAGCTAACACATAAAACAAAAGTCATGTATGTAATATTACCCTGAACATCCCTTAAATTGGGCTGTCTCTCAGAAAGTCCAATAGTGATTGAAGAAATGTTCAGGGTAATTTTGCAATACAACCCATTTTCTGTCTACCATTGGAATTATTGCTGTTTCTTCAGTTGAGTACCAGATGGAGCAACAGAAAAGCAACTGGGTAACATAAGAAAAATCTACATTGTATCTCTTCTTAGAATCACACTTAATCTAGTGAGATGATAATATCAGAGACACCCAGAAACTGGGATCAATGAAGAAAAAGCAGGTTTACACATTTCATCTCATGCTCACCCTACGGTTCATTGAGTGGAATGTTAGGCAGTATAATGCACCATTTAGACTGTTGCTTTCTCCCTCTCTTATTTTTGTGGGGCTAAGCTCATATAGTTGAATTTGCATACACTAAATTTGTATATGAGGAGACTGCATTGTACAGTTTGTTTATAATAGGGAAAAAGACACCTTTTTCAAAGGAACAGATATTCTGGAATACATAAATATATACATGCCCCCTGTTTTCATCATTTACTCAGTCATTCAACAAATATTGCATCTGCTGTTTCCAACACTGGGCTACATAATGGAAGAGATAGAGGAAAAAGTAAAACAATCTCTGTCCCTACCCTCATGGTGCTTAATCAATTAATCAATCAGTCAAATAAAAAATTATCCTGTGAGGCCGGGCGCGGTGGCTCACGCCTGTAATCCTAGCACTCTGGGAGGCCGAGGCGGGTGGATCGCTCGAGGTCAGGAGTTCAAGACCAGCCTGAGCAAGAGTGAGACCCCGTCTCTACTAAAAATAGAAAGAAATTACATGGACAACTAAAATATATATATACAAAAAATTAGCCGGGCATGGTGGCGCATGCCTGTAGTCCCAGCTACTCGGGAGGCTGAGGCAGTAGGATCGCTTAAGCCCAGGAGTTTGAGGTTGCTGTGAGCTAGACTGACGCCACGGCACTCACTCTAGCCCGGGCAACAGAGTGAGACTCTGTCTCAAAAAAAAAAAAAAAAAAAAAAAAAAAAATTATCCTGTGATAAAAAAGAGGTACATAGTATCTCGAGAACATATAATAAGGATATTGATGTACACTGAGAGTTTTAGAAAGGCTCCCTGTGAAAGTGACTACTGAGCTGGTTAGGAAGTATGGGATGCTGTGATGTAAGCTGGAGCCAGATGACACTGCCTCATGAGAGCCAATAGTTTAATTTTCAGAAATTTTGAGACAGGTTTTAAATAGCCATTATTAAACATTAAATTATGTAAACTTATAATTAAATTATATTAAAAACAGATCATAAATACTCAAAACTCATCACTTCTTAATTATTTTTACATTTTACTCTTTTTATTTTTTTATGTTTTTTTTTTTTTTTGAGACAGAGTCTCACTCTGTTGCCCAGGCTAGAGTGAGTGCCGTGGCGTCAGCCTAGCTCACAGCAACCTCAAACTCCTGAGCTCAAGGGATCCTCCTGTCTCAGCCTCCCAAGTAGTTGGGACTACAGGCATGCACCACCATGCCCGGCTAATTTTTTCTATATATATATTTTAGCTATCCATATAATTTCTTTTATATTTTTAGTAGAGATAGGGTCTCGCTCTTGCTCAGGCTGGTCTCGAACTCCTGAGCTCAAACGATCCACCCACCTCGGCCTCCCAGAGTGCTAGGATTACAGGCATGAGCCACCGCGCCCGGCCTACATTTTACTCTTATCTATGCTCTTGAGGTTATCAACTATGCATCTTTTCCCATTCTGAGTAGCAGAATGAAATCATCCTGTCCAGCACCTCTGCACTGCATATGCTACCTGCCCATTAGTGACTTAGTAGCCTCGTCAGTTATCAGATCGACTGTCACAGTGTCACAGTGCTTATGTTCAAGTATATCTTATTTTACTTAATAATGGCCCCCAAGCTCAAGAGTGGTGATGCTGGCAACTCAGCTATGCCAAAGCCACAAAGTGCTTCCTTTAAGTGAAAAAGTGAAAGTTCTCAACTTAATAAAGAAAGAAAAAAAAAAGTAGGCTGAGGTTGCTAAGATCTACGGTAAGAACAAATCTTTCATCCGTGAAATTGTGCACAGTATATTGTCATAATTGTTCTATTTTATTATTATTATTATTAATCTTTTTACTGTACTTAATTTATAAATTAAACTTTATCATCGGTATGTACGTATAGGAAACACATAATATAGGGTTTGGTGCTATCTAAAGTTTCAGGCCTCCACTGGGGGTCTTGGAACATATCCCCTGAGGATAAGTGAGAACTACCATATCCACAGAAAAGCTGCTTCAGAGCAGTGACGAGTACAGAAGCAAGGCTGGAATGGGTTAAGAAGTGAGTAGGAAAAAAGAAAATAGAGGCGCTTTTCCTTCTATTACAAAAAACAATTGCAGGAAATGTACTTACTTACGTTGGCCTAAAAGAAAAAAGTTGTGATTTTAACCAAATCAGAAATGTTAACTGAATTCAAGCTCCACTTAGGACAAAAGTTCACCTCAATTTATCCATGTAATTTTACCTAGTTCTCTGAGTTCCAGAGGATGAAACTAACTCTGGAAAAACACAATGGTTATAAAACAAAAACTCGAAGTAAAAAATAAATAAATATTTTTTAAAAACCACAACAGTAAGTTGTTACCACTGCCATTCCATTTAGGAAACAGCAATTCTACAAAGAAATTGTTACCAAAAAAAATTGGTACAGAAAAGTCAGCTGGAGAAAGTGAAGCAAGAACGTCACTCTGCTGAGCCTTACCTGGCCCACCCCATTCTGAGTCAATGATTATCACCAGATGCAGGCAAAAGACATGGATATTTTTATACAAATTTCATAAATAAACATAATACTATGAAAATCCTGAGTTTAAAACCCCAGTACAGCCAATGGAGTACTGTACCTTTGTTTTTATTTGCCTCAAACGGGAGCATATGCATCTTTAGCTTTTAATGGTCACACCCTCCCTCTCACTCTGTGTTCCATACAGAGGACGCCTTTCTTTCCTCGATGCCTTTCTCTCATATCAAAAACCTTATCCAAGTATAAGGTTGAGTTCTGTCTACCAGTGAGTCTTTTCTGGTTATCACACCTTATTTGGGAAATCTTAGCATTTGTGCTTTTAATGTGTAATACTGCCAACTGGGCCTTGCTCTCAAATTGTTAAATATTTTCCACAAGAGATTATAAAGTTCTAGCACGTAGAGACTGTGATACCTCGTTCTTTCATGTTTCCAAGGCTCTTTGTATTCAAATTAAGTAGAGTACTGTAAACTATTAATAATTATAACTTATACTGCTCAAAGTCCCATTTTCATCCCCAAATCTCCATTCTAAAATTTCTTTGAATAATAAGAGTTAACATTTATTGAGTGATACTATATAGCATTCACTGTTCAAGATACTTTTCACATATTAACACACATAATCTTCCCAACAACCCTATGATATAGATACTACTATTCCTATTTTACAGATAAGAAAACTGAGGTACAGAGAGGCCAAGTGACCGACCCGAAGTCCCACAATTAGTAAGTGGCAGAGTTGGGATTCAAACTAAGACTGACACAGGAGCTCACATTTCTAAATTTTTAGCAACACAAAAATAACTCTTTCAAGGCCTGGTCCTCCCTGGCCTTGTTTTAAGATGTGCCTGGATAAGTAGCACAGTTTCACAGCCAGAATTTAAAGAAATTCTACTCTTTTCTTTTCAAAAAGGGATAAAACATAGTGTACAGCAACACTTAACCAAATCCCCTTCCTTCTCCTGTGTTCTGTCCCCAGGCACTTCAATTCCAAGGCCTTTGTCTAGAGATCACTATCAGTTTTCCAGCTCCCAAAGGGAAAACCACAAAGGCATTCTTTTGAAAGATGGCCCCAGGCTCCCTGCTGGCAAAGAGAATCCTTCCTTCAGAAATGTTTAGGTTCAGTTGTCAGGGTGGGAGAGAAGGCCATAAAGATACCCACGGTCACTCCTAGAAAATTGCCCTGAGGTAATTTGCGGAGAAGGGAAACTTTGGCCAAATACAAGTTTCTCCTCTGCAAAGTCCATCGAGAGAGTTGTTCGAAAGAGAAGCCTGGCCCACTATTTGCAATAGATTCTCTACATATTGAAACACAGTTATTTCTCTGGGGGTCCCGAGCACTTTTAAGACTTTGGCTTTTTTCTTGGTTTGTTTTTTGAGACAGAGTCTCATACTCTATTGCCCGGGCTAGAGTGCCGTGGCGTCAGCCTAGCTCACAGCAACCTCAGACTCCTGAGCTCAAGCGATCCTCCTGCCTCAGCCTCCCGAGTAGCTGGGACTACAGGCATGCGCCACCATGCCCTGCTGATTTTCTTTAAATATTTTTAGTTGCCTGGCCAAGTTTCCTTCTATTTTTTAGTAGAGATAGGGTCTCACTCCCGCTCAGGCCCGTCTCAAACTGCTGAGCTCAAACAATCTGCCCGCCTCGGCCTCCCAGAGTGCTGGATCACAGGAGCCACCACGCCGGGCCGAGACCTTGGCTTTCTTATCAGAAAAATCTTGATTCATACACAAACTTTGAGGAAACGCCTACGTCACAGTCCTAAATTAAGCAACCCTGGCCGTGCGTGGCGGCTCGCGCCTGGAACCCTGGCGCTCTCGGCGGAGGCGGGAGGTCGCCCGAGGCCAGCGTTCGAGACCCGCCCGAGCCGGGCAAGGCCCCGTCCCTACCTGGAGTCAGCGAGGCCGGCCGGGCGCGGCGGCGCCTGCAGCCCCGGCCACCCACGGAGGCCGACGCAGGAGGCCAGGGCCTCGCTGGAGCCCAGGAGTCTGAGGCTGCAGCCAGCTGTGAGGACGCCACGACACTACTCTAGCCCGAGGGACAGAGCGAGACTCTGTCTCAAAAAGAAAAAAAAGAAATCCCTATGGCGGAGGGATTGTGAGCTTTGTTGAATCACAACTTGTACGTTTTCTTAAGCCCCCGGTCATGGCACTTACGGAACACTGGGACCCGCTGTGCCAGTGGCGGCCCACAGGCGGCGCTGCGGGGACAGCTAAGGGGGCCGCCTGCGTCCACCGCAGAGGCTGATGGGGACGGGGATTCGATTTTAATTTTTTTAAATTGTGGCAAATATGTTATCATAAAATTTGCCACCTTAACCATTTTTGAGTATACAGTTTGGTGGCATTAATTACTGTGCATTCACAGTGTTTTGCAACCATCGCTATTTTCCAAAACCTTTTTGTCACCCCAAACAGAGATTCTATAACCATTAAACAATAATTTCTCATTCTCCCCTCTTCCCAGCCCCTGGTATCCTCAAAGCTACTTTCTGTTTCTATGGATACGCCTATTCTAGATACTTCATGAGTGGAAACATACACTATTTGTCCTTTTGTGTCTGGCTTATTTCACTTAGCATAATGATTTAGTGTTCATCCATGTTGCAGCCTGTGTCAGAACTTCATTTATTTTCACGGATGGATAATATTCCACTGTATGGAATATCATACTCTGCTTACCCATTCCCCTGTTGGACACGTGGGTGGCTTCTACCTTTCGGGTACTGTGAGTAGCGCTGCAGGACACACTGGCACACAGGCATCTGCCGAAGTCTGCTTTTAATTCCTTTGGGTATATACCCAGAAGTGGAGTTGCTAGCTCACATAGTAATTCTATGATTAACCTTTTAAGGAATCAGCAAACACTTTTCTACAGCAGCTGTACCATTTCACAATCCTACTAGCAGTGTACAAGTGTTCCAATTTCTCCACATTACCAACACTTGCCATTTTCCATTTTTTCTTTTTTTCCCCCCAAAAAATAAAACAGCCATCTTAGTAGATGTAAAGCAGTATCACATGGTGGCTTTGATCTGAATTTTCCTAACGACTAATGGTGTTGAGCATCTTTTCATGTACTTATTGGATATCTGTTATCTTGTCTAGAGAAACGTCTATTCAAGTCCTTTGCCCATTTTGGAATTGGGTTGCCTGTTTGGTTGTTGTTGAGTTGTAAGTGTTCTTCATAGATTCTGGATATTAGTCCCATGTCAGACATAAGCTTGGTAAACATTAGGTTGTCCTTATACTTCCTTGATAATGTTCTTTGATGCATAGCAGTTTTAAATTTTGATAAATTATAACATCTATTTTTTCTCTTGTTGCTCATGCTTTTGGTGTCATACCTATGAATCCATTGCAAAATCAAAAGTCTGAAGATTAACTTCTGTTTTCCTCTAAAAGTTTTAGGGTTCTGGATTTTATATTTAGGTCATTGATCCCTTTTGAATTAATTTTTATATATGATGTGAGGTAGGAGGTCCAACTTCATTCTCTACAATGTGGAAATCAAGTTATCCCAGCACCATCTGTTGATGAGACTATTCTTTCCCAATTGAATGGATTCAGTGTCTTGTCAAAAATCTACTGGCCATATAGATCTATGGGTTTTTTCTGAACAATAAATTCTAATTCATCAGTCTATATGTCTATCCTTATTCTAATGCCACACCGTTTTGATTCCTGTAGCTTTGTAGTAAATTTTGAATTGAGGAGGAGGAGGAAGAGGAGGAGAATTGTTGAGAAAAAGCAGGACAAGGAATGGAAGACTAACTGCAGTTTTGGAAAATGATAGTTTTTTTTAAGTTGCTTCCAGCTACAGGGTGCAAAATGAAGAGAAAACATCACCAGGACTTAATTTTGGACGGGGAATGAGGCAGAGGCAAGTCTCAAGGACAAAGCTTCCGTTTCTGTCTTACACAGGGTACTGAAGTAAGGACTGTGGGAAGAAGACTAAATTTGCAGAAGGCAGTGGTGTGTGCATGTGTGCGCTGAGTTTGGTTTGGGGCAGACTAAGTTCAGATGCCTTTTAGAAATCCAAGGGAAGATGCCAAGCAGCTATGTGGAGATAAAGCTGAGGACTTCAGGAGAGCACATGCTGAAGATCTGTGAGACACATAATAGTAACCAAAACCATAAATGCAGATTTGACTTCCCCAGGACAGAATATGGCAGAAAGAGACCTAGGCCCCAAGAACTAAGAGCAAATCCAGGAGAGCTATCCTATAGAAATCCAGTGAAGACAGGATTTCAAAAAGTGCAGAGTATCACTGAAAAGTCAAAAAGCAAAAGGAACTGAAAAGTCCACTAGATTTAGCAAACTGTTGGTCACTGGTGACTTTAGCAAGAGTAATATTATTTTGTTGAAATAATATTGTTCCAAACCAGATCAGGGTAGGGTGGGTTAAGGAGTGAGTGACAGGTGGAGAAACTGAAACAGAAAGAGAGCCCTTCCTAGAAGACAGACTGGACAAAGGGAGGAGGCAGATGGGAAAGGACCTGGAAAGAGATGAGAAGGCACATGTAGGTCTACGGTTACGCAAATTTTATCCTCATTTTAATTAAAATACGTACATATGATTTTTCAAAAATCAAACAATCCCAAACCCCATACCCCTATTGCTGCTACCCTACGGCAATCCCTGCCCTCTATTTTAGTTTTGTTTTTTGGTACTTACCTCTGTATTTATAAGCCCCACCCTTACCTACTGACGTCCTACCTCAAGTCAATTAATCTCTTCCACATACACCCACCCCCAACACAAATGCACATACGCTATCCTTCCTCTTATCTTCTCAATAAAGTCATACCCCACTTTCTAGTTATACCAGCATTCACTGTTTTAATTACCAGGACAACGTGCTGACACTTCACAACTGCTCTGAACTCTTATCACATCTCCAGCTCCCCAAGACCCAGTCCAGACATTTCCCCAGACACAGAGCAGGGCAACTGTGGGCTCATCTCCTCTATTTACTTCCTCTCGGGACTGCAATCTTATACTGCCTATTGCCCAGTGCTGGAAAGCAATAGCCTCCTGTATTTTACCCAGTTTCATCATGGATGGTGGGAATGTAAGTCCATTAGTAGTTGCTCTGCCTTGGCCAGAAGTAGAAGTCTAGACTGTCTCCTAGTACCCCTGTTTCTAGCAGGGCATCACCCACTTTCAAGACAGTCTAAATGAGAACTGTTCTCATTTGCCCTTTTCAGAAAATACACCTCAAGGCTTTTGCAGTATAGAAAAGGGTAGTGAGCTGGCTGCAGGTGCTGGGGAAGGGCTGTGTGCACGTAACTACCACAGACTGGGAGCGATCACCCTATTCTCAGCCCCCTTCACTTCCCCACCCCCAGAGGGACCTCTAATTCTTGAGATTTCCATGGTTTTGAGGCTCAAACTGGCATGTTCCTTGACCTTCCCTCTCAGGCACTTACCTTTCCTGCTAAATCAAAAGACACTTCCACCACTTTCTTTCCAGTTTCCAAAATGTCATCTTTTCTACACTCTAGTCTATCTCATTCTTTTTGTCTCTATATATGGATACACACACACACACACACACACAACAACGTTCATTTCGATAGGGTTTCAGGAAAGAATGCACATTCAGTTAATCTTGTTCCAACAAAGGTCAGGTTTGAACTGTTTGTTTCAAATATGAAAGACTTCAAAATGTTTGAGATTCTATAAAAAGATTCACTTGAGAGGATGAGGTTGACTATATAAGAGAAAAGACATACATAAACTTTTTCTAAAGCCAGAAGATCAAATTCAAGCCGGAGAAAACATAGTTTTTAATAAGAACAAAAAAGTATATCACATGTAAATTAATAACTTTGGCCATATTTGAAAAGATTTATTAATATTTATAAATCTAAAGAATCCTAAGGAAAATAATTATCTTCTCCTAAATAGAAATTCAGCAATATGCCATAAAATTATTGAAATCAATATAAAAGAATAGTGAAAAGAAAGTATTCAATTTTCTCCTGCTTAATCATAAAAAGTGGGGCACTATAAAGGGCTTCTCTGTTAGCCTCAAGTATTTGATGCATAAAAATGTCCTATGTATCTACACAACCTGCACTGGACCTGCCAGAGCACAGCACAGTTCCCGTAAGAGTTAGTTTGTTTTGACACTTTCTTTACATTCTGTGGGACAGAGACCGTACACTGTTCAGCATGGGATCCATCGCTTAACATGGAAAAGTCTGAATTTAATAATTCCAAAACACTGTACAACACTGTATCCTGGGGAAGTAAATAAATCTATATAAACAGAAATTTTGAGTGCTGATTGCATAATTCAAATTTTTGCTTTCTTTCTTTTTCTTTTTTTTTGAAATGGAGTCTCACTCTGTGGCCTGGGCCAGTGTACAGTGGTGTCATCACAGCCCACTGCAACCTCAGACTACTGGGCTCCAGCAATTCTCCTGCCTCAGCCTCCCGACTCGCTGGGACTACAGGCGCGTGCTACTCCACCTGGCTAATTTTTCTATTTTTTGTAGAGACAGGATCTCACTCTTTCTCAGGATGGTCTTGAACTCCTGGCCTCAAACAATTCTCCCACCTCAGCCTCCCTGAGTGCAAAGATTACAGGTGTGAGCCAAATTTTTGCATTCTGAACATATCAAAAACACTATCACATACAAAAATGACCTAAAGCACAGTTTTGCTGTCTACACATTTCTCCATAAAAATGGAAGTCTGCAAAAAATCATAAATTATTGAAGAGATTTGAGTTGTAATAGCTTATCAACAATTTACTACATAAAAAAATGAGTATATCACCTTGATCTAAAAATTTTAGAACTACATTATGAAACCTAGGCTGTTAGTTTCTGTACTTGCTATAAATGATTTTGGTTTTATCCAAAGTGGGTTATGTGTCCAAACCTAACAAATATTAAATTACGAATTTCCTCCATTAAAAACCCTAATATTTTACACTTCTAATAGAAGACAGCCTATAAATATATAAAGCTAAAATTTCAAAATGTAAAAAATTCTTTATTCACAGAAAGGAAAAACTCTTTCATAAGGAAGAATGTCCTTTGCAAGCAAAAGGGAGTGATAATTATTAGTGACTATTCATTTCTGCAGGGACAGAAAGAACTAGCAGGAGGTTAAAAGGTTTTTTTTTTTTTTTTTTTACATCTTGTCATGTAAAATTATGATTAAATATAACATAAATGTCTCCCTATTCAGCAAAGATAAACAAGTATTCTCATAAAAATATAGCTAAGAATTGAAAATATTTGCTGTTAGACAACACTACTAATTTTGCATAATTTTGCACTCCACATTGTTGGGCCAACAAAGTTTTTTACCAGTGATCTAAATCAATACTGCAATTGGAAGTTTATGGAATTATAAATATAATACATTGTATTTTTGTGATAACTTTCTAGTTTGTATTGATTAATTATGGTCATTTCTAATGACTTTTCCTAAAATGTTTTTGAATGCTTAAAAATTAACTCTATTACTATCAAAGAAAATTACTCTCAGTTGTCTATAGCAATTCATATCAAAAGCACACCTAATTTTGTTTAATGGACATTAAAGAAAATAGGAAAAGTGCCCAGTTCTATTAAAAGTGCATATTCCCAGCCAGGCGCGGTGGCTCACGCCTGTAATCGTAGCACTCTGGGAGGCCAAGGTGGGTGGATAGCTCGAGCTCAGGAGTTCGAGACCAGCCTGAGCAAGAGCGAGACCCCGTCTCTACTAAAAAAATAGAAAGAAATTATATGGACAGCTAAAAATATATATGCAGATAAAATTAGCCGGGCATGGTGGCGCATGCCTGTAGTCCCAGCTACTCGGGAGGCTGAGGCAGTAGGATCGCTTAAGCCCAGGAGTTTGAGGTTGCTGTGAGCTAGGCTGACGCCATGGCACTCACTCAAACCAGGGCAACAAAGCGACACTCTGTCTCAAAAAAAAAAAAAAAAAAAAAAGTGCATATTCCCTTTAGTGGGAAGTGTTGTAAAATTTTACTTATTTCAAAAATTAACCTAGAATCATTCATCCAATGTTTTTGAGCACCTACTATTTGCTAAGCACTGCTCTAGGTACTCAGGATATAGTGGTGAATGATTCAGAAAGGTTCCTATACTTATATGGCTTACTGTTAATATTTGAGGATATTGGGGGAACAGACAATAAATGTGAAAACAAAAAGATGATTTCAGATAGTGACAAGTCCTGTGAAAAAAAGAAAAGAAAAGGAAAAAATCAGCAGGCAATGGGGAGGGCCACTTTAGATTGGGTGGTCAAGGTTGCTATGGTGGTCATCAGTGTTGCTCACTAAATACTTCTAGTTGTCCTAAGCACCAGCAGTATTGCACTTGTAAAGGAAAATAAAAATCTCAGGACCCTCCAACTCCCTATGCCAAAGGGAAGGTCAAGCCCAGATGCTGAGTCATGCAACACCCTCTTGCAAATGAACAGCTGTTACTAACACTACAGGCCAGATTGCCACAGAAAGGTAAATGGCTTCAGGCATCTACCCGGACAGTTCCCACAGATCATTCATAAGGACACTGTTTGCTGGCCTCCCATCAATGAGGACATGCAAATTGTAACTTCTGGGTCTGCAGGCTAAGTCTAGCTCCTAAAACTAAAGTCCACTTTGATTCCACACTAATAATGTGGATTACAAGTTTATCTTCCCAAGTGCAGAACAGAGACAAGACCATTCTTTCTTCCAGCTACCCAGGGATATCTGTATAACCGATTCTTCCTTTACTCCCTTTTCTCTTCAAACATTTTCCTTAACCCTGTGTAAAATGCAGATTTCCTGGCAGTAACTAAAATCTCACAAGAATGTAACCATTTGCATCACGGCCCACCCTCTCCCCTTTTTTCTTTCTATATGCCCTCACTCTTTAAATACCGAGTTTCCAAATCCCTCTTCAGATAGCACAGGTCACAGATGCTTCTGTGGTTTGTCCTGGAACTTTGGCTTCGTAACCCTCCACTGATTGAGATCTTTGCCTGGCCACCTATTTGGGTTGTCACACTTCCCCATAGCCCTAAAAATGTGATTTATGACACCTGGCATTTGAAGATTCAAGAATCTTACTCTGATTTGCTACGCTTTTCTATATACCACAGGCAATCCAACGCCCCGATGGTGGCTGCTGTCAGCCTGCTACCAGAAGGAGGACCATTTGAGGCAGAGCTCCCACTAACCCATGATGGATGGGTAGCATGAGCAAGACCCGTTGTTTTGAACCACTGAGGTTTGAGGTTGCTTGTTTCACAGCACAACCTAACCAATCCTGCCTATCATAGAAAGTTAAGGAGATCATAAATGAAGTAAAACTTAAATGATGAAAAAGAGCTAGGCACACCAAGGGGAAAACACATGCAAAGACATAACTGAGAAAGGACAGTGGCGGGAGTGTGGTGAATAAGGAGAATTGGTATGAAGGAAGTGGAGAGCTGTACTCAGATCAGGCCACCCAGGATTGAAAGCAGACTGTGGGCAGCTTGGGCTCAATACCATTTCCATAGGCGAGCAAGGTGGGGATTTTAAGCTGGAGTGGGTGGGATGGGCATGGGGGGGCTTTTAAGGGAAAAGCTACCTAATGAATCATGAACAGGTAAAGTCCCTTTCTACCACCAAATTCCAGATGACTGGTCTCAGGCTCAGACAAGAGACCAAACTGTACCTTTCTGGAGAAATTAAATGATCCCAGAGAAAGAACCTTCAGACACTGACATCTGAAGGAACCTAAAGAAACAGCCATCTGACCACCTGACATCCCACCAGTAAAACCCACACAAAGAATGTCCAATTAGCTTCCCAATGTCTCACTCATAAATACAAACAGACAGCCAGGAATCACCAGACATTTGAGACCGGCTTCTCCACAAAAGAGAGAAAGAGGTCACATGGAGCAAACAGAAAATACATATAATTGATATCATAGAAGAGTAAGAAATGGAATCGCACCTATAAACCACAAATAGGATACTCTAGATAGAAATATTCAAAAAACTTTAAAATATGATAAACAAATTAAATTAAAGGGCTAGAAAATAAAGTTGAGGCAATCTTGCACAAAGTAGAAACAAAAGACAAGAAATGCACAAATAGGAGATAAGAGAAAAAAACTTTGTGATACAATATCTGAATAACAAGAGTTACAGAATGAAAACAGAGGGGAAAAATTATTCAAGAAAAGTACCTACCAATGAAAATTGGCATCTGCAAATGGACAAAGACCATGAAATGCCCAGCATATGAATGGAAGGAAGCACAAAGCACATCCACCTGGAAAGTCAAACACTGGTGGTAAGAAGAGGAGATGAAAGGCTCCCCAGGGTGGGTGACAGGAGAGGTCATAAAACAAACTGGTATCAGATTTCTCAGTAGCAACTGTGGAAGCTAGAAAATCATGGGTGAATGCCTTCTACATTGAACAAAAAAAAAAGAAGTGGAAGATGAAGATGTGGCTCAATTGCTACAATCACAGGATAAAACTTTAACACATGAGAAGTTGCTTCTTATGAATGAGCAAAGAAAGTGGTTTCTTGAAATAGAATCTACTCCTGGTGAAGATACAGTGAACATCATTTAAATGACAACAAAGGATTTAATAAATTTAATTGATAAAGCGGTGGCAGGGTTTGAGAAGACAGACTCCAGGTTTGTTTGTTTGTTTGTTTGTTTGTTTTTGGAGACAGGGTCTTGCACTCTTGCCTGAGCTAGAGTGCAGTGACATCATCATAGCTCACTGCAACCTCAAACTCCTGGGCTCAAGCCATCCTCCTGCCTTAGCCTCTCAAGTAGCCTAGACTACAGGCACATGCCACCCCACCCAGTTAATTTTTCTACTTTTTATAGAGACAGGGTCTTGCTATGTTGCTCAAGCTGGTCTTAAACTCCTGACCTCAAGAGATCCTCCTGCCTGAGCCTTTCCTATGATTCAAAATCCAGAAGCAAAGCCAGTGAAAGGCTTAAAAATGTGACTACCACCACATACACAGAAAAACACAAAAAGACCCCACAAAACCTAAAGCAAACAAGCAAAATTAAAACCTTTTAAATGTCAAAAGTACACCATAAACAAGGTAAAAATATAAATGACAAATGGGATAGGTAAAAGTAAAAGAAATTTTTACAAATTAAATTATGAATTAAGGGTTAATATCCTTGATATGTTAAAAAAAAAAAAAAAAAAAGAAACTTCTAAAATTTCAGAAAAAGCCCCAAAAACCCAATGGAAAAACTGAGCAAAAGATATGGACAAACAGAAAACACAACACAAAAGGTCAAGTTATGGAAAGACAATTTCTCTTAGAGAAGACCAATTTCTAAACTACATCTAATATAGCATTTCTATTTAATATCTATCAGACTCGCAAAACTATAGAAGCCTGGCAATGTACTCTGTTGTACAACTGTACAGAAACAGGGATTCTCATACAGCAGTGGTGGGAACAGAAAATGTCTCAATCTTTATGGAGGGGAATGTGGCAATAACCACCAAAATTACATATGCATTTTCTCTTTGACCCAGCAATCCCACTGGCAAAATCAAAAATGATGTACCTACACATTCATGTCTTATAGCAGTCTTTGTAATAGTAAATCCGCAAGGAACTGGTGGAATGCAGTGCAGGGCATCTACACAGTGGAATGCAAACAAACTAGAATAAAGGGATCATATCATGTCAAAAGGCAACCAAAGAAAAAATATTAATGGATAAAGTGGACTACGTCAAAATTAAAAACTTTTATGCTTCAAAGGACACCATCAAGAAAGTGACAGCCATAGAATGGTCAAAAAGACCTGCAAATCCTACATCTGATAAAAGACTTCTACTCAAAACACATAAAAGGTTTTTTTTTTTTTTTTTTTTTGTTGTTGTTGTTGAGACAGAGTCTCACTTTGTTGCCCAGGCTAGAGTGAGTGCCGTGGCGTCAGCTTAGCTCACAGCAACCTCAGACTCCTCGGCTTAAGCGATCCTACTGCCTCAGCCTCCCGAGTAGCTGGGACTACAGGCATGCGCCACTATGCCCGGCTAATTTTTTCTATATAGATTTTTAGTTGTCCATATAATGTCTTTCTATTTTTAGTAGAGACGGGGTCTCGCTCTTGCTCAGGCTGGTCTCGAACTCCTGACCTCGAGCGATCCACCCGCCTCGGCCTCCCAGAGTGCTAGGATTACAGGCGTGAGCCACCGCGCCTGGCCCATAAAAGGTTTTTACAATTCAATATAAAGACAACCCAACTAAAACATGGACAAAGGATGTGAACAGACATTTATTCAAAGAAGATAAACAAACGGCCAATAAGCACTAGGATGCTCAACATCACTAGTCACTAGAGAAATGCAAATGAAAATCGCAATGAGATGCCACTTCACAACCACCAGGATAGCTATAGTCAGGAAATCCAGACAATAACAAGTGCTGACAAAGATGCAGAGAAATTGGTATTTTCATACATTGCTGGTAGGAATGTAAAATGGTACAGCTGCTTTCAAAAGCAGTTCAGCAGTTCCTCAAAAAGAAAACAGAGTTGCCACATGACCACAGCAATTCCACTTCTACATACATGCCCAAAAGAACTGAAAATATATGTCCACACAGAAACAGGTACATGTATATTCACAGCATTATTATTCATAACAGCCAAAAAGTGGGAAAAACTCAAATGTCCATCAACTGATCAATGGATAAACAAAATGTGTTATACCCAATGGAATATTATTGACACAATGAAACATTATTCAGCCATAAAAAGGAATGAAGTAGTGACACATGCTACAACATGGATGAACCTGGAAAACGTTCTAAGTAAAAGAAGCCAGACACAAAAGGCCACATATTATATGATTTCACACATATGAAATGTCCAGAATAGACAAATCCAGAGACAGAAAGTAGAATAGTGAATGCCAGGGGCTCGGATGAGAAGAGAATGGGAGATGACTGATATTGCATCTGGGGTTTCTTTTGGGGGCAGTGAAAATGTTCTAAAATCAGATACTAGTAACAGCTGCAAAACCTTGTAAATAGACTAGAAACCACAGAATCATATTTATGGAAAAAAGTCACTGGAGCCAATTTACATGTCACTTTGTTCAAGTGGGGAGTCAGCAGAGAATTATTTTTGTAGCTTCTATGTAAAATTATCAATTTACAAAGAATTTTCAATGATTCCTGTTTTTTCCATGTGTTTCCTCTTCCTTTGAGACTTTCCCCCACCCTCTAGGAAAATTTCCATCATTACTGTTACTATTAACTTTTAAAAGTATCTGTTATGGACATTTTTCAAGCATACAAAAGTAGAGAGAATTATATAAGCCTTTTGTGCTACAATAGTTTATTAACATGTGCCATGTATTTTAAATCTAAATTATTTTCCTGAAATTGCCAAGACCCAGGCCACAGCCTGAGGCATGGCTAATCACTCAAACCTGCCAGGATGGGGCTGGGCCAGTCATGTAACGCTTTCAGGCTAACTTTGGGTGAATTCTGGCAAACTATTTCCTTCACTCACAATGACATTTCTCAAACTTTCCCCTTCACTATCTTTGAAGATAGAATGGGCAAGGTAACTAGTGACCATTATATCGTCTAAGGAGCAGGGTTCCATAAAAAAGGAAGAGAAAGAAGAGTGAAAACAATGCACGTCATTAGACTGTTTCAGCCTTTGTCCTTTCTCACAATAAAGTGCCATTCTCCTAAATGATATAATGTCTACTTAAAGTGTAAGGCTTGAGAAAGTATAAAATCCATCCCCATATACACCAAAACATACCCAGAATGTAGAGTACAGATATTTAAAATGTAAGGTAACTGAATATATTTAGTTATACTTTACTAGTGTGTTGCTCTTCCAAATGTAAACTCTATGTTTAAGATATCACCAGTTTACTGCCTTGAAGCAGCTCTCAGGCCACAGTGCAGGGACGGAGACTCCAAAAGGAGCCTGAGGACTGAGCTGCGGAGACAGAGACCAGAGACTGAAGTGGCCAATTTTCAGGTTAGCCTTTTTTCAGATAATTCATATTTTTCAAAGGCAATTATTTTCTGTGATTCACACTTCAGATTCTTTTCCTTTCCTATGATTTACAATATTTAGGATAATTGTATGAAATGGTACCTACTTAAGAATACTGACTCACAATAGTATAACCACCTAACATTTTCTACTCTGTTCAAGATCAAATTTTATAAAAATATTCTCTTTAAAATGCAATTCTAACAGCAGCAATTAAGAATATAATGCTTGACTGTATCGGATAATCTGAAACTGAGAAAATTATGTGTATTTAGAAAATTTGACTGAACACACTTTAAAAACAGAGAACTTTGTGTGTTCTCCCCCGAGGTAAACTGAGAAGACAGAACACTGACACCACTGGGAATCCAGCCACCTGGGGAAGGACCGGGTCACACAGTGGGAGAAGCAAATAAAGAGCATGGACCAGACTCTGCTGAACTCCCTGTCAACAGCACCAGGCCCAGGGAGGCTTTCCTGTTACTTCCTAGATGTCCCTCTTCCTTTAAAACCAATCTGCCATGCACCTTGACTTTTGTGAAACTGGTGGAGAATTATGAACCTATATTATAGAGGAATTAAAGAAACCTGTGGAAATTATCACAACTGCCTAGGTCCTAGGATCACTATAAGCCTCAAAATGCTTGTGTGAGAAATCCAGTTAGCAAGGAGTGAACACAGATATTGTCCAGTAGTGGCTGAAGCCACAGTGAGTCTTACAGCTTTGTCCTTCTTCCCAGAACAAAGGAATTAAGTCATACTCTCCTCATACGCAGCCCAAAGGCTTTGAATCTATTGCTGTGGATGGGTCTTGCAGCTCAAGGACTTCTTCCCAGGGCAAAGGAAGTAAGTCATAATCTTCTAGAACTCAGCTGAAAGACTTTGAATCTCCTCCTCTGGATGGCCATCCCCACTGAACAACCTGTAGGTGGAAATGCCACCCCCAACCTGAAGGAACAGAAAGAATCATCTGAAACCCAGAGAGAGGCCAGGGAAAAGAGGAGGCTAGCCAGAGAGCAGGGCAGAACCCGGAAAACTTTCTCAGGTTGTCTCACCACAGACTGCAGATGTGACCCCAAGACGGTTGGTCTGACTGCCCTAGGGAAAGGCTTCCAAGCTTTTCTGATTTTCCTACAGGACTATGAGAAATCTGGAGCACTGAGGGCAGAAGGGGCAGGAACACCATGCTGCTGCTTTTCAGTCCAGTTACTGGAACGCCCAGACATTCAAACTGGACATCAGCCTATCTCCTGAATATTACCTACCTCAAGATATGGTACATATTTACCTGTGATTATAGCTATATCTGAGCCCATCGGGGAACATCAGCCAATGGTACCTTTGATATCCATCTTACCTAGCAACACGGTAGCATTTCTGAGGAACCTGAAAAGACTGAAGGCTTTCTTCCAGGATGCATTTATTTTTCAGGTTGTGTTTTTTCCCCCAGATTGTTTTGATTATCGTCTTTTTTCCCCCAGGAAACTTAATTGATCTGATTCTTGAAAGAGAATTTCTGAGATTTGGATCTAAAGGGCCCAGGGTACACCATTTTCTATAATCTATTACAAAAAGAAATATTTAAAAAGAAAGCATGAATACCACTTAGAAAAATAAAAAATTTGAAATGTGAGACATTTAAAAAAGTGTAACTTTTAAAACTTAGAGCTTAGATCCATCCCCAGAGATTCTGGTTTAATGTTTTTTTAAAAATTTAAAAAGCAATTTAGATGCTCACTCATGATTGAGAACCAGCATGCTAAATATTGTTTCTTCCTAATGTGACTTGTGTAGCACTGTCACCTAAAATCCCAAATAATTCATTTAAAACAATATGGTACAAATACTACTGTAACTAAGGCTTACAATAGTACATTTTTCATCAGCATTTGTCTAAAAATGCAGGTGAACCAAGAGAAAGTCCAACTTTATATTAGACTGCTGGTCATTTGGCTTTTAAGTCACTTGAAAGTAACTGGGACTAAAGCTAGTTTTATTTGAATAGTCCTTAAAAACAGTAAAAACTTTCAAATGATTCAAATGGTAGTTTCTTGCCTGAAACAAACCAACGTGAATATTAATCACAAGTAAGAGGCTTCTTAAGATTGTGTAGAACATATATGTGAAGAGTGGTAAATAAGTAGGTATTTCAAAAGAAACGTTTCAGGTATGTTGATATTAAATGATATTAAACTTGATATTTCCAAACATATAAGAGAAATGATAAATTATAAGTACAGTAGAAAAAAATTACTTTAGACTTTATATTGTCTATAATTTAAAAAGATAACATCTCTAATGGTAAATACACCTCCTCCCAAAACCTATTAAATTTGCCATCAATGGAAATCCCAAATAAATTATTCTTATTTTTTGACCACGCAGTTAAAATAAGCATATTTTATATTAATTGGGGAAGGGCCCCATGTCAAAATTCAATTGAAAATTAAGGACTTGCTCTCTCAAACAGCATTTTTCAGATGCACTTTTGAGATAGAAAAACAAACAATAAGCAGGTAAATCAAGAATCTACAAAAAGAGAAAACTAAAAAATTCATAATAGCTTTCAAGTTGAGAGAGCTTCTCTATACTTAGCCTTCCTTAAAAAATTTGTTTTCCAAAATCTTTCCATAGCTATCAAATATGAGAAAATCATATTTAATAACCCACTGGAACATTACTGTGGATGGCTGTCAGGATGATCTGGATCTGTGGATGCTATAACTCACTCGATCTGTTACTCTCTTCACCACATGCTTCTCATGAAATGGTATTTTATTTTAGATGACAGTGCACACCTAATGGAATTCTGAAGCCTTAACATTTACTGCAGCTTTCAAGAAATTAGCTATTTCAATGTAAATTGAACTTATCCAGGAGAAGGTATGTTAAAAGATTCCTCAAGACAATGACTTCCCCTTTGAAGACAAGAATGCTTTAATGTTGGAGTTAATTCCAAGTGTTTTCAAACATTTTTCTCCATTACATAAATATTAAAATAAATATCATAGGTCTCCCCACCTCCACCGCTCCTGCCTCAAGTTATCTTTATAACATGAGCTACCATAGTGACAGCACAAAAATGAGCCAATTATCCACACTTGTTCTTTGATTGCCAGCTATCATCACCAGTGAAACTGGAATTAACCAGAACTTTATATATGGAATGTTTTGATTACCAGGAGTTTCCTAATATCCCTGCCTTTCCACCTCCTGCTTTTGTAGGTAGAATGAGCATAGTTTTTATATTCTGTTAATATCACATACTTTTGGAGACTTATAAAGGTACATTGGGAACATGAAGGCATATCAGTACAAAGACCCAAGAGGTTGATGGGTCTTAAGGAGACAGAATAGCATAACATACTACAGGTTTGGTAGTCATACCCATGGATCGAAACCAATTTGATTATGTCTGTGTGAACTTGGGTACCAGCAATTTAACTGTGTCTCTTCCCTTATTATAAAATCATTATAACAACATTCCCCTCATGATGTTGTTGTGAAGACTAAATGGAAAATGTACACTGCCTAGTATGGAAGATGCTCAATGATGGACATCTTTAAAAAAAAATGTTAGTGCCACAGGCACTGTTTGTGATAAATCCTAGCTTGCTAGAAACTGCTTGCAAAGTGGACTTGCAAAGTGATCTAATGTGCATAGTCAAATTAAAATGTATGTAAGTCAGATTCTCTTGCTATAAACCATAGTATCTAACTAAATTTTTTTAAGTAGTATTTTTAATCCCACTTATGAGAATTAATGTGACAAGCTCTCAACAGAAATCCATTGAAAAATATTTGTATATCTTGCTTTTATGTCCATATGATAAATGCTTAAACTAAGAAAGAAGATCCTACATTCTTTAAATTATATTTTAAATTTACTTAACATACAAGCTGACCAAACCAGGAAAAAAAATTAAAAAAAACCAACACTGAAAACTTTTAAATGGGTCTACCTTTCACTTAAATGCCCAGATAATATCTGGAGAACATAATATATGTTTGATATTTAATACAGGTCTACTTTTTAACAGAGTACTGTAAAAAATTAACATAAGAAAGTTGCTTGTAGGCCAGGAGTGGTGGCTCATGCCTTAATCCTAGCACTCTGGGAGGCTGAGATGGGCAGATTGCTAGAGGTCAGGAGTTCGAGACCAGCCTGAGCAAGAGCGAGACCCTGGTTCTACTAAAAATAGAAAGAAATCAGCTGGACAACTAAAAATATATAGAAAAAATTAGCTGGGCATGGTGGCACATACCTGTAGTCCCAGCTACTCAGGAGGCTAAAGCAGCAGGTTTGCTTGAGGCCAGGAATTTGAGGTTACTGTGAGCTAAGCTGATGCCAGGGCACTGTAGCCAAAGGAAAAAAAAAAAAAAAAAGTAAGTTGATTTTAAAAACCCTCAGGTGGTTAATACAGTAAAAAAGTTACAAATTAGAATAAATTTTAAATCATCAGTGCTAACACCTCACAAGTAATTTTAACTCAAATACAATGTATCTTAATTCAGCTTCTGTTCCATAGTACCCTGGACTTACTCTCTTCTGTTACACTTTATTGTGCTTCCTTCAGTAATTGTGTTACTCTGAACTATAAACTCTGCAATGGCAAGAACTCTCTTATCTTGTTCACTTCAGCACCTAGCAAGTGTATGGCACATAGCAGAGTTTCAATAAATAACAATGTATTAATAAATGAAGTTAAGACATTAAAATTGCATATATTCTACTTGTACAAAAAATGCAATTTTAATGTGATTTGATGAAACAGATTTAATTATGAAGTAACTTGAACTATAAAAGCATTTATTTAAAATAAAACTAGCTTACCTACTATACTTATTGTTCAGTTTAAAAAATAAAACTTTGTGTACAAGTTTTCAGCAACACACATTTTCCAACTAACATATAAGATAATGTGATCTGGAAATGTATCACTCTCATTTCTGAAGAACATATAGATAACAGTCTATATGACTTCTTCAAAACTCTGATGCAACAGTATTCTATTACCTTCATCATTTCTCTTTTTAACTTTACATACAGGTAGACAAACTTTTAGCCATTTATGGAGCAGTCTGGACAATTGCTGATGTTACCAACTTTAAGTGAAATCTGCCACATACCCAGTGCAAATGCAACTTTACAATGATTTAATAGTGTGAATAAATTGCTTCAGTGTTTGCACATAAGGGTATTTCTATTGCTATCTGATCAAACACATTTAAAAGATCTTACCCTGCACCTTAATTGTGAAAATATATTCCAAGATGCTAAATTTCCCTTAAAAGAAACCTGAGTTAAAAATCAGAATACTACTCTGAAATAGAAAGTATACAAAAAAGAAAGATTAAATATCTAATTAGATTATTTGTTGAATTGAGTTAAATATCTAATTTCCTAAGTTTCCCTCCTAAAGTATGTAATGGATTATACAAATACTAAGAAAACTCCAAATAATTTTTATGTTATAGACTATTTCTTTCCATTTGTAACTAATTTTGATATTAAAGCTCGTATAGCATTTTCACAATACAAACTAAGTAACTTTTTATGAATTTCCTACAGAAAAAAACATAACAGCAGGTACCTACACACACATAAGCTCTTTCTTTAAAGCAATACTTCATTTCTGTATATGTTTTAAAAAATTAAAGTTAAGCCATGATTACTCAAAAAGACTATTGAGTATTTAGATTTAGAGTCTTATCTATCTCTCTCCCATTATTTTCATTTCTATCATTTACCTCTTATTCCAGGGATTCTCAAACTTTCATGTGACACGGATCACATTCTCTCTCAAAACATCTGATTCACCCACTTCTCTTGTGTGTGTGTATTTCTGTTTGTCATGCAATGGGATGTGAGGAGGGGTGTGCTACAAGGAGGGGAACCTTCTATAACTTAAAGGAGAACTGCTATGCTTTTAAGATAATACGTAAGGGTTTTAAGTGAGATAATGTTTGTAAATAATTGCACAGTGGCTGATATACAGTAGATGGACAATACATGATATTAATACATATTATTGTGACTCATCTGTGTTATAAAATCGTAGACACCAAAACATTTCAAAAACCAAGACTACTGGGGGGCAAAACACTGACAACCTGCAGTGCAACCTCTGCACAGAGTCTCTGCGCCAAAGCAGATTCATACTTGTTTTGAAATGTGACAGTGGCACTGCGAGTAACTCAAAGTCAATACGTGAGAGATAGAAGTAGACATTGAACTCAAATCAGTTACTTTTTACTTCTTGTGAAAATTCCTAGTAAAAATGTTGGTAAGGGATAAAGGACAAGAATACTCCCTACACACCATGTATGACATGCGGTACTATGTATACACCGTTGTGTATGACACCAAGCATTTCGTATACACTGTATGAGACAACAGGTAGCGCTTGCATACACAGCGTGACAAGGACAGTGTGTACACACAGCACATGACACTAGGTACTATGTACACACTGTACATAGCATAGGGTACTGTGCAATACTGCATATGACACTCGGTCCTGCATACACAGCTTAAGTGACAAGGCTGCCGTGTACACACAGCATGACTCTGAGTACATACCACATACGACCCCGCACAGGGCGCCGTGTAAAACACCAGGTGCTGTGCACACCCCGCAAAGCGCACACACACACACACACACACACCCCGCAAGCGCCTCCACAGCTGGCTCTGGAGAAAAGCGCGAGGCAGGACAGAGCAAAGGAAAGTTCGCGCCCGGCCGCCCTCAAGGAGCCCCTCGTCCCGGCGCGGCCCGGCAGCTTCTCCCCAGAGCTCCGGCGGGAGGCGGCGGCGGACCCCGCAGGACAGTCCCGGAGGCCCGCGAGGACCCGTTGAGGCAGCGGCGGCCTCGCTCCCGGGGTCGCCCGCAGCCCCCCCGACACGCACGGACCCCGCCTGGCCTCGGCCCGACACTGCCGCGGCTCCCACCGCCCACGGCGCCCGGAGACCGCCAAGCGTCCTGTCCTCTCCGCGCTCCGCACGCCGGGCCCCGCGCTGCCGGCCCCACCGCGCACGGCCCGAGGCCTGGCCGGGCGTGCTCACGCGACTCCGCGGCTTCCCGGCCCGAGCAGGCCCCGCGCCGTCCTCCCGGGCTTTCCCCGCCATTGTTCTCCGGCTCCGCCCCCGCCCGCCCTCCTCCCGCCGCCGGCGCCTCTGGGGCCTGAGCCGGCGACGGGCGGGCGCGGGGCAGGGGGGGCGCCATGTTGGCCGCGCCGCCTCAGAGGACGCCGCGGGGACCCGCCGCCCGCACTTACTGTGTGTCCTCACCTCGCGGCCGGGCGGGAAGTTAGGTGCCGTCGCCGGGACAGTTGGCGTCCGCGCGGGCCGCTCCTCCCTGCCGCCCGGCCGCCCGGATAGGCTGTGCCCGCCGGAGCCCTGCACGCGCTCCTACCTCAGCTCCGTCCCGGCTCCGCGCGCCGCTGCCGCAGCCGCTTCAGCACGTTCCACGCAGCCGCAGTCGCCCTCCGTCCTCACACGCGCCAAGGCGGCAGCCGGCGTCCGCGGTCCTAGCGCCGCTGGTTCTACAGGCAACAAAACCGGCCACCTGGTTTTAATATCTTTTTAATCCGTGGTCAAGAGGAATTGCAGACAGGTGCTACATTCCCATTCCGTGCATATGCAAACAGGACTGCACCAAGAACAGGACCAGCCGTTACCAATTTGGCAAGGTCACCCCAAATCTGCGTTCCAAGTAGGTTGTCTATCAAAGTCAGTCTGTATCTGACATCTAACGGGAGGAGATCCCGTACACCTGTGGTTTAAGGAAGTATCAGCGATAAGCATACTTTTATAATGCTCACATATTTTCCCTCTTGTCCTTTCTCCTAGGAGTTTGGAAGGAAGAGCTTTCAGCTAAAATGTCTTGCTCTCGTTATCAGTGGGCATATGTACTTATACTTAGTTTCAGTCACCAGCAGTCAAGTGAGGTCTGAAAATAGGCCAGTACAGTACAGTAAGTTGTTTTGAGAGAGAGAGAGACCACATTCACATAACTTTTGTTATAGTATTTTGTTATAATTCTTCCATTTTATTATTGTTGTAAATCTCTTATTATGCCTAATCTATGAATTAAACTTTATCATAAACATGTATGTGTAGGAAAAAATCATAGCATAAGTAAGGTTTGATAGTATCCTGGTTTGAGGCGTCCACAGGGGGCCTACCTGAGAATCATGGGAAAGACACTACGGGACCCCACCTCCTCTTTCGCTGGGCATGGAGGCTCCTCCCAGGATTGGCTCAGGGTTCCCGGCTTCTCCCCCATAGGACATGGCCATCCCACCTCCCTTCATGCAGGGCCTGGCAGCCCCTCCTGCTCTAACGGTGGAGGTGGTGCATTGGCTAAACCGCCCTCCCTCTGGGCAAGCGGCCCTGCCTCCTCTCAAACACAGCGTTGTGGCCCCAACTCCTCTCACAGTGTATGGGACGCAGCGGCCCCTCCTCCTCTCACGCAGGGCACGGCAGCCACTGCTCCTCTCACGCTGCATTCTGGCCCCCACCTCCTCTCATATAGGGTAGGGCACCCCACCTCTTCTTCCACGGGGCATGGGTACCCCACTTTCTCCCAGGATTGGCTCAGGAGTCCCTGCGCCTCCCCCATAGGGCGTGGCCATCCCACCTCCCCCCACGCAGGGCACGGCAGCCCCGCCTGGTCTAACGGTGTGGGATTGCATTGCTAAACCTCCTGTCACTCTGGCCAAGTGGCCCTGCCTCCTCTCAAACAGGGCGCTGTGACCCCACTTCCTCTACCAGCGTGGGCGACGCATTGGCCCATCCTTCTCTCACGCAGGGCATGGCAGGCACACCCCTCTCACGCTGGATTCGGGCCCCCACCTCCTCTTATCTGGGGTACGTAGCCCCACCTCCTCTTCCGTGGCGCAAGGGGGCCCCACTTCCTCGCAGGATTGTCTCAGGAATCCTGACTCCTCCCCCATAGGGCGTGGCCATCCCATCTCCATTCATGAAGGGTGCAAAAGCCCCGCCTGCTCTAACGGTGGGGGGCTGCAGTGGCTAAACCTCCTGTCACTCTGGACAAGGGGCCCTGCCCCCTCTCTAACAGGGCGTTGTGGCTCCACCTCCTCTAACAGTGGGTGGGACGGCTTGGCCCCTCCTCTCACGCAGGGCACGGCAGCCCCACCTCCTGTCACTTGGGATTCGGGACCCCACTTCCTCTCATATATGGTAGGGGACTCCACCTCCTCTTCTGTGGGGCATGCGGCCCCACTTCCTCCCATGATTGGCTGAGGAGTCCTGGCTCCTCCCCCATTGGGCGTGGCCATCCCACCTCCCCTCATGCAGGTCAAGACAGCCCTGCCTGCTCTAATGGCGGGGGCGGGGGGTGCCTTGGTTTAACCTCCTATCACTCTGGGCAAGGGGCCCCGCCTCCTCTCAAGCAAGGCGTTGTGACCCTGCCCCTTCTAACAGTGGGTGGAACGCGTTGGCCCCTGCTTCTCTCACGCAGGGCACAGAGGGCCGCCTCCTGTCAAGCAGTGCGCAGGTGTCCAGCCTCCTGTCACTCAGGGCATGGCGGCACCGCCTCCTCCGATGCAGGGCACAGGGCCCCTCCTCTTCTGTGGGGGAGGCGCATTGGCCCCTCCTCTCCTCACGCAGGGCAGGGAGGGCCGCCTTATATCAACCAGTTCGCAGGTGCCGTGCCTCCTGGGATGCAGGGCACATGGCTCCCCCTACTTTCACACATGACTCGGGTCCCCACATCCTCAGGCAGGGTACGGGGAACCACCTCCTCTGCCATCGGGCATGGGGGGCCCCAATTCCTCCCAGGCATGGCTCAGGAGCCCCGGCTCCTGCACCATAGGGTGGGGACATCACACCTCCCCCCAGGCAGGACATGGCAGCCCCGCCTACTCTAACGGTGTTGAGAGTGCATTGGCTAAACCTTCTCTATCTCAGGGCAAGGGTCCCTGTCTCCTCTCAAGCAGCGCGTTGTGGCCCCGCCTCTTCTAACAGTGGGTGGGATGCGTTGGCCCCATCTCCCCTCATGCAGGGAACGGGTCCCCACTTCTCACGCAGGACATGGCAGCCCCACCAAGGCTCATCTGTTCGTTGTCCAACATTCTCTAAATCCCAGGGGTGGGGACTGGCCTACAGAGCAGGGCTCATCTCTGGAGTTTGAAAGGTTCCCTAAGTCCCTGGAAGGGACTGGCCTACAGAGCAGGGCTCATCTGTGGGCTGTGTAAGGTTCCCTAAGTCCCTGGAAGGGACTGGCCTACAGGGCAGGGCTCATCTCTGGGCAACATCAGGTTCCCTAAATCCCTTGGGGTCTGGCCTACAGACCAGGGCTCAACTGTTGTGATGTCCCAGATTCCCTAAATCCCTGGGGGTGGGGCACAGGCCTCCAGAACAGGGTTCATCTGTGGGATGTCCCAGGTTCCCTAAATGCCAGGGGGCCTGGCCAATGGAGTAGGGCTCATCTGTATGCTGTCCCAGGTTCCCTAAATCCTTTGGGGGACTGGCCTATAGACCAGGTCTCATCTGATGGCTGTCCCACGTTTCCTAAATTCCAGCGGGGGGGACTGGGCAACAAAGCAGGGCTCATCTGAGTGCTGTCCCAGGTTCCCTAAATCCCTGGAAGGGACTGGTCTACAGACCAGAGCTCATCTCTGGGCAGCCCCAGGTTCCCAAAAATCCCTGGGGGCCTGGCCTACAACCAGGGATCCTCTGTGGGCTGTCCCAGGTTCCCTAAATCACTGGGGAGGACAGGCCTACAGACCAGGGTTATTTGTGCGCTTTCCCAGGTTTTCTAAATTCAAGGTGGGGACAGGCCTACAGGCCAGGGATCAGGTGTGGCCTGCCCCAGCTTGCACAAACCCCTTGAGGACTGATTTACACACCAGGGTTCACCTGTGGGCTGGCCGAGCTCCCTAAATCCCTGGGGCAGACTGGCCTAAAGACCAGGGCTCATCTGTGGAATGTCCAAGGTTCCCTAAATCCCTGGGGGGACTGGCCCACAGACCAGAGCTGTCCCAGGTTCCCTAAATCACTGAGGGCACAGGCCAACAGACCAGGGCTCATCTGTGGGATGGTCCAGGTTCCCTGAATCCCTTGGGTACTGGCATACACACCAGGGCTTACCTCTGGGATGTCCCAGGTTCCCTAAATCCCTGGGGGGACTGGCATACAGACCAGGGCTAATCCTTGGGATGTCCCAGGTCTTTAAATACCTGGGGGGACTGATCTTCAGACCAGAGATCATCTGTGGCATGTCCCAGGGTCCCTAAATCCCTGTTGGGGAGTGGCCTAAAAACCAGGGCTCCTCTGTGGGCTGTCCCAGGTCCCACAAATCGCTGAGGGGACTGGCCTACAGCCCAGGGCTCATCTGTGGGAGGTCCCAGATTCCCAAAACATCTGGGGAGGACAGACCTATAAACCAGAGCTTATTTGTGGGACGTCCCAGGTTCCATAAATCACGGGGGAGGGGGCAGGGGGAATGGCACAGAGACAAAGGCTCAACTGTGGAATGTCCCAAGTTGCCCAAATACCTTGGGGACTAATTTACAGACCAGGGCTCACCTGTGGGCTGGCCCAGTCCCCAAACTCCCTGGGGAAGACTAGGCTACATACCAGGACTCACCTGAGGGACGTCCCAGGTTCCCTAAATCTCTTGGGGGACTACCCTACAGACTACAGCTATTCCAGGTCCCCAAAATCCCTGGGGGTCTGGCCTACAACCAGGGCACCTCTGTGGGATGTCCCAGGTTCCCTAAATCCCTGGGGGTGACTTGTCTAAACACCAAAGCTTATCTGTCGGGTGGCCCAGGTTGCTGAAATCACTGTGGGACTGTCTACAGACCAGGGCTCCTCTGTGGGCTGTCCCAGGTTCCCTACATCCCTGGGGGGACTAGCCTACACACCAGAGCTCATCTGCGGGATGTCCCAGGCTCCCTAAATCCCTTAGGGGACTGGTCTACACCACAGGGTTCATCTGTAGGCTGTCCCAGGGTACCTGTGTACAGACCAGGGCTCATCTCTAGTCTGTCTGAGGTTCCCTAAATCCCTGGGGGGGGGCCAGATTAAAGAACAGGGTTCATCTGTGGGCTGTCCCAGGTTCCCTAAATCCCTGGGGGGACTGGACTACAGACCAGAGCTCATCTGTGGGATGTATCAGGTTTCCTAAGTCACCCTGGCAGAACTGGCCCACGGACCGGGGCTCATGTGTGGGATGTCCCAGGTTGCCTAAATACCTGGGGTGCCTGGGCTACAGAGCACAGATCTTCTGGGGCCTCTCCCAGGAGTCCCAATGTGTGGGAGACTGTGATAGCCACTTAGGTTACCTTAATGCATGTCTTTCTTCCTTTTCTGTAAGAGATCAGGAACTCGCTGGGCAGGGCATCTAAGAAGGCTTATTCTCCCTGGCTCCTGCATATCCCAGGGTGGGGACCGGACTAAGTGATGAGCAGAGGGCCGCTGGAATTCCTGGGCTGACCTGGAAGGGAGGAGCAGCCGTTACCCGTCTCTTCCTTGTTATCAGGTGTGGCGCCTGTGTGTGATGGCCGGAGCCCCTGCTGCTGCTGTGGGCCAGGAGGCGGCTCCAGCGGGAGCTGTGGCAGGCAGGAGGAAGGCGTCAGGACACCGGGGTTGGCTCTCCCTGCCCACACAGGGTACCTCAGTCATTTCTGGACACACAGAGGCTCCTGTCTCCCACCCTAAAGTCTCACTCCTCTGAGCTCCCCTGAGCTCGTGCGTCGGGAATGTGGCTACATCTATCCTATGTTCTGTACTGAGGGAGGTGAGTTGCGTTCAAAACCTCAAAAACTGTAGGTAGAAGGTCTCCTTTCCTGTTTTGTATTAAAGGGTCTTCCCCAAACTTCACTTGAATTCACAAGAGCAACCTGCACCCAGCCCCAGGCCCGTGCCAACCTCACACAGTCCTGTGTCGCTACAGGCGGCCTGGACAGGGGAGCGGCCCAGGATGTGCAAGGGGGCACACCCCATGGTTGAGAGTGGGGCCCCCTCCTCCTGGTCACTCCCTGACAGACACCAGCAACTGTGCCTGTGCAGACTCTGCACCAAGGTCACAGGTCACAGGGAGTCCTCACAGACTCCACCAACTGTCACTGCTCAGAGTCCCGGCCAGGGTCACAGGTCCTCCTGACAGAAGCAACTGCACCTGCTCAGAGTCCACGCCCAGGTCACAGGTCGTCCGAAATTCAAATTCCAACGACAATGACACACCCTCTCACTCACACTAGAAAGGCTACTATTTAAAAAAAAATGGAACCCCTGATTTGGGGTTCACGGTGCTGACCTGGGAGCGTGTGGCTGCTGCGAAACACACGGTGAAACACACGGGAGGACTTACCGTGAAGCAGCGGACCTCACACGGCAAGGACGCCGGGGACTCTGAATGCGGGAGACAGAGGACCTTGCGCGGCAACGCCACGTTCCCGGGAAGGACGGAATTGCTGTAAGGAAACTGTGTTCATGAGCAACCACCTGAACGCCCTGCCAGTGACGCAGAGAGGACAGCGACCTCCCTCCCAGAGGCTGAGCCAGACCCACGTCCAGCTCAGAGGCCGCTACCCCATTGGGGCGGAGAGGCCACCGCGCGGACGTCACACCCGTGGCCACCACGTCCTGGGCGTGGGGGACCTCGGTGGGGTGGAGAGTGCGGGTGCCCCGTTTCCACATGTCCCCACGGAGCCCCTCCCGGGTCTCTGAGGACCAGCCGCCCCTCAGCAGGCGGCTGCGCACGGGAGGGCGGTGCCCGCGGGGCTCGGACGGGAAGGTCGCACTCACCCTCGGGGCCTCGCGTCTCAGGGCGGACGAGGAGGTCGCGGTCGCTTCGGGTCTGAGGCCAGGCCGGGGGGCGGCATGGAGGCGGTGCCCGCGGGGCTCGGAAGGGAAGGTCGCACTCACCCTCGGGGCCTCGCGTCTCAGGGCGGACGAGGAGGTCGCGGGCGCTTCGGGTCTGAGGCCAGGCCGGCGGGCGGCATGGAGGCGGCGCCTGCGGGGCGACGCTAACGTGGCGGCACCGCGTCCTCTCACGCCGCGGGCAAAGCCGCCGCGGGACATGAAGGGCGCTGCGCCCCCTGGTGGCCCGCGCCGGCACTGCAGCCCTCGCTGCTCACCGGGGCGGGGACCGCGGCCAACCCTCCCTCCTGGCCTTGCCGGAGAACCAGTGACACTCCGAGTTCAGCGTCTTCCCAGCCAGGATCTGGAAACTGAAACTCAGACGGGCTCACTGTCCTGTGTCTTTCAGAAACACGGGGAGTCCCCTGGGAGGGGCCTGAGCTGAAATGGCCCCACCTAAGAAGGGTCTCACCTGGGGGGGTCACCTTTAAGGGTCTCATCAGAACGGAGCCTCGTGTAAAAGGGGCCTCTCCTGAAACGGCCTTTCCTGCGAGGGTCCGAGGGGTCCCTGGCATCACAGTCATCCGCGTGGCCGTGGCAGACGCAGCGGCCGCCGACGCCGACGTCCCTGATGCCGCAATAACCCTGCCCTGCCGGCCCGAGCGCCAGGCCCAGACCCGCCCCCAGTCCCAGGGCCTCGGGCCCAGGCTGCCCCCAGGGCCGGCTCCTCCCCGTCCGCCAGGGCTGCCCCGCACGCCAGACAGGGTGGGCTCACCCGGGCGTGACCGTGGGGTCCCGCAGCGCCTTGCCCGTGAGGTGACCCCGCAGCGTGTTGGTGCGCAGGACACGCAGGCGGACGTTGGTGGCTTTGGTGAAGTTGCGCAGCAGCGGCGGGTGGGAGCAGGTCATGGTCCCGGGGCGCCCGTCCCCAGGGACACCACGGTCTGCAGACGGAGTAGTGCTGAGCCAAGCTGGGAGGCCCCACTAACCCTGGCCCAGGGCAAAGGGAAGCTGTTCCTCCAGGGGCACCTGGAATCCCCAGGCCCTACCCAGAGGGCCTGCACCGCCTCGCCTGCTTTCTCCCCAAGGCCCTGCCTGATCCCAGGGAGGTGCCCGTAGCCTCATTTCTCATTGTTCTGGCCGGAGGACCACATCTCGGGCTGTCCCATGTGCCTGTGCCCCTGGGGCTTAGTAAGGCCCTTCCTCAGCACAGCCTTCACAGGGCACTTTGGACACTGCCTCCGGGAAGCCCTCCCTGACTGCAGCCCATCCACCCCACCCTTGGCCATGGGCAGCCCCCCGCTGGTCATCACTGCCCCAACTGGACATCTGCACCCACCCATGATGGCCCCGCTGGCCCCATGCCTGTATCGGGTGCACACACACCCATCAGCCCAACAGCGTATGCTGGGCCCAGCTCCTCAGGTCACCCAGGGCTGTTGGGACGAGCCCCTGAAGCAGCAGAGGCTCTTGGGGGCTGAGGGTCCTTCTGGGCTGGGGGCTGGAGGTGGGCTCATGCTGCCACAGGTGCCCCCAAAAGCCCCCAGGGACTTAGCACTGGGCAGCTCCACCCCCACCCTCCACAGGAGTGGCTCCCTGCGGGTGGGGGCCATAGCCCCCCAGGAGAGGTCTCTGGCCCCTAAAAACTGCCAATGGCGACAGGCTGACCATGGAGTGGGTGGGGCGGGTGGGGCACAGAGATCCTCCCAGGAGAGGGCGAGTGCCCGGGTGGGACCCCACCGTCACACCCCTGGTGTGCATGTCCCATGCAGATGTCCCCACGTCCCATCCACCTGGGGGGCAGCCAGTCTCTAGGCTCAGCCCCCACATGACAATGGGGAGGGGGTGTAGTTTCCAGGGAGGGTGACAGGCACACACACACACACACACACACACACACTGCAGTGCAGGAAACAAAGGGGAAAAGGCCCCGGGGGCCTGCCGGGAGGTCCCTCCATCTGCCCCCCATCTGCACGAGAACCCAGCTCCCAACAGGAGTGGGGGCTCCCGACACAGGGCAGAGTCTCAGCTGGCGCGGACCCCTGCTCACAGGTGGGCTCTGAGCTGCCCGCCAGGCCTCTGAGGGTGACTTCAGACCCCAGGGCCCCCTGGCACCTACTGCTCCAGGGGAAAACAAGACATAATATCTCCTTTCTTTCTTCCATGTAGTTTTCATCACTTCCAATGCCCAGAAGATTCCAGAGAAGCCAGCTAGGCTGTGTGGGTCTAGAAAAGACGATTCTGGACTAAATATGGCCCAGGGAAACAACGGTGGTTCTGCACAGAATGTTTTAGGGCATCCGCTTGCCCAGGAGGGGTCCATTCGGCCAGCAGGTGGGGGAGGGGGACTTAAGATTTTAGTTTAGTTGACAGAGACACCAACAGTAAAATCACAGCTGTGTGGCCAGAGACTGTACCTGCCCGTCCCCGAGCAAATTTTGGCGACCCTAATGTAATCCTCTCCCTTAACTAACTCCTGGACCTTTGGAGTTTCCCAGAAAAGAAGGATTTTTTGCAAGACAAAGGATTTGAGATTCTGACCAGCCAGGGAGTTTTGACCTGCTCCGTTTCCGACCTGAGTCCATTCACTCCTCCTTAGCCAACCTGGTCCCCCGCTCCGGAGAGGTCACCATGTTGATGCCGAACTTAGTGCGGACACCTGATGGGCACAGCGCGCCACAGCCCAGAAGTCCTGGGCTCCAGCGATCCTCCCGCCTCAGCCTCCGGGTAACTGGGACTGCAGGCGTCAGAGTTCCTGCCCCGGGGCTCGCCGTCCCCCCACCTCCGTCGCCCCGGGGCTCACCGTCCCCCATCCCCACCTGCCCCGGGACTCACCGATCCCCCCCCCACACACCTGCCCCGGGACTCGCCACCCCCACCCCCACCCCCCACCTGCCCCGGGACTCGCCACCCCCACCCCAACCTGCCCCGGGACTCGCCACCCCCACCCCCACCCCCACCTGCCCCGGGACTCGCCACCCCCACCCCAACCTGCCCCGGGACTCGCCACCCCCACCCCCACCCCCACCTGCCCCGGGACTCACCGACGTCCCCCCACACACCTGCCCCGGGGCTCACCGTCCCCCACCCCCACCTGCCCCGGGACTCACCGACGCCCCCCCACACACCTGCCCCGGGACTCGCCACCCCCACCCCCACCCCCACCTGCCCCGGGACTCACCGACGTCCCCCTACACACCTGCCCCGGGACTCGCCACCCCCCTCCCACCTGCCCCGGGGCTCACCGTCCGCCATCCCCACCTGCCCCGGCACTCACCGTCCCCCCCCCAACACCTGCCCCGGGACTCGCCATCCCCCCCACCTCCGTCGCCCCGGGACTCACCGACGCCCCCCCACACACCTGCCCCGGGACTCGCCACCCCCACCCCCACCCCAACCTGCCCCGGGACTCGCCATCCCCCCCACCTCCGTCGCCCCGGGGACTCACCGTCCCCCATTCCCACCTGCCCCGGGACTCGCCGACCCCCCCACACACCTGCCCCGGGACTCGCCTCCCCCACCCCACCTTCCCGGGACTCACCGGCCTCCCCCCACTTGACCGCCCCTCCCACCCGCCGGGGCTCCCTCCCCTCCCCGAGAGCCCGAGAGCTCCGCTAGCCGGAGACGGATTTGAGCAGCTGCTTTTCTCCAGGTCTCTCCAGTTAAAAATTCCTTCCCTCCTTGGCAGCCCTCGTCTCAATCACTGGATCTTTGTGCGAGAAGCACCTGGATCTAGGCGCAAACCCCCCGCAGTCTGGACAACAGGAAGACTCTTCCAGAAGGTGCCATTGCCGCCAAGACCACCGAGAAACCGCAGAGCCTGCGCAAGCAGACCCAGGGCCGGGACTGTGCACCCCGCGGGTGACGGAAAGAGACGACAGTTGGCGACAAAGGCCGGGGGACCACGGGAAGGGCCGAAGAGGTTTGGCGCAGAGAGCCGAAAGGCCTCAGCGAGGACCGAGTCCCGACGGAGAGGGCCGAGGATGGACGGAAACCGCCGAGGGACGAGGGAGAGAGCCGGACGGCGGACGTGCGGCGGGCGCTGCAGCCGAGGCCCCGAGGATGCACGGAAAGAACGGAAAGAACGGAGGGAGGAAAGGAGAGTGGCCCGGCGACAGCAGCGATGAGGGCGGGGCCGGGTGGCCCGGATTTGGGGGGAGCGGTAGGAAGGGAGGGGGCGGCAGGGGGTCCCGGAGGGGGTGGCTGGGCGGGCCGGAGTGACCAGGTGTGCAGGGTTGTGGGGGGTGGCCCGCACGGAGTGACTGGGTAGGGGCCTGGGGGACCAGGGCTGCAGGGTGCGGGGAAGCTGTAGGGAGAGCTGGAGGTGGGTGGGAGGGAGTGACTGGGCAGGGGGCAGGGAGGAGCTCTAGGGAGGGCCGGGGGTGGGGGTTACGGGAGGTGGGGAAGCGGTAGGGAAGGAGGGTGGCCCGGAGGGAGTGACCGGGAGGCAGAGAGCCCCACTCTCAGCCAGCGGGGTGCCCACGGTTTGCAAATTCCTGGCAGCTCCATTGCCCAGGGCTCCCGCAGCTACACAGGACTGTGTGACTTTGGGAGGGGCCTGGGGCTGCCTGCAGGTTGCTCTTCTGAATTCAAGTGAAGTCTGGGGAAGACACTTTGATAGAAAACAGATGAGGAGCCTTTTTACCTACAGTTTTTGAGGTTTTTAACGCAACTCACCTCCCTCAGTACAGCACATAGGGTAGATGGAGCCACACTCCCGACGAACGAGCTCAGAGGAGTGAGACTTCAGGGTGGGAGACAGCAGCCTGGACGTGTCCAGAAATGACTGAGGTACCCTGTGTGGGCAGGGAGAGCCAACCCGGGTGTCCTGCCGCCTTCCTCCTGCCTCCCACAGCTCCCGCTGGAACCGCCTCCTGGCCCACAGCAGCAGGGGCTCCGGCCATCACACACAGGCTCCACACCTGATAACAAGGAAGAGACGGGTAACGGCTGCTCCTCCCTTCCAGGTCAGCCCAGGAATTCCAGCGGCCCTCTGCCCATCACTTAGTCCTGTCCCCACCCTGGGATGTGCAGGAGCCAGGGAGAAAAAGCCTTCTTAGATGCCCTGCCCAGCGAGTTCCTGATCTCTTACAGAAAATGAAGAAAGACATGCATTAAAGTAACCTAAGTGGCTGTCACAGTCACCCACCCATTTGGACTCCTGGAAGAGTCCCCAAATGATCTGTGGTCTGTAGGCCAGCCCTCCCCCCAGGAATTTAGGCAACCTGGCACATCCCACACATGAGCCCTGGTCTGTAGGCCAGTCCCCCCTCCAGGTGATTTAGGGAACTTGGGACAGCCTGGAGATGAGCCCCGGTCTGTAAACCAGTCACCCCAAGGGATTTAGGGAACCTGGGACAGCCCACAGATGAACCCTGGTCTGCAGTCCAGTCCCCCCAGAGATTTAGGGGACCTAGGACATCCCACACAAGAGCCCTGATCTGTAGGCCAGTCGCTTGCAGGGATTTAGGGAACCTGGAACATCTCACAGATGAGCCCTGGTGTGTAGGCCAGTTCCCTCTGGGATTTAGGGAACCTGGGACGTCCCACAGTTGAGCCTTGGTCTGTAGGCCAGTCCCCCCCTGTGATTTAGGGAACCTGGGACATCCCACAGATGACGCCTGGTTTATAGGCCTGTCCTCCCCAGATATTTAGGGAATCTGGGATGTCCCACAGATGAGCCTGGTCTGTAGGCCAGTCCCATGCAGGGATTTAGGGAACCTGGGACATCCCAGAGTTAAGCCCTGGTCTGTAGGCCAGTCCCCTCAGGGATTTAGGGAACAGTTCAACAAAGGAGAAATTAAAACTTTGCCCTGCCTAAAACAAACAGAACATTACTTTATTCTACCTCATGACATGAAGGTGCAAGATATTAGTTTTAACTGCACTCACGCGACATGATGGTGGCCATATATCATGGATCTGCCTGGGACAGTCCAGATTTATACCTACTGCTGTGGTGAATGATTAACATTACTATTACTCTCTTTCATCCTCAGAAGTCTACTGATTTGTTGATAAACTATATGCTTACCCTACTCAACACATATTGCTGATTTGTTTGAATAGGCTTAAATACACCATTATGTTCCTCCTAACTAAAGTAAGCTATAAAGTAAGCATATAAAGTAAGCTAGTTGAGTGAAAAGAAGGATGCCAGAGTCTCTGAAAATTATAATTTACTGAAGCCATAAAATTAAAGATTTATACAGATGAACTTTCTAAAAATCTTACTTCAGAGAGTGTCTTTTTTAGGTTCAAAGAAACATCAACATCCTGAGCACTTTGATCATCTAGTTCAGAATCTGCTCCTGAAAAGCTAAACAGATAAACACTTCAGAAAGAATAAGATCTAATGTTTGATAGCAGACTATAGTTAACAATATATTTTATATTTCAAAATAGCTAGAAGACGGGACTTGAAATGTTCCCAACACAGAAATAATAAATATTAAATATATGAAGTGATGGATATCCTAAATACCCTGAACTTGATTATTACACATCCTGTGCATGGAACAAAATATTACATGTACCCTATAAATATGTACAAATATTGCATATCAGTAAAAAAGATAATAAACACTTCATTAAAGAATCCACCAATGTTTTCAATAGGGACCAAAACAGAAAATTTAAAGTTAACTGGATTAAGTGATTTTAAAGATGTAATGAGTTCTAAATTAGATGAAATCAACTCACACACGTGATTCTTCTTTCATCAGCTGTAAAGACAGAAAAGAAAAATCTCTGTTTAAAATGTTTTCTGTCTAGGAGGATCGCTTGAGCTCAGGAGTTTGAGGTTGCTGTGAGCTAGGCTGACGCCACGGCACTCACTCTAGCCTGGGCAACAGAGTGAGACTCTGTCTCAAAAAAAAATAAATAAATAAATAAATAAATAAATAATAAAATGTTTTCTGTCTAAATGAAGTAAAGTTTTTACTCCTAAAACACACACACATACCCGGGAAGCGAAAGCAGAGCAGGCGGATGGCGACCTTGATCCCACTGACGGTGGGCAGCTCTCCCAGTGCTGCGCCCGCGTGTGGTTTTTCTTTCAAACTCACACGTCTACGTCTCCCAAAAAGACAGCAGTGCCGACCCTAATTCCTCCTTAGCAGAGTTACTGTGTAAATTCCTGTTCAAAATGTAAGTCCACAAAACGAAATTATTTCGGCCTAAGTCATCCATTGAACACTAATATTAATATAGTATATGCTTAGTTCTAACTCTCTAGATCTTAAATTTTTTTCTTTTAAATGGTGAGTAAAAGAAAGTGAACCACAATTAATGTGCTTTTCTAAGGGCAGCACAAACATCTCTCAATGGATAAATCAGAGAGAATGTGGTAGAATGTCATGCAAACCCCCCCTGACTTCATTCTTACTTGGACGTTACAGAAAGTTCAAATATATTACTTTTTCTAGGAAAAGTCCGTTACCCCTAGGCCAGCTAAGAAGCCAAGTTACAATCTACCCCTCATTCTGCCCTTCACAAATGAAAATTAAGAAAAATTTCCAGGATAAACTTGAAGGTAGTGATACATTTCTTAAAAAATGCAGATTTAAAATCAATAAACACCTATTTAATCCCTCCCCATTTTCCATTACAAGTTTGTAAATATCACAACAATGACGATGACACATCTGATAGTGAACATTTAAAAGTTGCAGCTCTGCTTTCGTGGCTCTCTGCATTATTTTCTGACAGCACACTGATGGCAAATTCTCCATCTCTTTAAAAAGTTGAAATTCCCTTTAAAATAAAAAAAGGATTAGGTTAAGATTCCAAACATTTTTCTATAGCAATGACAGGCCTCTAGAAACATTTTAAATTTCTTGCGTTTCTCTGTCAAGTTTAAATGGATTCTACTCAGGATAGAGAGGCTGTGGGAACACATAACAGCTTCAGAAAACAAGGACATCAAGAATTATGACTAAATATATTCTTTCTAGAAGTCAAGGAAGTAAACAATTCTCAAATTCATACTTTCTTTTACCAAAAAAGGATTCCAATCTAAGGTAATAACTTTATCCAGAATCAATGTATTTTTCAACCTAAATCAAACTTTGGCCAAGATTTTTTTAAGTTGTAAGCACTTTGCATGGAAATTGTTCTTAAACATATTATCTTTTTAACAGAAAATAATTTACATTTTCCTTAACATAAGCCAATATTTTGCTGTGCTATTACAATATATCCATCGAAAAGCCCCAAGTCACCACATCTTTTTGAGTATTACTGTTATTGGAAGTCTTCCCTTGTTTCCAATGGCCACTTTCAGCTGTTCTCAATACTTCTGCTTCTGGAGTTGAGATGCCAGAATAAACTCATCAGAAGAATGAATGATGGAAGGAAAACGTAAATGACCTCAGAACATTATAACTAATTTGGCTTCTTAGACACCTCCCTGTTTCTCTACCTTCCCACTTCCTCATTCTTCATTGTGCTCTGAATTATAAGGGTATCTTAATAAATGCAAAGCAAATTATATAATAAGTTAAAATCAAGATTAAAATGCACCAGTGAAAGTAGCTACTTCTTCAAATTTATGACATTTTCAAAAAACATTTTTTGCTTTTGTCTATAGGGGAATAAAATGAAAGAAAATGGAAAATTAAATCAGGATGAGTTTGGGTTGAACAGGTAAGATGCCAGGAGTTTCTGATGAAACCGAGACTGAAATCTCAATAAATGAAGAGCTTTAATATTCTATATTGTTTTATGTATTTGTTTGAAGGCAAATGGCTAAAGCAGATGATTTCTTAAGGTCCATTTTAGCTATTATTCTGTATGGTTACATATGCTACACAGAAAACAAATACTATTTCAATTTCCCCCGACAGGTATCTGCAAGCTCATACATCTGACGTGCCTCTCAGGATGTTTCTTTAAGTCTGTGATATCAGATGTTTTTCTTAATTCCAGGGAATCCTGAAAACATGATTTTAAATTAAATTATAAATATATGATAAATAACACATGGTCTATCTGGAGTTCCAAACTAGTATTAATAAAATGTAAAATTCAACTTCTAATGTACTTTGTGGCAATAGCAGCCATGAGAGGATAGAGCTGGTAACAATCTATATACCCTTTTCCCTCTTCTAGCATTTTCTCACAAAAGCCTCAATATAATCAATGAACCAAAAACATTTGCTGGCATATACTGTCTCTTTATAAAGTCAAATAAAACTTTGTTATTAATCATATTGATTTTACCTTATTTAGAAAATTTCCATTAGGTTTTAAACTGTCAACTGAGGGAGATTTTCCTGATCCTTCTATCACAGCCGCCTGAGTATCTACACAATCTTGACCCTATGACCACTCTGTATTACAAGCCACACTTCTTTGTTGCTCAGGAAAACAAATTTTTAAAAGACTCAGAAACAGGTGAACACAGAATCAACCACAGAGAGAACTGAAAAGGCTAAAGATATATCCTGTAAAAAGTCCTATCAAACCTTCTTTGAACAAAGAGAAATGGTGACAGGCAACCTTAAAAACTAAGCTGGGCAGGGTGGCATGTGCCTGTAGTCCCAGCTACTAGGGAGGCTGAGGTGGGAAGATCACTTGAGCCCAGGAGTTCGAAACTGCCACAAAAACAAAAACCCTAAAACAATAAATAAATAAAGCATTGAAGGGAGAAGGAAATACCAATTTACATGGGTACGTATTTATATGTGTAAGGAGAAGAGGTTTTCACTTTTTCTTATTTATTTATTTGAGACAGGGTCTCACTCCGTTGCCTCAGCTAGAATACAGTGGCGTCATCATAGCTCATTGTAACCTCAAACTCCTCGACTCAAGCAATCCTCCTGGCTCAGCCTCCCAAGTAGCTAGGACTACAGGTGCACGTCACCACACCTAGCTAATTTTTTGCAGAGATGGGTCTCGCTTTGTTGCCCAGGCTGGTCTTGAATCTCTTGGTCTCAAGTGATCCTCTCACCTTGGCCTTCCAAAGTGCTGGAATTACAGGCATGAGCCACTGTGCCCAGCGAGGTTTGCACTTTAAACAAGGTAGTCAAGGAACACTTCTCTGATAAGGTCAGACTTGAACAAACTGAAGGAGGAGAGGAAGAGAGTCACGTGGCTCTCTAGCCAGTCAGGAGGCTAGTGTAATAACCTAGGCAAGAGACAGTGATGGCCAGGACCACAGCGACTGCAGCAGAGGAGGTAAGAACTGATTAGATTCTGGATCTATTGAGGTTAGAACTTAAAGGATTTGTCTCTGTTGGTATAGATATGAATTCCGAGAAACACATGAATGCTGAAATACATATTAGACATTCAAATGGAGAGACAGAGGTCTGGAAATCAGTGAAGTTAACAAGAGCTGCACTGTCCGGTAGCCACATGTGGCTATTAAGCACTTGAAATGTGGCTAATCTGAATTGAGATGTGCTGTAAATGTAAAACACACCAGATTTCAAAGACTTAATACAACAAAAAATATAAAATCTCATTTTTATTTCATTACATGTTGAAATAATATTTGATATACTGGATTAAACAGAACATATTAAAATTAATTCTACCCATATCTTTTAACCTTTTTTGGTGTGGCTACTAGAAAATATAAAGTCATATATATTGCTTATATTATATTTCCACTAGAAAACACTGACCTAGTTAGTGATGTAAATCTGGGATTCATTAGAATGGAGATTTAAATCTATGAATTGAATATAATCACCTCCTGACTGCAGAAAGACAGAAGAGACTCAAGGATTAAGCACTGAGGCACTCCAAAGTCGAAAAAGGTTGAAGGGATGAAAAGGAACCAACAAGGGAGACTGAGAAGGAAGAATATGTGTAGCAGGGGAAAACCAGCAGATGCAGATATGGAACAGTGGAGGACAACAGGAGAGGGTGTGCAAAGGAGGAGGGGATGATGATTGAGGGGCAAGATGAAGACTGGAACTCGTCACGGAATTTGGCAGCACAGGAGTCATTTATAACCCACAGAAACTGACTTGGTCAGATGATGGGAATGAACGCCTGCTGGGAGGAGATTCACAAGAACTGGAGACAGTGAGTGCACACAACCCATTCAAAATTTTTTGCTGTAAAGGGAAACAAAGAAATAAGGAGATGTGAAAAGGAGTTCAAGAACAATTTAAAAATTTCTTTGAAACAATTAGAACCAAGAATAAAATTAAACAAAATGCTAAACTAAGGAAAATTATTTCAAACAAGGAGGTAATAGACTTAATGCACAAAGTGTTCCTGCAAACTAGTAATATGCCAAAAATATATAAAAGCTGTGTTTGGACAACTTCTAAGACTCGTAAGCTCAAATATATTTTTAAAAGATGTATAAACACATTACTATCAAAAATGCAAATTAAAATGGATGGATTTTTACCTATCAAATTGGCAAAGACTGATCTTATGTTGTATTATTAAGGGTGATGAAATGGACATTCATACATCATGAGGATTTAAATTCTCCCAACCCTTTTAAATATAATGGAATACCTATCATGCAGCTTATATAAACAAAAGAGATAGATCTTTATTTACTGACATGGAACATGTTTATAAAATACTGAGGATTTTTAGAGGTAATTTCCCTCATGGGACTTCAGTTAAACCCGTGTTAGATCTTTTCAATATCCATCACATCTCTTTGCTTCTGTATTTTTCCATCCTTTTGTCTCCCCCATGCTTCAGTCTGGACAGTTTCTTATAACCTACCTTCCATTTCACAAATTCTTTCTACAGTTGTAACTAATTCTGATGTGGAATCCATCTATTAAGTTCCTAAGTTTGTTTACCTGAATTTTTCCGTTCTAGAATTTTACCCAGTTTTTTCCAAGTCTGTTATGCCATTTTTAATGTTGTCTGGTTTGTGGTAAATTTTTTAACGTTAGCTGTTCTCTCCTAAAAGATAGTAAATAGAGTTGTTTTATAGCCTGTATTTCATAATTCCAGTAAGTGGAATCCCTGTGGATCTGTTTGTATTGTCTATTGTTTTCTGACTCATGATGTCGTTTTGGGTTCCTGGTTATGTTTTGATTAAGTGCTAGACACTGTATTTGATAAGTTGTGCACATAAATAATTTGAACCCAAGGATGATGTCACTTTTCCTCAGAGAGAAATTTTGTTTGCTACTGCCAGGTGCCACAGGGAACTAGTTATGTAGAATCCCTTTATTCTGACCAAAATTTGAGATTTCTCTAGGCTACTCAGATAACTATAGTCTGAGGAAGGGCTGGTTTACTTTAATTCTAGGGCACAGTTCTTTGGGATCCCATCCTCGTAAGCACATTGGAAGGGGTACCTTACCTGGCTCCCACCTTTGACAGACCAAGGACTCTGATTTTTGTCCTTTTATTGTCAGAAGGCTGTCAAAAGCGTAGCCTACTCTCTGTTAGGCTATGCTTTTCAAGGCAAAATTGTTCCTAATGCTAGGCTTAATTCTCGGGGTTCCCATTCTTTCCCAGGTTGTGGCCTGGCAATTTCTCCTTATCTGGCCAGTTCTTAGATGCTTTTAGGAAGATTTTAAAAATATTTTTTCTAGGTTTTTTAATTGTCTTCAATGGGTAGGAGGTCTAATGACTTAGTTTGCCATTATCCTTATTTTTAAAAGTTTAAATACAGTTCCTATGTGACACAAGTAAAATCTCTTGATTTAAAGATTAACTATTTAAATGATCTGTTTTTAGAATATTAAGTTCACTTATAAACAGAAAGGGCATTTTAGAGAATTTATGAAAATGATTTAACAACCTTACAAAATTGAGAAATATTAAAAAGTAGACATTACGGCAGCAACAGTGGGACTCAAAACATTTTGTTTGCTCCCCATAGTCCCCACCACACTTTCAAAACTCCTTGCCGGGTGACTACTTCTGGGCAGAGCGCTCTGAGCAGAAGAAATGTACATTATTTTAAGGTTAAAGCATAGAATAGCTTCATGGAGTTTTAACCACAAATATATACATTAGTATCTGTCAAGGATCAAGGGGGTCTCCCTGCAGATTTCTGGAGCTCTTTTTCTACATAATTCCCTTCTCTCAGGAACACCGCCCTACAATTTCTAACTGCCTTATCTTCTATGAACTCCAATCTCTGCCTTACTCAGGGAGACCTCTGCTTTGCTTGAAGTCTGTCCTTGCTCCACGGTCTGCAGGGTGCTTCCAAGCAGGAAGCCACACTGCCACAGGGCTAACGGTGGATGTTTCCTTTCTCTCAGAGATCACGGTCCTATACTGCCTGTTATCTGGTGTGTTTATCATGGACAGAAGCCTCAATATGCTTGAGAGTATGTGCTCTAACTACAGTATAATTAAGAATAAAAAAGATAAATAACTTCCCTAATATTTGGAAATTAAGCAACACACTTACAAATAATCCATGGGTGAAAGAATGTATCACAATGAAAGAAATTATTTTGAACTAAATGATTATGAAAATACTATATATCAAAATTTGTGGACTGCAGCTAAAACAGTGCTTAGAGGGTTTATAGCTTTAAATGCTTATATTAGAAAAGAAGAAAGGTTTAAAAATCAATGACCTTAGGTTCTATCTTAAGAAACTAGAAAAAGCAGAAAAATTAAGCCCAGAAAAGTAGGATGGGAATAGAAAAAGGAGAAGTACACAAAAGTATATGAATAGATGAAAATAAACAAAACCAAAAGTTGTTTCTTTAAAACGATTAATAAAATTTATAAACACTTCACAAAACTTATCTAAGAAAAAGAGAAAACACAAATTATGAATGTCATGAACAATAAAGGGAACATTACTACAGAACATATAGACATTAAAATAAGGGGGTATAATAAACAACTTCATCTGATAAATTCTATAACTCAGATGGACATAAGTTCATTGAAAACCACAACCTTCCAAAATGGATACAAGAAGAAATAAATCATATGAACAGTCCTGTCTCTTAAGGAAATTAAATCTGTAATTAAAAATTTCCCCCTCAAGGAAAATGGCAGGCATAGATGGTTTCATTGAATTCCATCTACCAATTAATGTAGAAATAAAGCAGGAATTCAATCTTAACTAACTCCATTAGTGAAGTGAGGAAGAGGAAAGACTTCTCAGTATGTTTGTTTCACAGGGCCAGCATAATGTTGATACCAAAACCTGAAAAGAATACTCCAAAAAAAAAAAAAAAAAGCAATACCTTTTATACACAGACTATTATATGCTAATTTTTTTACAAAGCAAAAAAAGGCTAGTATGTCCAGATCAAGTGGAGTTTACCCCAGGAAGATGAGGGCAGTCCAAAATTTGTAAATCAATTGATGTTATTCACCACAGTAAAAGAATAATGGAGAAAAAAATCACATGATCATTTCAACAGATGGAGAAAAAGAATTTTGATAACATTTGTTAAAACTCAAAACCAATTCATGACAAAAAGCTCTCAGCAAATCATGAATAGTAGGAAACTTCCTCAATCAAATGATGGCTATCTACAAGAAAAACCCCAAAACCTATAGCCAACATCACACTGGGTACCGAAATACTGAATAATTTCTGTCAAAAACAATAAATTTGTTCTCTTACCCCTTATATTTATTATATCAGAGGTCCTGGCCAGTGCAACAATGGAAAAGAGGTAAAACTGCCTTTATTCACAGGTCACATTATAATGTACAGAGAAAAAACGGAGACATACAAAGAAACTATTGGAACGAATAAGTCAATTTAGTAAGGATGAAGGATACAAAGGTCAATATACAAAAAAATCAACTATATTTCTATATTCTAGCAACAATTGTAAAATGAAAATGTAAAATAATACCTACCATTTATAAAAACATAAAATATTTGGTGATTAAAGGTAATAAAATATGTGCAAGACTTCTATATTAAAAATTATAAAACATTGATGAAATTAAGGAGGAACTAAAATAAATGAAGAGCTACACCATGTTCACAGACCAAGAGACTTAACGTTGCTGAGATCTGTTCTCCGCAAATGGAACTGTAGATTCAACACAGAATCGAAATTGCAGAAGAATTTTTTTAGAAGTTGACAAATTTATTGCAAGTTAATACGGAAATGCAATGAACCTACAATAATCAAAACAATCTAGAAGTTAGATGACATATATTTCAAGAATTGTAAAGCTATAGCTATTGACAGTATAGTATGTCAGATTAAAAGATTAATGGAACAAATTATGAGTCCAGAAAGAGAGCTACATGTGTATGGTCACTATGTTTTTGAGACGGTCACTATTTCAATTCAATGTGGAAAAGAAAGCATAAGGTACATTCAATAAATTGTACTGGCACACCTAGATTTTACAATGTAGTTTTTTTTTTTTTTTTTAAAGGAAAATAAATGCCTAGACCTGTATCTCATACCACACCGAATAATAAAAGCAAGATGAGTCATGTTTCTAAATGTGAAAAACAAACCTATCACATTTCTGAAAACATAGAAGAATATACTTATGATTTTGGGGTGGGCAAAGATTTATCAGCTAGAACACTAAGGCATTAATTAAAAAGTTGTTGATTTCCCGCATTCAGTGGCTCACACCTGTAATCTCAGCACTTTGGGAAGCCCAGGTGGGAGTTCAAGACTTGCCTTTGCAACAGTGAGATTCCATCTTTACAAAAAGTTAAAAAAAAAATTAGCCAAGCATGGTTCAAGAAGTTCTAAAATCTGAGATTCCTATATGATCAACGTGGACAGAGAAAATCATGCTTCTAAGGAAAACTAAAGCACACCTGCTAGTAGATTGAAGCCGTGTGCACTGTGTTCAAGTCCTTGTTATCTACCTGTAGCCTGGAATGGATCCTAAATCCCCTGATTTCCTCCAATATTTGGCTACAACTAAATCCTGCTAAAGTCCCCGGGATCTCGCCCACCAGCAAAGCAGGGATACTCCAGGGCCATTCATGGAACACGACCCCTATCCAGATTAACCAACTAAGAGAATTAAATATTCAGATTGGAGAGGAGTTAGATATTAAGACTGGAGGTGTGGGTGACACTGGGGCTACGCTGTCTATCCTTAGCCCCGGCACACTGTCTCTGTGCCCTCCCTGGGGTTCTGAATTCATCCAGATGGTTGGAGTGGCCAACGAATCTATGACAGTTCCTAATCTCTACCTATCCTCCAACTAGGACCCCTCGTGACAGCCGTGGCCTTTTGCTTGTCCTGTCAGCCCCCAGACATCTCCTCGACAGGGACTTCTTAAAAACCTACCAGGCCCATACGTCCTCCTCCCAACTAGGGGAAATAACGCTTGAGTTATTTTCACCAGGACACTTTGCCACACAACAACTTTTACCCAAATTCCCATCCATTCAGTTAGCCTCGCCACCACTACCCACCCTGCTCCGTAAGAGCTACGTGGGAGTCTGGGCACAATCCAACACCGAGGAAAACCCTCAGGTTGTGAAGATGACAGTTGTGTACACCCCCGAGGATGCGATTCACCCCAGGAGTCGACCCCAGTGAAGGAGCGAGATGGGGAAGGTTTCTGCAGTCCTGCGTTGGACGAGGTTCTGCTTGGGATGACCGTGTGGTCAGGAACCTTTCCCACGCCGTGAACAGAGCTGCCGCAGCCACCAGGGGGCAGCCGCGGTCCCCAGACGCCCTGGCGGGTCGTCGCAGCGGCTGAGCGTTAGACCAGCCCCGCCGCCAGGTGGCGTCGCTGCCGCTGCCCACACTCCCGCCGCACCTGGGTCGCGTGAGAAACCTAAGATCTTGCGGCGGCGACGCTCTGACACACGCGTCTTCAGAAAGCCCCCGGCCCGACGCACTGGACTCAATTTCCCGTTCTCAGCTGTTTCCAGGTCCCATCCGCGCCCCACCCCTCGGGCCCTAATGAGCCTCCTCGCATCCGGGCTGGGCTCGGCGTCCTCCCCACCCTGCCTCAGCCGTCCTCACAGGCCTCTGCGGGAGGCCCCGGACCGCGCCGGCTGACCCTGTGCAGCCGACCCGCAGCCAACGCGACCCAGAACCGATCTGTATTTCACAGGCGCTTGGGCGCTTCCCAGGCACACGGCTCGTGGCGCTGGCTGGGCCCTGCGCTGCCCCTGGGGTCCCCCGTGGACTAGGGGAACCAGGCCGGCTGCAGCCGTTGCCCCGGACAGGTCCGGCTCAGAGGGAGAATGGGGATAAATTTGTACCTGAAAGCTCATCCTTCAAGACGGACCCCAAGCATCACAGAGTCTGATTTTAACATGGAGCCCCGAGGCCATTTGCTGACTGGAGGCTGCGCCCATGCCGCGCCTGCACCGCACTGGAGATCCCCAGAAACCTAGCCTCGGATCAGCTTTAGCACGTCTGGAGCTCAGCTGAATTAAGGAATTAGAACGCAGCTGCACTGACCAATCAAACTCAACCACTGACCAATCACATTCAACTGCATTAACCAATCAGACTCAGCTGCATTGACCAAACAGGACTCAGCCACACTGACCAATCAGACTCAGCCACACTGACTAATCAGATGCAGCCTCATTGAGCATTCGGACTCAGCCACGTTGACCAATGAGGACTCAGCACCACTGACCAGTCAGTTTGAGCCACACTGACTGGTCAGGACTCATCCACACTGAACAAATCAGATTCAGCGACACTCACTAATCAGACCAGCCACATTGACCAATCAGACTCAGCCAAGTTGACGAATCAGGACTCACCCGCACTCACCTACTAGATTCAGCCACACTGACTAGTCAGGACTCAGCCACACTGACCAATCAGATTCAGCCACACTGACTAATCAGCCTCAGCCAAACTGACAAAGCAGACTCAGCCAAATTGACCAATCAGGACTAAACCAAATTGTCCAATCAGACTCAGCCACACTGACCAATCAGGACTCAACAGCACTGACCAATCAGATACAGCCACACTGACGAATCAGACTCAGCCAGTTGACAAATCAGGACCCAGCAGCACTGACCAATCAGATTCAGCCAGATTGGTAAAGCCCGTTCAGCCGCACTGACCAATCAGATTCAGCCACACTGACCAATGAGATTCAGCCACACTGACTAGTCAGATGCAGCCCCACTGACCAATCAAAATTCAGCCACACTGACCAATCAGACTCAGTCACATTCACAGAGCAGACTCAGCCAAATTGACCAATCAGGATTAAACAAAATTGTCCAATCAAACTAGGCCACATTGACCAATCATGACTTGGAAACACTGACGAATCAGATTCAGCCGCATTGAGCTATAACATTCAGCTGCTCTGACCAATCTGATTCAGCCACACTGACTAGTCAGGACTCAGCCAGCCACACTGACCAATCAGATTCAGCGACACAGACTCATCAGCCGCAGCCGCATTGAGCATTCAGACTCATCCACATTGACCAACGAGGACTCAGCAGCACTGACCAATCAGATTCAGCCACACTGACTCTTCAGGACTCAGCCACACTGAGAAATCATATTCACCAACACTGACTAATCACAGGCAGCGGCATTGACCAGTCAGACTCAGCCACGTTGACCAATCAGGACTCAGCCGCACTGCCCAATCAGATGCAGCCGCACTGACTATTCTGTGACCAGTTAGTGTGGCTAAATCTGAACGGGCAGAGCGGCTGAGTTCTCATTGGTCAACGTGGCTGAGTCTGATTGCTCAATGCGGCTGCGTCTGATTAGTCAGTGTGACTGAATCTGATGGTCAGTGTGGATGAGTGTGCTTGATCAGTGCTGCTGAGTCCTGATTGGTCCATGTGGCTGACTGAATGCTCAATGCGGCTGCGTCTGACTAGTCAGTGTGGCTGAATCTGATTGGTCAGTGTGGCTGAGTCATGACTAGTCAGTGTGGTTGAATCTGATTGGTCAGTGCTGCTGAGTCCTCATTGGTCGACGTAGCTGAGTCTGAATGCTCAATGCGGCTGTGTCTGATTAGTCTGTGTGGTTGAATCTGATTGGTCAGTGCGGCTGGGTCCTGACTAGTCAGTGTGGCTGAATCTGATTGGTCAGTGTGGATGAGGGTGATTGATCAGTGCTGCTGAGTCCTGATTGGTCCATGTGGCTGACTGAATGCTCAATGCGGCTGCGTCTGACTAGTCAGTGTGGCTGAATCTGATTGGTCAGTGTGGCTGAGTCATGACTAGTCAGTGTGGTTGAATCTGATTGGTCAGTGCTGCTGAGTCCTCATTGGTCGACGTAGCTGAGTCTGAATGCTTAATGCGGCTGTGTCTGATTAGTCTGTGTGGTTGAATCTGATTGGTCAGTGTGGCTGGGTCCTGACTAGTCAGTGTGGCTGAATCTGATTGGTCAGGGTGGCTGCGTCCTGACTAGCCAGTGTGGATGAACCTGATTTGTCAGTGCTGCTGAGTCCTTATTGGTCAACGTGGCTGAATCTGAATGTTCAATGTGGCTGTGTCTGATTAGTCAGTGTGGCTGAATCTGACTGGTCAGTGATGCTGATTCCTCATTGGTCAACGTGGCTGAGCCTGAATGCTCAATGAGGCCGCTTTGATTAGTCAGTGTTGCTGAATCTGATTGGTCAGTGCGGCTGGGTCTTGACTAGTCAGTGTGGCTGAATCTGATTGGTCAGTGCTGCTGAGTCCTCATTGGTCAACGTGGCTGAGTCTGAATGCTCAATGCGGCTGCGTCTGATTAGTGAGTGTGGCTGAATCTGATTGGTCAGTGCGGCTGGGTCCTGACTAGTCAGTGTGGCTGAATCTGATTGGTCAGGGTGGCTGCGTCCTGACTAGCCAGTGTGGATGAACCTGATTTGTCAGTGCTGCTGAGTCCTCATTGGTCAAAGTGGCTGACTCTGAATGTTCAATGCGGCTGTGTCTGATTAGTCAGTGTGGCTGAATCTGACTGGTCAGTGATGCTGATTCCTCATTGGTCAACGTGGCTGAGCCTGAATGTTCAATGCGGCTGCGTCTGATTAGTCAGTATGGCTGAATCTGATTGGTCACCGTGACTGAGTCCTGACTGTTCAGTGTGGCTCAATCTGATTGAGCAGTGCTGCTGAGTCCTCATTGGTCAACGTGGCTGAGTCTGATTAGTCAGTGTGGCTGAATCTGATTGGTCAGTGTGGCTCAGTCCTGACTAGTCAGTGTGACTGAATCTGATTGGTCAGTGTGGCTGAGTCCCACACTGACCAATCAGATTCAGCCACATTGACTAATCAGACTCAGCTGCATTCAGCATTCAGACTCAGCGACATTGACCAATCAGGACTCAGCAGCCCTGACCAATCAGATTCAGTCACACTGACTACCAGGACTCAGCCACACTAACCAATCAGATTCAGCCAAACTGACTAATCAGGATTCAGCCGCATTGAGGAATCAAAGACAGCCACCTTGACCTATCAGGACTCAGCTGCACTCACCAATCAGATTCATCCACACTGACCAGTCGGGACTCAGCGACACTGACCAATCAGATTCAGCCACAGTAAATAATCAGGACTGAGCCACACTGAGCAATCAGATTCAACCACACTGTTGCCCTGTCTCCGCCCCCACACCCCTCCCTTGTCCACCCTTGCCCCGCCCCATCCCCCCATCCCCGTTGACCAATCAGACTCAGCCACATTGAGCAATCTGGACTCAGTCACACTGACCAATGAGATTTAGTGCACTGACCAATGAGGACTTAGCTGCACTTACCAATCAGCTTCAGCCACATTGACCAATCAGAATTTGGCCGCACTGACCAATCAGGCTCAGCCAAATTTACCAATGAGACTCAGCTGCATTGACCAATCAGGACTCAGCGACACTGACCAATCAGACTCAGCCAGATTGACCAATCCGGATTCAGCCACCTGACGAATGAGGCTCAGCCAAATTGTCTAAGCAGAACTCAGCCTCGTTGACCAATCAGGACTCAGGCGCCCTGACCCATGAGATTCAGCCACAGTGACCAATCAGGACTGAGTCGCAATGACCAGATTAGGCTGTACTGACCATCAGAATTCACCTGCACTGACAAATCAGGACTCAGCCACACTGACAAATACTCAGCTACACTGACAAATCAGGACTCAGATGCACTGACCAATCAGGACTCAGCTGCACTGACCAATCAGACTCAGCCTCATTGAACAATCTGGACTCAGTCTCACAGTCCAATGAGACTCAGCCTCAGTGACCAATCAGGACTCAGATGCACTGACCAATCACACTCACATTCTTTAACGAATCAGAATCAGCTGCATTGACCAATCACACTGAGCCTCATTTACCAATCATGTTCAGCCTCATTGACCAATCAGGACTAGGTTGCACTGACTCATCAGGACCTAGCCTCACTGACCAATCAGGACTCAATCGCACTGACCAATCAGGACTCAACCTCACTGACCAATCAGACTCAGCCTCATTGAACAATGGGACTCAGCCATGTTGATCAATCATATTGAGCCACAATGACGAATAAGGACTCAGCCTCACTGACCAATCAGATTCAGCCACATTGACCAATCAGGACTCAGATGCACTGACAAATCAGCATTCAGCCTTAGTGACCAATCAGGTTCTGCCGCATTGACCAATCAGGACTTAGCCTTACTTACCAATCAGGACTCGCTGCATTGACCAATCAGGACTCAACCTCACTGACCAATGAGAGTCAGCCCCACTGACCAATGAGACTCAGCCATGTTGACCAATCAGATTCCGCCACACTAATCAGGACTCAGCCTCACTGTCCAATGAGACTCAGCCCTGGTGACAGATCAGATTCAGCCACACTGACTAATCAGGATGCAGCCTAACCGACCAATCAGATTCATCCTCACTGACCAATCAGATTCAGCAACACTGACCAATCAGACTCAGCCGCACTGACCAATCAGATTCAGGCACACTGACTAATCAGGACTCAGCCACACTGACCAATCAGACTCAGCCACATTGACCAATGAGACTCAGCCATTTGGTCAATCAGGACTCAGCCGCACTGACCAATCAGATTCAGCCACACTGACTAATCAGGACTCAGCCATGCTGACTAATCATGTTCAGCCTCATTTACCTATCAGGACTCAGCCGCACTGACCAATCAGGACTCAGCCTCACTCACAAATCAGTCTCAGCCGCATTGACCAATGATACTCAGCCATGTCGATCAATCAGGACTTAGCCGCACTGACCAATCAGGACTCAGCCCCATTGACTAATCAGGACTCAGCTGCACTGACTAATCAGGACTCCGCTGCACTCCAATCAGACTCAGCTGCACTGACCAATCCAGACTCAGCCGCACTGACCAATCAGACTCAGCCTCAATGACCAATCAGATTCAGCATTACTGACCAATCAGACCTAGCCGAACTGAGCCATCTGGACTCAGCCGCACTGACCAATCAGACTCAGCCACACTGACCAGTCGATCAGAAGTGGCCTCAGCAGCCACTGCCTGTACCACCTGACCCCATGTCAGTGTCTGTGGCGGAGGCACGCGCCATGGCTGAGGACCCTGAGTGCCTGGCATGGCCCTATGCCCCAGACCCCTGCCTGGGGTGGCCCTGCATGTCCTCAGTCTCCACCTCGGGGGGCCTGGCCTCCTGCCCTGGGGCCGGGCACCTTGAGAGTCCAAGAGTGTGGCTGTGCTCCCCACCCAGAGGCCCACAGCCTCCCTGTCCCTGAGAGGACGTTGCACGCAGGTTGGTCTCTGGGCTTTGGGGGAGGTCCTCCTTGGACGTCCTGAGGGTCACTGCTCACCCTCCCCTGGGCAAGACTCAGTCCTGTGGCCAGAAGGCTCAGCACTGAGGCTGCTCTGGGCCCTTCCCGGGGATGGCGGCCCCAGAGCTGCAGGGAGGAGTGGCCCAGGGAGGGAGCCGTGCAGCTGTGGCTGGGGGGTCAGGCAGGGTCTGCTGTGCCAGGTCAGACCCTGAGCCTCCCTGGCCTGGAGCCCCCCAGGGTGCCCAGCTTGGCTCCCACCTGGGCTCTGCTCTTGCTGATGGTTTTAACTGAATGGGGCGGTGGTCCTTGACCCACTGGCTTGGCAGCGGGCAGGGTCCAGGTGCCAGGTGGGCAGCAGTGCCTCCCAGCCTCTCTTGGCCCTGCTGTCTCCTCAGCTGGACACACACTCACCTGCGGGACAGGTGGCTCTGAGGGTCTCTGAGAAGGGCCTGCCCATCTCTGGACTCTGGGCCTATCCTGAGCCTGCCATGGCATGTGCAGTGTGTATCCTGTTCTGTCCCTGGGCCAGCCGGGGATGCTGGGGCCCTGTGAGAAGCAGAATGACGCCTTTCTGCTCTCCTTCCTCCCACAGCCACATGGCCAACAGCAAGGCCAAACCCGCCAAAACGGCCAACAGGACACCCCCTAAGTCCCCGGGGGACCCTAACAAGGACAAGGCAGCCAAGCGGCTGTCACTGGAGTCCGAAGGTGCCAGTGAGGGGGCGGCTGCCACGGCCCCCCACGCTCAATGCCCTGGAGGAGGCCTTCCGGCGCTTTGCAGTGCACGGGGACACTCGGGCCACGGGGAAGGAGACGTATGGTAAGAACTGGTCGAAGCTGGGCAAGGACTGCCAGGTGATCGACGGGAAGAACCTGACTGTTACCGACGTGGACATCGTCTTCAGCAAGATCAAGTAAGTGCCAAGTGGGCTTTGTCCAGGCCAGGCAGCTTCCCTTCCAGGGCCCAGGGTCCACGCTTGGGGAGGCATGGTGGTGCAGACTTCCCAAGAGGTCTGCGGTTCCAAATCTGGGGGGTGGATTCTGTGCTTTAACGGGCAGTGAGAACAGGGGACATGGTTGTGGTTCAAGACACTTGCTCTTCTCGGAATACAGTGCCCAGGGATTGCCCCAGACCTCGCCCTGTCTGGGGCAGGTTCGGGGGAGAACGTAGTTCCCAGAGCATCTCTGGACTCCTTGATGCCACATCCTGAGTCTCAGTCCCCACCTTTGCCACCTCCTGGGCCTGTGATGGGGTGTCTGGCCTTGGAGCAGATTGGGGTGAACTCTGCTCTCCCTGTCAGAAGCTGTCACTGCACATCACAAGCCTCCCGTGAGCGAGGACAGTGCCGGCATGTGGCTGGGGGCGGGTGGCTCCACCAGGCAGGGTGTGCTGAGTCTGGGGGCAGGTGTCCGTGGCCCCAGGCTGTGGAGGCCCGTCCCTCCGTGTGGCCAGGAGCTCACCGTCTGCCTCCAGCCCCTCTGCACTACTTCTCTCCACTTCTGACTTGGGGAATTTTCACATACATAGAAAAGTTGAGGCCGGGCGCGGTGGCTCACGCCTGTAATCCTAGCACTCTGGGAGGCCGAGGTGGGCGGATCGTTTGAGCTCAGGAGTTCGAGACCAGCCTGAGCAAGAGCGAGACCCCACCTCTACTAAAAATAGAAAGAAATTATATGGACAGCTAAAAATATATATAGAAAAAAAAAATTAGCCGGGCATGGTGGCGCATGCCTGTAGTCCCAGCTACTCGGGAGGCTGAGGCAGGAGGATCGCTTGAGCTCAGGAGTTTGAGGTTGCTGTGAGCTAGGCTGACGCCACGGCACTCACTCTAGCCTGGGCAACAGAGTGAGACTCTGTCTCAAAAAAAAAAAAAAAAAAAAAAAAAAAGAAAAGTTGAAAAATAGAACGAAAAGCCGCAAAGAGGTGGCAGCAAACCACCACCTGTATAGACTCAGCCCTTGTGGCATTGTGCCATTTGCTGCATCTGTGTGCACACGTGTGCATGTTACTGTGCTGTGTGCATGTGTGCGCACATGTGTTCTTGCACTGTGTGCATGTGTGGTCCTTGCTGTGTGCGCACATGTGTTCCCATGATGTGTGCACACGTGTGCAAGGTCTGTGTCTTGCACTCACACATATTTCCTCTTGGACATTGCAATGTGCCTTGAGGTGCCCTCAGACCCCATTTCACATCCTGCCGTGAATCCTTGAAGCTCAAGGACATTGTCCCGCCCACCACGACCCTGTGATCGCCCTGGCCCTGTCAGTCGTTGCGGGAACAGCTGTTTCAGCTGATTTCTGGCAGTGTCCACTTGTGGTCAGTGCTTTGTGTTTAGGTGTCTGTCAGCGTAACCTCATCGTCTCCTTCCTCTCCAGTCCCCCGCCTTTCCTGTGCTGCGTGTGCACGTGTGTGCAGACGTGAGCGTGTTCCCGTGCCTTGGATTTTCCAGGGGGCTGGGCCATCGGCAGACATCCCTGTCCTCTGGCCCTGCTTTCAGTCACCACTGTGCCCTCTGGGAATGTGGTAGGGTGTTCTCGGTGTGGTGAGGTCCCCTGGCTCCCTGTGTCACTGGCTAGTGCCCATCCTGGCCACTCACCTGAGTGGCAGCTGTCACTAGTGTCACCACAGAGCCGTGGGCCAGCCGGCTCCTGAGGAGACCCCAGCTTCCTGGGGACAGCACTCGTTCCCTCAGAGCCGGGGGCACAGGCGGCCGGGCGGGGGAGGGTGGAGGCCCCCAGGAGCCTGCCCAGAAAGGGCCCAGAGACAGGGGCTGCAGACAGGCGCAGGAAGACGTGGGGCTGGACGGCCCTCACCGAAGCGGCAGGACTTGGGCGCTGGTGGGCTCTCTGCTCCAGCTTGAGCCAGGCCCTTCTCATGGCCCCGGGTTGGAGGGGGCAGGACAGGGGGTCGTGGCCCCAGGGAAAGGGGTTCCGTGAGATTACCGTTGCCCAGGACCCTGATGGCCTGTGTCAGGGACCTGGCTGTCCCTGCCCACCCCACCGCAGATGCCGACTTCTGCGTTTGTGGGAGCACGGGGTTGCCACAGAAGGGCGGGTGGGCCGCTCCACCTCTGTGTTGCCTCGGTAAGCTGCCTGTTGTGCAGGGGACGTCAGAGCTCGGAAAGCCATGCTAGCGGGCACCCTGTTACCAGCCACCTGCCTGCCTTTTGGGCTCCCCTGACTCTTGGGTCTCACGGGCAGTCTGGGCCAGAACGTCCCACCAATCTGTCACCCTGTGACTCCCCCTTGGCCTCGTGGCCCCTGACAGGAGGTGGCATGGACAGGTTAGCTCCATCCCCAGGGGTGAGCAGGCCTCACTGTCCTGTCTAGACTGGCCCACCCTGACCAAGGACCACTGCCCCTTTGTCTCTGAGTCCGCCTGGACCCCGTCTTCCACCCTGGCCAGGGCCCTGCCTCCTCCGCAGTGCCGGCCGTCTCTCGGAGGCTGTGGCCAGTGACTCCTCGGGTACCTGTGGCCCAGCTCTGTGCTGCTCAGCTGACCCGACTCCACCCGCTGAACAGGGTCCCAGAGTGTCAGCATGTTTTGTTTCTGCCACTCGGGGGATGTGGGAGTACAGGGGCCAGAACCTGAAAGGTGTGGCCTAGGGTTGGGGAGACGTCTCCAGCCAAGAGACGGCATGGGGGTGCCACCACCAGGCATGGAAGGTGCCGGCACGTTCTAGAACAGTGTCTATCGGGGAGAGGGCTGGGTGGGGCCTGTGTTTTGATTCTTACCCCTGCGTCGCCAAGCTGGGGGGCTGCAGCGCCCTGTGCGTCCAGGCCTCATGCAGCGAGTGTGTCCGCCGGCTGCAGCTCCTTTGTGGTCGGACCCGAGGGTCTCAGCACCTCTTGTCCCCGTCTCCCTGGGCTCGGGCGGGGGAGACTTCCAAGGGGTCTCAGGACAGACCAGCCCTGCCACCCCTGCCTGGAGAGGAGCAGTGTCCTGTGGCAACAGGTCCTGCAGTGTGGCTGTGAGTGGACGGTGCCACAACAGGCAGGTCCTGGTGACCATAGGTGCTCCAGCAGGTCAGCCAGCTGTGGGCAAGTGGCACTGACCTGGCTGTGCCCAAACGCCCGGGGGCCGGAGCCCAGGACTCACTGTGCCGAAAGGCTGAATCTGGCATACCAACTCGGGTGTTTGGGGGAGGCAGGATAGCCGTGCTCAGCAAGTGGGCGGCGGGGAGAGCAGAGGTGGTCACGGAGCTCTACAACCACCTGTCCCGGACCAGGGGTGCACATCCAGGAAGGTTGGGCGGGGCCCCTGGGCCATGTGGCCCCCCAGCCCCCAGTGCTTCAGGCGTCCCGGCTTAGGGCGGGGGCTGGCCCTTTGCTGACCCAACCCGCTTGCCAGGTCGTGGGTGCTTCTCAGGTGGGGCCCGCGTGGTCACGCTGCTCCCGTCCCAGCGCACCCTCCGAGCCATCCAGCGCTGGCCTCCACCAACCCAGTGTGTCCAGGGATAGAGGGGCCCTCAGACCTGTGCCTGTGCATGAAGTTTCTAGAAGGGCTAGACTGAAGGCGGGAAGAAGTGGCCTGCCCAGTGGCCCCATGGGGGACCCCATGGTCCACAGCCACGGTGTGGCCCATACACTGCCACTTGCAGTCAGGGCCACAATTCCTTCTGCAAATGCAGAAAGTTACCTTCAAGCTACAGCACGTGTGCACCAATCAGACTTAGCCTCATTGACCAATGAGTCTCAGCCATGTTGATCAATCAGGACTCAGCCGCACTTACCAATCAGATTCAGCCACACTGACTAATCAGGACTCAGCCGCACTGACCAATCAGACTCAGCCTCATTGACAAATCAGGTTCAGTGGCATTAACCAATCAGGACTTAGTGACACTGATCAATCAGGACTCAGCGTCACTGACTAATCAGGACTAAGCCACACTGACCAGTCATGTTCAGCCACTTGACCCATCAAGACTCAACCGCTCTGACCAATCAGGACTCAGCCTCCCTGACCAATCATACTCAGCCCCATTTACCAATGAGACTTAGCCATGTTGACCAATCAGATTCAGCCACACCAACTAATCAGGACTCAGCCACACTGAGCAATCAGACTCAGCTTCATTGACCAATGAGACTCAGCCATGTTGACAAATTGGGACTGAGTTGCACTGACCAATCAGATTCAGCCACACTGACTAATCAGGACTCAGCTGCACTGACCAATCATGTTCAGCCACATTGACCAATCAGGACTCAACCGCACTGACCAATCAGGACTCAGCCTCACTGACTAATCAGGCACACCAACCAATCAGGACTCAGATGCATTGACCTATCAGGACTCAATTGCACTGACCAATCAGGACTCAGCCTCACTGACCAATCAGACTCAGCCGCATTGACCAATGAGACTCAGCCATGTTGACCAATCATATTCAGCCACAATGACTAATAAGGACTCTGCCACACTGACCAATCAGGTTCTGCCACGTTGACCAATGAGGACTTGGCCGTACTGACCAATCAGGACTCGGCTGCATTGACCAATCAGGACTCAGCCTCACTGACCAGTCAGAGTCAGCCGCACTGACCAGTGAGACTCAGCCATGTTGACCAATCAGATTCCGCCACACTAATCAGGACTCAGCCTCACTGACCAATGAGACTCAGCCATGGTGACAGATCAGATTCAGCCACACTGACTAATCAGGATGCAGCCTATCTGACCAATCAGATTCATCCTCACTGATCAATTAGATTCAGCATCACTGACCAATCAGACTCCGCCGCACTGACCAATCAGATTCAGCCACCTGACTAATCAGGACTCAGCCGCACTGACCAATCAGGTCTCAGCCTCACTGACCAATCTGATGAAGCTACATTGACTACTCTGAGCCTCACAGACCAATCAGATTCAGCCACATTGACTAATTAGGAGTCAGCCACACTGACCAATCATGTTCAGCCGCATTTGCCTATCAGGACTCAGCCGCACTGATCAATCAGGACTCAGCCTCTCTCAGGAATCAGACTCAGCCCCATTGACCAATGAGACTTAGCCATGTCGATCAAGACACTGCCACTTGGGATCAGGGCCACAATTCCTTCTGCAAATGGAGCGAGTTGCCTTCAAGCTACAGCACGTGTGCTCTGGCATGCACATGGCACACATACATGTGCACATGCCTGCACATGTGTGGGGGGAGGCTGTCCAGCTGGGCAGCAGGAGCCCGGCCTGAGGGGAGGCCGAGGGACCCTGATCTCCCACCCTCCCTGTCCACCTTCACAGGAGGACCCTCACGGCCGGCCCCCATCCTGAGACTGCCCTTCTTCCCGGGGCCTGGACTCTCCTTGGGCTCCCTGTGGCCTGAGTCCCACGTTGGGGGGGGTCTCTGCTCTGGGTGGGGTCCTCTGACTTCCCAGGTATGCGGGAGCAAGGGATGCAAACTCATACCCTTGGCCCAGGAGGAGAGAGGTGGATGGTGCCCCGGCAGGGTGGGGGGACGGTGTCCCCAGGAGCATCATGAGGGGACAGTGCCCCAGCAAGCGTGGGGACCCTGCAGAAAGCGCTGGAGTACTGGGGCCCAAGGGACAAGCAGGATTTCCCTGCAGGAAAGCCGGTGTGCTGACCACAGGCCCAGCGGGGGTTGGGACGGCTCCTGCTGTGCACGCTGAGGCGTGGGACGTCCAGCGCCAGCCACGCTCGGGCGCCAGGCAGCTGCGGGAGGGCCCCACGCCCCGGAGTGCACAGCCGCCTGGGAAGAAAAAGCCCAACTATCTCTGTTTTCAAGGCAGGTTGCCATGGCTCTGTGGGCCTGGTGCCAGCCGGGGTACCTGTGGCCTCTGTTTAGTCCTTGTCGCCACGGCAGCGCTTGTTTGTTTGGATGTTACTATATGTTAAATCCTAAACAAATTTCTTGCAGGCATAGTCCAGGTTTTTATTGACGACTACTGTTGGCCCAGACACCCCTGCAGAGAGCTTGCAATGGGGTTTTAAGACACTAATCCAGGCTCGAAGTGTGCAGACCCCAGTGTGGGGTCCCAGGGGCCGTGGACAGCAAGTCCATGTGGGCTCAGGGAGGGGTACGTCAGGCCTCAGGGACCCTGGGTCAGGCTGTGCCCACCCCTGCCACCCCCACGCCCTTCCTGGACTGAATGTCCGCAGACCTCGCCCACTGAGCCCTCGGGGTCCCTCCGCGCGAGGGGAGGCCCCGCCGCGGGCAGAGGAAGAAGGCCAGGCTGGGTCTCTGCTCCGGGGGCGCGGCCTCCCTGGGCTCCAGCCTGCCTGCGGGCACCCCGTGTTCTCCCACGGGGACGAGCCGGTGCGTCCGTGCAGGGTCCGGGCAGGGGCTCAGCTTGGGTGGCACAGGCAGGGTCTGGACACAGGTTGGGAGGAAGAAAGGCCAGCGGCCAGCCCCAAGGAGGGCAGGCCCGGGGCGCCCTGGGGTCTGCCGGGTCGCCAAGCGCACGGGAGCAGCTCACCTGCCGCAGCACGCCAGGGCCGGCAGGGCCCAGCGGGCTCATCCTGGAGTCTGCAGGCGGCTCTGCCCAGAAGCCGCTCTAGGGCCACACGTCTGGGGGCCGGGGAAGGGCAGGGCGCGGGCAGAGCTCTCCGTGTGGCCTCACCCTGGGCAGCGTCTGCGCCCCCAAGCTCCGGCCTCGCCTGCCCCGGGGTCCTGTGCGGGCCTCGTCTCACCCTCGGCGACCCGGGCCTGGGCCGGGCCTGTCCCTGTGGGGCCCTCTGGTGGCCGCCGGCGGCAGGGCAGGCGACCGCGGCGTCTGCAGAGTGGAGGCCCGTGGGGGCGCGGTGGCCGCGCGGGCAGGTCTGTGGCAATGTCAGCGGGCTGGTGGCCCCGGGCCTTGCAGTGAAGGCTCCTGGGAGCCTGCGGCGGCTCGCTGGGGCAGGGTTGGCAATGCTCCGTGCTGCTGTCCGGGGACAGTTCCCGCTCCCTGTCGCTAGCCTGGCCGCAGAGGCCCCAGGTGTGTAAGAGGATGACCTTCCGCAACAGCCAGCGTCTGCCTGGACGACCTCCGGCATCGGCCCGCAGCGCACCCCGGGCCAGGGCAGCAGCGGGGACGCAGGGGCCGGGCCAGGGCACAGCGGGGGCACGAGGCCGGGCCAGGGCACAGCGGGGACGCAGGGGCCGGGCCAGGGCAGCAGCGGGGACGCAGGGGCCGGGCCAGGGCAGCAGCGGGGACGCAGGGGCCGGGCCAGGGCACAGCGGGGGACGCAGGGGCCGGGCCAGGGCAGCAGCGGGGACGCAGGGGCCGGGCCAGGGCAGCAGCGGGGACGCAGGGGCCGGGCCAGGGCAGCAGCGGGGACGCAGGGGCCGGGCCAGGGCAGCAGCGGGGACGCAGGGGCCGGGCCAGGGCAGCAGCGGGGACGCAGGGGCCGGGCCAGGGCAGCGGGGGCACGAGGCCGGGCCAGGGCACAGCGGGGACGCAGGGGCCGGGCCAGGGCAGCAGCGGGGACGCAGGGGCCGGGCCAGGGCAGCGGGGACGCAGGGGCCGGGCCAGGGCACAGCGGGGACGCAGGGGCCGGGCCAGGGCAGCAGCGGGGACGCAGGGGCCGGGCCAGGGCAGCGGCGGGGGCGCAGGGGCCGGGCCAGGGCAGCGGCGGGGGCGCAGGGGCCGGGCCAGGGCAGCGGCGGGGGCACGAGGGCCCCCTGGCCTCCAGCGCGGGTCCTGCTGCGGCCACGGGCGAGCGACCACACACAGGCACTAGGCAACGCGAAGTTAGGAGGAGCCGTAAGGGCGGCCGCTGCCCACCCGGAGGGAAGTAACTGGACGCTGTGGGCAGAGACCGCGGGGCAGGTCCGGGCTCGGCCGGTGGAGCCGGGGCAGCCGGGTGGCTGTGCCTGGGCGGCCAGAGCAGGAGGACGGTTGTCGGCTTCCCGGTCAGCCCCGGAGCTGAGCTGCCTGTTCAGCGGGCGTCTCCCGCCATCAGCTGAGCCCACACGGGGCTTCAGGAAGGGGCTCTGGTCTCCTGCGACCAGGGGAGAAGCCCTCACAGGTGGCCGATGTCCAGGCCCTTCCAGGCCCTGTGTGGGCAGAGGCCACCTCCCCAGCCCCCCGGGGGTTTCTGGGATCGCCGGGAGCTGGAAGGGCGGGGGGGAGGGGCAGTGGCTGCTCGGGGGTCTCAGCGTGGGCGTCTGGTCCTGCGGGGGCCCGGGGGACACAGGGCGGCCAGCGTGCACGGGACAGCCCTGGGCAGGACGAGGCTGCAGTGCGACAGTCCCGGGAACCGCTGCGCCCTCCTCCAGCCGGGACAAGGCGGAGCTGCCGGTCCAGGTGAGTGGCCGGCCTGGGGCCGCCTCCGCCCTGGAGGCACAGGCCTGGCCTCAGAGCGCTGTGCTCCTGGACAGCCCTGGCCAGGCCCCGAGTCCCCCAGAGACTGAGCGGGGTCCCCTGCCGGCCCTGGGTTCTGCCCTGAGGCCTGGAGGACACTGGGCCTGGGAAGCAGACCCCTCTCCCGGGCACTGTGTGCGTGAGCAGTGGCCACATCTGCCGGGCTGGGTTTGGGGAGAACCGCATCTTCTGAGCAGCCGAGTGCTCCCAGGACGCCCCCTGCCCTGTGGGCTCCAGAGAACAGGCCAACTCTGTCCCGGGAGCCACGGAGCAGGGCTGGGTGTCTCGGGGAAGAGACGGGCATTGTCTTTCCAGCACTCACTGGGGACTGCTCTGGCAGAAGGCGCCTGGCTCCCCCAGGGAGACCTCCTGCGGGCTCAGGGCAGAGACCAGGGCTCCCTCTCCCCAAGATCACAGGGACCCTTGGGGACATGGGCCTGGCCAGTGGCTCTGGGCACAGGCATCCACCCCAATCTGAATGTGATCTCTGATAGGGGAGCCCCTCAGCCACCTGTTCCCCTGACCCAGGGGCTGGCCCCGGGTGGTCCCTGGAGCTGAGGCTGCCCAGAGGGGGCTGCATGCCCCAGTGCCGGCCACCAGGCTGGCGGTCAGGCCTGGCGTCCCCATGTCAGCCTGGGCAGGGCTGTGACTAGGAGACGGGGCGCCTTTGACAGCACAGGACAGAGAGGCCCCACAGGGCCTTAGAGAGTCAACACACCCCGCGGGCCCAGCGGGAGCAAAGGGTGGCTTTATGCCGTCCGTGCCAGGCACCGCTGGGGGAGGCCCTGGCGGGTGTCCAGCTGAGAGCTCGGAGGGGCAAGGAGCCACTGCCCACACACTGCACGTCCCCCGAGTCCCCCAGCCCCTCCTGGGTGGAGCAACGGCCGGTTCGACACTGTGCCGTGGGGCTCTGGCCCCAGCATTGCCCCCTCTGGCTCAGCTCTGCCCCAGACCAGGGGTTTGGTTGGAATGTCCCGCATCTTTGGACACATGTAAAGTGTGTGTGGATCCTTTAGCTGCTGTGTAAAACTCGGGCTCTGGGAGCCGCATGGGGGCGGCGTCTTTGTATCTGCCTCCGGCTGAGGCAGGAGGATCACTTGAGCCCAGGAGTTTGAGGTTGCTGTGAGCGAGGCTGACGCCACGGCACTCTAGCCTGGGCAACAGAGCGAGACTCTGTCTCAAAAAAAAAAAAAATTTTTTTTTTGAAGACTTGCTCTTAAATAAACATTTCTGCAAAGATATACAAATGGCCAAAAAACACACAAAAAGATGCTCAATATATATATCACAGTTATAAGGGAAATGCAAAGCAAAACAAGATACCACTTCACACCCGCTAGGATGGCAATAATAATAATGGATAACAAGTGTTGGCAAGCCGCTTCATCCAATGCTCTTTCAATCCTTCTGCTAAGGAGAAAGTCTCTTTTTTGTACAAGTGTTTAACCCCTCTCTAACATTGCCCCTCTCCCTCTCTAATAAAAATCTTTCAACCTCAAGCCTGGAGACTTAGCACAACCTTTTCTAGCTAGCATTTAATAGTACTGCTTTGCCTTTTGTGGTGGTTGTTTTCATTTATGGCAAATGATGCTGACTTTCCGTTTTTATTTTTCTGTTTAAGTAAGAAGGTGAATCTGATTAAAAATAAAATATTGACTAATACTATAAATGGTTGCCTACAGATAGGCCAAAACCGAAAACCATGGAGGCAGTGCTTGAGTGGCCAACTCTGGGACATGCCGTGTTGGTGCAGTCTATCACAGATGGTTGTCTATGGCAATCATGTTCCTCCTGGGCCACAAAGAGCAATCAAGCGCTGAGATGAGAACTCTCCAGAGACCCCTTTTCCCTTTGCATCCTAGGTAACTAAAACTCTTCCTTAGTTGCTACTGTCGTTTTTGGTTTCTAATTCTCAGAGTGTTGTTTCTAACGGCACTGACTCTGAACTGTGTGGTTTGCAGTTTTATTCCTCTCCATTTGCTCCACCCTTCAGGAATCTTTGTTCCCTCAGTCTTCTGCTGCTTCCAAATTAAGGGAGAATTTTTCTCCCCCACCTGCAAGTGGTTATGACTCTTTTGGCTAATCTTTGATGGTCTTGTGTTGAGAAATCCACAGTCATATTTTGATTTTCCCAAAGGGATCAGCTTACCACTCCCTTTTCAAGTTGTTTAGGACGAGTTTAAGTGTCAAAAGGACACTTGAGTAATGCTACCCCAACTATCCCCTCTACTGAGGACCAGGACTAGTCCACGGCCTGTTAGGAACCAGGCTGCACAGCAGGAGGTGAGCCGCAAGCGAGTGAAGCTTCTTCGGTATTTACAGCTGCTCCTCATCGCTGGCATCACCGCATAAGCTCGGCCTCCTGTCAGATCAGTAGCAGAATTAGATTCTCATAGGAGCGAGAACCCTACTGTAAACTGAGCCTGAGAGGGATCTAGGTTGCGGCTCCTCATGAGAATCTAATGCCTGATGGTCTGAGGTGGTGATGCTAGTGCTGGGGAGCGGCTGCAAATACAGATTGTCATTAGCAGAGAGGTCTGACTGCACAATAAATGTGCTTGAATCATCCCGAAACCATCTCCCCCTACCCTGTCCGTGGAAAAATTGTCTTCCATGGAACTGGTCCCTGGTGACAAAAGGTTGGGGACTGCTGCTTTGGCACACGCAAAGTGTTCCTCCATATCAATTTTCACACAGTATCAGAGAAGGCTGTTCCCTCTGATACTGTATCAGATGATGTCTTCCTGGGCATCTATCCTCTTTCAGCCTCCAGGGATGGGATATTTCAGTGTCTGCCCACCAGCCCCAACATGTACCTCACTCATGAGACCCTGGCTACCCTCTGACAAACAGAGTTCCTGATGGCCTGCCCTAATGCCCCAGAGTTACAGTTTGGGGATAGCTTAGGTCCACAATAGAATACCAGATAACTTCATAAAATAAAGAATAAGGAACGGAAGTATTGCAAAGAAAATTGACCACACTGTTTCTAAGAAGCAATAACTAGAAATTGAGTTCTGATGTTTAAGAACATTAGTTAAAATTCTTTATATTTCTTACACTTTTTACGTTTCTATTAATATAATAGGCTTCAACGAACCTGGGCACGGTTTTATATGTTCAGATCAAATTTAAGCAAGTGAGCAAATGTATTTTGAATATCTACATGGCTAACACATATTAGTACTTTGAGTCAAATGCAAGGAATGTTAATTTACACATATTTTAAATACTCTAACCCCTGGAGAAAGAAAATCATTCCTTTAAGTTCCTTTGGCAGAAAGTCCCAGGTACCTAACTTCTAATTTTTTACCCATCTCTGATCTAATGTTCCAATCACATTACACAGTGTAATTTAAAGACCATATTTTTTTACTACAATGCTTGCACAATAGTTGAATCCATACAGCTATCTCTATGGTTACTTTTTTACAGTGTTCACTGAAACTTAATATGCTTTCCTCTGACCCTCCCCCCTCATACATTAAGTCCACAATGAGGCTACAAACCGGGCGTGAGAAGTGAGGAAGTAGGATTATACACACGATTAAATAAATAGTAACCATGAATTTCTTAACCGCCAACTGTTTGCCCAAGCGCTAGTGTGGGGATAGACTCTCTCATTAAATCTTGTTTTTAATACAGTGAAGTGTCACTTTTATTGAACCATTAAAAAAAAAGTTCCTCAAATTATACTTTCAAAGACAATAATATTTTCAGGTTTGTAGCTACCTATCACCTCACATTTTCTGCAGATTGTACTATGTACTGTGTGACGCATGATAAAATATAGCATGACCTCTAAGACACCTTCCATATTTGTAACCGTCTATGAATGTCTGTGACAGACAGTGACACATTGCTAGCATCTGGGAATAGAAAGACATGTAATAAAAATTAAAAGATAAAGATATAACAAAACTATTTTAGAATGTGTGTGTTGTGTGTGCAGGACAGGGGATATAGTTATGTACTCAAATATTTATAATAAAAATTAAAGGGTACCAAAATACAAGTATATTCATCCATTAATTTCTTGAGGGCAAGGTCCCTGACAATTTCTATACATTCACTTTTTTTTTTTTGAGACAGAGTCTCACTCTGTTGCCCGGGCTAGAGTGCCCTGGCGTCAGCCTAGCTCACAGCAACCTCAGACTCCTGGGCTCAAGCGATCCTCCTGCCTCAGCCTCCTGAGTAGCTGGGACTACAGGCATGTGCTACCATGCCCGGCTAATTTTTCTATATTTATTTTTAGCTGTTCATGTAATTTTCTTTCTACTTTTATTAGTAGAGACGGGGGTCTCGCTCTTGCTCAGGCTGGTCTCGAACTCCTGAGCTAAAACAATCCACCAGCCTTGGCCTCCCAGAGTGCTAGGATTACAGGCGTGAGCCATCGCGCCCGGCCTACATTCACTTTTTATTCTAGGGCTGAACACAATGCCAGGCACACAGTGGGAATTTAATAAATGCCATGGGAACACAGAAGAGGGAATGTTTGACATTCTGGGGATAACGGAAGTGGGTGGACTGGTGGGAGAAGGGGCTAAGGGGCAGAGATCTGTAGCAGAGACAGCTCATTGTCCCCCATTGTCCACTCTCCCCTTCTTCTATAGTCATAGTTCCTTTGATTGTTAGCTGGACACATTTACCAACCTCCTTTACTGCTCGGTGTTACACGTGACTGAGTTCTGGCCAATGGAGTGTGAACAAAAGTGATGTGTGCCCCTTTCCGGTCATCGAAAGGTGTGTGCATGCCGCCTCTTTCCCCTTTACGCTGCTGACCACTGGCCGGAAATGGACATGGTGACAAGCCATCTTAGACTAAGTGGAAAGGGCAAATCCCTTTGATGCAGCTCCGAGGAGGAGTCTGGGTCCCTGACAACGATGGAGGAGAGCCGCCATAGCAACAGGACTTTATGTGAGAAATAAACTTCTGTTTTGTTTAAGCCAGTGGTTATTTTGGGTCTCTGTGGCAGGGGCTAAGTTTACATCCTAACAAATACAAGCATTAGGAAAGGCTTTTACAGAGGCGATGCTTGCACTGAATTTCCAAGATAGAGCTAGGGGCTCACCAGGTGGACAAAGACGGAAGGGCTTCCCAGACTGAGGAAGCAACAGGTACAAAGAACGAGTTTGGGGACGGGCTTCAGGATGCCGAGCAATGAAGCTGGAAAGGCAGGCAAGGGCCAGACGGCAGCAGACCCCGTCCTGCCTCGCCGAAAGGTTTGGATTTTACTCTGTCGATGAGAAGATACACAGTGGCAGGTGTGTGGGAGGATGGAAGGAAGATTCCAAGATCAGAATTCCCATGCCAAATAAGCAGGGATGATTCATCTGTTTTACGGGAGAGGGAACAGAAATCCAGAGAAATTAAAATATTTCTCTATATTAGAGACAGAGGTAGAATTAGAACTAGTAGCCTTTCAACTGAGGACTGAACTCTGATCTTTTCCTTTTGCTCAAGTTCCTTCCTAAGGACGCCAGATGAGTCGGGCTCACAAATGGTAAAGTCCCACTAAGCAGGTTTTTGTAAACCAAATACAGTGTGGTTTACTTCCCAGCCTGATTCTGGTATAGCATCAGCAGCACCTAGAAGACATAGAGGCCCCATCTTAACTCCAGCAGCCCAGCAGATCCTTATCCTAACTTGAAAGGTCTCCTGTCTGGACCTCCCAGAGTGCTCACACCTGCATCTTAAAGTAAGCATTTCCTTTCTGGTGTTTTAGATAAAGCCTAACTCTCTCAGCTGATTGTCAGCCGGAGAATCTTCAAACCCACCTGTAACCTGCAAGCCCCCCCCCACCCCCCGCTTCGAGACGTCCCACCTTTTGGGGCCAAACCAGTGTGTGATCCCCACGTGCTGATCTGTGACTTTACCTGTAACCCGTCTCCCTGAAACGCATAACCCCAAACTGTGACCCAGCCACAGCGGGGCCACCTGCTCAAGGCCCCTGGGCGCGGCTCCGGGTCACGAGCCTCAAATTTGACTCAGAGTAAACTTCTTTCAAATATTTCAGAGTTTGGATTTTCCGTCCACACAACTATACCGGGGTTTTCAAACCGAGTTCTTTGGACTGACTGCATCGGAATCACGAGTTAACCCGTAAAAAGCCGAACTCTTAGGCCCCACCTTACAACTGCCTACTCAAATCTCTAGGGATGCGCTCCAGACGTGCGCGCTTTCAACAAGGACTTTAGCTGCGTGACAGCTGAAACCACTGAACTATCGCGAGCGTTTATAAAGCCGAGCGCAAGGCCTCGTGCGGCCACGCGCTACCCTCGGTTTCCGGCGGCTGAGCCGGGATCCCGCGCTCGCGAGAAGAGCAACTCTCGGGACGCAGGCAGCGCCCGCCAAATCCCGCGGGAACGTGCTGCGCGCGGCGCGCCTCTCCGCCCCCAGCTCCCGGTTGCCATGGCGACCCGGACCGCGGACGGCAGACGGCGAGAGCCGGGGGAGGCTGGCCCCACGCGGCCCGGGCCCGCCAGTTCCCGGGCGCCGCGCTCACCCCTCTCCGCCGCTGAGTCCTCAGAGGCCTCACGCGCCAGGCCCGGCGAGGCCCGAGGCGCGGCCGCCTCGAGGAACCGGAGCGAACGGAGCGCCGGAGGCCGCGACCCCCCGCCCCGAACTCTGCGGGTGGAAGTGGCTGCATTTGGACCAAACGGCCGCCGCCGCCGCGCCAGCCCTGCCGTCCCCGGGCTCCCGAGGGCCTGTTACCGACTCCAGCCTCCGGTGCCGCCGCGTCTCCGTCCCTAAAGCCCCGGGAGACGGCCGTCCTCGGGGCAAGGGAGGCTGCGCGGAGGCGGCGGCGGGGCCGCAGGGGCGGCGCGCTGGGACCTCGGCCCGGCCCGGCCGCGGGGGGCGCCGCGCTCTTTCCAGGCGATTCTCCGGCCCTCTCCCCGGGGCCACCCCTTTTTGAGGCCGTGGAAGTGTCGTCGCGGCTTGTCCCGTTGGAAGTTCGGGATGCTGGACTCGGCCGGTAAATGCCATCTCCTAGTCCCGTTTGTTTGTTTGTTTTTGAGACGGAGTCTCGCTCCGTTGCCCGGGCTGGAGCGAGCGCCGCGGGGCAGCCCAGCTCCCGGCAGCCGCCACTCCGGGCTCCAGCGATCCTCCTGCCTCGGCCTCCCGAGTCGCTGCGACTACGGGCACAGCCACCACGCCCGGCTAACTTCTCCGGACGCATTTTTAGTTGCCCAGCTAATTTGTTCTGTTTCCTTTTTAGTAGAGCCGGGGTCTCGCTCTTGCTCAGGCTGGTCTCGGCCTCCGGAGCTCCAGCGACCCGCCGCCTCGGCGTCCCGGCGCGCTGGGATCACAGGCGTCCGCCCCCGCGCCCGGCCCATCTCTGTCTTTAAGGTAGCAGCGCAGCGGCCGCCGCGCGCGGGGCTGCGGGACCGGGGACTCACGGAGGCCCCTCTCTCTCCGCAGAGACGATGCTCGCGGTCAAACGGAACCCGCCTCCCGGAACGTCTGAACCGTAGTTGGCGCCCGAGTTCCCGGCGACAGACGGGGGCGAACATGCTGGGCCCCGCCGGCGAGCTGGCGTCGTCGGACCGGCAGAGCGCCGAGGCCACCCAGCCCGCTCCCCCGGCGCCGCCGCCGGGCGACGCAGCGGCCGGGGAGCGGGGCCCGGCGGGCGCGGCGGACAAGCCCGGCTACCCGGACGCCGTGTACGTGATGGCGGCGAACGTCTTCCAGGGCATTCGAATCGAAAAGTCGCCCGAGAAAGTCTTGATAAAGTACGGGACCGCGCCGCTGCTGTCCCTTTCCGAGTCTGAGGACGAGTCCTCTCGGCGTCTGTCCTACGAGCTGGCCTTCAGCGCCCTGAAATGTGAGTGGTGCCCGCGTGGGGACGAGCAGTGGCCGGGGTGGGGTGCGCCCCTGTGCAGGTCCGCGCCCCTGTGCAGGTGCCGGCAACTGGGCGAGTTCCGGCGACACCGGCTCGTTCAGGCCGGAACCGGTTTTCGCTGCAGGTGTCCGGGCCTGGCGCGGCGTCTCGTCCCTGGGCAGGTGCAGCGCGGTCCTTAACTGCATTCAACAGGGAATGTAATTAATTCACGTTTGATCAGGAGGGAGCGGGAAACTCCACTGGACTGTCCGATTCCCTGTGTGTTTCTTTGCCTTCCCTGTGTTGACACCTTGTATTTCAGTTTAAGAGTTTGCACGAATATAAAAAGGGAGGGTGGGGAAAGGAACACACAGACGAGATAGAAAGAAAAGGTGCATGGAAATAGGGTGTTTGCAGAGGAAAATAATAAAAAACAGAAAAGGTGCAATATTTTAAAAACGAATATTAAAATTAAATCAACCCCAATTAATATGATCTCATTCATAGCCAGTAGTTTCAGTTCTGGGAGCCAAACCTTGGTATAATTCCCCTTTCTAATTTGCCTCCGGGGTTTGAGACTCGATTATCAACTACTAAGTGTGGAGTTGACTCTTGGAAATAACCAAATCTCGTTCTATGAGGAGAGCAGTCAAAAGGCCTGATAGTCGTTTGTTTTTGTACCAGTTGTGACTATAAACTTCATATTGGTTTATAAACTGACTGAATGTAGTTCCAGAAATGTTTCGTGTTAGCGGCCTGGCTAAAACGATGAGCAATGTGGCATCCTAGAGAGACACCATGGAAAAGGTAACACTTATTTGCATGATTTCCACTGAGTATGGATACTTAGTGGGCATTGTACATCCTTGCCCATGGGAGGCAGTTCAGAATGGCTCAGTTGAATCAAAATAGCCCATTGGTTATTTAGACATGAATGTATATTTTTGGGTTGTCTGCAGAGATGATGCAGCTTCTTAACTCTGAAGCCAGGAATTTGTCATCATAGAGAAAAATTTGCATGTGAATACAAAATTTCTCTTTAGTTTTCATTTGTTTTCTCCTGCTCAGCATTTTTTTTTTCTTAAGTCTGTCTTAACCATTTTTCCTCCCTCCAGTTTGATCTTTCAAATTCTGTGTCGTCCTCTCCTTCCGCTTTCCCTCAACCAGTGTTGCACTTTATACATCGAATCAAATGAACATTTTTTACATTCTTTTATTTGCAACAACGAAAAGCAGACTGGGCAGTTGTGTTGATTAATTGGTAATGTTAATGCTAGAATTCTCTTGTAGGCAATTTGTTTTCCTAATAGAACATTGAATCTTATTTTTACAAATCAATAAGAAAAGGCTGAATTATTATTCCATGTAAAATTAATGCATTAGCTAGATGGTTTTTATAGTGATATGTGTAGTAAATTGTTTTCTTCCTGTTAATCTTATTTTCTGTTTTATGAAAGATCTTGTGACTGATCTTTCTTAATGACCCAGAAAATCCCATTAAGATAAATTGTCATAGGCTTTTATAAACCTGCTTTTCCTTAACATTCACGTTTTTTTTGCAGTTCAACTTTTTATTTTAATAAAATCAGAATGTGCACAGCACATGCAGGGCTAGCATCTAAACTAACACAATAAGCAGTTACTAAAACTATAGTGACTTGAGGTTCAGTCTTTACATTCAGCAAGTTTAAATCCATTTACATTATTTTTTGAAACCTTATTTATTAACTGAAAATATTGCTTGCTGATAAAACTTGTTTAAATGCTATTGCTGAATGTACATGTCACAGATTATGCCAATACGACAGAGATAATCACATGTTTGAGGATTGCAATGTGCCAGGAAACAATCATTTTTATAAGGTCAAATTATAAAATAAGATGGCACTGGTTGTTTACTTGTTAAAAATATTGTTTTGTAATACAGTCTTGGTTTAAATGATCATGTGAGTAATTTCTGAATATGCAAATGGAATAAAATCAGAATTCCTAAGGCAGTGAGTTTCCCAAGGTAATTAGGAGCCTGCTATTTTACTTCTAAAATATGGGAGGCTCTTGTGCATTTTACTTTTATCTTCTGTGTTATCAGCGTTCTATTAATACTCTCACATGTGATATTTTGCAAACTCGATCTGGCTTATGCGTAACGGTCCAGGGCATCATGGTTCAGAAAAAAAACTTAGCATTTCTTCCCTAACATTTTACAGGACTAGTAAAGCTGCAAAGGTTGTTGAACAGATTAAGGGGAATTTGGGTGATGGTCCCTTTTGTTTGCGAGTTTGTGAACAGGTAATTAGATAACATTACCTTGATGTTTAGGGAGGTAGAAGGAGAAGAAAAACAACGGAAAATGTCTTAATTATACAAATGCTAAGTATATTGTTTGGTTGTGTTTTATGCTCAGTTTTATTGTTTGTTCCTTTGTTGATATTTTTCCTTGTGTATAAGCTCTCTCAAGGCAGGAAGTGTATTTATCTGATTAACCTTTTAAAGGTTTAAGGGCTTAATGGTTTTTTGAAATGGAGGCTGCCAGGAGTCCTGCCTTACCAAGTAACCCCAAGGTCAATTTTGTGCTAAAGGAGGGAGAGAGACTAATGAAGAGTAGCCTGTTAAGTTTCAGCTCTGTCAAAGAACTAGAGTGCCAGCAGCTAATTCATCTTTCCAAAGAATCTGTATATTTTGAGGAATTCTAAATATTAAAAAAGAAGGAAAACTGGTGCAGTGGTTTCTTAAGAAATGAGTGAATAACAACTTGAGGAAAGAGAACTGAAATTGCTGATTTTTTTTTTTCCTGGTTTAATTCTTTCTCCAGCTATTCTGGCTGTATATTGTGAACTTGTATTGGTGTATGTTGGTTGTATATTGTATTGGTGAACTTTGACTCCCAGGAACTGGTTGTGGCATTAAGTTGGTTATTTCAGGGTCATATAATCTGGTGGTAGTTTTGGGGAGGCCGGGCGAGGTGGCTCACGCCTGTAATCCTAGCACTCTGGGAGGCCGAGGTGGGCGGATCGTTTGAGCTCAGGAGTTCGAGACCAGCCTGAGCAAGAGCAAGAACCCGTCTCTACAAAAAATAGAAAAATTAGCCAGACATTTTGTCATGCGCCTATAGTCCCGGCTACTCGGGAGGCTGAGGCAAGAGGATCCCTTGAGTCCAGGAGTTTGAGGTTGCTGTGAGCTATGATGACACCGCTGCACCCTACCCAGGGTGACAGAGCAAGACTATCTTAAAAGAATAAAAAAAAGTCTAGCTTTGGGCAGTTAATAATTGCAGTCAGGAATTTGCTAGGACTCCCAGAACTTTGCAAAGCTGTGAATAGTTTGTAACAGTGAAAAGACACAGATTGAAATTGGCAACAGGTAAAGGTGCGTAGGGCACAGTCCAGTAGAGACCAGACGCAAACTTCCCATTGTCCTTTCCCAGCGGAGTCTTACGGACAGTGCTTAATTCTCCAGCAAAGATAACCGACAACACAAGTGAAATACTGCCAACCTGGAAAGCTCCCCGGGCCTTGCTCTTCAGGGTTTCTACTGAGGGTCAGTCTCATAGACAAGGAGTTGCCCATTGTGGCCGACCTTAGTTACTCAATCTCTAGTTTCTTCAGAGGTCAAGCCGATAGTGTGTGGCACAAGGCTTCAGGTAAAAAAGATGCTTTTATCAAGCAAGATAGTCCATGGACTTAGAGACTGTCTCCTAGGAACCAGTGAAGGGCCAAACCTTTCTTTAGAATGTGCAGAGTTTTGGCCACCGAGGCCTGCTGTGTTAATTGTGATGGCATGGTGATTCATTAAGAAAATGATCTAGATCAATAACCTTATGCTCTGGCTGTCACCTAAGACAGCAGTCCCCAATCTTTTTGGCATCAGGGACCGGTTTGATGGAAGACAGTTTTTCCGTGGACCCATGGGGGGGATGTGGGGGAGAGGAGGCGGAGCTCAGACTGTTCTCTGAGGGCTGGGAGGGGAGTGGCTGTAAATACAGATGAAACTTCAGGCACTGCCCCCCCCACCCCCCACCGCCTGTGTGGGCCCCACCTGGCCTTCCTAAGTTTCGTGGAAGACAGTTTTTCCACGCGTGGAGTGGGGGTGGGGGGCGTGGTCCCTCTGACGCTGGGACCGCAGACCTAGGAGGTTAAAGCAGTACTTTTGGGAGATAACAGTACTTCATATTTCTCATTCACAGAATACTTCGTATCATTTGATATACCAATCCTTTGAAATGGAAGGTTCTCATTTTGCAGATGAAAAAGTTGGGGGAAGCTCAAGAGGTTACTTAAGGAACCGAGCAGAAAGCGGGATAAAAAAGAGGAAGTACTTCAGCTGGGTGAAAGGGTGGGAGAACAACCTCCATCCATAATTCTAGTTTTAAAATAATTATCTCGTATTTGGTGATGCCAGCCTGTTCCCTCTGGTGTCGACTTCTCTCAAATATTCTGTGAAAAGTGTTCGTGGCCATTTTTATTAATTCTGTCAAGAATACTTCTAAATGCAGTCATGTGTCACTTAACGGCGGGCTGTGTTCTGAGAATGCCTCGTGAGGTGATTTCGTCATGATGCAAACGTCATGGAGTGCGGCTGCCACACGCCTGCACAGATGTGGTGCAGACTCTGGCTCCTGGGCTGCAGACACTCCCGCAAGCATGTTACCGTGCTGACTCCTGCAGGCAGTTGTAACATGATAAGCATTCGTTTATCTAAACATAGAAGAGGTACAGTAAAAACACGGCGTTATCTTATGGGGACCACGGTTGTCGGTGTGGTCTGTTGTTGACTGAAATGTTGGTTTGCAGGACTAATTTTGCCGCGTGTACCTCCTCCACCCCAAAAAGCCCCACCTGTCTAAATCGGTAGTTATAGGAAGGCCTTGGCATTCTTGAGGTGAAAGTCCTAGCGGTCCCTCATGTGAAGGAAACTCTATGAAAACAATAAAAATAGGGAGAACTTAGGGGAGAGTCAGAAGAAGAAACATCTTCCATCCTTCTTTCAAAAAAGGAGGGATGGCCACATGGACTGTGTGAGTTTCAGGGACCCAATAAATAACACTTCTCCTTTACACCTGAGTCCGGAACCAATTGAGAGAGACGAGAGATGTTTGGGGACATGGCTTTAGAGCTCTACTCAAGTGTGCTTGCAAATACTGGACTCCTGAGTTAGAGGTTTACCTGTCTACTTCATGGCATCGCCGAATGGTCCCAGACCCTGCACCCCGGCGCGTGGCCAAGAGCAGCCTGGAGGACATTGACGCCTCCTGAGGACAAGCTGGCAGGGAGAAGGTGGGGGGGAGATGCCCTGTTCCTGCTTCCAGCGTCACCAGTCTCATAAACGCAGTTTCTCTCCCCCAGGGAGTGGTGAGTAAGGAGCAGGGAGAGTCCATGTGCTTCTCTAGGGAAGGCCCCCGCGTGGGAACACCAGTGGGGTTGAGAGTTCCCTTCCCTGCCACAGCCCGGAGGAGCTTCAATTAGTGGGGAGAGGGTTGCAGACATCGGGTTGGATTCTAGGATAGGCAGGATTTCCGACTTTCCAGTAAGTCCTGATACCCTAAATCAGGCACTAATAGTGTGTTTTATGGGGCTGCTTTGGTTGGTTACAGGAATAAGATGAGGAAAGGCATTTTGTGGTGAAGTGCGTGTCCTTTGGGGCCAGACTGCCTGGGTGTGAGCCCTTGATCTGCCACTTGCTGTGTGGCTTTGCACATGGTACTACGCTGCGCTTCGTTTCCTGTGACAGAAAACAACCTAATTTGTAGGGTTGTGGGGATTACGTGAACTAGTATATGGAACACATTTAAAACATTGTCTAGCACATAGAAAATGCTGTACAGAAGGTCCCAGCTTACAATGGTTCGACTTAAGATTTTTTGACTTCACAGTGATGCAAAAGCGATATGCGTTTAGTGGAAACCTTACAACCATTGTGTCTTGACTTTCAGTAGCGTATTTAACAAACTACGTGAGCTACTCAGCACTTACTGTACGATAGGCTTCGTGTTAGATGGTTTGCCTCACTGTGGGCCAGTGTACGTGTTCTGAGCACACGTAAGGTAGCTGAGGCAAGGCTACGCCATTTGGTAGGTCAGGTGTATTAAGTGTGTTTTCTATGTATGATATTTTTCACTTACGATGAGTGTATTGGGACATAACCCCATTGTAAACAGAAGCATCTGCATAACGATAGGCATGTTAATGTTGATATTACGAAGTGAGAATGTTATGTAAATTGTAGATTTACGAAGGTAACGTGTTCTCATGACACCAAAGGCATCCTTTGCAAATTGGAGTCTTTGCTCCCAAATTAGTCCCTTCTTTCTAGTTTACCCATCTCCCAAGTAAAAATGGAAATTCAGTGTGTATTCAGCTGATTAAAGCATTTGCTATGTGATGTATGTATAGTTCAAGTAGCTGTAACAAAAAGAACACTCATGTTCCTATGGAACTTTTAATCCATCCACTGGTTTCCACTTTCTACCTCTTACTACGGCCGTTTTCATCTGTCTGCCGGGAGTGTTTCCCTGCCCAGATCTTTGCTCCTTGTCATTTGGGTATTAGATTAAACGTCAGCACATCAGTGTCTTCCTTAGCGAATTTTACCAAATGGTTAAATAAGACCACTCCAACACGGACTCCTTGAGAGCACAGGGGAAGAGGGAACGGCCCCGCTGCTTCTGTGAGGTGACATCACTCTGGTACCAACACTGGCAGGGACATGACAGAGAAAAAATTACAGACCAGCATCCCTCGTGAATATACACAGAGAACACAAATCCTAAATGAAACATTGGTAAATAAAATCCAGCAATACAGAAAAAGGATAAGAGAACAATTATTCAACATTATTAGTTAGATCCTCTTTAATGTTTTTCAAAGGACGTAAACTAAAAGTTGAAGTTCCTTTGTTGCTATTGACGATTCAGGTGGTGCTGCTTTGACTGTGATTCCACGTGGAGCTTGGTCGTCAGGGTCCAGCGTTCACAGGTCATAGATGTTTCATTATGTCATTAGGATTTAATTCTTTATCAAGCCTGGAGGTGTACTTTACATAAGAAAGTAAAAGTATTTTATGTTACTTAAAGTGTATTTTGATTCCAAAGTTTTCATTTTCAGCTGTGGTATTTTTAGTAACAGGCATGTCCCTTGTCTTGCAGATCAAGATATTTTGGAAACTATATTAATAGACAGCTATATCTTCCCAAGTACCACAATAGTAAGTAGACAACTTTTAGAATTAGCTTGTCTCACGATTGTTGTTTTTGGAAACTATTAAAAAGCCTTCCATTTTTAAAGAATAACTAGTTTGCTTAATACCAAGCCTCTTCAAAATGTAGATTCTTTCCTACTTGTAATACTTTTTTTTTTTTTTTTTTTTTTTGAGACAGAGTCTTGCTTTGTTGCCCAGGCTAGAGTGAGTGCCGTGGCGTCGGCCTAGCTCACAGCAACCTCAAACTCCTGGACTTACACGATCCTACTGCCTCAGCCTCCCGAGTAGCTGGGAGTACAGGCATGTGCCACCATGCCCGGCTAATTTTTTGTATATATATATATTTTAGTTGGCCAGATAATTTCTTTCTATTTGTAGTAGAGTGGGGATCTCACTCTTGCTCAGGCTGGTCTCGAACTCCTGACCTCACGCGATCCACCCGCCTCGGCCTCCCAGAGTGCCAGGATGACAGGCGTGAGCCACCACACCCGGTCTATTTGTAATACTTCTAACACCTTTCACTTTGATGAACATACCAAAAATTGTCTTTTTTGAAAAGTTTATTATTTAATAGATTTTTTTCCTATTTTGAAGATCTTCCCTATCTCCAAATCCAATCAGAGTATGTGAAAATAATCATATTCCTGTTCTGTTATGAAAAATAATAAAATGGAAAATACTGCTAGTAGCCATTGTTTATATACTTTGCTTTATGTGTTTCCCCTTGGTAGCCAGACCATTTGAGCAGTCTTGTTATTGTGATGCTGTATGATTTCCAAGATAGAAAATTTCAAATTCGTGACCTTTCTGATAATGAAGAGTCCATATCAGAAGTTCAAGAAGTAGAAAATCTTCTTAACAGGTAATTGTAAAAGTGAAAATGATGTTTTATATGGCATCAATATTAGTATTGTTATTGGTAAAATTGTATATAGTATAATATGTAGATAAGTGTTAAAATTTATAGAGAAAAAATATAAAAGTTCATAAATTTCTTTAGTTCCCTTATAAACAGTCTTGAACAGGTTAAATATTTTGTTTAAAGTCAAGTTATTTTTCAAAGCTTGAATTGCAAGATCCAATGTATAAGCATGTGGGATATCATTAAAAATTCCTCATAATTTTTAGCACATACATCAAACTTTTTTTGAAACGGCTATTGTTTGTTTACTTAGGTTTTTTTTACAGAGCTGTAAATAAATCTAACATGTATCAAGTGAGAAAATCCCAACAGTAGACAAGAGTTCACTATTTTGCCAAAGAGAGGAAAAAAGTCTACTTAAGAACAAACTGACATGTTTTAAACTTGTTTTCTTTTTATCCTAAATATCAGTAGAAGCCTACCGTGAGGATAACTCCTACCTCAAAGGGTGATTGGGAGAAGTAATTAAACTAATGCATCTGAAATGCTCAGCCTAGAACCAGATATGTAGTAGATGGTCAATAAATGTTAAATGTCTCTGTTTGCTCTGGTTTGAATGTGTCCCCAGAATTCATGTGTCGGAAACTTAATCCTCAATGTGACGGTGCTGGGAAGTGAGGCCCAGTGAGGGGTGTTAGGATGTGAGGGCTGTGACCCTCATGGGTACACGCATGGTGTTCCGGAAGGGGATCCTGGCGTGGGTTGCTCTCTTGTGCTCTCGCCCGTCTGCCGTCTGGATGTCGCCGTGGAGCACAGAGGCCCTCGCCAGATGCCGGCACCTTTGTCTTAGACTTCCAGGCCTCCAGAACTGAGAAAATAAATACCTGTTCTTTAGGAATTACGCGGTCTCAGGTATTCTGTTGTAGCAGCACAAGATGCATAAGGCCCTTTTGGTTATAGCTTTTGTTACCATGTTCTTGAACTTTAGTAGGAAACACAGCATAGCAACAATAACAGTCTTGTTAGGAAGATTTTTGTCTAGTGAATAGTCTGAAACAGTTGTTACTAAGATGTTTGATTTTATATTTTGATGAGAAATTCAAGCATTTTCATTTAAATTATTTAAGGCTAAGGCCAGAGGACTCAGGTAATAGAGTAATAATAATAACTTACGTTTATTGAGCACTTGATATGTATTAATCACTGTTCTCAGAAGCTCTTTATGTAGTAAGTATATGAGTTGGTTACCGTTTTCAACCTGTAACTTCACACATGGGAAAATGGAGGAACGGACAAGTTAAAGCAACCTGCCTAAAGCCGCAGAGCTAGGAAGGGGAGCAGCCAGAACTTACACTCGGGTAAGGCTGACTCCAGAGCCCAGGCTTTAACCATTTACATGCTGCCGCTCCTCGCACGTAGGCTCGTGAGGCTTGGCTGAGGTGCTCTGGGAGACTGAAGATAGGACACGGGCACATTGCATGTTAGTCACAGCCATGAGAAATGACGGAGTGGAGAAGAGCAAAAGCGATCAGGGATGCGTGCTCTGTGTTAGATAGGTAAGGATCTTGCCTCTGTTTACCATTTGGGTTTTGGGGGACTCACCCTCCCGCTGTACCAGTATCGGGCAACCTGCCTCCCAGATGGGCTTTCAGGATAGGTGCAGGATAGGTCAGAGAAAACTTGGTTGAGCAAGCCTGTGGGACAGGCTCTGAGCTTCAGCTTTCCTGTGCTGCTGTTTCTGTTTGACATATTCAGGACTTAGGGGACTTTCACGTCTCAGCTTGGTCTCTAAGGGGCTGCTGAGAGCTGAGGTTAAGCTGAGTCGGCCAGGAAGCCCCCAGGGCTCTGACCAGGTAAGAAAGGTCAGACTGGGGGTCATCAGCAGTATGCTTCAGCTGAGGATGCCAGCCAGGCGGGTGTCGGGAGGAGGACACACACGGGGCACGGCTCCGGTCAGAGGAGCCACAGACGCTGCTGTCCAAGCATTCCTGGTGCCCCAGTTGTCCCCGTTCCCCATAGTGCACACGGTGCTGCCTCTTGCCTTGAGACGTAGACGGTTACACCGGGTCAGTGCAATGGTTTTCCTCTTTCCCAAACCAGGAGAAGTTCATTGCAAATCTTATTCCTAAATTACTCCATCACATTATACTCAAGTAATAATATACTCAGTTCATAATATGCCATAGGAGAAGTGCCTGTATTTTGCGCCTGACTGAATTACAGACAGTAGTAAAGCAGTGCTGAGGAAATACATGTACAAACATAAAGCCACAGGATTTTAGTCAAGAGTCTCAGCTTTCGAGTAACAGAGGCATCTTCAATTAGCTTGAATAAAAATGGAAAATAAAGATACTGGGATGTCGCACACAACTCAAGGACTCGGGGAGAGAATGAAATCGGGAACTGGAAGGATGGTAGGCCTTTCTGTCTTGGTGCTTCTTTACCTCTTTTAATCTTTTTCTCTTTTTGCCTCATTCGTTTTTTTTGGGGGGCGGGGGGCGGCAGAGTCTCACTCTGTTGGTTGGGCTAGAGCGCCGTGGTGTCAGCCTAGCTCACAGCAACCTCAGACTCCTGGGCTCAAGCAATCCCCCTGCCTCAGCCTCTCAGGTGACTGGCACTACAGGCATGCACCACCATGCCAGGCTACTTTTTTAGTTTTGTGTAGAGACAGGGTCTCACTATGTTGCCCAGGCTGGTCTCGAACTCCTGTCCTGAAGTGATCCACCCACCTTGGCCTCCCAAAGTGCGAGGATTACAGGTGTGAGCCACCATGCCTGACCTATCATTTTTGACATATGCAAGGTCTTTAAGAACCCATTCCTTGTATAAATTCAAATTGTCTTCCTTTTTTTTTTTTTTTTTTTTTTTTTTTGACAGAGTCTCGCTCTGTTGCCCAGGCTAGAGTGCCGTGGTGTCAGCCTAGCTCACAGCAACCTCAAACTCCTGGGCTCAAGCAATCCTCCTGCCTCGGCCTCCTGAGCAGCTGGGACTACAGGCATGCACCACCATGCCCGGCTAATTTTTTTCTATATTTATTTTTAGCTGTCCAGATCATTTCTTTCTATTTTTAGTAGAGACAGGGGTCTCGCTCTTGCTCAGGCTGGTCTCGAACTCCTGACCTTGAGTGATCCTCCCACCTCGGCCTCCCAGAGTGCTAGGATTATAGGCGTGATAGGCGTGAGCCACTGTGCCTGGCCTCAATTTATATTTAAAGAGAACCACATTTCTTTTATTTTTTATTTTTTTATTTTATTTCAGCTTATTATAGGGGTACAAAAGTTCAGGTTATATATATTGCCCATGTACGGCCCATCACCCCGAGTCAGCTTCAAGCGTGTCCATTCCCCAGACAGTGCGCATCACACTCATCATGTAGGTATGCCTCCATCCCCTGCCCCCAGGCCCCACCTCAGTCTGATACCCAATTGGTGTCATTCCCAAATGTGCACTTAGGTGATGATCAGGGAAACCAATTTGCTGGTGAGTACATGTGGTGCTTGTTTTTCCATTCTTGGGATACTTAATAGAATGGGTTCTAACTCTCTCTAGGAGAACAAAAGGGATTCTATATCACCATTATTTCTTACGGCTGAGTAATACTCCATGGTATACATATACTACAATTTACTAATCCATTCATGAACTGATGGGCATTTGGGTTGTTTCCACATCTTTGCAATTGTGAATTGTGCTGCTGTAAACATTCAGGTACAGGTGTCTTTGTCATAGAATGGCTTTTGTTCCTTTGGGTAGATGCCCAATAATGGGATTGCTGGATCGAGTGGTAGGTCTACTTGGATCTGTTTAAGGTATCTCCATAATGCTTTCCACAGGGGTTGCACTAGTTTGCAGTCCCACCAGCAGTGTATGAGTGTTCCTGTGTCTCCACATCCACGCCAACATGTGTTGTTTTGGGACATTTTGATAAAGGCCATTCTCACTGGAGTTAAGTGATATCTCATTGTGGTTTTGATTTGCATTTCCCTGATGGTTAGGGATGTTGAGCATTTTTTTCATATGTTTGTTAGCCATTCTTATATCTTCTCTTGAAAAATTTTTATTCATGTCATTTGCCCACTTTTTGATAGGGTTGTTTGATTTTTTTCTTGCTGATTTTCCTGAGTTCTAAATAGATTCTAGTTATCAGTCCTTTATCTGATGTGTAGTGTGCGAAAATTTTTTCCCATTCTGTAGGTTGTCTGTTTATTCTCGTGACTGTTTCTTTGGCTGTGCAGAAGCTTTTTAATTTAATCAGGTCTCATTCATTTATTTTTTTTTGTTGCTGTGATTGCCTTAGGGGTCTTCATAAATTCTTTGCCTAGGCTAATGTCTGTAAGAGTCTTTACTACATTTTCTTCTAGAATTCTAATCGTTTCACACCTAAGGTTTAAGTCTTATCCACCGTGATTTGATTTTTGTGAGAGGTGAAAGCTGTGGGTCCTGTTTCAGTCTTCTACATGTGGCTATCCAATTTTCCCAGCACCATTTATTTCTGATGTGTTAGGCATTAGTAATGGCACTCAGAAACTTGAGTCTAACACCTAAATCAAGAAATAGTTAAATATTTCTGGATACTTTAAAGCCAAAAAGAAGTAAAACCCATTTCATGAAAAAATAACTGGGGAAAATGGAGTAATAGTTAAGATTCCTTTGTGCAACTGACGGATTAGACAAGAGAATTTATTGCAAGATCTGTGGTGGAAGAATGGAGCATGAGGCTGTGGGAAGGGCAGCGATGCATTAACAGCTGTGCTTCTGCCACCTGCAGCCTGTGACGAGTGTCATCAGGACCGTGCAGCTCTGGCTTCTGCTTCTCCGTGTGCCCTGGCTGCATTCTGTCATCATTCTGTGTTCCCAGGATGGGAAACTTGGCAGCCAGCAACTCGGGAGTTACGTCTGGTCGTACCAAACACTAGAACTGGCTGGATCCTGTTGCTACATTAAAAAACAAAAGTGCTTGGTTCTGGCTTGGGCCAAGTATATACCGTTGACCAGTCAACCGTGGCCAAGGAGACAGTCAGGGACACCTCCCAAGAAAGTGGTATACGTGGAGGGTGGGGAGGAACGTTTTTCAGAAGAAGGGGAGATTCTATTCCCAGAAAGGAAGGTATGCTTAGAAGACAAACCAGTATGTTTCTACTATAAATGAAAGCATTGAGAATAACATTTTTTGACATAACTTATAGATGCAAAGTTTTTCTGTTTGTTTTTGTTTTTGTTTTTTTTTTTCCTTTAGCTAAGAGGTTTTTTGTTTGTTTGTTTGTTTTTGAGACAGAGTCTCGCTCTGTTGCCCGGGCTAGAGTGAGTGCCGTGGCGTCAGCCTAGCTCACAGCAAGCTCCAACTCCTGGGCTCAGTCGATCCTCCTGCCTCAGCCTCCCGGGTAGCTGGGACGACAGGCACGCGCCACCATGCCCGGCTTACAGGTGTAAAGTTTCTTGCAGCACACTGTATTAGGTGTAGTTTGATATTACATATGATGCTAGTTGATCTGATTGGAGGCCCAGGCTGTTGTCTCCCTTTAAAGAGAGCGTGTGCTCTGCTGCTGGCAGGCGGCACGGCCTGAGCACTGACCGCGGGTGGCCTGGGCTGATGAGCGATGGGAAGGACCGAAGCTGGGCTTCCGCCACCGCGAGGGCCAGTAGTTCCTTTGGACCCGATTCCTGGGGTTGAGTCTTTTGGGGACCCACTACAAAGCCAGGGGACTTTATCTAAGCTCCCCTCCCGTAAACTTTGCATGCCCCGTTTCCACCGTTCCGCCTGGCCCGAGAGTCTGCCGCGAGCGCTGCGGTCCCTGCGCTTCCCGGGCGCGCGGTCGGCAGGTGCTCGGGCAGGTGCTCGGGGCAGGTGCTCGGGGCAGGTGCTCGGGCAGGTGCTCGGGCAGGTGCTCGGGCAGGTGCTCGGGACAGGTGCTCGGGACAGGTGCTGGGACAGGTGCTCGGGGCAGGTGCTCGGGGCAGGTGCTCGGGCAGGTGCTCGGGCAGGTGCTCGGGACAGGTGCTGGGACAGGTGCTGGGACAGGTGCTCGGCAGGTGCTCGACAGGTGCTCGCGCCTGCAGCCCCGACCTGGGCCGCCGGACGGCGCCTCCCGCTGGCCTCCTGGCTCGGCTGGAAAGTGACCCCTGGGAAACTCGGGCTCCCGCAGCAGGGCCCTCCCTTGTGCCACCACCGCGCCCTGCCGGTCCTCCTCGTTCCCACTTGGCACATGTCAAAGTAATTCCTAAGCTTTGTGCTGTTAGGAACGGTGTCTTCCTTGCTTTGCCCCTTTGTTTTTGGAACCAAAAACAGTGCCTGGCACAGAGTAAGCATGCAGATACCTGTTCATTGACTTAACTGATATTTCTTAAGTGGGCATCTGTTTCCTGCAGGAAAAAATCCAACATCCTGCAGGTGGTATATAAGATTTTTTGTGATTGGAGCTCTGGTTCTCTCTCAGTAAATATTCTTTACTGTTTTGTAACCTCCATGTCTTTACAAAACACTTTTTTTTTTTTTTTTTTTTTTTTTGACAGAGTCTCACTCTGTTGCCCAGGCTAGAGTGAGTGCCGTGGCTTCAGCCTAGCTCACAGCAACCTCAAACTCCTGGGCTCAAGCGATCCTCGTGCCTCAGCCTCCCGAGTAGCTGGGACTACAGGCATGCACCACATGCCCGGCTAATTTTTTGTATATATATATTTTAGTTGTCCATATAATTTCTTTCTATTTTTAGTAGAGACGGGGTCTCACTCTTGCTCAGGCTGGTCTCGAACTCCTGACCTCGAGCGATCCACCCGCCTCGGCCTCCCAAAGTGCTAGGATTACAGGCGTGAGCCACCGCGCCCGGCCAAAAACATTTTTTTTTAGAGACAGGATATCACTATGTTGCCCAGGCTGGTCTGAAACTCCTGGGCTCCAGTGATCCTCCTGCCCCAGCCTCCTGAGTAGCTGGGACGACAGGCGTGCGCCACTGCACCTGGCCGCAGCTCCGTATCTGTGTGGTGCTAAATACTCTGTGTGTCTTTTCTCTCTGTGGGCTGAAAAACTCCTGTTGCCTGTATGTCTCGTCTTCTCTTGTGATCTGGAAAATTCTTGCTTCTCTTTTAATAGCTTAAGCTTCTCTTCCTAGAAGTCGCTTTGGGCTGTATTTTTTTTTTTTTAATTTCAGAATATTATGGGGGTATAAATGTTTTGCTTACATAAATTGCTTTTGTAATGTTTGAGTCAAAGTTGTAAGTGTGCCCGTCACCCAGACAGTGAGCATTGCGCCCATTAGGTGAATTTACCCCTCCCCTCCTCCCCCCCCACCTGCTTGATTTCGATGAATGTTATTTCCATATGTGCACATAAGTATTGATCAATTAGTTCCAATTTAATGGTGAGTACATGTGGTGTTTGTTTTTCCTTTCTGGTGGTACTTAGAAGAATGGTCTACAGTTCCATCCATGTTAATACAAGAGGTATTAGTTCACCATGGGCTGGTTCTGATCTATTTCTTCTGATACATTTACTTTCTTCTTTATCTCTGTGTATCTTATAGCATTCATCGTATTGTGCTATAATTGTTTGTTTATATGTCTGTTTTACCACCAAGTTATAAATTACTTAAGCGTAGAAGTTATCTTTTTGATCTTTATAGTCCCAGGTCTGATCTCAGTACTTAGTTAATAGTTGTGAAAGAATAAACACATTAATTATTATCGTTTCATGTCTAGCTTGACTTTTAAATAAATTTTCATAAGTATACGAAACAACTCTATAAATAAGATATTAATTGCTAAAGTAATGACTAATTCCTAGGGCTTAGAGAAGTTAAATAATTTGCTTAAAGTCGCATAGCTACTGTCAATGGAAACAAAGCCAAACTCTGTAAAATAATTTTGAAGAGATTTATTTTGAGCCAAATTTGAGGACCATGACCCGGAGCCACGCCCAAGAGGCCTTGAGCTGGTGGACTCACTGTGGCTGGTTACAGTTTGGTGTGATACATTTCAGGGAGACGGGTTACAGGTAAAGTCATAAATTAATATGTGGGACTGATACATTGGTTTGGCCCGAAAAGGTGGGCCATCTCGAAGCGGGGGTGTTGTAGGTTATAGGTGGGTTTAAAGACTTTTTGGCTTGGAATTGGTTAAAGACATGAAGGTTTGTCTAAAGGCTTGGGATGTTTTAACACAGTTGTTGTTTATTAGAGATAAGTCACGGGACATAGATTTGTTGTGCAAGTTGAGGGCCTGTAGGTTTGTCTTGCACACTCTTAGGCCTGTTAATGGGTTACAGAGATGTCCCCAAGAAGGGAGGGGGGCATGATGAGGCCTGTCTGACCTCCTCCTCCTGGCAGGCAATTTAGTTTTAGGATATTCCTTTGGCCACGAGGGGGTCCATTCAGTCAGCCGGTGGGGGGCGGGGTGAGCCTTAAAATTTTATTTTAGTTCACAGTTCCCCCCTTTGGGCCAAGATACGTTAGAGACAGTATCTGTGGCCAAACTTTCATTTTGTCCCATCCTTTGCCAGGGTGGTGTGGCTACCTGCCCTGGGTCCATCCAGTCCCTCGGGGGGACCCTCGTGGCTGAGAGGACTGAAGAGCCGACGGGCTTACAGCCAGTTAAATATTTTGGGCCAAACAGGGCTGGCGGTAGACAGGCGCTTATCAATGCTTTAAAACCTTCTAGGTGACGTGAGAGTAAAATCTAAAATGCCAAAGGCAAGGCTATAAAACTAATTTACATATAAGTGTGGAGCTATTACATTTTTGGGCTTCGTGGTAGACTTTTAGCAAATGTAAGTAGCATTAATATTTAAGGTAAGGGAATTTAGAGACTTACTGTGTCACAATATTTTAGTCTCTTTAGTAATTTATATTAAGGTGGCTGATGAATTACTCATTTTTTGTATAAATGTATAACTGAGAAAAATTATATTCACGAAGTTTTAAGTCTATAGGAAATAAAGTATTTTAGTTAGTATTTTTTTAGGCTTTTGTGTGTCCCTCCTTGATGTGGGAGGGTCTAAACTAATTTTATGTCTCAGAATGAGTCCTTATAATTTCTTATGTCCCCCTCTTCCGTGGTACTCCCTGGGCCTAGAGGGAGGATATTTGAACAGGGCTTTGGCAGATTTTATGGTTTTAAGGTCCCAGAGATCAGGGAAATTTGTTATTTATTTAAAATTTGTCAGGACTCTGGGCCGGGGGTGGTGACTTATGCCTGTAATCCTAGCTCTCTGGGAGGCCGAGGCGGGCGGATCATTTGAGCTCAGGAGTTCGAGACCAGCCTGAGCAAGAGCGAGACCCTGTCTCTACTAAAAAATAAAAAAATAAAATAAATAAAGAAATTAGCTGCACAACTAAAAAAATATACATAGAAAAAATTAGCCGGGCATGGTGGCGCATGCCTGTAGTCCCAGCTACTCGGGAGGCTGAGGCAGGAGGATCGATTGAGCCCAGGAGTTTGAGGTTGCTGTGAGCGAGGCTGACGCCACGGCACTCTAGCCCGGGCAACAGAGTGAGACTCTGTCTCTAAGTAAGTAAATTAATTAATTAATTCATTAATTCGTCAGGACTCTGAAAAATAAAAGAATTAGTAATGTTTAAATAAAGAGTCTCTTTGTGAAAATTAGTTTTGGTCTCAGGAGGTTGAGTTAGTTATACTCATGGTCATATCAGTTTTTTAATTAAAATTAAAGTCCTGGAAGTTTGTTTTGTTTTAGTCCATTGGTATATAATTTTTAAAGATAGTAGAAATCAGTATTTAAGTGGATTTGCCAGTCCTTTCTATGACTTTACCGGAAGAAGTCAACTTTGGACTTAGAAAGAACCACTTTTTGAGATGAATTAAAGTAAAATAACAATTTTCTGAAGATGATAGAACTTGGACTAGTCATGGTTAGAGACAATTGATAAATCAAATTGGTTATTTTTGTGGCATATAGTAATTTATATAACCATAATTATTACTGATAATATATATTAAGACATGTCAATATCTTACAGTATTGGAATATATATTAATAACATAGCCCAAAGAAAGTTAAACGTCATTTTATATATGACAATGTTTCCTGTATGGTTTTGACATATTAAATAAATCTAATCTCTGTCTTAGACTTTTAATGGCCCTAATATATAAAAAGTTAGTTTAAGGTCAAAAGGCTGGATTTAGAATTTTAGTTTTGGAAAGGTTGTCAAATATTAAAGGCTTAAAACATTTGTTTATATATAATCACAAACCACTATAAAATAAGGGTCATTTATTTAATCAAGAGATAGTCATCAAAAGATTTTAAAGATGATAGTTATATGGGTATAAATTTTAACCCTTTTAAAGTTTAGTTTTTTCATTAGTCAAAACCTAATCGAGTATAGGGATTATCTGATAAAGCATAAAATCTTTGTTTTTTTTTTTTCAGTTAATTACCAAAATGAAAGAAAAACCTTTTGTAGTGTTATTTCTTTAAACTAAACAGGAAATATGTTATAGAATTAAAATGAGTATGTTATGTCATTTTATTAAGAGTAAATTATTAATAGATCTCTTTGTTTTAGTCAAAATTTTTGAATAAATTTTTTTTATAAACTTTATTCCAATCTGCACCTACCATACGCTTATCTATAAAACATGTCTAAAAATTTTGTTTTGTGCTAATATTTTCTTTTTTTAAATAGTTACTTTAGGACAAAAAAATTTTATGTAAGATCCTTTTTTTATTTTTTTTGCTTTAACCTTTTAAAGAAATATTTTTATGTTTATTGTCTTTTTATATCTTTTTCTCAAGTAGAACTGTTTTTATTTTTTTAATTTATTTTGATTTAACCTTAAACCTCTGAATTAGACAGTTATATATATTTTAATAAGAACATATTTTGTTTTTTTCATAATTTTTTTATTAAAAATATCTTAATTTTTGGTATATCTTACATATAATTATATGTATTGAATAGAATTCTTATTTTTAGTAACTAAATTTTAGTGAAAGCTAAAAAGGAGGAAGTTATGAATTGTATATCATAAGACACTTGCCATGAAGTAAGATTGTAGGTTACTATAAAATTATAGCCAAACTGATAAGGCAAATATTTTTTTTTAAATGTAGAAATCTTATTTTTTGAGAGAGGAGACTGTTTCTCAAACAAGTATAAGACCCAATAGACAGACTGAAGTACAAGTTAATAAGGAGGCTGACTCTTTTTTTTTTTTTCCGTTCCTTTTTGTAGTTTATTAAAAGGTAAATAAAAATTTTTTTATTTCTATTAATGTCATTTGAAAATCTAGTTTAAAAGAGAAACCAAATTTTATATTAGTGTAATGATAAAGTTAATTTTAATAAAATTTTATAAATAAATTTAATTTTTACTTGACTGTAAGTTAAGACTTTTATAAATTTTTTCTTTAATTTTTATATCTATTTAATTTTTAATGACCATTTATATGTTGAATTTTAAAGTAGCTTTAAAAATCAATAAATTAGACAAAATTATAAAAATTTTTGTATAGAATTATTTTCCTTTTATCTAGAAGTTTTAATTACATATATAGATGATGTCAATTTTTAGAAAAACCTAGAAAGTTAAAGTAACTTTGAACTGTTAGTCAATTTTATTAGTATTTTTAAATAGAAAGATAACAAGGTACAAGTTTAAACTTATGTTTAAGAACTAAGGTTGTAGTATTTTACCTTATAAATGATTCAAATATTTTATGACTATCTTTTTTAACTTACCATAATGACTTCAAGATTTTAAATTATATGAAAATTTCATTTGTAGTATTTATTTACCGACTTATCTTTTTTTTTTTTTGAGACAGAGTCTCACTCTGTTGCCCGGGCTAGAGTGAGTGCCGTGGCGTCAGTCTAGCTCACAGCAACCTCAAACTCCTGGGCTTAAGCGATCCTCCTGTCTCAGCCTCCCGAGTAGCTGGGACTACAGGCATGTGCCACCATGCCCGGCTAATTTTTTGTATATATATATATATATATTTTTTAGTTGTCCATATAATTTCTTCCTATTTTTAGTAGAGACGGAGTCTCACTCTTGCTCAGGCTGGTCTCGAACTCCTGACCTCGAGCGATCCACCCGCCTCGGCCTCCCAGAGTGCTAGGATTACAGGCGTGAGCCACCGCGCCCGGCCCCGACTTATTTATCTTAGTAGTTTAGATTTCAGTTATTTTAAGTTACTTTTTTGTTTACCATTTTTATACCCTATAAATTAGATATGTAACATAGAACAGGGATTAAAATATAGTTTAAGTTATTGGTTTTTTAATCTTAAATTCATAAATCTTACCGAGAAAAGTAAATAAGTATTTTATAAGACTTATTAAACATATCATTTTTAAATTTTATAAACATAGTAGACATTTTAGAATATCTCGTTTAAAGGTGTTAATTAGATCCTTTCAAAACATCATGTCCCAAAACAAAATCTATTGACATCATAGGGATCAAAAGTGTTTTTGGCCCCCCAGAGTTTGGGAGTAAAAGCCACTGTTCCCATAAAGACGTGTTGAAAATTTATTGACATGAAGATTAATAGGAGAAAGAATTACAACTTATATATGGACGTCTTTAGAATAACATTTAAAAGTGCAGGGGAAACTGTCCATGTTTTATGTTTTAAGCACGGACAGTCCGGTAGAAGTGACTGGACCAAAACGGGGTGCGCTAATTCTACCAGGCGGAGAGGCAGAAGCAGCAAGGCTTTTATATTTAGATTCCGCCTGGCCTCTCTCCAGTGTGCCTTCCTCCCTTCTGGGTTGCAGGGCGGCAAGGCCCTTTCTGGCACGGGGTTTTACGGTAAAACAGAGCGGGTCAGATAATTACTTCATGGCCAGTTTATATAGACTAATTTGAGGTTTTAAGGCTAGCTTTCAGGAATAAAAGGGGTTCTGGGCTGTACGACCTGCCTTGGGTACAGGGATTCTGGTTTTTATGGCTGGCTTCAGGGAAGGATTGGTACAAGAGGCAGGCACACAAGGCAAGGTCAGAAAATATTTTGCTTCTGAAGCCTTCGTTTTCAGTTAGTTTTCTGAATCCCATCAACATAAGATCACCTGACTGTAGACTGAGAGAAAAAACCTTCAGCGTAAATCTTTGGCACCTCAAACAATGATATAAAGTAGTAACATGCTTTTTACATGATGATCAAGATTAAGTTGTTTTGAAAATAGTCTCAAAACAATTTTTTTTTGGTGGGGGTGTAAATTTGAGTATGTGTAATATTTATAAAGAGTAAGACTGTTTTGAGATTTCTCTTTGATTTTAACCATTATTTACTTTTTATCTTAAAATAAATTACTACATAAAAATTAATAATTTAGAAACTTTTTCCCTAGGCACAAACTGTTACAGTAACATAATGTACATATAACCGGCTGGCTTCTAAAGAGTGGGACAAAAATGGAAAAGACAAGGGAAACTGAAGTTTCCAATTTAAGTTCTTTTAACTACAACTTTTAGGACAACTTTGAATCCCTAACAGTACTGATAATGTTAGATGATAGTGAGTTAGAAACACCTTTTGTCTATCTCTCTGCAGACAGTGAATTGGTGGAAGTAAATTATATCTGTAGTTAGAGTTAAAAGACCAAAACCAAAATATTTTCATACACCTTTGACTATAAGTTTTTTTTTGTTGTTGTTGTGTTTCCTGTTTTTGTTTATTTTAATTTGTTGACACTTAGGCACATTTGTGTTTTTACCTTAAAGTTAAATACATAGGTATTTTTTCTTGGTAACTCAGATTTAGTGATTATCATTAGATCAAATATTAAATTTACTTTATTAAAAAATCATACATTATTTTGTCTTTGGCTGAGTTTTATATTTTTATAACCTTTTTGTCAAATCTTGACACCTCAAGAACATAAAAATGTCCAGTAAAACCCAGGGAAAAACAAATGTATGTTGACAATTTGAAAGTATTTTTATTATTTTATTAATAACACCTTTTTATTTATTTTTTTAATAACCCAGCTTATTTACCAAAGATTACTTAAATTTACATGAACCATTTGGGTTAATTTATGAGAGCTCTCTTATTTTTAAGTCAGTCCGGAACCATGTAAGTACAGACATGTAATATATAGACAGACACAAAACATACATAAACATATACACTCTCATGCACGCACACGAAGTTCTAATAGATTTTACCTTAGAACTCTGCCCATGAGACGGTAACACAAACTCACCAGTCAGTAAAAGGCAGTTGGATCCAAATTTCGTCTGATGAAACTGGAACTTGCTCACGTGGCAAACTTCAGTTGCCCTGATAAGTAACCTAATTAGGCCTGTGGAGCAAAGTTTTGGGTAAAGCAGTTTCCATGGCAGTTTGATTTTAAAAAACTTTTTTCTTCAGTTCAAAAATGAGTTTTTAATGTTTGTATTTTGGCTAGAACCGGCAGTAGGATCTCCAGGTAGCCTTTTAATTGTAAATACTGTAAACAGTGAGTTATCTTAACATCAATAGAAAAAGCAGGTTTTAGAGTAGCCAGAAAAGAAGAGAGAGAAACAGCTCGAGATACTTTATAGCGGAAGGTAATAATTTGCCCTTAATTTGCCCTTTCGTAAAAACTTGTGCACAAGCATTAGCTCTATAACCAGCTGGAGCCCCGGAAACACCTGGCAGGCCTTTGAATCTTTTCATTTACAGAACTACTTGCAAGTAGGGGTACCACACACCAACTGGGGTGCCCCCTGGGGGTCATCCTCCCTTGTCTTTCCTCGATGTTAAAGGATGTCCCATTTTCTCTTTAAAAGAAGCAACCGAACTGTCCTACAGGGTTGGGTGTCGTGGATCAGAGTGTGCTGCTTGTGGGTGGGGCTCCTCAAGGTCTCACCACTGAGTAGCTCCCACCCTCTTAGGTGTCTCAGGTTTCTCTCTCGGAGGTCTAGTACCTGGGAGAGGGCTCCAAACGCCGAGTGATCAGCTCTTATGTGCGTTTCCTGGACGAGCCTTCTTTTAATTAACGTACGTGTGTGTGTGTGTGTGTGTGTGTGTGTGTTCGCGTGCGTGTGTGTGGGGGGGTGGGGGGGCCCTGGGGTTCCGGTTCCGTATGGGGCCACTCGTGCCTCGGGGAATCGCCCCAGGCAACTCCCACTCGGGACCCCCGTCACCCGGGGCTGCCAAGGCTGGGAGGAGTAAGATGCCCCTTCTCTTCGGAGCTGAGGAACTCAGTCTCTCATTTGTCTACCAACAAGACAGTTCGGTTTCCTCTTTCAAAAATGCACAGCAAAGCCGATTGAGATTAATTTTAGGATAAAAAGACAATAGAGAAGACCCTTTAGGATGCACCTCCAAATCTAAGTTAGGATCCCAAACAACAATTCCTAGGAAAAGAACCAGCTCAGAGTAAACCGAGACCATCAACCCAAAAGGGAGCTCAGGACGACCCACCAGTTCCACCAGAGGAGAAGCTCGGAGTGGGGGGGGTAGGCCCCCCCGAAAGGGCCACGACGGGACCTGGCGCCGAGTTTGGGCTGCTCCTTCGGTGGTCCTGAGTCTTCTCTGAGCCCCACGCCCGGGCGCCAACCTTGTCAAGGGAAAGGAAACCAAACTCTGGAACATAATTTTAAAGAGATTTAACCTGGGCCAAATTGGAGGCTCATGACCCGGAGCCACGCCCAAGAGGCCTTGAGCAAGTGGACTCGCTGTGGCTGGTGTGTTATAGTTTGGTTTTATACCTGTCAGGGAGACAGGGCTTACAGGTAAAGTCATAAACCAATACGTGGGAGGCATACATTGGTTTGGCCCGAAAAGGTGGGCCATCTCCAAGCGGGGGCTTGTAGGTATAGGTGGGTTTAAAGATTTTTTGGCTTGTAATTGGTTAAAGACATGAAGCTTTGTCTAAAGGCTTGGGATGTTTTAACACAGTTGTTTATTAGAGATAAGTCATGGGACATAGATTGGTTGTGTAAATTGAGGGTCTGTAGGTTTGTCTTGCACACCCTTAGGCTTGTTAATGGGTTACAAAGGATGTCCCCAAGAAGGGAGAGGGGCATGATGAGGCCTTCTGACCTCCCTCTTCCTGGCAGGCAATTTAGTTTTAGGATATTCCTTTGGCCACGAGGGGGTCCATTCAGTCAGCTGGTGTGTGTGTGAGGTGGGGTTTGAGCCTTAAAGTTCCATTTTAGTTCACACCACTAACTGGTGGAACCAGAATTTGAACTTGGCTAGTTTGATTACAGAGGCCAAGCAATACTGACAAAAGAGAAAGAGTTGTGTTCACGATGTCAGGTTAAGACAAAAAAAAAAAAAAAAAAAAAATATATATATATATATATATATATATAAAAGAAAACGTTGGAAGAGAGAGGAAGAGGAGGCGTGCCGTGGCGTGTCACAGGAGCAGCAGACGGTCCAGTGTGTGCCTGGAGGTGGACTTACCTGTGGGAGGGGCGGGAGCTGAGGCAGGAAGAGCTGGCTCAGGTAGACTGTTAATATCCCGGAATATCATGATAAGGAGTCAGGTTCTGTCCTGTGGCTAAGGGATTTCATCTAAGATTTAAGCTTACGAATTCCGTGATTATAATGTAACGTTGGTAAAGGTAGCCCTGACTGCGTAACAGGCACTGTGGCAAAAGCGATGGTGGGCCAGCGCTCTGGGTGCCGCGCAGACGGCAGCAGGGGGGACGCGGGGATCCACCCTCCGTACGGGGAAGGTGGCTCCGCCGCTCACCCTCGCCGTCCTCCTCGGTTACGGCCACGGAAGGAGCCGTTTGGGTCACCACAGGACACTTCATTTATAGAAGATTATGTTTATATAAAAGTCTTTATAACTGCATCTGTACTTTATTTTTGCGGGATTAAATTATGGTAAAATTCACAATCCAAAATGTCTACTCTCTGGAAATTTGGCGAGTTGTTTCTCCCTACACTCCCCCATGTACAAAACACACATTTTTTCTGGGTGTCATATTTCTAGTCTCTGTATCGAATGATTGAACAATTCAGTGAGTAGCACTTATTAGTATGAATTTGAACAAAGTACACATTTGGAAGTACTGTTCAACCAAAACTAGTCTATGCTCAAATGTCTCACAAGGTACAATACAGAACACTAAGTCACCCCCTTTATATTAGTGTATTTTTTGATGTGCATTAATACACTACGCCATTTTCTTAGTGTCCTGTGGTATAATTCAGTGACATTTATGCACTAGGACTAGACAAATCTTTTTTTTTTTTTTTTTTTTTTTGAGCCAGAGTCTCACTCTGTTGCCCAGGCTAGAGTGAGTGCCGTGGCGTCAGCCTAGCTCACAGCAACCTCAAACTCCTGAGCTCAAGCAATCCTCCTGTCTCAGCCTCCCGAGTAGCTGGGACTACAGGCATGTGCCACCATGCCCGGCTAATTTTTTCTATATATATTTTTAGCTGTCCATATAATTTCTTTCTATTTTTAGTACAGGTGGGGTCTCGCTCTTGCTCAGGCTGGTCTCGAACTCCTGAGCTCAAACGATCCGCCCACCTCGGCCTCCCAGAGTGCTAGGATTACAGGCGTGAGCCACCGCGCCCGGCCCAAATCTACTGTTATTACAGTCCTCAGCGGCCTAATTTTTGAAAACCCTTCCCTCTCTTTCCCATGTGCCCCCATATTCTCTCTCACACGCATGCACACGTATTCCCACATGAACAATTTTTGGGTGAGACTTTGTCATTCTATTGAGTAGGTAAGAAATTTAAACTAGGGAAACTACAGGCATACGGAAAAGAAAGTACTAACAGTTGGTGCTGAAAAATAGATGCTCATTTGCTATCTTTGTCCTGTCTCCCATGATCCTTTGAAACAATTACGATGGGCCCCATACGGATTCCCCGAGAATGTTCTCTCCTCCCCTTTCTGTCCGCACACCAGCTGTGACCCAGGTTGTGTGGACTCCTGTGGCATCCCTTCCCGTTTCTCTCTCAAGGTTGTACTTTGGTTTATTTCAGTTAGATTCCTACTGTGAAAGTGCTGTGACTGTAGGTCAGGAATAAGGCCTTTGTTTTCATGTATTAAACATTTGGGCCGTGAGATGAGGAGACATCATTTGGCCTTCATGATGATGCTGACCAGTTCTGGTTTTTCTTTTCTGTTACTCGGGACTTTGAAGCATGGGTTATCGAGAACTGGGAAGGACTTGGTACAGACTCAGGAACGTTCTTGAATCTTACCAAGACTGTACTGTCGCTATCTCTGATAACAACTGGCCCGTAATGAGTGCCTGCTTTATGCCAGGCACTGTGCTAAGTGTTCTGCACACCTGACTGATAATCGCTACGTTAATAGTAAAGGCAAACTGGCCATTTTTTACAGATGAGAAAATTGAGGCTGGGAAGGGAGAATAAGTAACATTCCTGAGGTCACAGAGCTGGTCAGTGATAGAACCTGGATTTAACTTCCAGTCTGTCTGACTCTAAATCCTATATACCCTCTTCACTGAATAAAATTTATCTTGCAACCAGCAATCAATATAAATATTTGAGGAGATGTTCCACTATACAGGGGCAGCAAAAATAGAAAAAAAGGAATCAGGATTATTGGATTTCTATTTTCAAATGACAATTTTTTATTTTAGACTTCTAAAATTTGAAATGGAATTATAGAAGAATGTGTTAAAAGTTCTAGATGTAATTTGTTAATGTTTCTAGTGGAGAGTTGATAGTCATATCTCAAATGCAATGATCAAGAATGGATTTTCTGTCTCCAGTTTTAAGACAAAATTGGCTGCAGCATTGGCAAGATGTCGAATCAAACACGATGCCCTTTCAATTTACCACATTCTCCCAGAGACAGTTCGGAAGCAGGAACTGAGGGCCTCCACTTTGCCACTTTATGCTTGGATAAATACTTGTAAAATCAGGTAAGGGCTTAAATCAAATTCTTTGTTTATATTTCAAGTCTCCATCCTTTAAAAATGATTACCTTTAAAAATATTACCTTTTTACGGGATGGGGGCACATTCTGGGGGCGTGATTAGGGAATCATAGTTTAGTTCCAGATCTCATTACCAAATTACCAAAGGTAATTGCATAAATATGTTAATTTTTCTGTCTCTAATTATTTTTTTAACTTACTGTTGGCTAAAATTGTGAGTTCCATTAGATGTATTAATATACGCAGTGATATTTTTATTTGTTGCAGGAAAAAGGTGTTAGTATTAAATACATTTTTAATTATCATATTTGTAATTGTAAGCTCATGTTGTATATTTACAGCCCTGAAGAAGTTTACAATAATTTGAAGAAAAGAGGCTATAGTGAAGTCAAATCTGTATTGCATATTGATGATAAAGTCTTTGCTGTGGACCAACATTGCTATGATGTTTTAATTTTTCCATCTCATCTTAAAAATGATCTTATAAACATAGATCTTTTCAAAGATGATAAACTTATTTTTCAGGTAAACTAATATTTGCTTTCATTGTGATTGTTAATCCAACTTAGCAAAAGAATCCCTCTGCTTAAAAATAAAAGCTAACACTGTTTACATTTTTTATGGATTATCAGGGAGGTTTATAAGGCCTGATTGTCACCTTCAATAAAATTAATACTTCTGCTGTCAGTGCTCCCGTTTTACCTTGGCATCTTTGTCTCATGGGAAGTTACAAAGAACATATTCTCCCAGATTCCGTAGATGGGGAGATTTGTATTGCTGACAGTTGAGAGACTGTGTTTTTCTCCCAAAAGAGGATTCAAGAGAAGGTATAATGAAACCTTTTCTTCCTTCTGTTTCTTGGGAAGATACTAGGGCCATCTTGCATATAAAAAGGAAATGTTTAATACTTTTTAAAATCTCTTTAATATATTCCTGTAGCTTTGATTTGTAAGGGATGTATAAGGGCTATCAATACAGGAAGAGAATGTGAGATATAATGTGGTTTCAGCAGAATGGAAATAAAAGGCCCAAAAAATTAGGTTAAACTTACTTTTACGTCCTTAGATTCCAGTTCTCACTTCAGATTCACTTTGGTATTCCAAGGGTTTTCCTTTCTCCACATCTGTGTTCTCGGGTAGAATCTCTTATCCAAGCAAGCACTGGGATCAGCTGCAGAAGCCCAGTCTGTCGAGCCCCCTTTTATAAGCTTCTCAGACATCTTAATTTCAGTCTCTGGGCTAGTAGCAATTTAGGTGACAGTGTGATGGGGAAGAAAAAATGGCAGCAGCAGCTGTGTGGGCTTTTGTGAAAAGAATGGGAGCTAAGACAGGACATCACTAATCTATTAATCATAGTTTAGAGATTTTGGCATTGTCTTACCACTATGCAAAAATTAAATGATTACAGTCATCATTTAGGCTAGACAAAGTTAAGCTTTTCGTTTTAAATATATCAGTTGTCTTTGTTAACTTTTTTTTTTTTTTTTGAGACAGTCTCACTCTCTTGCCTGGGCTAGAGTGCCGTGGCGTCAGCCTAGCTCACAGCAACCTCAAACTCCTGGGCTCAAGTGATCCTCCTGCCTCAGCCTCCCAAGTAGCTGGGACTACAGGCATGCGCCACCATGCCCGGTTAATTTTTTCTATAAGTATTTTTAGTTGGCCAGATAATTTCTTTCTAATTTTAGTAGAGACGAGGTCTCGCTCTTGTGCAGGCTGGTCTTGAACTCCTGAGCTGAAGCAATCCTCTTGCCTCGGCCTCCCAGAGTGCTAGGATTACAGGCGTGAGCCACCGTGCCTGGCCTTTGTTAACTTTTTATTTAGACGTATACTAAGATGTTTTAAACTAAAATAGATTAGGTTTCTCTTTAAGATTCCTACCAAGTACTTTCTTTTACGTAAAGCAAAAAGAAGTTAGCTTATGTTTCTAATCATACCCTTTGAAATTCTAATCATGTTATCTTGTAGGACAAATCTCGAAGTCTTGCTGTGCACTCTGTAAAGGCTTTATTAAATATGGATGATGATATCTTAATGGTCAATACAGGCTCATGGTACACGGCTGCCCATATGTCAACCTTAACCCATGATAACACCTCAAAAATATTTGTGTGTGGAGTGCAATCACAAGCTAAAGATCCCGACTTGAAGAACCTTTTCAAAAAAATGGGATGTAAAAGTATGTCCAAATACTTACTTGTTTGGTGATTGTTCTATAAGATTTTAGAAATGTTAAAAATGTTTTAATTTATTAGCTTTTTGTAACATAAAAACTCTGTATGTGAACTATACTGCTAAAATCCTCACTAATCTATATTATATCAGGGTGTTCTTGTTGCTTAATTTGGTTAAACAACTGTAGGTTATGTTACTATCTTGGTACTAATACTTTGGAATAGTATTTGACATTTAGCTACTACATAATTTGTGGCTCAAACATTTTGTTAAAGCAGATGGTAGAAATTTTATCATTTAACAAATAAGAATATAATCACATAAGTGCTTAAGTGACAATAATAATAAGATAATAGCTAGGACTAGAAGCTAAGTCTTTTAGACTTCTTAGTTTTAAAAACTTTTCGATTTGACCATGCTAACTAAAGATCACATTTTATTATAGGTTCAGTGAAAACTCAAGCAAAACCTTGAACAGATTGATAGGGATAGGGAGACAGAAAGTGGAATTCAGGATTTGACCAGGAGGGGTAGCCTGGTATAAATACCCCAGGATTTCACTTGGAACCCAGAAGTGCACCCTGGATAGTTATCAGCCCTCCAAAGAATTGGAGCCCAAATTCCAGTAACATTAATTACCAGCTGGATTAAGAAGATCTGGGATTGCTAGTGCCCAGTCTTAGCTGCCTGCCAGAAGCAAAAGTAAATTATTTCTCTGCTGGGCGCAGTGGCACACGCTTATAATCCCAATTCTTTGGGAGGCTGAGGTGGGAGGATCACTTGAGGCCAGGAGTTCAAGACAAGCCTGGGCAACATAGTGAGACCCTGTCTCTACAAAAATAAAAACATTAGCTGGGGGTGGTGGTGACTCCTAAAGTCCTAGCTACTTGGGAGGCTGAGGCAGGAAGGTGGCTTGAGCCCAGGACTTGAGGCTGCAGTGGACTATGATTGTGCCCTGCACTCCAGCCTGGGCAATGGAGCGTGACCCTGTCTCAAAAAAAAAAAAAAAAAAAAAAAAGTAAATTCTTTTGGAAGAGGAAAAAGAATCCTAGGTTTCCAATTATTTCCTAATTTTTTTCAAATGCAATGTCTGCCACTCCATTATAAAAAAACCCAACAAATAGGAAGAAAAGACATGACTGAAACAAGGAGAAAACACAATATAAGCAGACCCACAGAGGATCCAGATACTGGATATATCAGATGTAGACTTTAAAATAACTATGATTAATATATTAGAAAGAGTAAATGCCAAGTTTTATAATTTTAGCAGAGACCTGGAAAGGATAGTCAAAAAAGAGCCAAAAGAAAGTTCTAGAACTGGAAAATACAATGTATAAAATTAAGAAGTAAATGGATAGGTCTTAACAGTAAATTACACAAAACTAAAGAAGCAGTAAGTGAACTGACAGGCCAGAAGAAAATACTCAGACTGAAGCATTGGGAGAAAAAAGGATGAATAATATGAAAAAGGTCGTAAGACATACCTGAGACTCAGTGATTCGGTGATCTCATGTATATTTGATTGGGATTGCATAAGGAGAATAGAAAGGGACTTGGGAAGAAACAATATTTGAATTGCAGGCTGGGAATTTTCTAATGGTTGAAGGAGATTAAGCTACAGATTCAAGAAGCCCTGTGAACTCTAAGAAGAGTAAATATATGAAAGCACATGCTATGGTCTGAATGTTTGTGTCCCCCAAAATCCTAACCCCCGAGGTGATGGTTTCAGGAGGTGGGACCTTTGGGAGGCGCTTAAGAGCGAGACCCCAGAGAGCTACTGGCCCCCTTCCATCACGTGAGGACACAGCAACAAGGCACCATCTTTGAGAAGGTGGGTCTTTGCCAGACACTGAGTCTTCTGGTGCCTTGATCTTGGACTTCCCAGCCTCCAGAACTGTGAGAAGTGAATCTCTGTTGTTTATAAACTACTTATCCTATGGTATTTTGTTATAGCAGCCCAAACAGACTAAGATAACATATTAGACATATTACAGCATTACTGCTGAAAACCAAAGACAGACGGCAACGTAAGCAGCCAGGGGGAAAGCATACATTACCTTGAGTAGAATGGCAACAAAACAAAAACTAACTTTCCAACAGAAAAAATTTAAAGCCAGAAAACTATTAAACAATATCTCCATAGTACTGAAAGAAACTGTCAGGCTACATTTTTGTAGCCAGCAAAAATATCCTTTGAAATAAAGATATTCTCAGCCAAAATCGGAGAATTCATCACTAGTAGACACAATAAAGGAAATACTAAAGGTATATTGTTTGCATAGAAGGAATATTATATAGGAAGTTGGAGATGCTGGAAGAAATGAAGAACCGCGGCAAAGGTAAGTACATAGCTAAGTCTAAATGATTATAATCTTGTGTCTAATGGATTTGCAAATTAATGCCTGTGGGGTTAAAAATATGTATGTTACATGTAATTAAAATAAATCGCAATCAACATTGTACTGGAGGTCAGGCAGTGCAGTGAGGAAAGAAAAGAAGAAATAAAAATCAAAAAGGAAGAAATAAAACTATAGGTGACAAGATTATGTGTATGGAAAATTCAAAATAATCTATGACTATAGACTTTATTGTGATGTTTGCAAGGTTACTAGATATAAGGTCAGCATACAAAAATCAATTTATTTCTATATACCAACAACAAAAAAAATTTGAAAATGAAGTTTTAAAAACAAATACCTTTTACAGCAATACCAAAAAACATAAAATATTTGAATACATCTAATAAAAGGTGTGTTAAGATCTCCTCATGAAACTGTGGAACGTTATTGAAAGAAAGAAGACCTAGGTAAATGGAAGAATAGATTGTGGTCATGAATCGGAAGACTGAATGTCATAAAGATGAGATTTATCTCCCAATTGCTCTATATAGAGTCAATTTAATACCAGTCTAAATTCTAGTGGATTTTTTTTGTGGAATTGACAAGCTGATTTTAAAATTTTTCATGGTAATACAGAGGGTCGAGCATCCCAGAAAAGACACACAGCTAGTAAATAGTGAAGCTGGGAGTCAGACTCGAATGTTTTTACTGCCAAAGCCCATTTTCCTCTCCTATATCATGCTACTTTAAGTTGAACCTGAAGTTCACAATGGGAAATTTAATTTTAAATTTCAAAATCATTCTCTCAGGTGAAAGAGAAAGCAGTCTATTAAGAGAACTCCTGGGCCGGGCGCGGTGGCTCACGCCTGTCATCCTAGCACTCTGGGAGGTCGAGGCAGGTGGATTGTTTGAGGTCAGGAGTTCGAGACTAGCCTGAGCAAGAGTGAGACCCCGTCTCTAATAAAAAAAAAAAAAATAGAAATTAGATGGACAACTAAAAATATATAAAGAAAAAATTAGCCGGGCGTGGTGGCGCATGCCTGTAGTCCCAGCTACTTGGGAGGCTGAGGCAGGAGGATCGCTTGAGCCCAGGAGTCTGAGATTGCTGTGAGTGAGGCTGACGCCACGGCACTCACTCTAGCCCGGGAAACAGAGCGAGACTGTCTCAAAAAAAAAAAACAAAAAAAACCCTCCGTATTAACTTTGGGAAGTTATCATAGAATAATAGCCCTCTATTCTAACTATATTAAAATGTGTTTCTGTGGGGTTGAGGACTTAAAAATGTACAGTAAGTAGATATATCACATTGCATTATGATTTTTAATATTTTTACATTAGTTTTTCTGTGTTTTTCTCCAGATGTTGAAATACTTCACGAGGCATTCGTTAACATTGAATCAAAGGATCACAGGTTACAGAAAGTTAAAGTAATTCTGCTTCTACCTCGTTGTTCTGGACTGGGTGTCAGTAATCCGGTAGAATTTATTTTACATGAACATGAAGGTACTTATTTTAATTTCTACATCATTGAAATTGGTTGATAACTTAAAATGTAAAATTATTTAAAATCATTAATATAGCATATCAAATATGTCTGATTAATAAATAATAGCTACCATGTATAAAGTGTTTAATACATGTGAAGGACTTCACATCTATTACCTAATTTCATCCCGTAAGCAATGGGCAAGGGTGATATTCAAAATAAATGATGGGAATAATAAAGGCAATCAGAACAGATGCCGGCCAGTATGCTATTCTGGTGTAGACTAGAGCTCTTACGTAGGCACTGAATTTATCCGCATTCTATAGATGAAAACGCTGAGACTCGGAGACTGATTCACTTTTGTCAGGTCATACGGCTGGTTCGTGACAGAGTTAGGATGAGCGACTCTAGACTTCAGGTCTGCAAGACTCTAGAGCCTGAGGCTGAGCTCTTAATATCCTAATTAAATCACAATTAGATTATTTCAAACACAGAACTTTTTTAACCTCCAGTATGTATGTTTTATGATATGAATACCTCAGATTAAATACTCTAAGAACATTTTATTGGCTTCTTCAGTAAATTTTAAAATTATCGGCCGGGCGCGGTGCCTCACGCCTGTAGTCCTAGCACTGTGGGAGGCCGAGGCGGGAGGATCGCTCAAGGTCAGGAGTCCGAGGCCAGCCTGAGCAAGAGTGAGACCCCGTCTCTACTAAAAATAGAAAGAAATGGTCTGGACAGCTAAAAATATATATAGAAAAAATTAGCCGGGCATGGTGACGCATGCCTGTAGTCCCAGCTACTCGGGAGGCTGAGGCAGGAGGATCGCTTGAGCCCAGGAGTTTGAGGTTGCTGTGAGCTAGGCTGACGCCACTGCACTCACTCTAGCCCGGGCAACAGAGTGAGACTCTGTCTCAAAATAAATAAATAAATAAATAAAATTATCATTAACCTTAACGTTTACTGAGCATTCATATTTAAGGCACTGAGCTAAGCAGTTTACTTGTATAATCTTATTAAATCCTCTCGAGAACTCTGTGAAGTAGATTATCTCCGTTTTATGAATTCGGAGTCTGAGGCTTGGGGAAGTGACTGAAGCCCCCCAGCATCACGGGACTAGTAAGTGTCGGAGCCTGGATCCAGGCAAAGCCAGCCTGACTCTGAGGTTGGCACTTTCAGTCGCTCTCTTAATCACATTATGTTGCTCCAGACTAGCTGAAGCTGATTCTTACTCTTACCCTTGTTTACACTGGACAGCACAGGTAAGGCTAACGAGAGTGTTAGGAGACTCTGCTCCAACATTCAGAATATGGTAACTGTTTCTATTTCTAGCAAGGACAGAAAGAGGAGGAAAAGAAATGGAGGGTAAGGAACTGATGTTTATTGAACACAACAACGTCCTAGACAACATTCTAGGTGCTACTCACACATTATCATTTGGCATTCACAATTACTGTTTGAGGGTGGTATTTTTATCCCTCTTTTGCAGACGAATAAAATCAAGACTCAGAACAACTGCTCGAGTTGCTTATGGCCATGCAGCTAGTACGCAGGGAAGCTGGGGTTCAAGTTCGCGTCAGTTAGCACATGCCTTTCTCGTAAGCTGCCCTGTCTTTAGTTGGGCTAACACATGGTACCATGTGGGATACTGACTTTCGGTAGAAAATTTCTTTCCAGAGAGAATTTAGCAGAAGAATAACCAACTCAGATGGGAGAGTGTTAGGCTGAGAAAATGTGTACATGAACTCTGGGAAGTAATAAAAGAAAAATTAGACACTAAAGGAAAAGGGGGAAGAGTAGCAGCAGCTGCCCTGAGCATAGCAGACAGGAGAACTGGAGCTTCCAAGTGTGGGACTCTGGCCACATCCTGGGCCATTCTGACGCGGAAACTTAGAAAAAATAAGCCGTAGATAAAAACAAACTAGAGGGTAGGGGAGAAAAACCCACAGGAAAATAAAAGTGGCCAAAGGGGAGAAAACAAAACATTTCCTAGGTACTGGTGATGTTTTGGAAGCCGCGGTGAAGAGGCGACAGGGCCAGCCAGGCAGTGGCCAGGTGCTGCAGCGAGATGTGCTCTCCAGGGAACCGCTCTCCGGCAGCTGGTGACGGAGGTGGGAACCTAGGCACAAGCTCAGCAGGAACGAGCCCAAAGGATGAGTTTTAATCAGACTTAGATGCCAGGTAGAACAGAACAATAACGGATTAGTGTTGAGAAACATTTTAACATTGGAAAATATTAGAACCATTGAGAAACGTACGAAGTTGGTCCTTCCTAACAACTTGTAATCACTTTAAAATAGGATTAAAGAATGATGTGGATGATACAGTTTGAGAATAATAATTGGTAAACAGTCCTTTTAAAAGTAATGAACAGTTTTAGAATAGAGATAGAAAAATGTGAAGTGTAAAACTGAATTGGGAAGAAATGCAGTTTAATTAACTTTTATTGATACCATTGGAATGAGGAATAGCCAAATACGTGGTACAAATAAATCGGCCCTCCCACTCCAGGGAGTTCTAGAGAGGCAAAACAGAGTTTAGAAGTTTAGACTGGTCAGATTTCTGAGTTAGACTCTTAGCTGTACACTTAGTAGCTATATAACATTAGACAAACTGTGTAATGTTTGTTTAAACAGTTTTCTCAATGTTAAGAAATGATAATGTCTCAAGGGGGGTGTTAAATAAAATAATCTATATAAAGTAGCATTCATATATCTTAGTTAATTTTATTAAGAAATAAGTTTAAGTTATTCTTCAAAATCTAAAACGTGTAAGACATTGTTCTTAATGTTACGAAGACATAAATTTGCTTTTGTGAATTTTTTCTTCCAAGGTTTCTTTTGGAAAGTTAAGTTAATGTTTTAAACTGTATCCTGTGTGTTCTTTCTTACCCAGATCTGACTATAGCCCATCAGTTTCTACTTTGGAAAATAAATCTTATTCTCTCTTTTCTGTAATTAGTGTCCAGACTGATTGCATTCTGTCTTCTGTACCTAATGATTTATACGACTTCTTAGATCACTGTCTTATAGGAACTTGAGGAAAACAACATTAAATATATTCAATATTCTTTTTGAAAAACAATGTTAAAACTAAATTACCTTTGTTTTTCTAATTTTGAAGTCAACATTTTAATATCTATTTAGTTTTACTAGATATTTTCCACAGAAACTTTCACTAGTAGGCAAAACAGCTGAAAAATATATGATAATAGCAATATATGAAAAGTACCTAATAGTGATATATTTTAAAGTCTTCATTTATTTTTTAAAATTTAGGTACAGATTTACTTAAAGATCTCTCTCAAGGAGGCACATCAGAAGATAAACTTCATGTTCTTGCTGAACAGCAATATGAACAGCTAATACACGCAATGAAATGTAAGTTTGTCATTAGTGTGGTCATGTTAAAATATGGTGTAAATCTTAGAAACATTAATCTTTCATTTATCCGTTATAAACAAGCAATGAAGTGTGAACCACAAGCAAATTTTTAAGACCATTGAGTCTTAATGCCTTCAAAGACCAAAAATATTTATTTTTACCAATTTAATCTAAATCTTTAAAAATATATATTTTACTGTAATTTTAAACAGGTTAGTAAACATAATTTAACAATTTTCTAATGCTGAAGTTAAATAATTGTGTATATTCATATTTGTGCAGTTTAATCTTTCCTATTTCTTCTCTTTAACCTCTTACTTGATGTAATTTTTCTGTTGTCATTGTGCCTACACCTAACAATTCTTCTACAGTCCGAATTTATGTATGTATGTATGTGTGTATATATATTTATTTACTTCGTAGAGATGGGTCTCGCTATGTTGCCCAGGCTGGTCTTAAACTCCTGGCCTCAAGCGACCCTCCTGCCTTGGCTTCCCAAAGCGCTGGGATTACATGTATGAGCCACTGCACCAGCCAATAGTGCAGATTTTAATCACACTCTCTGTTCTCTGTTTAGCACTAAGAGAAATAAGAGGTAAAATTACAGATAAAGCCCAGATCTCTTGTTTTGAAGTCTGAGTAACAAAGCTCTTTGAGTAATTTAGATCATTGCTCCAGTCACTCCGTTGTGATTCGAGCACCACTGGCCCTCCACATGTGGACGTGGAAATCTAGGTGTCGCTGAGAAATTAATGCACTTTCATTAATTCAGTGTATATTAATCCAGTGCCTACTCTGGGTCAGGCATCAAGCTGGATATAAGGCATACGAGTGTGGGTAAATCCCGGTCTCTAAAGGCGCAAAGGTAAGTATGTGGGAGGCCGGGCGCGGTGGCTCACGCCTGTGGTCCCAGCACTCTAGGAAGCCGAGGCGGGAGGATCGCTCGGGGTCAGGAGTTCGAGACCAGCCTGAGCAAGAGCGAGACCCCGTCCCTACTAAAAATGGAAAGAAATTATCTGGCCATCTAAAATATATATAGAAAAAATTAGCCGGGCATGGTGGCTCATGCCTGTAGTCCCAGCTACTCAGGAGGCTGAGGCAGGAGGATTGCTGGAGCCCAGGAGTTTGAGGTTGCTGTGAGCTGGGCTGATGGCATGGCACGCTAGCCCAGGCAACAGAGTGAGACTCTGTCTCAAAAAAAAAAATAATAAATAAAATAAAACAAATAATAAAAGGGATAAGTATGTGGGAGTAGATAATTCCACACATGAAGATACACTATACGTGAGGTGGAAATAAGGCAAAATAGCACAGAGGAGGTCGGCCCTTTTAGTTGATACTGCCAATAAATGTTCATTTGAACAGGATAGTATGTATACAATCTATGAAATAAGTTGGTTGGAAGGTCAGGATGTTAGTAAATAATTTTTTTACTTGATGCATTTTCATTTAATATTAATTGAATATTTAAAGCTTAAAAAAGCTTCAGAAAGAATCATGAAAAGCAAAGGGATTTTAATAAACCTTTATTATGCCAAATAAACATAAAATTTGGGAACTCTCAAGATTATGATGACAATTTGTTACCAGAAGACGTACTGTAAATCAAAACAAGTTGTATTTGATTTTCCCATAAAACGATGCTTGGGTAGTTAAGTGCCTGACCAAATTTTGATGCAAATGACTAAAAGTTCCATTTGAAATCAAACATGCTCAGTCCTCTTACTAGTTGTGGAAATACTTTTTAAAACATTTGAGCATTTATTGATCACTTGTCATGTGGCAGGCACCCTGCTGTTTGTGTGTGTCATTTTGTGTCTTGTCCCCCAGCTTCCAGGCCTTCCTCCCTGCCTCACCCTCTGGCCCCAGCCTCGCGGCCACTCTCGGCTGTGGTGTCCTGAGAAACACGGCTAATTACGTCCTTGACACCTGTGAATGACAGTTGACTCTGGAAGCCCCCGACCCCCGTCGTCTGTGCTCTGGTCCCCGTAACTCTCTCCCTGTCCCCCTCTGTGCTCCCTAGAATGAATAGTCCCATCAACAATTCCCCGCATTTTAACTTTTCTGAATGTTGTCCCCTTGTCCCCCTTTTCCCTCCGTGACTTGCTTTTCCTCCGAGAACAGTGTTTCTCCGACTCGCCCTTCTCGTTCTTTCTGAGCCTTTCACGTCACCCTTCGCTGCTGCCACCAAGGGCGCCGGGCGGGTCACCAGGCCCCGGTGCAGCTGCGCCGTCCGGCCCTTGTCCCCGGGGTCCCCGGAGGCGACGGCGAAACTCACCACTTCTGTCCTTTCACGCCCTGGCTTCCGTGTCTCCCACGACACCGCAGTCGCGGCCTCGTCGCCTCCCCGCTGCCCTCCGGGCCCTGCTGTCCTGCCCGACACCGGGTGGGCGGCGGTCGCTGTCCCGGGCCGTCTCCTCCGGGGACGGGGACGCGCGGGAATCCGCCTCGGCGCGTCCGGGACGCACGTCCTGCTCTGCCGCCCGCGTCCCCGCGCGGTGACCGCGGCTTCAGCCTCGCGCTCGCCCGGCCCAGGCCTGGCCGGGACCTCCTGTCGCCGCCGGCCCGTCCCGCATCCGGCCACCGCCACCGCGTCGCCGCATCCGGCCACCGCCACCGCCGCCGCCACTGCGTCCAAACCGGCGTCTCGGTCCCCGCGGCGGCCGCCCGCGCTCTCTGCCGGCGTCCCCTCCGCCCTCCGGTCTGGTCACGACACAGAAATTGGAGCGATCTCACTGAAACAGGTGGCATCTCGCCATGGTCGGTAAAAACCGGCACGTCCCTGTGCCAGCTGGCACTCGGACCAGTTTGTGACCTCATGTCCCAGCCCGTCCCAGTCCCCTCTGCCCTGACTGGACTGGCCTGGAGTGGCCCTGCCGTGCCCGCTGCCTTGCTCAGGGTGCCCGGCCCGGCTGGGAAATGCGTCCCCGGCCCCGGCTGGGAAATGCGTCCCCGGCCCCGGCTGGGAAATGCGTCCCCGGCCCCGCTGGGAAATGCGTCCCCGGCCCGGCTGGAACGCTCTTTCTCCGGAAACTGCCCCCACCGCGCCCCAGGTCCCCCGCGGCCTTTGTTACTTAACCTGCCGAGCAGTTCGCCGGGTCGCTGCCTTGGTCTCCTCTGAGAAAGCGCCAGCAGGGCGGGGATGTTTGTCCCTGTGGGTCACTGGCCGGTCCCGACGCCGGGGAGGGTCCTGGCCGCGCTCAGCACCGAGTGACGTGCGGGCAGCGGCGGGACCTCGTGTGACAGGCGGGAGACGGGAGACTTGACGTGCTTGGCTCAGGTTCCCACCGCGTTAGTGACAGAATTGGGATTCACATCTGGGCTGTCAGTTTCTGTGGTCCTTCCGACACGGCTGGGAGAATCAAGGTCACGGTCATCGGCAGCGTCTACTCCTCTGTGTTGGTAACTAGGTTGGTCACAGTGATGGAATTTGCAATTCCCGCTCGGTCCGGTTCAATCGACTTGACTCACTGACCGCAAACCGCATCGCCAACACAGGCTTCTGCTTTCCAGGGGAGCCATTCTGGCCTCTGGAAATCGTCCCCTCAAGGCCATGTGGTGTTGGTGTCCAATACATGTTTAGAAACATAGCAGATTTGTGTAGGATTGTCGGTGGGGCCATTACATGCACTACGTCTTCTTTACCCGCAGTTACTAAAGCCCAGGCAGTCGTTTACTGCACATGTTCCGTGTATCCAGAGGAAAATGAAGCTGTTGTTAAGAAGGCGCTGGACTTTCAAGATCTTGGGAATAAAGTGCAACCTTACAGGTAAGAAAAGAAAGGACTCTTCCAAACTACCCAAACTACCAAAGATTTTTGAAAGGGAAAAATAGGATTTTCTAAGTTGTATGAAGACGTTCTGCCTTTTTATTATACTTTAATATGATCAAATAACCTCATCTTAACCTTAAAGTAGATTCTGTAGAGCCTTTACAACAGCTTGGCATAAGCATTTTCTTAAACATTAAAAGATTATTTTGTTTTTGTTACTGTTAACTAAAAGCATTTGGCTTTGACTTGACTAGTTTCTGGATAAACTGGGTCCAAATTTCACATCCCTATTTTAGATACATGTATGCTTTAGTAGAAGAAAAATAAGTATATAAAATATTCTTAGAAAGTAGACAGAAAATTTGGATGTTTATTACCTGAGAGCTTACACATTTCTATAGCCATTTTTAGCCTTTAGTACCCACCAGGACTTAGGAAAAAATAACCTAGATATCTATAGTAGCTTCTGGGTAAAATGCTGCAATAAACTAAGAGTTGAGAAAAAGAACATTAATATACAATTGAACTGTGGACATCAAGAAAAGAAGTATATCTAAGAATAAATGACACTAATTAGTTCTTTAAGACTGTGGCACTGAAAAAGGTATTTTAAGTCTATTTTTTACTTTTTTCTCATGTTGTGAACTTTTCCTCTCATTCATAATATGCATAGAGTCTGCTTCCTCCTTTTGACATTTTCCCTTGGCTGTTCCCAGTGGACGTGCTCGTTACGCCTCTTTCCCTTCTCGTTGACTTTCTTTCCTTAGGCAGTAGCTCCTGTTGGTGGCCAAAGCCAACTCATGTTCTAAGAGGTCCTCAACATAGCATAGATAAGTCACTGTCTAGCTAGTGGCAAAGGGCATTATTGGAGGCATATAACCAAGTTGGTGAATATGGATTGTATAACTCTTGATTTGTCAGGGATAAGATTTTTAAGACTATATGGCAAAAATGGAGAAATATCTGTATTTTATCTCAGGTAAATGATTAATGATTATAATACGGTATAAAAGGCACAAGTAATATTTAAAGACATTATATATATATTTAGGCTTTTTAAAAACATTAATTTTTTTATTTCAGCATATTATGAGGGTACAAATGTTTAGATTACATATATTGCCTTTGCCCCACCCAAGTCAGAGCTTCAAGTGTGTCCATCCCCCAGACAGTGCGCACCGCACACATTAGGTGTGAACATACCCATCCCCTCCTCCCCCCTCCTACCTGCCCGACACCTGATGAATGTGGCTACTATATGTGCATAGAAATGTTAATCAGTTAATATCAATTTGATGGTGAGTCCATGTGGTGCTTGTTTTTCCATTCTGGGGATACTTCACTTAGTAGAATGGGCTCCAGCTCTCTCCAGGATAATACAAGAGGTGCCAGATCACCATTGTCTTTTGTAGTGGAGTAATACTCCGTGGTATACATATCCCACATTTTATTAATCCACTCATGTATTGATGGGCACTTGGGGTGTTTCCACATCTTTGCAATTGTGGGTTGTGCTGTGCTGCTCTGAACATTCAGGTGCAGATGTCTTTTTTATAGAATGTCTTTTTTTCTTTTGGGTAGATGCCTAGTAATGGGATTGCTGGATCGAATGGTAGGTCTACTTGTATCTGTTTAAGGTATCTCCATATTGCTTTCCACAGAGGTTGTACTAGTCCAGTCCCACCAGCAGTGTGTGAGTGTTCCTATCTCTCCCTATCCACGCCAACATTTATTGTTTTGGGACTTTTTGATAAAAGCCATTCTCACCGGAGATAAGTGATATCTCATTGTGGTTTTGATTTGCATTTCCCTGATGATTAGAGACGTTGAGCATTTTTTCGTATGTTTCTTGGCCATTAGTCTGTCTGCTTTCGAAAAGTTTGTTCATGTCCTTTGCCCATTTTTTTGGTATGGTTGTTTGATTTTTTTCTTGCTGATTTTCCTGAGTTCTATATAGATTCTAGTTATCGGCCCTTTATCGGATGTGTAACATGCAAATATTTTCTCCCATTCTATAGGTTGTCTGTTTGCTCTCGTGATAGTTTCCTTGGCTGTGCAGAAGCTTTTTAATTTGATCAGGTCCCATTTATTTATTTTTGTTGTTGCTGTGATTGCCTTTGGGGTCTTCCTCATAAATTCTTTCCCTAGGCTAATGTCTATAAGAGTTTTTCCAACATTTTCTTCTAGAATTCTTATAGTTTCATGCCTTAGGTTTAAGTCTGCTATCCACTGTGAGTTGATTTTTGTGAGAGGTGAAAGGTGTGGATCCTGTTTCAGTATTCTACATGTGGCCATCCAGTTTTCCCAGCACCATTTATTGAATAAGATTATTTTTTCCAGGCCGGGCGCGGTGGCTCACGCCTGTAATCCTAGCACTCTGGGAGGCCGAGGTGGGTGGATCGTTTGAGCTCAGGAGTTCGAGACCAGCCTGAGCAAGAGCGAGACCCCATCTCTACTAAAAAAAATAGAAAGAAATTATGTGGACAGCTAAAAATATATATAGAAAAAATTAGCCGGGCATGGTGGTGCATGCCTGTAGTCCCAGCTACTCGGGAGGCTGAGACAGGAGGATCGCTTGAGCCCAGGAGTTTGAGGTTGCTGTGAGCTAGGCTGACGCCACGGCACTCACTCTAGCCTGGGCAACAAAGTGAGACTGTCTCAAAAAAAAAAAAAAAAAAAAAAAATTATTTTTTCCAGTGTTATGTTTTTGTCTGCTTTGTCAAAGATTGGATGGCTATATGAGGATGGTTTTATATTTGGGTTCTCAGTTCTGTTCCTTTGGTCTGTCTCTGATCTTGTTCCAGTACCATGCTATCTTAGTTACTACAGCCTTGTAGTATAGCTTGAAGTCTGGTAAATGGATGCCTCCCAATTTATTCTTTTTGCTTAAGATTGCTTTTGCTATACGGGGTCTTCTCTGGTTCCATACGAAGTATAGAATTATTTTTCCTAGATCTACGAAACATGATGTTGGTATTTTAATAGAGATTACATTGAATCTGTAGATCACTGGGTTGCATAGACATCTTAACAATGTTGATTCTACCAACCCATGAGCATGGCATGGTTTTCCCCCTGTTTACGTCCTCTGCTCTTTCCTTCCTCAGTATTTTGTAGTTCCCCCTGTGGAGGTCTTTCACAGAGACATTATCATAAAGGCAGAATAATTCATATTCTAGATTGATTTGAGCTTCAAATTGGAGAGTGTGTATTCAAGAGGTTTCTAACTACTCCCTGGGATGCTGTCACAAGAAATCATGCATTGCCCAGGGAAGTATACTAGCGGGCCTTTAAGAATAGGGTCAAAAGCAGTATTACATGTCATCTAATCACCTACCTGTTGCTTATATTTCCTCTTAATGTCCTAGAAACATTCAGCTCAATTTGGCTTGAGCCACCATGATACTTACCTTAGGCCTATGCAAATTTTTTTGGTCCCCTATTGTAAAAACCTCACACATTACAGAAGTACTAACTTAAAAAGAAAGTTTTCTGAATCCCATCCTTTAATATATAGCTGTCCTTAACAGTTTGATTTATAGTCTTCTAGTTTTTTTTCCAGCACCAAAGAATGTGCATATTTTAAGTTTTAATTGGTATCATCAAATTACCCAGCAAACTATTCACTCATGTAAACCTGTTTCCCCACAGCTTCACAAATGCTAAGTTTTATCAGACTTCTACATCTTTACCAGTCTAAGGCGTGACTGGTAAATCTAATAAACTCATTGTTTATTACATTTTCATTTCTTTATTAGTGAGGTTAAGCATGCTTCCAGTTTACTGACTGGGCAGTGTAGTGTGGAGTAGTTAAAAGTGGGGATTCCAGAACGGTGGGTTTCAAATGTCTTTGCTCAAATACTCCCTAAAAATTTTTGAATATGTCTCTTGTTCTTTATTTTAAAGTTAATGTCTAACATTTTCATCGTAAGTTTTAAATAGTTGAAAAACATATTATTTCTACATTATAATGTTACATGTGTTTTAAATATATTTCTATTAAATCTTTGGACCTGCAGATTTTATCTTATTTGATTTACGGAAAAGTGCTGAACTTGTTACTTTTTTTTTTTTTTTTTTTTTTGCCTACCTGAATGGACTGTGTTGTGAGAACTAAATGTAATAATGCACGGAAGGCACTTACCATAGGGCTTGACCCAAAGTTAGTTTCTATAAGCATTGTTACTATATCACATGAGACGCATACGTATTTACTTACTTATCCGTGCTCACGTTTTCACTGACCCATGGCAGCCTGCACGCGCCCGATCTCGTCTGAACGTGTTACCTTTCTCCATAACTAGTTCTCACTGTCAAAACCAGATTTACCTTGTCAGAAAAAAAACCTGACTTTATTCTTTAAATCAAATAAACATTCTCTTATAAATACATCTAAATTTTAATTCTAGAAGAGGTAGAAGCATAGAAGGAAGGAAGGGGAGGAAGGGAAATGGGAGGGAGGGAAACACGGCTTTGCGGGAGCTCGACCCTCTCTTCAGGTTTCCGACCTAAAGGCCACTCTGCTGTGGGCGGGAGAGCCCCACTGCCCAGCTGTCCCTTTGTTTAGTGCCCTGGAGGTTTTAACATCTTGGGACAATGTGCCATAATGAGGTAAATAACAGCTACACCGTTTTTTTGTTAAGTGGCAGAAGGTTGTTGTGAAGGCAGAAGAGGAAGGGGAGGCTGTAAAAATATCAAGGCTATCACTTCATTAGAGCCTGGTGGGGATCGACTCTATTAATACATGAACAGAGCCTGGGATATAACAAAGGTTCAATAACTTTTAATGGTTATGGTTGTTTATTAACTTGTAAATTGCATGTTCATGTACTTTCCCACTTTGTCAACTGGGTTATTCTTTTTCCATGTCTTATTGTGTATTAGGGATATTTGCTGTTTTCATATAAATTAGAAATAGTTTTAGATTATCTTTTTATTTTTAAATAAAAACTTTAATTAAAAATTTGCTTTCCAGAAATTTCAAATTTCTGGATATCCATCTTTCCCTTATGGCTTCTATATTTTGTTATATTGATCCCCAGATTATGATGCTTTTACCACTTTTTATAATTTTATCTTTTTTGTATTTAAGTAGTTGATTTTCTGCTATTTATTTTGGAAAAGTATAGTATGGATCAAGCTTAATTTTTTCCCTAAATAATCTTTTGCTGCCCCCTCCTCCCACGGATTTAAAATGCTGTCTTTTTTTGTTTGTTTGTTTTGAGACAGTCTCACACTGTTCCCGGGGCTAGAGTGCCGCGGTGTCAGCCCAGCTCACAGCAACCTCAGACTCCTGGGCTCAAGCGATCCTCCTGTCTCAGCCTCCCAAGTAGCTGGGAATACAGGCATGCGCCACCACGCCCAGCTCATTTTTTTCTATATATATTTTTAGTTGGTCAGATAATTTCTTTCTAATAGAGACGGGGTCTTGCTCTTGCTCAGGCTGGTCTCGAACTCCTGACCTCGAGCGATCCACCCGCTTCAGCCTCCCAGAGTGCTGGGATGACAGGCGTGAGCCACCGCGCCCGGCCCAATGCCGTCTTTTCTGATATGCTGTAATCCCATATGTACTTCTGTGTGGGTCCCTAATTCCATTTGATTGATATTTGGCTGTTTCCATACTAATAGGACAGTGCTTTACTATATAAAATGGTTTTCTTCTCAAATTTTATTTCTGTTAATTACAGAACCCCCACCCACATCTACATATTAAATAAAACAATCCAAAGATGCATAATAGGAAGGTTAATAATTTCCTTTCTATATCTCTCCACCTCTAAATCCCCACATACCCCATTAGGGGGACGCAGCAGGGCCCTGGGGGTCCCCTGATGAGCCAGCTGTAACCTCTGTTCCTTTCAGTGCAGGACGGCCTGAAGGGGCGCTGGGCGTGCTGGAGCCCAGGAATCTGGATATTTTTATGGCCAATGCCGCCATCCCGGCATGTACCAGCTGGATATCAGCATATGAATGTGTGTGTGTGTACATTATGTTATAGGTAATTTACACATCAACTATATGGAACTGTTGCTATTTTAGTAAGTGTTTTGAGAGATAATTCAGTGGGGAAGGTGAGCTGTGCAGAGAGGGAGGGGGTTGCTACTCCCACCTGGCACTCACTTGTGATGATCAGTAATTGCATATGTCTGGCTTCTGCGGGATGACTTGCGTGCCTGGTGTCTGCTACTTCGGGATCCTGTTATTCTTGTTGCCGTCAATGGCCCGGTGCTGTAGCAGCGTCTCCTGCTGATGCCCTGCCCACAGGGGAAAGCTACCGCTGAACCTCTCCGTGCCGCTCGCCGGCATCTCCCGTTGCTTTGACACAGGTGGATCCTCCGGGGCTTTCCCAGCCTCAGTGGTGTATCCCCTGCGGCAGGCTCACCTTCAGGTCTTTGAATCCTTTCTTCTGTTGTCCGCTGGCTATAGCCTGGCATTTCTTCCTCCCTTAGGGTGAGCCATTGTGTATTATAATAGTTTTCTATTCCTGCCTAAGAAATTGCCACAAACTTGCTGGTTAAAAGCTCCTATTAACTAGCTCACAGTTCTGCAGGGCCGATGTCTGGCGTGGCGCAGCTGGGTTCTCTGCTCCGGGGATCCGCCAGGCTGAATTCTTGTCTAGAGGCTCTGGGAAAGGTCCCCTTCCAAGCTCCTCCTCATGGGTGTAGGACTGAGGTCCTCATTTCCTTGCTCGCTGTCCATCCAAGGCTGCGCCGAGCTGCTCGCGCCTTCCTTGCCAGGAGGCTGCCTCCATCGTTAAGGCAGCGTGACATATTCACATTCATCTCTAGTTCTGAATTTTTGATTTTTTTCATCCCCGACCTCTAGACCCAGATTTAAAAGGCTTGTATGATTAGGTCAGGGCCACCCAGATAATATCCATATCTTAAGGTAAACTAATTTGTGAACTTAATTACATCTGCAGAAATCCTGTTTGCTGTGTATATTAGTTTCTTGGGCTGCTGAAACAAATTACCCCAAACTTGGTGTCTTACAATAACAAAACCTTGTCTTAGTTCTGGAGGCCAGAAGTCCTAGATCGAGGTGTTGGCAGCGCTGGTTCCTTTTGGAGCCTGTGTTCCATCCACGTCTCCTGGCTTCGGGCAGTCACGGGCAGTCCTTGGTGTTCTTGGGCTCGTAGCTGCATTACGTAGAAAAAATCATGAATAAAAGATTTCCTGATGTGTTAATTCATGTAGAATAGTGTTTAATTGCTTTGCCTTATTAAATATAATTCTAAAAGCATGGAAATAGATTTATTCATGAATGAACTTATTAATGAGAAGTTAAATATTAAATATGAAAACCCAAATTTTAGTTTAAACATATTAGCGATTAGAGATTTTTACATTTCTGATACCAGGTCTTTGCTTTCTTGAATGCTACCTGTATAACTCATCCATGTGTACTCAGAAAGTGATTGGCAGGAATAATGTAGTTAAAATGTTGGCTACATTTTTATATTGTAATTGTGCAAAAAGTAACCAGAAGGAAGTCCTACCTCTTGTATTTTGATAATGTATGGAAGTATAAGAAATTTTGGATTATAACTTTGTGATTACTATAATACTGTTTTGATAACAGAAGCCTTTTGTTAACATTAGTGACTTTGAGAAGTTCTTAGTTTGTTAAAAGTTTGTTATTCTTAATGTAGTTGTTTAAAGATGGAGAACTGGGGAAGTATAATAAATGAGCTAATATGAAATATTAGAGCTTTTAACTCTTTTGGATTTGGGGAAAGACTTTTTTAGCATTTTATTCTTATTTGGAATTTCGATTTAAATGATTGGTAAAACATAAAATAGAAGGCAATTCAGCTGCAATTTGTTTTCTTCCTCGGTTGGGAAAGCAGCCGTTGTAACTACCAAACGTTTGTTCGTGTCTGTTGCAGGCTCAGTCCTCCTGTTCTTCCACTGTGCTCCTCAGAGGAGATACACTTGTCTACGGATAAGTTTTTCAGAATGGAGCCCTCTGAAATTACCAATGGTTGTTTTCTTTCTATTTTAACAAGGGAGGTAAGGAAACAAAAAACCCCAATCCCTGTCATACGTAGGAATTAAGAAACAACAAGGTCTCCTAAGAGGAACCTGGGAACTCCGAGAACAGTTCGTAACGAGGTGCTGTTTCATAAATAGCGAAAAGGGCAGGAGGAAGAATTACGGCCGTGTGGCAGATAAGCCCTGTTCTTTACACTTCTCCTGAGCGTCCCCCTTTTGCCTGCCCTTCCGCCCCCCACCCCCCAGCACTCTGTCAACATCCAGTGCGTCTTCCCTCGCCTCGCGTATGAGAAATTCACTACGTCACCCGTTGTTTCTATTGGGTTCATAAAGAGGGAAGGTAAAAAAAGTCATCTGCTGAGGTTTATGAGATATATTAGGGACTAAGGCCTAAAACCCATTTATTATTTCTTTTGGCATAAGATACTCTTTGTTTTTACTGAAATGTTGATATATTTGCAATATACAGCATAATAGCGAACTCCCACGTTTAATAACTGCTTCTCTCATTGTAGCGGGACCCGTCTGACACAGTCTCTGTGAAGGATGTTTTGGCCCGAGCTGCAGCCAAGGGTCTACTGGATGGGATTGAATTGGGCAAATCATCAAAACGGGACAAGAAGAAAAAATCAAAAACATCATTGGCAAAAGCTCCTGTTACTGACAACAATGGCATCCAAATGAAAATTGCTGAGTTCCTGAATCGAGAAACTAAAGCTGGTGCTAATCAGGCCGAAACAGTACCAAAATCACCTCTTCCCCAGAAAAAAACTGCTCCAGCTGGGGCTTCCCCCCAGATCAGAAAACTCAACAAGCGCTCCCCCAACCCTCTGGTGCCTGCGCTTACAAAGCACACTGGTCCCTCCAGACTGTACGAGCGGCAGACAAACTTCGTAAGACCTCGGCCAGAAGACAGGATGGTTCCCCTGAAGCCCATCGAGATCGTTTTGCCTCCAGTAGCGATGCCATTTTCAAGTTCCGAAGGGCTCAGATCCCATGGACCAGCTTCAGCGTTCTACTATCGCTGGGTGGCCCCCAGGCCTCTGGCGACCAGCAGCCTTCCCACACCATCACTGTCCAGAAAGGGGGAAAAGCCGAAAGAAAACTCACCCAGGCGTCCTCGACCGCTGCTCTGACTGTCCTGCAATTTTTACAGGGGCCGAGAGCAGGTGACTTTATTTTCAAAAATCTGGTCCTTCTCAGAAGGTTTCACATCCCTACACAAGATACTCATCTTTTTGGGCACTTAGTGTCTTGTAAAGGTGGTATCACTTTCAGAGAATTAAGACAAGGGATAAACAATAAAGTAGGGGGTTAAGCAAAGCAGCATCTGGCGATTTCAGTAGCTCAGTGCTGACCGTTGTAGGCTGTCCCGTGTGGACTCGGTACCGGCTGTTAGAACCTGTCTCCCCCGTGTTGACTTTCAGTCTGGACTCGCTGCGACAGTTTCTCCTGCCTCCCCGCGGGCGGCTTCTCAGACTCGAGGGGCAGCCGGGACGCTCGGACGCGGCCCAGGTGCTGGCTGTCTGCGGCCAGCTCCAGCCTGCGCTTCGGGACCCAGGCAGGTGGGGCTTAACTCTTTCAGTCACGATCGAAGTTGGTTTTTTTCTTAACTATCAAACTACTCTTTGAACAGGGCATGGCATGAGTTTTTGTCATGTGACTGAGGTTGCGTATGAGTAGGAAGCACAGGAAGTGCCAAAGCGCCAGGTGTGTGTAGCTCAGGTGTCTGTTTACAGAGTGAAGCGATTCGATGGTCGCGGGAAGAGCTCCCAGGATCCTGAGCCGACTGAACACAGTCACACCTCCCTTCCTACCACTTACGCAAAACACTGTTGTAAACAAAGGTGAGCAAATTTCCATCCAAACTGTTGAATGTAAGTCATACCTGTTGTTGAAGAAACTCATAAAAATTTCTGATTCTATTCAAAGATCAGGTGATACAGCAAAATGCACAAGTCATTTCAAATGGCACACAGTAATCCAACTTTGGCCAATCATTTCTGATGCACCATTAAAATACACTGTAGCACGTTACTTATATTACGTGATGATTCATCTTGAATGTATTATCAATTGCCTGCCAAGAATTGGTATGGTTATCACTTCTAGGTCTACTGATGTTTTTCATCATGGCAACAGAAATTGACATTAGACATTTAATTGACATTAAATAGAATAAGATACAACTATAAATCTTACTGTTTAAAAAAGTTCATAGACACATTCATAAAGTTCGTATTTAAAGTTTTATTTTTGGAATTCATTTGTGTAGAAGTGTTATGTAAATTGCTAAACGCTCAATTCAGGTGGCATGATTTTCAGTAGGATATTATCCTCAAGATAACTAGGTCTATTTCAACTCTAATATTCTATTTTCTTATTTTATCACTTGAGGTTAGGATAAAAAAAGTGAATTTCACTTTAGTAGTAGTAATTTTACTTTTAAAATTTACATATATCAGTAAAATGTCAGTGAAAGAAGGAAACAAGATTTTTTATACTTGAACCAAGCTTTATATTTTAAATTCCAAACGAATGCTTCACATGTTAATTATTACTCTTAAAAAGTACAGAAATATTTTAAATGCTTAGCTTATTTTACTAATTTCAAAAATCAAAAATTATATATCTCTTTGCTCTGAAATAGTATGTGGTTTGTTCTTACTCCCACCCAAATTTCTCTCTGGCTCGGGCAGGGCAGCGCAGCTTAACTGAACCTCAGTCAGTAAAGGGCTGGCGTCTTCACCCTCTCCCCACCCCCCAGGCTGGAAAGCAGTCCATTGTCCTGAAGTCCCAGCTCCGAGATTCTCAGTTAAGTGTATTTTCTGTGGATAAGGTAACTCTCCCTGTTAGGAAATAGTTTAGGATATTTTTCTAATTTCTGTAGCAGCACGTGATTAATGTCATAATTTGTAGCCACTTACTCTCAGTAGCTCCTCGCATGCATCTGGGCACTAAATTATTTTTCTCTTTAGAAGTATATGGAGATCCTGAATTAAACCATTAAATAAGCCTGCAGTTTTCTTCTTTGAGAATCTTCTAAGGATGGGATCAATTATTTTAATACTTCAGTAGAATAAAAAGGGAAAAATACTTTGGATAATAGCAACATGAGAGACTTCTAGTGAAGGAGAATAGTGATGACACTAATTTTTTGTTTGGCATTTTATGTTCTTAAACATCTTAGAAGTACTACAAAAATCTAAAATAATGACATTACTGGTATTTGGATACTCGAATAGCAAACTCATATTTTTATCTGAAATCATTCACCACTGTGTAATGCTGTAAACCAAAATGAAATTCTGTCCTTTAAGACTTAAAAGAGATGAACCACTGGGGACATGCAAGATGAACCAAAAGTGGGGCCACACTTTAACTTTTATTTATCTTCTTTCATATGCCTAAAAGTTAAATAAAACCGGATGAAACACATTTTCCTAGTTACCTTTCATTTTGGATTTAGTCCCTGTACATCTCTATTCTTTTTTTGAAGTCAGGTTCTCAAAGGAAGTGAAAGATGGACTTCTTTGTGCGGAAACATCTTAGTCTAAGAAAGACTGCTTCCCAAAGCCTTGAATGACCAAATAAAGCTGCTACGTCCAGAACGCCAGCTGTCCTGGGTCACAAAGAACAGGGTAATTATTCAAAATTTAAAGTGACTTCCTAGTTCTTACCAGGTGGAAATACACAATAACTAACTAAATCAGAATCCTCCGTTACTAAAATGATTTTTAAAGTTTGAGGTGAGAATAGTGTAAAAATAACTAGCAAAGAGACACTGAATTTATGTTTCGTTCCTTGTATATATGACTAAGATGCCAGATAAATGAGCCAAACATTTTATGCAGCTAAATTTATTCTCACAACAAATTACATTCAGGTGTGTAAAAGTGGTCAACAGCAAAAGGGGCAAAAAGGAAAACAAAGTGTTCTTCCAGGACAAACAAGCCGCTCTGGACGCCAGGGAATGCTCTCGTCCACACAGTGTGGCGAGCACCTTTGCCCTGAAGCTGAAATGAATTCAGCTTGCTTTCACTGGCTGCGTAACACACAGGTTGGATGTGCATCAGGTTAGGCCTGGCCCATGGGAGAGCTGATGGTGTTAAACGGTGCTAATATCAGGGAAAGGTTTCATGTTATCGATGAAATCTTGAACTTGGGCTGTGGGGCCGTACACGAGGAGGACGAAAGCACTGTGGCTTCTAGGAGACGGCCCGTGTGGGTTAGCTCTGTAAGTGTCCGTCCAAAAATCATACAGTGGAATTTAACAAAGGAGCAGTGCCACAGTTTATCACCAAAAACGGATTTTAAGGGAAATGGGTCTAATGTCCCTTTCGTGCAATACGACAGACAAAGAACAATGGCCCTAAGTTGCTATGAGCGACCTTGTATCAGGTGGAACCAAAGGGCCTGTGGACACGTACATGCCTCTCGGACGAAAGCACGCGTGTGGTGAAGGACAGAAACAGGAAGCGCCAAGCAGTGCTCTAGGCTGCAGAGCAGCTTTGGCCACAGGCGTGGTGGCTGCTCCCCTCGCTGCCACCAAGGAGCAGATGCAGGAGGGGGCAAGTCTGTGCCTATCTAGCTGCTTTTAAAAAATAAAAGGACCTTTAAGCATTATGCCCTTTCTTCTACATAGTCCAATAGAAACGTGACTATAAATCATTACAAAACCACCGTAGGCAATAGATGGTTCACTGAGAGTGCTGAGGCCTGGATACACTGAGATGCTATCCAGGAAGGGAGATACAGTAACACAACAATGCAGTATATTTCAGTAAAAATAGAATAAATAAAATAAAAATATTTTAAGCTGTATTTAAAAGGTTACTTAAAAACATGATAAGACACACAAGGCCTCGTGAACGCGGCTGTTTACCAGATCACACACACGGGGATGCATAGATAGAGAACCAACAGCAGGCGAGACACGGGCACCCTTCACAGACAGGCACGCACATCCTCTCACGCATACTTTTTGGCCATGGCAGAAAGTGTCTGAACATACCGTTTAACATAATTAATTTTACGAAATTAATTTGCATTTAGTAGGCAAAGCCATTTTCAAAACAAAGTATCTGCAGTCAAGTTTTCAATATGTAAAGGCCATGATTCATCTTAATGCATCCGATAATTGCATATATAAATCAGTTTGTTACTTACAGCTAGCTCAGTATTCTTGATCCTGAAAACAAACAAACGTATGCCTTAAAAAATGAACAGGGGGTTCTGGTTAGAGATTTCCAGTATAAAAGTGGACTACTTGTTTAGAATTTTGAAGTTCATCACACTAAGATGCTTAACTGTGGAGATCAAGATGAACAATCATCGTAACTGAATTTTGAACAGCTTTTTAAAGGATGTTCATAATGCCACAATTTCTTATGACGGGCATTTGGTCACTTCAGATAGAATAGCATATAAATTGGTAGAACGTATAATGCATTTCTAAAGCAGCAAATGATTTCAGCCCCCCGCCATGAGTTCTGAGACGGAGGGGCGGGTCGAAGGCCGCCTACTCCTCCTGTCCTGTTCTACAGTGGCCAAGCACCACGAGTCACGCATGTCTCTGGGTAACGGCATCTCTGGAAAAACCTCACAGACTGAACAGGCTACATACTGAATGTAGAGTCTCGTCCTCTAGGGCATGTCTGAGGCCCACTGCAGAACAGTCCTGGACGGAGGGGGCATGGTTTAATAGTTAACACCACTGCAGGAGTAATTTGCACACTTCCCCCACTTACGCAGGGAATTCTAAGGTTGCCTGGCAGTGTGTCCCCGCCTGCTGTTCTCTGTGTAAGCCCAGAGTCTTTCTGGAAAGGCTCTTCCTGACGGCTGCGCGGGCAGCTTCAACAGAGTCGAACGGAAGCCGGGAGACACGGCCCTCGTCCTGCGCCGCATTAACTTTGGTGAGATCTCAGGGCAGCTGAGTCAGCCTCTTGGTACTTTGTTTTTACTTCCCAAGTGTTTGTACCTTCTCTACCTTGTAAGGCTCAAATGTGATAAAAATGTGGAAACCATTCTGACAAGTACATAGCAGTGTATAAACAAAGTGTGGCTTTTATAATTGGATGTTGTCAATGTTAATTTTGACATTAAAAAGTAAAGACAAAGATTGAAATTAATCTCCTTCCTTTTAAAACAACAGTGTCACCAAGAGTCTAAATTTGTATGTCTTCACAGCTAAGTTTCTCATCTACATAAAATGCAGGAAAATGCTATTTTTGGGAAACTTGTTCAATAGTCTATTATTCCTCTGTATATTTTGCTCTGATATGAAATCTTTAAGTCTTTAAAGTAAAATGGAAAAGAAATACATTTTACAATATATCTAATGGAGTCCAACAAATTCTAAAATTACAAATTCAGGAAAGGTTGAACTTAATGCGACTTGTTGCCATGGACAATACCTGGTGGACAGACAGCTTTCTGGGCAAAAAGCACTGGAGTGAGATGCAGCTAGATGCAGGCTTCTAGCAGAATGTTTTCTTCTAGCACGTGAACTAATGAAAATAACGTGGGGGTAAAGATCTAAAATAATCGTGTGTGACAGAAACATAAATGACATTTCCTCAACTTCAGATTGCATATTGGCTAATTAGCAAACCAAGGATGAAGGGTTTGAGTAATATTCCATTTTAACGCTCACGTAGAGAATGGCCATAGTGAACTGTAGTTCTCTAGCTGCACTGTACAATATAAGGCAGAAGTTTGAAATAAGTCCTACTCAAAATGCATTATGATTTTGTTAATCTCTTTTTTTAAAATAATCAGTTTGAAAACCATCTGAAAAGAAAGGCCAGTTTTTGTTCAATTTTAATTCCTGAAATTTAGTTTTTCATCAATTTTAAAGTTTTACTTTTTTCCAATATCCCACAAACAGCTGCAGACATGAAATGGTGTCCGTGTGTCAAGAACAGCTGCCAGCTGGTTCCTATACTGATGCCAACAGCCAATTTTGTCAAAATGTTCAATTTTATGAAAAACTAGAACAAAAACTCGCCATCCTGTTTTTGCAGCAATGGTGTCTGCGATGCGGTGTCTACTCCAATGTTGGGACCAGGGCAAAGTGCTTGCGACAGTTCCCCGGGGAGAGACGGCAGTGACACTAACGCGGGCCGTTCACTCCAAGGACGCAGCCAGTTCGTCAGGAGGGACACGGCCACGTTCTCCCTGCGTGTGTGGAGCTGAGTGACGGCCACAATATTTACAATGAGAAAAGACCTGCCGGTGCTCATGATGTCACTTACTGACGGCAAAAAAATGACTCATGCTGCTTTTCGAATCACGTGACGGTGGAAGAGGAGAGCATGCTTGTCTGGCACTGTCCGGTGCAGGATGAGCTGCTCTGAACACAGAGCATCGGCGACGGAAGGTCAGAGCGGCGGCGTCTGGAGCGGAGCTGCTCAGGCTCCAGGCAGGCGTCACCGTCCTCCACGGCGGCTACGGCGACTCTGGGACCGGGCGCTTCTGTTTCAAAGTGTCAATGAGGGACAAGACCCCGCGCTTCACGTTGGTCGTGACCCTCCTGGTCACCGAGTCTGCCGGCGGCGGCGGCGGCCGCACTTTCTGCGAGGGAGGCCGGGCCACCAAGCACTTCTGATAGCGCAACTGAAATGAAGCAGAACGTGTTTTAAAGTAAATAATGGATCGCTTCTTGCTCTTTAATACGACTTTTAAGTCATCACCAATACGTTGATTCCCAAAGTTACAACCCAGATCCTGAACGTAAATCCAGGAGTTTATCTTTTTCTTAACGTGATTGTTTCAAATTCTCCCAAAAGATCATCGCGCTGGACAGAGGGGCCCGAGCGTCTGCCCCCCTTTCCTTCCATCCGTTCCCGCCCGCTGCTCGTTCTCCGTACTGACGGGGACACTCGGGTCACCTCAGACACGAGTCACGAGCGGTGGAACCGGAGGGGACCGGGAGAGACGCACGCGGGGGAAGGACACGGACGGGTCTAAGCGCCGGCGGCGTGAGCCCCAGGCGGGTCATTCCATCTCTGACCTCGAGCTTCAGCTACAAAAGGGCTGAGGAGGGGACACCTTGGCCGAGGGTGCTGTGATTGATTGAGGAGGGGGTGGGGGTGGGGGAGGGGGAGGGGAGAGGGTGGGGGTGGGGATGGGGTGGGGATGGGGGAGGGGGAGGGGTGCCTGAAACAGACCCAGCAAGGTCGAGGCATCCAGCGGGGGTGGGTCCCTCCCCTATTCCTGCTTCAGTAAAAAGAAGGATACGTTAAGATTTCAGGATACATTTTTTATATACAAGTCTAAGTCCTGATGGATTAATTAAAGAGAAATCCATTAGCATTGGCACCATGGACAATTTTCTATCCTTCAGAAACGTAACAGCCTTGCTCATCTGCTTCTGTATTAATGAAAACACAAGTAATTCCTCAAAATTAGATATACAAAGTTAAAATTTATAAACTTTTTTCAGTCCAAGCACCTTAAAATACAGTCGACCCTTGAACACCACGGCTTTGAACCGCACGGGGTCCATTTAGCTGCAGATATTTGCCGACCAAACTCAGACTGAAAACACAGTATTGGTGGGATTGGAAAGCCGAGTCTGTGCAGAGGCGACCTGTCACATCCAGGGCCGACTGCAGGACCTGAGCATGCACGGGTTTCGGTACACACGGGTCCTGAATCCAGTCCCCCAGATATGCTGAGGGGGACTGTAATTCCATCGCTGATTTTTAAACATCCCTTAATAATAGTTTCCTTAGTCCAGTTATGGAACAGGCTGACATCTCCCGGGGAAGCATCAAATGTCTACAGCAAGACTTCGAGGGGAAGCATGTGTCACTTCTATCACACCCCGCAGGTCACAAAACTAGCCCCTTCCAGCTCAGTCACACGAGAAATGACGGCTTATTACGTGTCTCCTGCGTGAGGGGCATCTTGCGGGGTCCGCGTCCCGGCCGCAGCCACGCACGTCTAGAGCGCGGTTCCCGTGTGGGCAGGGCGGCAACACCCACCAGCCTTGGAAGTTCCAAGAGTGGTGACGTACGTCCAGCGGGAGTCACAACTGCACCTGATGAATGTCACAAAGGACCCCTCTGTCCTGTTCTAAATGTCACCAGAATGTCTTCAGTTGGGCCTGTACCACAGGTATAGGGACATATCAGCTGTAAAAGATCCAGCTGATATATATCTTTTTAAAATATCTTTTTCTTAACTAAAGCTATTTACATTAGCTGTAAAACATACCTAAAATTAAGTAGATTCAAACTAATGTGTTAATACCATAGGTATTTCAGATGGAGAATCATGTGGATTTTAATCAAGAAGAAAGCGGCGGGGTTAGGAAGCTGCATTCTGAGAGGGGGGAAGGGGGGTCTGGTCGCATCAGTTCGCCTTACGCGGGTTGCAGTGATTCAATCAAAACAGGAAGCAAATGAGTGAAAGTTTTTTCCAAGACGGAAAATGAGTCTGAGAATCAGAAAGCAAACTGTAACCAAGTGATAAAGCTGATTATTTTTCATTATCATTTAAAATGTATAACTAAGGCCAAAAGCCATTCGTTTTATGACTAAAACCATCTACCATGATCCGTTTCAATTTCGTGAAATACCTACAGAGCTGTCATCTACTTTTGCTTGCCTGAAATCTCCCATTTTCTATTTTCTTCACACACCCCCTCCTCCCATCCCGACTCCCTGCACCTGCCTGGCCTGCTCACCTGGACCGCCCCGCGCGCAGCCTCAGCCCCGCCCCCCGGCCCTCCCTCCGCCCCTCCCTCCGCCCCGCCCTCGCCCCGCCCCGCGGCCCCGCCCCGCGCCCTCCCTCGGCCCCGCCCCCGCCCTCCCGCGGCCCCGCCCCGCGCCCTCCCGCGGCCCCGCCCCGCGCCCTCCCGCGGCCCCGCCCCCGCCCTCCCACGGCCCCGCCCCGCGCCCTCCCGCGGCCCCGCCCCGCGCCCTCCCGCGGCCCCGCCCCGCGCCCTCCCTCGGCCCCGCCCCCCGCCCTCCTGTCCGCAGCGCCGAGGCAGCAGCCGGGGCCACAGGACTCTGGAGCAGCGGACTGCGGGCGGCAGGGATCCAGACAGCGAGCGCGCAGGGCTGGGTCTTTCCCTGCCTGTCTCCCTCCTTCCTGCTCCATCTCAAAGGAGCAAGGTCGGCTGGCTCTTTCCCGCCACATCCTCCGCCTGGCAATGCGCGGCACGTGGCGGGGGCGGGCGAGGAAGGAACCTCCGCAGCTGCCCTTCCCGGAGCTCCGCCATCCCCGTGGCCTGAGCCCCCGCGGCCTGTCTCAGCGAAAGGGGCCGCCAGCCTCCACCCAAGGGGCAGCGCAGCCTCCCCTCGACCTTCCACCTGCCTCCGTCTTCCGGGAGACCCTGCCACACTGTGCAACCCGCTGCACCCGGCTGCCCCGGCTTGTTCCCGCGGCTGAAAAAACGTGCAGGTCAAAAAATAAAAAAGAAAAAAGAAAAAAAAAAAAAGAAAGAAAAAGAAAAGGGAGCTTGGTGTAGTTGTGAAGATCGCTTGAGCCCAGGAGTTCGAGGCCAGCCTGGGCAACATAGTGAGACCCCCATCTCTGAACAGAAAAACCAACAGTGCGCAGCTCTCCTTGGTCCTGAAAACAAACCACCCCCCAGCGTTGCCCTTCACGGCCACACTCGGCGAGCTGTGCACCTCCAGGCCCCCACTGCCTCCTGCCTGGCCCTTCTCGGCCACGCGGGCTCTCACTTTCACTCACGGCACCTTCCACGCTGCACGAGAATCCGGTTGGCGTGTCTCCCCCCGTATCTGAGCCCCCCACCCCCGGCAAGGTCACCTCGCACCCAGCCTGGACCCCCGAGGCCAGCCCACGGCGCAGGGCTTCAGACGCAGCCCGGCAGGCCCCTCCGCGTCTCGAGTCCCGGGGCAGCCTGTTCCCCTGCTGCTCCCCCGGCCCGGCCCGGCCCTTCCTCCTCCTCTCACGGGGACTAGTTCACTGGCCTCCTGGCCGCCCTCCACCTCAGCCTCGCCCGCAACCTTGTTTCTTTACCGGAGTCACTGGAGCACGATCAAGTCCCTCCCCTGCTTGGCAGTCTCTGCCGAAAAGAGTCAGACCTTGGCATGACGCCACCGGCCCTTTGTGACATGACTGCGCCTCCCTCCACGCTGTCCCCGCGACCCCCCGGGGCTGCTGGACTCCGCCACGCACTCAGGCTTGGCTGCCTTCGCTCCCACGGCCCCTCGTTTTTACGAGAACCTTCTCGGTGCCCGGCATAACAGGCGCTCGCGGGATCCAAGCTGCGCGAACGGCGAGGTGGTGTCGCCTGCTGCAGGTCACCTGCGTGGCGACAGCGCCCCAGACTCGGGTGAACCCAGGCTGGGCCCTGGGCCCTTCTGCCTCTGCGTCCTCCTCATAGATGAAACAGAACTGACAACTGTCTAACAGAGCCATTGTAAGGACTGAGTTAATAGATATAAAAATATATAAGAGCAATTCATTTCAACCAATTATCTGAAATAAGCCTTCCATATACTTCTCTTCATCTTTTAATTGCTAACTTGAATCCAAATAGTAGCGACTCATGCATGGCTGACATTTCTCAGTCACACAGTGAAATCAATTTGGGACCCAGGACTGACGATCCCCAGACTGTGGTTTTGGAGATGGTCGTTTTCAACGTGACGGGAGCCTCCGTCCAGCCCGGTGGCCTCCGAGACCAGTCTGCTCGTCACGACCGATTCTGGCCCCGGGAATGCGGGTTATCAAGCGAAGCATAACGTTTCAAACTACATTTCTTTCATTTAAACCAGTACTTTTGCTCCAATTCACGGCACACGGCGCAGGCGGCGCGGACTCACCATGCAGGCGGCCTGCACCGCCTCGGACACGTTGCCGGCGTTGGGCTCGCACCAGAACACGTGGCACTCGAAGCGCTGGCTGCCCGTGTCCATGATGAAGGCGAACGTGTGGACGTCCCTGCCGACGCCCATGAAGGACAGGAACCGCACGCGACACTCCACCAGGACCTCCTCTTCACTCTGCAAGAGACAGCGGTCAGAGCCCCGCCGGCCACCGTCACGCACTTGCGGAGCTCAGACAAATCCGAGTCACCCTTACAGCAGCAGCAAAGGGGAACTGGCATTAAAGACACAGCCAGACGGAATTTATACAGGACTTGTGCTTTCTTAGGGAGGAAAGCTTCGCCTGAACATCTGGAGAGGCCACCGCTGCCCGGGGTGTCTCTCTCCGGCAGGTCACACGTGCTGAGCCACACGGCTGCTGAGCACATCACGCATGTTATTCTCTCCCACCATGCCCGGTGTCATGAGTTTGCCGTGGGCAGCGAAGATGTCACACACACGTCTCACATCCTGCCCAGTGTGGGACACCCCGTGCCCCAAACCCACTCGCCCAGCGGAGCCCCTGGAGCAGCAGGAGGAAAGGACTCAGTTTCTCTCTTCGTCCAGTTCCTCTCACCCAAGTTAAACGGCACATTGAATTACGTTTCCATCTAAAACCATCTAAAACAAAAAGCTGCCAAATCAACCAAGAGTTGTTAACTCACTTTTTTCTCTTTCACAAACTGGTGTCCATATGGTACCCATGTAAGGTGGTGCAAAGAAACGTCTGGAATTCACTCTCGTGGTTACGAACACCACACCTCCTTTGCAATAACCACGCGCAACTTTTGGACGAGTAAATGCACCCAGAATGTCAAGTTTGGATCATTAACGTCTGGACTCACGCAGGGGAATGAGGGTGCCTGACAGCCGGACTACACGAGACTGAGAGAGGTCGGGAAGTTTTCTCGGGACAAAGGACGCTGACGCTGAGATCTAGGTGAGGGCTGGGTGGGCCAAGGGTCAGAGCCCAGCGGCAGCGGCCCTGGCGGGGACATGCGGTGGGACGGGAGGCGCCAGGTAGAGGGTGGCCTGGGCTGGACAGTGACCTGCGGCTGGACAGAGGAGCAGCCAGCCGAGGACTGCAGCCTCTCCAGGACAGGCGCGTCCCGGGCGGCAGGAAGTGCTGTAAGGGTGGGGACAGATGCCGGGAGCGAGTCCTGGCACCGCCGCGGCTTCCACGTGTCGGAGGTGGGCGGATCACTCAGCCTCCGTGTGATCAGCGTCCTCAGCCACCGACCTGGGGTAGTTTGGGCTGAGGCTGTCACTTCTCTCAAGGTGACCCGCGGCCCCAGCCACTGACAGGCACCACAGCACCTGCCCTGCGCACCTTCCGCGCCAGACAGCGCAGCCCGGACGCTGGTGCCGAAGAGTGACCGGCCGGAAAACTGGAACGCGGGTGCCACCCGACCAGCGCCAGCAGATGACCTCCGTCTCCGGGCACACGCGCCAGACAGCACCACGAGCACCAGGAGCACCAGGACACGAGTTAGTTCCTGAGTCCAGAGGAAAGCGACGCACACACAGATTTAGACCCAAAGGGCAATTCTTTTTTTAAAAAATGCAGCCATGTAATCCCAAGTGGGGACAGCTCCCGGGAGGGCGAGCCCTGGCCATGCTTCCCAGCCGCACAGAGACTGCCGCCTCCAGACCTCACCGCGTCCCAGCCAGGCCGACGTGTCACCGGTTCCTTCTCACCTTTTCACTGATGACGGTCACGGTGGCATCGGCCACGCTCATGTTCACCGCGGGCCAATCCTCCCTGTCGGACGATGCCATGAGAGTCTCTATGGCGCTGTTGAGGGTGTCCATTCCTGCGGTCGAGAGGGCAAACGAAAACATCCTGAACCGCTTATCGCTCAAAGGCTCACGTCGCCCAGTTACAGCTGCACCCAGACGGGCCTTGTCTTTGGAGCCCCAGGAGAGAAGAAACCTCATTCTCATATTTGCTCAAAAGAGAAGAAATGGCAGCTTTCCCGACAGAAAGGAAGGTCGCCGAGAACCTCCAGGGACCGGGCGTGGGCTGAGCTGTCTGATCAGACCCTGGGGCTCCCGCCGCTGCCTGTCTGTCCCCCCGCCCGGCACCTGTCTGTGACCGGCACATGCTTCTCAGCACAGCCGCCGCTGGGGGTCCCCATGGTGGTTTTGGGGGGGCTGGGGGTGGGATAACGACTGCATTGAGCTATCAATTGTATATGATTCAAGCATGTCAACTGCACCAGCCAATGGTTTTCAGTATTTTCCCAGAGTGCGACCATCACCACAGTCAATTCTAGAACATTTTCACCACCCTGCAAAGCTGCCCTGCACCTGGCAGGCGTCTTTCCCAAGCTCTCCGGCCCCGGCCACCGCTTCCTGCGCTTCCTCTCTCTGGGGATTTCATACAAATGGATTCGCACAGTGCGTGGTCTTTAGGGACTGGCTTCTTTCACTTCGCACAATGTTTTCAGGGCTCATCTGTGTTTGGTATGTCTCAGCACTTTATTCTTTTTTATTGCCAAATAAGATTCCATTATATGGAAGTTTCACATTTTATTTATCCACCTGTCAACTGATGGACATCTGGGTCATGTCCACTTTTTGGCCACCGTGAGGGCCGCTGCTGAGAACATGTGTGTGTGAGTTTCGTGTGTGCGGATGTTTCCGTCTCTCCTGGGTACGTGCCTAACGCAGGGATTGCTGGCCAGGGGGAACCGGCTTCACCATCTGACCGGCCGCGCTGTTCCCCGGGGCAGCGGCAGCACCTCACCCTCCTGGCCAGCGGCAGGAGGAGCCTGTTTCCTCCACACCCTCTTCCCACCCAGGCAAAAGCCACACGTCAGCCTCTCACAGCCATGCAATGAATTTCCGCTGCTGGGGTGGGAGCTCAATTCTGCGCGTGCCACTTCTGGGTCACATGAAGGGACAGCATGAGGCTCCCTCAAGCCCTGCTCCAGGCCACCAGCTGGCAGGAAGAGAAACAGGCGTCCTGGCCCCAGAGGTGGGGGCCCCGCTGGAGAACGCAGAGCCCTTCCCGGCCCCGGTTGGACACCTCTGGGCCACATGGCAAACGGGACACACGTCTGCTCGTCAAGGTCCCTGCATTCTGGGACCACAGGTCCAAGCATCGTGGCCTGTCCTCTGCTGCTTCTGATCAGGACTTTCACATTCTCTGGCTGGTGACAGCGAGCGCTCGACTGGGGACAGGGCAGGAGCGAAACAGCAGACCTCACCCCGCAGGGGCCGCACCCCTCCCTCGGGCTCCCACCCTTGCAGAGGGGACAGACGAGAAGCGCTTCGCATACCCACGGGTCTGTCCACAGGTAACATGCCCAGGTACTGCACGTGGAACTTCTGGACCAGCTCAGTCTTTGGTGTTGGAAAATCTACTGCAGGGAACAAAAGCAGCACATGGTTCTCGGTGGCTCCGACACACAACAGCCATCGCTGTGTCCCAGCTGGAAAGCTCAGCCCCCCTGTGCCCTGACGTCCCCTTTCAGGATGTCACTGTGGCACCTCTTGTACCAGAACAGCGTTTCTCACTCCAGATATCGGGGCGCTTGTACCAGAACAGTGTTTCTTACTCCAGATATCGGGGCGCTTGTACTGGAACAGTGTTTCTTACTCTAGATATCGGGGCGCTTGTACCAGAACAGCGTTTCTTACTCCAGATATTGGGGTGCTTGTACTAGAACAGCGTTTCTTACTCTAGATATCGGGGTGCTGTCAGTCAAAACCCCACTCAGCTTTCAGTCCAGGGCAGGAGCACACGTGAAAGCAGGAAGTGACATCTGTGTTAAGGCTGCCACCATCTCTCTGATGGGTGCTAAGTAGCAGCTTTGACGTCCTGTTTATCAGGTGATGCCCAGAGGCAATGTAATCACAAAGGGCACAGAGACTCAGGAAAAACAACTGAAGAATCTCCAAAAAGATCGACCCACATGTTTCAACTAGCTGGTCCTTACCTGGCTGCCCACGAACTACAAACCACTGAGGACGATGTTTATAATCTCATCCACCGACAGTGAAACTGCTCCCAGCCCTTTGTGCCTGGCCCTAGTGACACAACGTCAGCTCTGGGCACTGAGGACCCAGAGTGCGGCGGGACACGTGTTGCCGAGTCGAACATGCATTTCTAGGCGACGGGAAATGCCAGGGAACCACCCGGGACCCTAAGCTCTTGGCCAGCACAGAGGCCGTGACGGGGGAGGGGCCGCTACCTTGCAGAGGGACGTCGAGGGTGGCACTGGTCCTCTCGTGCGCGGCGCTGCAGGCCAGGGCTTTGGCATTCTTCCGCTCCGCCATGATCTAGGGGAGACAACAGCGTTGGCTCGTGGTGACAAGTGTGCGTGTCCTCAGCTGCCCCAGCCCAGACAGCGTCTGAGTGGATTTCGCCTCCCGCTTGATTCCCCGGCCCGGCTCTGGGCCGGTGCTGTGAGGACGTTGCCCGTTTTCCCGGGTGACCAGTGAGCGGCTGTTCTCAGAGTAACAGTCCCCGGACGGGCTGGGGCTTCTGCTTCCTCCCACCAGGCTCTACCTCTGCCAAAACCACCCAACATGCCGGCCGTGGCCACGCGTGGACCTGGGCCTGTGGCTGGCGTGGTCGGCGGGTCCCCCAGTGACCCTGGACGCCACCAGGGTTCCCGTCGGGGCTTTTGTGTGTTTTCCACACGGGGCGAGACCTACTGTCGGGGCGTCTGCAGGCGGGGTGCGCGGTCAGACTGCGCGGTGGGTCTCGGGGTGGCGCCAGGGCTGCAGTGACGCCGGCTGAACCGCCTGCAGCTCCCCGAGCTCGGGGTAGGGGACACCGGCCACGCCCACCCCACACGGGGGTGGGGGGGACACAGAGGCGGCCACTGGGCCCCGAGCCACCTTACCTTGGAGCAGATTTCGTGGAGACTCGTGGCGATGGCTTTTGCGGGGGTGTCACACCGAAATACATGACATTTCAAGATTCTCGTGTCTTTGTCTCTTGCTACATAAGCGAAATCCCTGTGCAAGCAGAATTGATCAGTCCGTTAAATACAGGAACCGCTCACCAGCACACGCTCTAGGTACGAGCGTTGCCGAGCTGGCAGCCAGCGTGTCAGTGCGAAAAGTACATGCAACGATTGAAAAAGAAAATTAAACCTCAGCCGCTACCTAAAATAGGGCACAGTTTTACGGACGTCAGAAACTCCTTTCTGAGTAAAATGACCACACTGTTGTGCAGACCTGCTCCACTCCACTCTCGGGATCACTGACGACTGCTGACGAAACCGGATCTCACAGAACGCTTCCCGCTGCTGTGACAGCGAACGTCGCTGTCACGACTGTGGAGCAGACAGGCTCGCGGGGAGCAGGGGTTGCACACGCAACACACAAAGCGGCAGGACGCTGGGCTCTGAGGCGCACACACGTGCAGACAACACGCAACCGCAGCTGGTGGGGAGAGCGACAGGGTGGGGAAGGGCTGGGACACGCGGGGACCGTGGGCCAGAGTCCCATCGCGGGGTCCCGTGGAGCTGCCCCGACGGCAGCCTCAGGGCCACGGTGGCAGCGGCACGTCACACACCCTGAGCCCAGCTCCGGGTGGGCAGTAGCTGACGCTTAGTGTAGCATTTGTCCTCATGAGGAAAGGTTACCGACTGTGACATTACTCAGCTTTGAAAGAACCAGGCGGCACAACTAAACTTCTCACCGGCATCTTTAGAGGACGACGGTTCAAAGATGAAAATGTTTATTAAAAAAAAACAGCCCAGCTGCCCCCTGCCGGCGAGGGGGTCGCAGGGGTTGGTTTGTGTCGCTCGGCAGGACGCTGTGTGCACAGAACTGCAGGTGGGTCTGTTGTCACGTCCCCTAACGTAGGAGCCGGCCGTCTCCTCACAGCCCGTGACAGACACTTTCCCAAGACGGTCCCGGGAAGCCACCGGGGACCTCGGGGGCAAGTGGCCATCGTGAAGGTCTGGCCAGAAAGCACGGGGGGCTGGTGCTGAGACGGGGAGACACGTGACTGGCAGGAACCCCCCCCAGCCACACCCAGGCAGCCTCAGGGGGCCGAGCCCAGGCTCCAGGTCAGGGGGACACCGGAACCTCGGCCCGTCCACACGTGACCCCACCCCTGCCCTGCAGCCCCTGCCCTCAGGGTCCCGCCTGCTGGCCTCCTCCGTGCTGGAACCAGGCTGCCCCGGCCTCACCCTCCACACCCAACCCCCACGGTCACCCTATTTTACCTCCTGGAAATTTCCAGAACCCAGCCCTCCCCCGCATTCTAAGCAGGCTCTCGCATCCCTGCCTTGGCTCAAGCCGTCCCCACCCCCAGCCCTAGCGAGCACCCGGGTGAAGCTGGGTGAGGGCCAGGCAGGCTCCTCGTCCCGCCGCACCGACCGCCGGCCCCGCGTGTCTGAGCGTGTCTCAGCGTGTCTTCCCCACGGCTCCCGGAAGCTCCGTGAAGACGACCTGGGCCTCATCCAGGCCCGGCCGTAACACCCACCGCCCACATCCCTGTTTCCTGCTGGGAAAGTCGGCTCCGAGGCCGGAACGGTCCCAGGACGGTGGCCGAGGGCCGGGGCCGGCAGGGAGCAGGCAGGGTTTGAGTGGGAGCACAGCCTCGCTGCTGAGGCCTCCTGTCCTCTCCCAGCCTCTACAGCCACCGCGGCCACGTGCTACCTAAGACAGAAAGGAAAAGGCGGCCTCACGTGCGGGGCTCAGGCTCAAGGGTCACCCTGCTTCTGGACCTGCCCCCTCGCGACCCTCCTTCCCTGCACAGAGCAGTAAGTGACGCACACGCCTCGCCGCACACGGCTCTCTGCCTCCGAACTCCCACGTTCAGCCATCACTTTGCTGAGGCCCGATCTCTCCGACGCTACCCACGGTCACCCACGCAAAGCCCAAAAACCTGTCTGGAGTTTGAGAGTCCCCCAGCTTGTCGTACCGACTTCCCAGCATTGTTCCTCCAACCGCGCGCTCCGCTCTGCGCCAGGAAAGGAGGGTCTCGTGTCCGCTCACTGGGGCATGTCCCTCGCCTGGTGACTGCCTGGTGACCGCTGGCCCTCCGCGAGCTGCCCCCAGAGGGCTCCATCTCCCGAGCATGGCCCAGCTCTGAGGCCGGCCCGGTCCCCCACCTCTGGGAACGTGCTTGTGTCCAGATGCTCACAGCATTTAAATTCTGTCCCCAAAAGGACACGGGCTTGCTGCTCCCGAGCCTTTGTGGCCACCGCCCAGGTCTCAGCAGTGCTGTCTCTGAGCAACTGGAGAAGGGCAGCGAGCTGGGTGTGGACGACCGAAATGCAAGTTTCGCTCCTGGCTGTTGAGCCTAAGAATACTGAGTTATGGAAATGCCCCCTGTATTTCTGGAGACAAGATTTGATTTCAGAAGTCAAATAAGGCTTTGCCTTAAGGAAAGATAAATGTGTTAGTTCAAAAGCTGCCTCGTCTCAGGAGGGCGTCTTGCTGGTCAGTAGAAGCTGCATCTCAAGGAGACAGCTGTAAACTGGGCCTTTGGTTCCCACCTGTTTTGAAAGACAAGGCAGGCCTCCCTTAGAACCAAAGGTTGCTGGTGCTGCTGACAGGTGGACCCCCGGAGATGAGAGCTAATCAGATAGATAACAAGCCGGGCCCAGATGGAACCCTGCGGTTAAAATAATTAACACAAAGCACAGCCCATGTTGACTTCTGGGATCATCTCTGTCTCCAAGAACACAATCATCAGAGCCAAGATGTCTCTGTTTGTTGCTAAAGTAATAGCCTTATCATAAAACTTACAAGTTTGCCCCAAGACGATTTTATAACCCATTGTTCCCCTGGTTAGAGTTAGTTAAAGGATCTGTAGTAGCCTTTTAGGAGACTTTGACCCTAAAGCAAACTGCCTGTTAGTATGCAAATCCCGTTGCCCTTGGCAACGGGGAGCCTGTATGTACCCTATATAATACCTGTGTGGAGTTTCAGTCGGGGAAATATTTGATGCGGGTAAAATATTTCCATCTGGATACCCTCCTTTATCTATTTTCATAAACTTTTACTTTATAAACTATATCTTTGGCTCTGTGTATTATTATTGCCATTACTTTATATTTTCATTTCTGTTTCCTACTATATTTTTCATCCTTTGCGATGACCCCTGCCTGAGAGACCAGATCGGAGGAAAAAACCTCTTTGCAGGGAGCGTAGCTAACTCCCCGCACCTGGCCCCACTTGGATCTGTGGTAACCAGAGTCACTCGTTCAAGGAGAAAAATCTCCAAACTCCCTTTCTCCATCAAAAATGGGGTTTTTAGTTAAGTGACAGCGCTACAGAACAGTGGACCTTCAAGCCCCAAGCAGTGAAACTGCACACGACCCCTCCGAGTGCTGGACACCCACACCTGAGGTGTGGACACCTGTCATCTCACAGACACCCTTGCCGAGGCTCCGCCCTCTCTCGGTGGGGACGGAGACAAAGCTCGTGTGTCTCGACTGACAACTGATGCCGCAATCGAGCCAGCGGCCTGGGGCCCAACCTCACCGATGGACCCTGCAGGATACGAGAGGTAAGCACTAATACTCGAGTCTCAAGAAGCGGGAAAAGCCCCTCTGCAGCCTGGAGCAGCCCCCGGGCCTTCCGCACGGTCCCGGCCGGCGAGCTGACCGGTTTCGCCAGCACAGCAGCGGGAGGCACCACGGCACTGCCCCACGTCCCCTGGCCTGTCACCTTCCCCAGACGGGGTCAGACACAGCAGAGGGTTAGGGGACCCTGACGCAGACTCGTTTTAAATGCTGGTGACAAAGGTCAAACAGAACAGAACAAAGACAAGGATGGCGTGAGGATGGCGTGAGGATGGCGTGAGGATGGCGTGAGGATGGCAGCCAGCTCGGCCAGACGTGTATTCACGGGACACCACGGAGGAAGAAGAGAAAGTCGCTGGTTACCTCTCTCTGGATCCGGGCAGGCGTGAGGGAACAGAGCAGAAACAGCAGGTTAGTGTTCACACGGCACCCGCAAACACCACAGCCCCTGACGACACCTCCGGCGCCGACGGCCACCCCGATTCCCAGCTCCGCAGCAATTCATGGCCTTTCCGTGCTTATTTTAGCTGAACTCGATCCCCCACAAGGGTGTATTCTGAGCCACGGTACAATGAAGCCAAGAGACGCCAGCTGAATTTACAGCAGCAACATATCAACCGGGGGAGGTAATTGCGCTTAAAATATCCCAGTGGAACACGGGAAACTGCAGTCAACACCGGCGGAGGACGGATCCTCATTGCCCAGCTCCACCTGCCCCGCAAAGACACCCAGGAGCCATGGTGGGGACACCGGCTTGCCCATGTCACCAGCACCCTGACCCTGCGTTACCAGAGCTACGACCCCGAGTCCACCCGTGTCACCAGCACCCTGACCCTGCGTTACCAGAGCTACGACCCCGGGTCCACCCGTGTCACCAGCACCCTGACCCTGCGTTACCAGAGCTACGACCCTGAGTCCACCCGTGTCACCAGCACCCTGACCCTGCGTTACCAGAGCTACGACCCCGAGTCCACCCGTGTCACCAACCAGCACCCTGACCCTGTGTTACCAGAGCTACGACCCCGAGTCCACCCGTGTCACCAACACCGTGACCCTGCATTACCAGAGCTACGACCCCGAGTCCACCCGTGTCACCAACACCCTGACCCTGCGTTACCAGAGCTACGACCCCGAGTCCACCCGTGTCACCAACACCGTGACCCTGCATTACCAGAGCTACGACCCCGGGTCCACCCGTGTCACCAGCACCCTGACCCTGCGTTACCAGAGCTACGACCCCAGGTCCACCCGTGTCACCAGCACCCTGACCCTGCGTTACCAGAGCTACGACCCCGGGTCCACCCGTGTCACCAGCACCCTGACCCTGCGTTACCAGAGCTACGACCCCGGGTCCACCCGTGTCACCAGCACCCTGACCCTGTGTTACCAGAGCTACGACCCTGAGTCCAGGTCTGTCCACTGAGACGCAGGAGGGAGGTCAGAGCAGAGGAGAGAGATCAGGGCAGAGGTGGGAGGGGACAGCGGACGCAGAGAGAGGGCTCGGCGCGGCCGGGCAAGAGGGGAGGGGACACAGAGGGGAGCAGACGGCAGCTCCACCTTTGGGGCTGCACACGCGGACCTCTGTCCCCAGAACTGCCCTGAGCCACCTAGGACCCTGATGAAGTCACTTAGCCCCCGACCCTCGGTGCTCACCACTCCCACCTGGCCTTGTCACACTGATCTGAAAGGGCCCAAGGGCAGAGTCCCCAAGCTGGTCATGGGCATGCACGGACCACAGAGCCACCGGACTGGGGAGCAGACGACTCCGACAGAGGAGGAGGAGGGAAGGAGCAGCCCAGCGCTCACAGAAACTGCTCCTCCGGGCACCGTATGGCCGGGTCGCGAGCCGTGAGGACCGCCAGGACCCCGGCGTGAGACGCCAGGCGCAGCCGACAGGGGCCAGGACCCCGGTGTGAGACGCCAGGCGCAGCCGACAGGGACCGGCAGAGCCGCCGACGCGGAAAGACAGAGCTGAGCAGCCTGACAGAGAACGACCAAGGCCAACTGGACGTCTCGTGTTAAAAACGACAGACTGTGTGAGCATCTATTCTAATATACACAGTGAAAAATCTGGGACGTAATAGCTACAGTGTCAACTGTAATCTGGAGGAGGGATTATGGAGGATTTATTTGTTTGTTTGAAAATTATACAATAAGCACATATGACTTTTGTGATGAGAACATGTAATACCTACCTTGACACGCGAGGACGATCGGCTGTGACAAGCGTGCCCCCAGGCACAGGTGACAAGACTAAGAGCAACACACCCGACAGCCACCCTTCACTGAGCTCTGGCTCCATGTGGCCCTGGGACCTCACGAGGTCAGTATTATTGTTCTCACGGACAGACGAGGAAACAGATTCAGAGAGGTTGAGGCACTTGCGCAAAGTCACACAGCTAGGACATGGGGAAGACAGAGTTCAGCCGGAGGCTGCAGGACTCGCCAATTCTAGTCTTAGACGCACCCACACTGGGCACCCCACCCTTCTACGTGGTCCTGCAGAGCTCCCTAGTGGTCTGTGTCCCACATGGCAAACCCAGACAGTCCCGACGCACAGGCGTTCCAGGTAGGGCCAAGGGGTTTGGCGAAGAACCTGGTGTTTTAGAGGAACGCGGGAACCCCCTTCCCTGTGGTGAACTTGCTGGGGGCGAGGTGGTGGGAAATTCTCCAGAGAGCTCAGGCGGAAGAGTGGCTGGCGGTGCCCAACCCGACGGTGGCACATTCCTCCGTGCTGCTCACCTTCTCTGTTCACTCCGCAGGTCTCCGGGGCTCCCTCCGTGACCCGGGCACCCCGTCACCCGTGTGGCCCCTGGGGCCTGTCTCCTCGTCAGTGAGAAGGGGATGAGGGCGCCTTTCTCAGCGTCATTGTGAGGAGGAGATGACATGAGGTGACACGGGGACAGGGGTGCCAGGCAAGCAACGAAGCCACGACACCCAGCATCGCTGCGGCTCTTGTCACTGAGTCACCTGAGGGCCTTGTCTGAGCTGGGTGGTGCTGAGCGTGTGAGGGGGCTGTCTCCCCCGGGAGGGGTCTCCTGGGGAGCAGGGGGGGCGGGGGGGCTCCCAGATTTGCTGGACGCCACCGGCCCAGGATGACGACCCCAGGATGACGACCCCAGGATGATGGGAGTCGCCCTCCCCCCCCCCCCCGCCCCGCCCTCCGCCCTGCGGGCACAGCCAATCCTCGGCGGGAATCCAGGTCCCAGCAAAGCACCCAGAGACCTGGGTTCCGTCCCGGCTTGAGTACACAGCTGTGTGACACTGCGCAGCTCACACGACCTCCCTGCGTCTTCGGTTTCTCATCTCAGACAGACGCTCTAGGAACCTTCCAGCACTCAGCTTTTTATCAGAGAAGAACGTGCCAGTGCTTTGACTCCCTTGTGATTTATGCCAAAACCTTTTAATTTCTTATTCTTAACAAAAAGCCCAGGCCTAGTGTATGACACAAGCCTTCAAAATCTAAAGACCTGAGAATACAACGTGTTTCTTTTGTGGACAATTATTATCACAGCTTTGGATTTTTAAAGTTGGGCCCATCACTACTGACTGACTTAAGGAAGCACCATCAACACACAGTCACTGTGTTCTTCCCGGAAGGCAGAACTTAGAAGAATGATACGCAAACTTTTAACATAGTTAATTCTTTTGGGGTTCATACACACTGCTTGATTTAGGCGTCCAAGTGAAAACCAGCCATAAACAGAGACCTCAGAGTGATCTTTGAAATGTCGTTCAAAAATCCAAAGAGTTACAGACAGTGCCAGCTGCTCCACCGATTCGGGACCTTGTGAACTTGCTAGGAAAGAAAACATCAGCCCGAAGCTGAGCTTCTGCACAAGACAAGCCATTCTGAGAGTGGAGGAGGCTGAATTTAGAGCCGGCACAGACGCACTCCCTGCTCGCTGCGAGAGACACCGGTGAGAAGAACTAAAGCCCGAGACCACGTCCACACGGCCGCGCCAGGGCTCTGATCAGCGCCGGGCGGCTGCTCCTCGGGACACGAAAGCTGGAGTCCCTGGCAGTGTTTTCACTAACATAAGCCTGAAACGAGAGAGCTCCTTGGTGTGCGTAACTGGAGCCCAGAGGAGGAGGAAATGCCTCAAACAAGCCCAGCACACCAGAAGGCCATGTCTCCTCCAGCCTTTCGGAGAAGGACGCCGCCTCCCGCTCCCGGGCACGGCCTCCTCCTCCTCCCGCTCCCGGGCACGGCATGGCCTCCTCCTCCTCCTCCCGCTCCCGGGCACGGCCTCCTCCTCCTCCTCCCGCTCCTGGCCACGGCACGGCCTCCTCCTCCTCCTCCCGCTCCCGGCCACGGCACGGCCTCCTCCTCCTCCTCCTCCTCCCGCCACGCACAGCCGTCCACCCCTCACAGACCAAGCTCGCCAGGCCAGGACCTGCCCCCGGACCTCTCGCTCCGTTCCTGCGGAAGCCTCTGTGCGTTCTGCTTTTCGATGCTTGTCTGTCATCGCTGGGGGCCTTTGGAGCCTTCGGAGCACACAGCCACGCGACAGTGAAGCAGACAGTGCAAGACTTTATGTCATAAAAATTCCTGCACCAGCTCCTGAATCTGACGGTGTATTTTTTTCCTCCAGTTTCTAGTATTTTGTGTGTCTGACATTTGTTAGCTGTCTGCCCTCGGTCAGGGCCCCGAGTCTGTGTTCCTGGGTGTCTGCGTGTGTACGGTGGGGTGTTCGTGGAGCTCACCCCCGAGCGTGCCGCGGGCCTGCACCGGTTAAGCCACATGAACTCGCACAGGGGACACTGGCAGCACGGCCTTGACACGCAGGCCGGGCCGCGATCGCTACGTGAGGGTGGGGAGGGGAGGACAGCCACGAGGAAGGAGAGGTTCCTCACCTGCTCTGGATCACGGATGGATTCACGGATCCAGTGAAAACACCTCCCCCGCCCCCCGCAAAAGGTGCATGAACTCACAATTTGATGCATGATTTTGAAGAGGGGTGAGATGGGGACGGTTCAGTGACCTCTGAAACTCATCCAAAGACCCCTTCGCAATCTGCACCCTGCAGGTAAAAGGCCTCTGAACTGAGATGCATACACAAATTTATGCAAATTTACCATCTGGTTTCTAATGACATTCAGAGAATCCAGCGCAGAGAAAAGTCCCAACCTTCCCAGGACCCAGCAGCGACAGGAACGCCTGCCTCTGCCCAGGTGCCCCCCTTCTCCAAGCAAGTCCCCCGCCCCCATCCTGCCCAGCGGCACCGGGAAGGGACAGAGCCCAGCACGAGTCGGTGCAAAGCCGGATTCGAAGTCCAACGGTTATCGACATTCAAGGCACATTCTCCTACACAAAGGACCTTCTCACGCCAAGGGAGCGAAGACACCACAGTTTCCAGTCCGCTTACTCACGGGGGTTGGAGGAGAAGGATACTTAAAAGAACCCAGAAAATGAGTATTTTTTAAAGTCCATCTTTGAAGACAGCAAGAATTAATGAGCTTCAGCTTTGTCTGTGCTACATCACAGATAAATAAAACACAAAACCCTTGCTTCTCTGAATAGCTAAGAGAAATAAGAATACCCACATGACTTATATTTATCAAGCGAGAGGTCAGTCACGCCACGCTCTGGCTTCAGCTTTAAACGGCAACGCTTGGGTACAACCACGGGATAAAGTTACGTGAGCCACACCTGAATGGTGAAACCATGGGCTGGCTTCCTTTCTGAAAGGACAGACAGTAAAACAGAAACAAAAAACACTCTGCACCGAAGGCTCCTCTATGGAAAGCAACAAGAACTCATGGAGGTTCACAGACGGACACACAGCAGATGGCAGCTGTGGCTTCCGCGTGAGAAGAGCCATGAGGGCACAGGCAAGACGCCCGTGAAAACCCAGTCAAACCCAGCCACGTGGAGGCCTCTGGCCGGTAAGGCCCATCCCCAGTCAGTTTCTAGATTTTCAAGGGGATTTCTTTGTGCAGTTGGAAGGCATAGCAGGGTAGATAACACAGGAAGCCAGTACATTTGGCCTTAACTGCCGTGTAGATGTAAGTATTCCTGACGTTCTGTAAACTCAACAAGACCTAGAGAAAATTAGATGTCAGCATGAGGAAGGCTGATTACTAACGAAGTGACAGTGGATCCCACCCAGCCAGTTCCCGGTGTGCATGTCGCCAAGACACACAACAGCCCCGGTAGGGGAAGCGTCTCGACTCTCCTTTCGATCATGAGGAACCTGAGGTTCAGGGATCCACCTGAACCTGCCCCACGGCTGGGAGGCCGTGGCTGCACAGACAGGTCTGCGGGCTGGGCCCTCCCTGCCACGTGGTCCGGGGCACCTGGGGCACCTGGGGCACCTGGGCCTCGCTCCTTTCCTCCATTGGTCAGCCCCTTCCTCAGGACCCCACCCTTGCTGGAGGGGTGGCCCCTGCTCTCCTCTCCTCTCTGTCCCGCTGGACTCTGGTTCCAGCACCGCAGCTGTGACAGAATTAAGTGCTGTGCTTGGTTCAAATTATCCTCCTTCCACCCTCAGTACAGCACCAGTTCTCCCGCTGCCCCCCCACCCCCCTGCAGCCTAGCAGGACCCTCTGCTGTGATGCACATGCCTGTCCCTGCAGGGGACCCCTGAGCCTGCTGCCCCCCTGCTCATTCCCCAGGTCCTTCTGATCCCTCCCGCCTCCAAGAGACCCCTGGGAACCCCCCAGCCACTGTCAACACTCACAGCCACCTGAAGCCACCTGCTTGTCCATTTGTCCTCTGTCCTTCCCTTTTCCCACCAAAAAAGTAAAGTCCCCATTAGCAGGAGCCTCTCTGCCTGTTCGAGTGTCACTGCAGCGCATGTGGTGGGCCATCAGTATTTCTGAATAAATGAATAACTAACTAAACGGGGCACACGAGGACCCTCCCCTTCACTCCTGCTCGCAGCGGTGAGCTCCTGAGGGGAGCCAGCTGCGTTTCTTTCTCTCCTGCTGTTGTTCGTCGCCGGCGGCATTTTTAAAATGACTTTAGTTCATGTTGTTTTCGTGGCATCTGAAGCAATGTTAATAAAACATATAGTTCCGAGAAGATTATTAATCTCTTGTGACTGTATTTAAAAGAAAAGCAAATCTATACTCTGATCATTCCCAGCAGAAATAACAAGGATGTTTCCAGAGCCCCTAACTAGGTTCCTTCTTTGGAACATTTGTCTAAATGAAAAACACCTCCTCTGCTCCCGAAAAAAAAAAAAAATCAATATATAAATTTCCCTTGTATATTGATTTCTATCAAGATTTATCCTCAGACAGTTTTCTTTATATCTATACTCTAAGGGAAATAAACCTTCGCCTGCCATTTAGGGAAGGACCCCAGACAACACACCCCACACCTGCCAAGGCAGAGCTGCAGGATGAGGCCCCAGATGCCCAGGGTATGATGGCAGGAATTCACTTTTCTTTTTTTGAGACAGAGTCTCCCTCTGTCACCCGGGGTGGAGTGTAGTGGCGTCAGCCTAGCTCACAGCAACCTCAAACTCCTGGGCTCAGGCAATCCTCCTGCCTCAGCCTCCCAAGCAGTTGGGACTACTGGCATGTGCCACCATGCCCGGCTAATATTTTATTTTTGGTAGAGACAGGGTCTCACTATGTTGCCCAGGCTGGTCTCGAACTCCTAGGCTCGAGCAATCCTCCTGCCTCAGCTTCCCCAGTAGCTGGGACTATAGGATCACGCCATCGTGCCTGGCTTCATAACACCGTTTTTACTATTTGAGTTTGACTTCCTGTTACTGTTTTTGTTCATATTTCATAACTAAACTTACCATCTTACAGAAGAGGCTCAAGTGTGGCAATACCCCAAACAGCCTGAACTTCTGCAGGAATTCTCTTTGGGGACTGGTGTTTAGCACACCACAAAGCTGGCCAAAGAGCCATCTTCCTTCCAAATGACCCTATTTCAATCGTTACTGTGGAGCCACTCAGGTCCCTTAGATCAGGGATTGGCAAATTCTGACCCCCAAGGCAGCCCCGTGACTGTTTTGCAAATGAGAGTCACTGGACACAGCCACGCCCGTGTGCTCAGGCTCAGGCTACGGCTGCTTTTGTGCCACAACTGTGAAGCTGAGTAGCTGCAGAGGACACATGGCCCGCGGAGCCTCAAAGATGCAATATCTGGCCTCTCACAGGAAAGGTTTGCCAGCCCCTGCTCCAGAAGAGGGTCTGATTCCGGGGTGCAACACACAATGTGGACAAGCACTGGTCTACATAATCTACGGAGCCCAGCGCAAAATGAAAATGCAAAGCTCCCTGTTGAAAATTCCTTTTCAAGATGGTAACAGCAGAGTGTAAATCAAGCACGGGTCCCTGTGCCCAGCTGAGATGGTGGAATAATTCTTGTTACAGGTGACAAAGCCCAGGGCTGGCTAGAAACTATGCCACCGAGATACAGGAATAAGAGCGTTTCCAATTTGCCAATGCTTTAGCACCAAGAAATCCTTCATTCAACTGAACTCTTACCTGGATGCCACACATGTGAAACAGCGTCCATGTGGACCTCTGCTCCAGCCATTTTATTCCAAAAAAGCCATTAGCAGGCTCTGACTCTTGAAATGTTTTAAGGGGTGGAAGGGACAAAAACACAGAACACACCAGAATCCTTGAAAGCAGCATTTTCGGGTAACCTGGCAAACAGACGCCTGCCTCGACCTGACAGAACCAGGCCAACTTGGCCCAGTCGTCAGCTGTGCTCCTGGCTGCAGCTTCTCCTCTATCATAATTATTTCAACCATCATAATTTATTCATCCACAGACAAGCTCACATGCAGTAGGGTAACCACTCCAGGCTTCCAGATCAGAAAGGCTGGCAGCCCCTGTCACTTCTGCCCCTCCCGTCTGCTCAAAATACCGACTGCAGAAGGAATATTTTTTGTGCCAATATGTGTTTTAGCAAAACCAAACTACAGTTGGTTTTGAAACATCTTTGACAGAGATGCCATAAGCTTTCAAGTTCACAATTCTGTAGCTTGACGGAGGGGGAAGAAAACCCCATCAGAAACTAAATATTTTGTTTTTCTATTTTACAGACATACAGAAATGGCTTCTCAAGCTCCCAAAAGGTTCGGTGAATATCCTGCGAAGTTATGAAGATGTTAATTCTCCCTGATTTGAAATACGTGCAGGACACGTTTTATTTGCAGGAGAAGATCAGTCGTTGGAACCACAGAGCATGGTGCATGTGAGGTGAACAACTTCAAACGCAATTATCAACGTTTCTTACAAAACTGGGAGCAAAGGTAGAATAATTCCATATAGATTAAACCTTAAACCTGCCTTCTTTTCTACTTTGATCCTTTATTTTTATGCCAGAACAAATAAAAATGCTTAAAGATCTGACAACCAGGTGAGAAGGACAGTCAGGGCATTGAAGGGCAGAAACGTCTTGGAAAAATGACCAAGTGCACAAGACTCCACTGGACATGCCTGTTCATCCACATGGCTTCCCAGACACACTCAGGTTCTGAGGACCCGGCCGGGGCCCCACCCCAGTGCAGGGTGGCCGCCAGGGAAGCAAGAAGGTAGCTGCTGTGTTCGCCACTTAACCACCAGCGCCAATGCCCAGGACAGAGCAGGTGTTCCAAAAACACTTGGTAAACAAATTATCTCCTTGCTGAAAAGCCAGGGAGAACTCAAAAACGTGCCAGTTGTTAGAAAATGGGGTCCTCACCACTGAGCTAAGGACCACGGCACCTTCTCTGGTGACACTGGCTGATCCTCTGTGGAAAGTCTTTCCTCCATTAAGAGCTTCCATTTTGGACAACACAGCCATCGACATACACAATTACAGACAAAATTTACAAGCATGGATGTAAGGCTGTTTTTCTTACAAAACATTCTGTTTCTAATTTCTTAGAAAAGGCCTCAGAACACTTAATTCCTTTCTGAAAGCAAGTAACCAAAGGCCACAGCCAAGATCTGAACTTCAGGGAGAAACTTACAAACCCCAATTGTGTCAGAGCGAGGCTGGAGGCGGGACCAACTGCTCAATGGTCTGAGCAAACCCAGAAGAGAACCTCGAGGAAAGCAGGCAGAACCCCATTCATGACCTGTCAAAGCCCGGCAGCTGCAGTTATAAAAAGAAAGAAAGACTAACGGGGTCGCCGCCTCCTCCCGCCATCTCCCGCCCAGGGCGGTGATGGAGACTCGCGGCCGCACGTTAACTGGGGACTCCGGAGACGCCGGTGACGACACCGGTTCAGGGAACAGTCATAGATGAAAAAGCACAGCTTCCCCAAGAATCTAATCGAGTATTGTAAGCAATATCTATCGTGTTTTTGTTTTCAAAAACACTACTTTTTCAATGCTAAGAGCGGACACGTGGTAAGTTGGCTGCGTTTCTACCTTTCGGGAATTTGAGACATTTTCTTACTTGGAAGTCACACCGACATTCTAAATTATGCCACTAGAATTATTTGGAAACGCAGTCTTTCTGCACCAAAGAATATTGCTTTGAATGCAAATACCTGATCACCAATCCCCTGCGATGCATTTCGCTCCTAGTGTAGACGGGATGTGAATGTGGATTAACCCGGGGGCACGAGAGACGAACGTGCTCAGTCGCTCAACCGTGCAACACCGGCGACAGCAGGGACGCCGCTGCAGCCCGGCGACAGCCACAGACGGTCCCCGCGGCCGGCGACCTGGCCTCGGCGGCCCTCCCGCCCCCCACGCACCGGCGAGACGCAAAGACCCTCCCGGCGCCGCCAGCCCCGCGACCAGGCTCCTGGGCAGGGAGGGCGCACCCTTGTCCCGCGGGCTCCGTCCTGCCGTCCCCCGAACGCACCTGCGACAAAGGCGCCGCCGTCCCCGTCAACTTCCCACCTTCGTCTTCCGGCAGCCCGGGCGGGGCACTGCCCCGAGTGCAGCGGGTCGCGGTCGCTGTTATGGTCGCTCCCGCGGCAGCCGCGGCCCCCGGGTCCAAGTTGCAGCGAGCGGCGCCCGCGCCCCAGCCCCGCCCCCTTGCCGCCCATTGGCTGCCGCGGAGGCACCGCCCCGCCCCGCCCGCCACCCATTGGCTGCCGCGGAGGCACCCCCCCCTCACCCCGCGCCCACCCCAGCCCAACCCCGCGCCCACCCCAGCCCCACCCCGCCCACCGCCCATTGGTTGCCAGGGAGGCACCCCCCCCGCGCCCCCCCAGCCCCACCCCGCCCGCCGCCTATTGGCTGCCGCGGAGGCCCCGCCCCACCAGGTGCCCCGCCAGATGTTCCCAGCAGGTGCCCCAGAGGCGAGGGGCTGGGCCCAGGGCGCGCAAAGAGGACACCCCCCCCCCCAACAACACACACCCCCTTTTTGGACTCTCGGAACTTAGCCTGAACCTCTCTAGAAAGCGGATGCTCCAGGCCCGGGTTCCGGCTTCCACTAGGGTCTTGCCTCGTGGGGGCGCGGGGGGCGCGGGGGGCGCGGGGGGCGCGGGGCCATCGGAACCCACCGCAGGTCCGCGCGGCGCCGCGACGAGGCGACAGCAGAGCGCGGTCTGAGAAACCAGAACAATTGGCTTTAACAAGGCAGCAGATTTCGCACTGAGCTGGAAGGTCTTTTCTGCAGATTTCCCGCCCGTTACACAAAGCGCGGAACAGCAGCTCAGCCGACAGCACTCTGTGGCTCCCGCCTCTCCTGGGGCGCCTCGTTACCGGCCGACTGGAAGCCCAGGCCACAGGCAACCCCGACACTGTCACCTCTGGCGGACAGCCTCTCCCCCACACACGGAAGCAAAAGTGTCCAGCTGGCTAAGTGCCAGATTTCAAGCCCAAGCGCTGGGCAGCCACAGGCCAAACTAGGAGTTTTGAAGGGAAATCCAAGGTCTCCTGCTGACCACATTCTGTGTGCACTAAAAGTACTTCCTCTTTCCAGTTGTTCCTGGACAAGAAAACGTTATGTGACCGATTAAGAAAAAGAAATTAGGCAGGGGATATTAGCCATGTTTTCTGCGAAATTCGAAGTTCCATATACTGTTTTTTGTTTTGTTTACAGAGGAAGGACCAGAAAACAGGAACCACACATGGAAGACCGAGGGAGTGTGTCTTGTCTGCGCTTCGTAAAACACACTACGGGAGCACAGGAAACTGCTTTCAATGCTCATGGTTTTTTCTTTTTTTATTTTAAAGCCAGTCAAATTTAGCAGCGGGAGGTTGAAGACCAACTTTAGTGACACTAATGTTTATAAGTGCTGATAAACCCACTACCATCGGACCAGCCAATGTTCATGTTTTTAAAAGAGGATCAGACATCTACTCACTCATTCAACATTTATGAAGCTCCTCCTAAGTGCCAGGCTCCGCGCTGACAACTTTGTATCAGGCTTTTCTGCCTAACCATTGCCTTTCTAGGGAGGGGTGGGTTTAACTCACGGTGTATCTGAATCTATGACCCGTAACACCTCAATTTTTCACAAGAGTCATTCACAGCCGACTGCCCTGACAAACACAGCTGCTCAGAACACAGCCCAGGCTGGACTTGGGGCTGAAGGAGGGTTTGGAACTTGGGGTTCAGCAGCCAGAACAGACGTCACCAAGCCAGAGACATGCAACGATGTCACAGGATTGTATCTGTCCCCCTTCCAAAGGCTGCTGCTCCCTCCTTGCGCATGATTCTGATGAGTTTGGTTATCTGATTCTCCGCTCATGGCAGGAGGAGGCAACACATCAGACGCCAGATGCCCACAGGGTGACAGCACAGTGTGACGGCTGAGGGTCTGCTGGCAGGAAGTCGTGCTTGTCAGTCCTGCCAACCCCACCTCCCACTGCTCTCGAACTCGTCCCCCTCTCGACTCATGGCCCCAGCCACCACGCTGTCCCACTGGAGGCTGCGGGAGTCTTTCAACCGTCTCCCTCCTTCCGCTCCTGTTTCCAACAGGCTATTCCCACAGCAGCCACACATGTCCCTTAAAAAAAAAAAAATCACAAATATGGGCATCTCCGATCCTTCTTTAAAACCACACAATGGCTTCCCACAGCACCGGAGCTGGCGTCCACAATCACCGTCAGGGTCTCTGCAGCCAGCTGTGATCTGGCCCCGGCTTCTCTCTCCAACGCCACAACCACCTTCCCTGCTCTGTGTCTGCTCCAGTATCATCACCGTGTTCCCAGAACACGCCCAGCTACCTGCCGTCTGAGAGCCTTTGCACGGACTGTTCCCTCCTCCTGAAACGCCCTTCCCTGCCCTGCTCACCTGGCCAGGCCCTCTCACCCGTTGGCCCCCAGGCTGACAGCGGGTCCCTCTGGCAAAGCGTCCTGCCCGGCAGCACCCTCCCTCACAGCACCCCAGTCTCCCCTTCGCAGTCCTCGCTACAGCTTGGCATTAAGTATTTGGGTGATCAGCCATTTATTATTCATCTCCTTCACTCATGGTGAGCTTTATAAACTGACAGTAGAGTCTGGTTTTGCTCCCGCACAGTAAATAATTTAACATTGGCCAAAGAGAGGTCTGGCATCTGCACTCAGCTTCCAGGAGGTAATCTCTAAGCCCTGGGACGTCACGCCCGATAGGAGTGTTTCTGTTGGCCCAGGGGCCGTGGGTCACACTAGCAGTTCTAACAAGGTGATAGAGGGTGGGCGCTTTAGGTCACGCACTGTGAGCTCCACCTCTGAGAGCCCTGTCCCCGTCACCCACACCTATGTGATGGAGCCCAGGTGACAATTCTGGCTGGGATGGGCTTCTCTGTGCCACTGTCCCATGGCAACCCCAGGACAGTCATGCTGTCCATGACACACAGGGAGAGGACAACTGAAGGCTCCACACTGGGCCCTTTCTGGACCCTGCTGTGCAAGTCTTCCCTTGTCTGATTCCCATCTGACCCCTCTACCTGTAAGGAGCCACACACCTGTCATGGGCCACACACCTGTCAGGAGCCACACACCTGTCAGAAGCCACACACCTGTCAGGAGCCACACACCTGTAAGGAGCCACACACCTGTCAGGAGCCACACACCTGTCAGGAGCCACACACCTGTAAGGAACAGCCCTCGGAGAGCCCTGTGAGGCCGGGGAGCAAACGGTCAAGCTGAGGTGTCTGTGGACTGTTCTCCAACTGTGCAGGTTCCTGCTGGGTTTTTAGCAGCAAACATGTTTCCTGACATACAGTAAGTGCTTAATACATTCACCGATGATTAAATTTAATAAGTTAATACTGTTTCTATAGGTATTTTTAAATGACCATGTAATCAGGATGCAATACCTTTACAATTTAAAGACTTTCCATTTTGCAAACTCCTATTGATGAGCAAAGGGCCCAGCTCAAAGGTGGTCCCTTCCACGAAGGCTGACCCTGCCTGCACCCTGGCCTGTGTGTCCTCCGGCCCCTCACGCTGCCTTCGCAGCAGCCAGTGGTGCCGACGCACTTGTTTTCGTCGAGGACCCGTCGGAGCCCGCAGTGTTGGGTGTGGTGCTCTCACAGAACGGAGACACAGAAGGTGTCTGCAGAATGAAGGCAATTTCTAAAAACAGGTTTTGTTTATGGAAAGACGGGCTCATTCTGTATGAGATTCTGGTATGTATTACAGCTCATTCCCTGATAAATAAGATAGCTGTTACCGTCGTAACTGAGTGTTATAAGGGTCTTCTATTATTTTCTTTTTTCTTTCTAAAAATAAAAGCATTCCTCAAAATTATTATCCACTTTAAAAATGACATGCTTTAAATAAAAGTAGGAAACCAGATCGCCAAACTTTGAAAGGGCATTTGACTTCCTAATTAGAATGAAACATTACAGTTCATTTACGTAACACTTAAAGAAAAACCCCAACAAACCCAACCACTAATCTTTCTCTCCTTCATACAAACCTAACTGAAAATTCAAAAAGCATACCAATAACCTACGATGTCCCCAAGCAGCACAGAAAAATCAATTGCTTCCTTCAGACCTGCATTTAGAGGGAAAATAACTGGTGTAATGCACAGCAGCCATAATCCAATCTCAGTTTGTTTGATTAGATGAGTGCAAACATCAAACAAGAAAGTCACGGGATTGTCACAGCATTGTTCACACCGCTAACTCGCTATTAAAAAACACTGCAATTTGCTGCTAGAAAACACGCTACTAGAGAATATGTAGCTCTGAATTGGAATTATTCTTAAGGACCATCCGCAAAGATCCTTATATTGCCTCCAAGATAAAAACAGCTTTGAACCCAGAAGCCACTTCAAACTCGCCCTGAACTTGGGGTAAGGGAAGCCCTGACAGATCCCTGAATGTGTGAGACCACAAGGACACACCCCTCTGCATCACGGTGTGTCATGGCTGCTGACATCAAAGCAGCACCCAGGTCTGCCTCCCTCAAACAACAACATGCGGAACATTCCTAGTAAAATGAAGGGGCCGGGGTGTCACCAAGCCTGCAGCAGAATTCCTGCTTTGTTTCCCATAAGCACCACCCTTCCTGACCCAAACGACCTGGAGGCAGGTGTCCTGTGGGCTGAACCTTGAGGAACCTGTTTCCAGAGAAGGGGGTGGGTCCCTTGAGGACGTCAAGTGACAGATAAAAAGATGGGACAAGGAGATGCTGCAGCTCTGTGTCCCTTGTCACACTCGGAGCTGCCTAAAGGCAGCAACTACACTTTACTCGTTTTTGTGTCTCTAGTGGCCAGCTCAGCACAGAACACTCAATAAACCAAGTGCCTTCAGAGCACAGTGGGACCCACATTCACACCCACACGGACGTCGGCAGCGTTCACAGGGCTACATTCTGAGGGTCACACGTGATACTGACAAGGCCACCAACAGCGCAGGCAGGACCCGGGGTAGATCGATGCCTTTCAGACTTCAGTGTGCAAATGCATCGCGTGAGCATCTGTCACAGGGCAAACTCTGATTCCCAGGTCTGGGTCGGGCCTGAATTTCCAAAACGCTCCCAGGTGGTCAGATTCAGAGGCTCCAGCGTGAGTAGCAAGAACCCAGACGCAAATCATCCAAGCAGTGATCACCAGGACAAACAAACAGCAAAAAGGAATTCAAGCTCAGATCTTCAAGGAACCTGAAAAGCCAGGGACTTGTGCACCAAGAGTAATATTCCCAGCTGATTTTAAAGGACTCTGCACCCGACGATTGCTCTCGGAGGAATCTCTAATGTGCTTTTGGAAAAGAAAACCCCCTCTGCTCCACAGGACTCATCAGACACAGCAGAAGCTTTGCTTTGTGTCCTTTGCCTAAAAGACTCCCAGGTTTACCGCAGTACCTCTTTAACTAGGCGCTAACAAAATATTTGAAAAAAAAAAAAAAAAAAAAGGAAGGAAATTCTGCCCAGTGGCCTGGAGTGTCCTCCCGTTCTGCCTATGAAATGCACAGGCTATTTATAATAACTGTGTACAACAAGAATCTTTGTAAGTGGCCGAGATTTCCAAGCCCTGGGCAGGCGGCGTAGCTCATTCTCTTTACGCCGGATTAGGCAGACACAGCCTCCCACTGCCCCAGCGTCTGTGGGCAGCGCCTGGGCATTCGCTGGGCTTCACAGAGATCTGACTCCCCCCACCCGCCACCCCCGCAGCTCTCCTGTTCCCAGCTGCAGGGCGCAGGGAGGGGACCGGTGAGCATAAACCGTCACCCTCTGTGATTCAGGGTCCTGAGAGGATCGGCTCAATGCTCAATTCTTAAAATGCTCAACTCCAGGAGTTTGAGGCCACAGTGAGCTATGATCACACCAGTACGCTCCAGCCTGAGAGGCAGAACGAGATCCCTTAAAAAGTAAAATAAAATAAAAAATGCTCAACCATCTCCCTACTCAGTCCCCTGGTGTGTTCTCCCTGGCTGTCTGGTAACTTCTATGATTATGACTAGAGAAAAATTACCTTTGTGTTTCTGCAGCAGCAACTCAAGGTCAAGCTGATTCTCAAACTATGGCTGGGAAGCTGGGACAGGGGTGAGGGGTCCGGGGTGAGGGGACAGGGGCTGGTGGGGAAGCCAAGAGAAGTTCTTAAGAAAAAAAAAAAAAAAAAAAAAAATCACATTTTCCCTCACATCAGCCCACCACTGACCCGGGTTCTGCACCTACAGTTTTGCCTTTTCCAGAACATCGTGTAAATGGAACCCGATAGCGTGTGGCTTCGTTCACTTAGCGCAGCTGTTCAGCGCAGCCGCAGTTCATTCCTCTCGACTGCTGACAATTCCACCGTACGGATGTACCACCGTGTGCTTATCCATCCGTCAGCTGGTGGATGTTTGCACCGTTTCCAGTTTGGGCAATTATGAATGAAGCCAATAATGATAAACCAACAGCACAATTTTTGTACGGGCAAAAAAATGTGAATAGACACATCACCAAACAAGATAAATGGCTTTCATAAGTGCATGGAAGATTCCCACTATCATGAGTTGTTAAGAGAATGCAGATTAAAACCACAACGAGTTACCACTCCGCATGTTTTAGGATGCTAAAATACCACCCACAAACCCTCCAACAAACAAACAAGGCCAAAAAACCCTGGCAATTCCAAGTGCTGGTGGGAATGCAAAATGGTGCAGCCACCAAGAGGTCTGGCAGTTTCTTCTAAGGCTAAAGATACGGTCACCACACAACCCAGCGATCCCACCCTTAGGTGATTACTGAAGAGAAGTGAAAACTTATGTTCACACAAAAACCTGTACGTGAATGTTTACAGCAGCTTTATTCATGGTTCACGATTACCTTCCCCTTTAAGGTGTACGGGCAACTGCTGTCTTTTTTTTTTTTTTTTGAGACAGAGTCTCACTCTGTTGCCCAGGCTAGAGTGAGTGCCGTGGCGTCAGCTTAGCTCACAGCAACCTCAAACTCCTGAGCTCAAGCGATCCTCCTGTCTCAGCCTCCCGAGTAGCTGGGACTACAAGCATGTGCCACCATGCCCGGCTAGTTTTTTCTATATATATTTTTAGCTGTCCATATAATTTCTTTCTATTTTTAGTAGAGACGGGGTCTCGCTCTTGCTCAGGCTGGTCTCGAACTCCTGAGCTCAAACGATCCACCCACCTCGGCCTCCCAGAGTGCTAGGATTACAGGCGTGAGCCACCGTGCCCGGCCGGGCAACTGTCTTTTAATGGACTCATTTCAGTTTTCTATGTTCACAGACCTGGGCACCACCAGTAATCTTTAAAAATGAATTAGGAGATTGCAAAATAGAACCACTGTAATTTCCGGCTCCGGCTGTCGACAGTGTGACCCAGGTGCATCGGTGCATGGTGACACTCTTGAGTCAGCTCCGCCCGATGTTCCCAAGTTCTTCCTGTGACAGTCGCACCACTGTACGTCCTCAGTCACTGGGCTCACGGGGAAGCCAAACGTCCCGGCTGACTGAGTTTGAGTAAAAAGGCTCAAGACGACAGCCCGTGTGTGAATCGTGGGGGCTGCACCCCGATCTGCAGCGACGTGAGGCTGCAGGATCTCAGCACCTGCCACCTGCCGGGGACCGTTACCACGGTGACGACTTTCTCCACTCTCGAAGACACGCCCATGTGTACGTGGGTCGTTGGGCTGCTTGTCCATTAAAACTACTTTCTCCCGCTCTTGGAAAGCCCCAGGTGTTCCGGGAAGGTCACGGTGCTCTGAGGACGGACAGAGAATCGCTGTAGCCGAGCAGGATCCATCTCCCTCCAGCCGCCTCCGGAAGGCCCGTTCCTCACCCGGCTCGGGCGGGAAGCTGAGCAGGGTCATCACCAGAATGTTCTGGTCTCTCTCTCGACACAAGAGCCTCAGGTCCCTGCATTGCCCTGGCTGGTGCTGAACACGCTCACGGGGACACGGGCTGCACACGGGACCAGAGTGGCCAAAACAGATGATGCGAGTCTCAGAGAACCTGTGGTCCTCGTATAGTCACCAACGGACGGGACCACCGGGGACGCCTCACACGTTGGTCTGAGAGCTGTTCTGGGACGACCTCTTGCAGTATCTTTCCTTAAAGGTCGTTCTACGCCAGAGGACAGCACAGTCGGCCGTGATTAACGCAGCCACTTCTACAGAGACCAAACACGCTGCGGTGTCAGTCCGCAAAACAGCCGAGTAAATCCCGATGCCTCCGCGTATCGCGGGCTGCGTTAGAAAGAAATTAGCTCCAGAGGTCACGATGACACGTGGTGGAATCATTGCTCTCCCTGAAGACGCCTGTCCCCGAGGCAGGACGGCCCTTCCCTGACTCAACTTCCCTCAGCGGATGTCGCGATCCCACCGATCTTCCGCTGCTGTCTGCTCAGAGCAGCCTCTGCTCCGTGTCAGGACCCTCCGCGTCCCACGCACAGAGCCCCAAACCAGGCCTGGGAAAGACACGGCGGCCACGTACCAGCAGAGATGACACCCAGATCGGCTCAGAAACCAAGAGGCCCATTATTTCCGAATCTCTGTCACCTAGAGCAGAAATGCCCTTTGTCACTGACAAATCCCACCCACGTGGAAAGGAAGTCTCCTTGGCGCAGGTGCTGCTGTGTCACCCGAAAAGCGGGTAGGGACGCAGGGAACAGCCGCGCCCGCCTGCCCAGAAGAGCGTTTCCGACGCCGTCCCCGCGGCAGACGACGTCCCCTGTGCCGTGCGGTGGCTGCCGCCTCCGGGCAGTGCTGACCAGGGAAGACCAGACGGGAGGCAGAACCCGCAGCAGGTGTTTCGGCAGCGACCAGCCGTGCAGAATCGCAACTAGTAACTAAGGCGGCAAAAGAGAGACCACGAGGAAGCCAGCATGGCGGTGGCCATTCCAAGAGGGGCTGCGACCTGTAGGACCGAGGGGACGAGGGGACGAGGGGAAGAGGTTGGAGTTATCAAAACTTGGAGCTTGGAGGGGAAGCCCGTGGAGCCAAACCTCCCACCGCTGGGCTGCGGGTGCCGGCGTCCCGACCTCTGCGGGGGCCGAGCTGGCGGGGTCCCGACCTCTGCGGGGGCTTGCGGGGCCGAGCTGGCGGGGTCCCGACCTCTGCTGGGGCTTGCGGGGGCCGAGCTGACGGGGTCCCGACCTCTGCGGGGGCTTGCGGGGCCGAGCTGGCGGGGTCCCAACCTCTGTCGGGGCTTGCGGGGGCCGAGCTGATGGGGTCCCGACCTCTGCGGGGGCTTGCGGGGCCGAGCTGACGGGGTCCCGACCTCTGCGGGGGCTTGCGGGGCCGAGCTGACGGGGTCCCGACCTCTGCCGGGGCTTGCGGGGGCCGAGCTGGCGGGGTCCCGACCTCTGGGAGGGCTCGTGGGGGCCGCGCTGCCGGCGTCTGGGAAAGGCGTGATGGAGCCGGCTCCGCGTTCCTCCGAGTGCGGGAACCGCAGGCTGGATCAGGAACTGACGCAGCCGAGATGAAGATGTTTCTGGCGCTCACAGAAACAGGAAGCGAGGGAAGGAGCAGGTCCCCTCTCAGCCCAGCCGGGCCGTCGGTGCACGGAGCGGACACAGGTCTGCGGAGTCCAGCCCTGGCCGCACACCGCCGTGCGGGGTGCGGCGGGTCTGCAGCCGGGCGGTGGCTTCAATGAAACCGGCGCAGGAAGCCACAGGCCGGGGGGCTGCGAACTTGAGGGGGTTCGTTTGCAGACTGTCAGGCACTAGCTGTGTCACCTCTTCTTCCCTGGTAGCAGTTTAGCTCGGTGACTGCCCGACTCGAGGCCCGTTTCTCAGCGCTCCTGTGCTTGGGTGTGGCCGGCGGGACGTGGACAGAACGTAGCACGAGGCAGGTCCCGCACCCTCAGCCCGGAGACAAGTCCGTGGCCAGGTCCGAAGAGCAGCAGCCTGGCAGGAGCCTGAGCCCCGGCTGTGCAGGCAACGAAGCAAACAGGCTCCAGGAAATGGCTCTCGCGGGGAAGAGGAAACTTGAGCCTCCCGGGCAACAGCCAAGCCCCGCAGGGGACCGACGTCTGAGGGGACTGTCACTCCTGTGGCACTCCCGACAGGTCTCCCCAGTTCAACCCTGGGGCTCGTGGGGGGCGTCACCACCGATCACCTGCCCCTGCAGAGAGAACTCACTCCACAGGAATTTCTTCAACGCAAATCAAAATCACTTGAAAGTCTCATGAAAATGCTGAACCCAAAACACTTTGATAAAGTCTGAAATTACATGGCTCAGTGAAGCACTCTGAATTTTAAAGAAAGATTTTGTGCCCTTCAGGTCTGTTCTACTACATATTTTTCTTATTCATTTTAACTACATCTAGAAACCCCCTAAGAGAATCCACTTCCTGAGCAAGGAAAGTTACAAAAGAGAATGCGCAATGGGCTGGTTTTCGCAAGCAAAATGAAACACTTTTATGTTTTATTCATGCAAAGTGAAAACCTCTCTCCCTTGTAGCATTACAAATTGAATTTGCTCTTGTAAATTGCTGTTAAAAAAAAAAAAGAAATAAAAAGCAAAGGAAAGCTAAAAAAAAAAAAAAGAAGAAAAGCTAAAAAAAAAAAAAAAAGCAAGAGTACAAAGGCCCCTTCTTCCATGGACTGAAAACCCAGGGGACCAATAGGAAGAAACAGAACCTCTCACTGGCAAATATACTTTCTGAATTTACGGGTTCCAAAGCAACGCAGCTGGAGGCCCCCGCAATCCCCGGGTCTTGGTGGGGCCCCGACAGCCTATGTGGATCCCTGGGTGTATTTCCAAATCACGTTTATCTGCTAACATTGAGTGAGAATAACAAGTGATTTAAAAACCTGAGTAATCCAGCCCACATTTCAAAATCATCACCAAGGCGACATAACCTAATTCACCCTGATCTCATTTGGGGGTGGGTGGAGGCTCTTCCTGCTCTGCAGGGCAGCTGGACTCGTTAGTGTCTGGAGCAGCCTCGCACCCTCTGCATCCCATGAAAAATTGTCCCTGAAGCCTCCCTGAGCTCCGCCTCCTCCCTGACCCATCCTGTCTCTGACAGGAGGCCATGCAAGCAGCTGCATCTGCCGGCACACGTTGCTTTGGAAACCCAGAGCTAACGCTCATCAAGCACTTGCCATGTCCCGGGCACTGTGTACACGCACACACACACCACATGCTGTGGTCCTCACCATGATGCCCATTTCACAGATAAGGAAAACTGAGGCTCAGAGAGTTTGAATAATTTTGTCAACTGGAGTTTGAATCATTTGTTTCTCTCCGGACATGTAGTGTTTGGCCTCACTTTAAAGAGTTGGGGTGAGCTGAAAATCCCCTCACTAAAACCCACTGATGGCCTGACCGTAAGAAAACCCACCCTCATCTAGCTGTGCACATATGCCATGGCCTCCACCTTGGCTCCTGCCTTAAAATAAAAACCACTTAGAGGACAGGAACCAGGAAGGGATCATGCATCTGACATGCAGGTCCCTCTACCACTGCTAAACGTTTCTAATGACGACCAAACAGCGTCAGATGTTTCCCTCATAAAATTAATCAATTCACGTCGACACATCGAGTCCAATGCTACAGCCCCGGCGAGCAATGAATGACAGGCATGAGCCCCCCAACCCGTCCCCCAAAGCCTCTGGACCGGCCATCACCCCTCACCATTCCGTTTCAAAAAGCTCAAAGATGCAACTGTGCCCCAGAAAGGTTCATCTAGTCGGCAGTCAGAGGACATTCCAGCTCCCTCTGCAGACCATTTCTCACGTCCGCTCCAGCACAGGCGCTCGGTCTCTGATTGACGACTGCTTAGCCAATGGCCCTTCCCTGCTGGTTTAGGGCCTGAAACTGAATCAGATGCACTCATCGCCAGCCCTGGTTGACAGAGGCTGAGATAAGCCAACGGAGAACCCCCAGGAGAGAGAGGAACACGGGACATAGTAAAACCAGAAGGCCCAGGAACGGAACCACGAGCCCATGACAGTCGTCTCTCTGGCATCTGAGATTCTCACCTGCTTTTGCAAAGCTCTTGTCCATTTCCAACAAAGCAACAACTATTCATCCTATAGCGCGCCCCTAAATACCAGCTACGAGATCCTCTGGTACCTTGAAAACTGCCAAACATTGACTATAATTTAAGAATTAATCACATTTAACGTAGCCAGTTAACAATGGTCTCCAAGCATGATGTCTGTGATAACTGCTACTTTATTAGCTAGAATATGTGCTTGAAAATCAGAACTTCCTTGTTTCCAGTCATCCTGGAGAACAGAAAATTCCCACTACATCTAAGTAAGAAGCATTTCTTTTAAGTAACAGATCTTTAGTAGAATTTCAGAAGGACACAGATCGAATGGAATTTGGTATGACCAGACCTTTCAGGTGTTAACGTTTAGCCAGTCCCAAGCCCCAGAAACCCCTGATAGCCGCAATTTAATGCTCTAGGCTCGCGATTAAAGGCCGTGCAGCCTCCCCTGTTGGGCGCGCCCTCCGTGGAGAACACGGGTGGCGGGGGGGAACTGAGACGCAGGGAAGCTACTAAATGAAACAGAATTGATTGAAAAAGACCCCAGAGAAGAGGGAAAACAGGGTTCAGACTGCCTGGGTGGGCTGCAACGCAGTGGAACGAGGGTGATCAGGAGGGGACGCAGAACTCGGAGGCGGGACCCCGGGTTCCTGGAACGTGTGAGGCCCAGAAACGAGGAGGGAGGAAGCTTGGGAGGTTGGAGAGGCAGGAAGAGGGACGCGCTTTAATTCTTGCGTTTCCAAGCAGAGTCTACCGTCTGGTGCTGCGTTCCCTGAAATGCCGCGAGCCCCCCCCGCCCCCCGCAGTGGTGTTGGTCACATCGGGCACCGGGGACGCAGATGGCGCCATGGGGACTCACCGGCCGTTGTCGCGGCCCACGCCCCACACGCGGATGCTCACGATGGGCTGGGCGTGCAGCACGGAGCGGTCCATGGGGTCCACCAGGCTCAGCAGCTCATTCTCCAGGACCAGGTCCATGTCCTTGCCCTGGGGCCAACGAGAAAACAGGCTGTCTCCCTCCGCGGCCGACACCCTCACCGGGTTTGTGGCCACCTAGGACGTCACGTCAACCACCAAAAGACGCCACCTTTGGGGCTGTAATTTGTTTTTCCAAGAGAGAAACATCCTCTCTTTCCGGACTAAAATATTCATAGATCTCTCACATTCTCCTCACGTACCCGATTTCTCTCTCCCTCTCCGAGTCTTCTGAGATGTGTCCCTGCCCTGCTTTCCGGCCTGCTCTTGTTTTTAATTATTTACACTTCTGAGTCTTGAAGACAAAAGGCTACCGGGGTTTCCTGGAGAATCTGGTCGGCACTGACCCCCACGCCCACTGAAATCCCATAACCGTCCCCACCTCTCGGCCAGACCCGCCCACCAAGCACCCCCTTGGCCTTCCCAGGCCCTGATGCCGTCTCCATTGTCACACGTGTCCTGCGTGACCCAGCAAACAGCACACACAGCTCTGTGAGGCGTCTCAGCACTCAGGACAGCTGACGTCTATGTGACTCTTCATTACATCTAAGATGTCATGCTCTGTGCTCGGAATGGCTCTGTGAGAGCCTAGGGTGTCATCTCCACTTAGCAGGTGAGGAAACTGAGGCTTCCAGGCTGAGTGGCTCGCTCAAGGTCTGACACAGAACCTGTCACGGGCACTGTTGTGACAGCCACCCGGGCCAGTGCCCAAGCTCCTCCCCTCCTGCTTGGCTGTCCCGCCTCCCCACGCCTGTTGGCTCTCTGAGGGCAGGGACGCTGGACTACGTGACTCTGCTCCCTGCGATCCCTCAGGTGTATTTTCTAGAAATCACTGCACATCTGTGCACAGCTGCACGGCAGTCCAGGTAGAAGACCCAGCCAGGTGGAACAGTGAGGCTCTGGGGAGGTCTTCAGGTCCCAAAGTGAGACCGGTAAATTGCTCTTTGGTGTAGTTTTCATTTTTTTTTTTTTTTTTTTGAGACAGAGTCTCACTTTGTTGCCCGGGCTAGAGTGAGTGCCGTGGCGTCAGCCTAGCTCACAGCAACCTCAAACTCCTGGGCTTAAGCGATCCTCCTGCCTCAGCCTCCCGAGTAGCTGGGACTACAGTCATGTGCCACCATGCCCGGCTAATTTTTTCTATATATATTTTAGTTGGCCAGATAATTTCTTTCTATTTTTAGTAGAGACGGGGTCTCACTCTTGCTCAGGCTGGTCTCGAACTCCTGACCTTGAGCGATCCACCCGCCTCGGCCTCCCAGAGTGCTAGGATTACAGGCGTGAGCCACCGCGCCCGGCCCTCATTTTGTTTTTTAGAGACAAGATCTCACTCTGTCACCCAGGCTGGAGCGCAGTGGCGTGATCATGGCTCACTGCAGCCTCGAACTCCTAGGCTCCAGCGATTATCCCGCCTCAGTCTCCCGAGTGCGGGGGACTCTGGTGTGCACCACCACACCTGGCTAATTTAAACATTTCCTTTAGATTTGGGGTCTTGTTGTGTTGCCCAGGCTATTCTCAAACTCCTGGTCTCAAGAAATTCTCCCACCCTGGCCTCCCAAAGTGATGGGATTACAGGCGTGAGCCACAGTGCCAGGTTTAGTATAGATTCTGAGAATGATGTTTTAGGTTCCCACGGAAGATTCTCAGAATGAATGCAGCTCCAGTGATCAGGGTGGCACGGATGGTGTATCAAGGCCTCTGCCAGCCAACGCTGGAACTGTGGCCAGTGCCGACAGCTGGGATCCAGTATGATCTCAAATCTTCCCAAAGAGCAGCTGAGCTCTCTGTTTACAATGAAAGCACTGGCAGAAAACACAGCTCGTGCAGACCGTTGTGGCCACGCAGATTCCATGGAGCCTGGAGGCTGCCTCAGAACTATGGCACCTCCAAATGTCAGCCATTCACGTTAGTAAAAATCACAACCTACTTCCTTCTAAATCCTGGCTGAGAATTGCTCTTTTGGAGGAATAGCATTTTGACTAAAGGAGAAAGAGTACAGCTGGATAATTTGGCAGGAAAAATAGGCCTGGGTGTTGGGTGGGAGGTGATGCCGTGGAGGACGGTAAAGCCAGACACCAACAGAGCACAAACAGCTTTCCTCACACAGGAGAAGACTCTTCCAGCTGCCCCACCACGGCTGGGGTCTAGGAGTCTGCCTGGCAGGTCATTTCAGCGCCATCTTAGGGGAGACAGACTCCACCACGGAAAGGCTTGGGGACCTACCTCCCAGCCTGACGAGGTGCTAGGACACGTGAGCAGAGTCCCAGACAGCCCGGTGGAAAGGCAACGCTTCCCACCAGCGCTGCTGACCGGGCAGGTGCAGTTGAGCACGCCCACGGACAGGCTCTTCCCAGGTGCTCCCAGCCTGCCTGTTCTACAGGGTTCGGAGCACGGGGGGATATGGCTTTTCCTGTTTGATGCGACTTTTATACAGATTTGGTATTTGTACTTATTTCTTTCCTGAAATCATCTCAACTAATGTTTCAAAATGGAATCACTTTGTTGAAAACGAGAAAGAATGTATAGGTATCTGTTCCATAACTCATGTACAATGTTGATTTTCAGTCTGTGAATGAAGACAAATGTGCTATTAAAGGATAATTCGTCAACGTTTTAGGCAGGGGCATCAACACGTGTGTGTGTGTGTGTGTGTAAATCACGCCTTCCCCTGAGAACACGGGTCTTCTTCCTGGAAATCTGCGCTCACACCCGATTTTGCACACGTGTTTAGGGAAGTTCTGGCCCCTAATGTTCACCCACGGGCCCCCGGGGACTCGGAAAACCGGGCTACGCCTCGTCACTTGGCTGCTGAGAAATGTGCGCTCCCAGGTCCCCGTCCCCGCTGAGATCCTGCGGGGCGAGGGGGCCGACCACGCGGTGCCCGGGCGGCCCTTCCCGCCTCCCGGGAAAACGCACCTAGGAAACCCGCGGAGCCCCCAGGACGGCGTCTCGCCGGGCTGGGGGTTTCCTGAAACGCAGGCGGACGCCCACAAACCCGCCCTTCGCCCCCGCGCGCCACGCACCTCTCCCCAGATGCCGACGGTGTCCCGGATGTCGTTTTTGCAGTAGGACAGCTGCCGGATGCAGTTGTTGACGGCGACGCTGCTCTTCCCGGGGGCGAGGTCCTCCTCCGCCATCTCCACCCAGCCCAGAGAGCGCACCGCGAAGCGCTGCAAGACACGGCGGGGGACAGGGGTCACTCACCGGCCACAGCCCTGGGCAGCCACAGGGCCTGTGCTCAACGTGTGTAGCTGCCTCTTCACGCCCAACCACTGCACTCGGTTTACAAACCCACGATTGTCGGAAAATCAAACTGTGACCTTTTTCCGCTATTGCAAAAAAAAAAAAAAAATGTAGTGATGAATATCTTATTGCCCAGCTTGTGTATTTGTGTTCAGATGTTTCCCTTAAAAACGATCCCCAGAAGTAAAGCTGCAGAGCTGATGTGGGCAGGGATTTCTAAGCTCTCGTTATCTATTATTAGGTGGTATTTCTATTAGTGAGAAACGCAACCCCAGATCTGTTACTTGTCAAGCACCTAGAAAAAGAGAGCAGACAAAGTGAAGTAAGTATGTGCTAGGTGCGTGTTTCTGATAACAGCAAAGCACAATGCTTCCTCTGATGCCCAGAAAGGAGGAAAATGGGGAAACACGTGAACTCATGGTGAGAGACAGGTCTGAGGTCCTACAGAATTCACGATTAGCACCAAATCCTGAAACACCCGTAGAGCTGATGGACTTGTGTGATTTTAAAGCACAAACACCATTTATTCTTTTCTCACTTAGAGATAATCTGTTTGAGATCATGCCTCTTGAGTCTTCTTTTTTAAAGCTCTGTTCTATTTTTTTAATTTGATCAAAAAGCATTACTTGCTTACTTTAACAAGTAAAAAAACCAAAGATGAAAAAGAAAAAAAATCCACGGTACGTGAGGCCGATCTGCCCACAGCTTCTGCCCTGCTGGGAACGGCCAGGCAGCCGCACGGCCCGAGCCGGGTCTCGCACTTGTCCCCGTGGCCCCGGCCCTGCAGGGCTTCCGAGTCACGGTCCCGTCCGAGCTGCACCAGCAGCAGAAGCAGCCGCCTCCCCAGGGTAGGGGGCCGGCACGGGGCTGCGCTGCTTTGGGGCCAACAGACGGGCTCTTGGGCAGCAGTCCGGCAAGGCTCCCACAAGCTGACTTGGGAACACAAGGATGGACGGCAGTGAAGCGTCCTCGAGTGACCTCACAGTCTAGTCCGACCCTCCCCACCCAGCCCCCAATCCCAGCTTCCGGATCAGACCAAGCGCCTGCTTCCTGATCTGCTGATCACACTTTTTTAGGGGGAAAAGCCCACCAAAACACCAAAGACAAACAGTGCATTTAGCAAACACACAGTGATCCTCACGGCTTAGAGACGAGGTTGCATGGCCCCCCCTGTGGCTGAGCCACCGACCACGCACACGGTGTCCTGTACACGGGAACCAGGCAGAGGAGAGAGAGCAGCCAGAGCACCTACTCAGGCCCTGTCTCCTGGGCGAGGATCGGGTGCGCCCATCACACTTCACCGGCACACGAGCACTCGCCGCAGGACCTGCTCCTGGGGGAGGGGAGGCCCCAGGGCTGCCGTGCCTCGGTGGGCCTCCCGCCCTTTGCAGCTCCACTTTCTCGGCCCCAGACCACACTGTCTCTCCAGATGGACACACCGGACACGCCACAGGGGCGACCACCTAATGCCCTGTTGTATTGAAACTCACAACCTTACGGTCTCAGCCCCCAAGCGCCCACGTGTTGCTACTTCTCAGGCAACACCTGCCGCTCACTGACTCCTCCTCCATGCTGGCTCCCAGCACAGGCCCCGGTCAGCAAAATCGCAATGTCCCAGCCGACGCCCCCACGGGCCATTTCAACCCTGTCACCGACCACCTCCATTCACACGTCAAAACTATTAACTCGGTTAATCCTCACCTCAACCCTTCTCCCCAACACTAGGTCACTGCACCCATTTTAAAGACAAGCAAACCGAGCGAAGCACAAAGCAGGTGAAGTCGTGGACCTAGGACTCAGGCCGGGGCAGTCTGGTGTCTGTGGCCCACTTAGCCGCTCTGCCCTGTGCCTCTGAGCTGTCACCGCAGGGACGTGGGACGGGCTCTGCCCACGAAGCAGGCTCAGGAAACAGGGACCTCAGTGCCGTCTGGAGCCTTCCCAGCTCACGAGTAGGAACAGCCTGGATGCCAGTCTCGGCATCTGCCGTCCCCGACCCTGGGCAAGTTACTCACTAAGTTCCAATTTCTTTCATTTGTAAAAGTGGGAATAATAATAGTTTCCACAGAGGGTTTTGAATGAGGTAGAGAATTAGGCACAGAAGAAACAGTAACAGCTGCTGAATGGTTGAGTGAATGGACATGGCGCCACGAAAATCTTCACCAGAGTCATCGAGGGAACAGAAGACTTGCACTTAGGGTGACCACAGGCCCCAACCTTCCCCAAGACAGTTCTGGTGTCCACAAAAGTATTAAGAGCAGCCCCTTTCACTCCTAAAAGTGTCCTGAGTTAGATGATAAATTATATAATTACCCGAATTGAAATTCCAGTGGATTTTGCCTCTGGCATGGAAACGGGCTTGGACAGGGGGGTGTGATGTACCCAAGTGGAAATGGGGATCAAGGGCAACAGAAGCTTCAAATATTGCAAGTCACAAAAGGGAAAAAAAGATCAACAGAAGCTGCGATCAGTGGAGCGTCTCAGTGGTTCTGACCCAGGAGAACCCGAGGACACCAGGGTCACCGTGGACAGGTCACAGTGTCTTAAACCCAGAAGTCAGGGACACACTTTCCCCTCCGTCCATCGCTGCCTACTGCGAAATTCTACAGCAACGAATACTCGGAAAAATTCACTAACAATAAGGTAAAAAAATAACACTGGCCTTTTGTTCCTTGAGTCCCAGAACACACGGATTTCAATCTAAACAAGCTCACTAAAAATCCAGAGTTTCATCTCTGGCTTATAAATGTGAATCATCCAACCTCACTACAGCACATTAAGAATATTGTTTTCTCACGCTCAATGAGAAAATAAAAAGAGCTTGAACTATATTATTATCGTGAATTTATTTAAGATCATTTTCCTTGTGCAATCCTGCTACTGTTTTAATTTAGTTTCTGCTTTGAAAAGCTTCACCAACACTCCACGTGGCCAGAGGAGGAGGAAACAGGCGTCTGGGGAACTGAGCTGGGCCACAGAGCAACCTGCACGGCTCGCTGCTGCCCCCAAGTGGCCACGAAGGTTATAGCCACCACTTCTCTTTTTCTTTTCTTTTCTTTCTTTCTTTTTTTTTTTTTTGGAGATAGGATCTTGCTCTGTCACCCTGGGCTAGAATGCAGTGGTGTCATCATAGCTCACAGCAGCCTCAAACTCCTGGGCTCAAGTGGTCCTCCTCAGCCTCCTGAGTAGGTGGAACTACAGGCACCACCACACCTGGCTAATTTTTTCTACTTTTGGTAGAGACGGGGTTTCGCTCTTGCTCAGGCTGCTCTGACCTCAAGCGATCTTCTTGCCTCAGCCTCCCAGAGTGCTGGGATTACAGGCGTGAACTGCGCCCGGCCACCAATACTTTTCCTTAAACTCCAGGAAGTGATGCTTAAGAAAAGCTCAAAATATTCAGTCAAGTCACTTGCCCTTTAAAATATTTTTTTCAAAATTTGAAAACAAAAAAATCCAACAATTGCCTTTGCTTCATGCTCATTCTTCAATAGCTCTTGACCAGAAGCACAAACAAGAGTGCTGGTTCAGGGTGTGACTGTCATCAGCCCTTCCTGGACGGATTCGCTGGACCGACACACGTGGCTGCTTCTGCCTGAGGCTGCTCAGTGCCGCGACCGTTCACGCCGGAATTCTCTGCCAGGATCCCGCCCGGTCAGGTTCACGCACCTGCTGCCCGACACTGTCGGGGTGACCACTGCCGCCACCACCGCCGGCTCACGGCTGTCACCTCAGCTGTTTCCTGCCTCACCCCCCGCCCCAGGGGAAGGGGGAAGTGGACTCCCCTCGATTAGCTTTGCAGCATCTGCCTCCACTGGGCACAGCTGGACAACGACGCATCTTGTTTCGGCAGCGCCCTGAAAAACTGGGGGCTCATCCAGGCAAGTGCTGTGACCAGAAGTCAATGAGGGAGAGGAAGCCGTGGTTCTGCCAGGAACACAGCACTACGCTTGGCCGTGTTGGCAAATAAAAGGAGGAAAACTGTTCTAGAAACACAAAAGCTGTCCTCCGGGCCAGCAGGCAAAGGAACAGCCGAGCCCGTGGCAGCGAGTGTCCAAACCAGGGCGGCGAGCCTGGCATCAGCCCCGTCACGCGGTGGGCAGATGGCTTTGCGTCTCTCTGCTCCTTCCGCTTCCTCCAAGGCTTGGAGAGATGATCTCCATTTCCCCTGTGAATGCCAACCCGAAAGCCAGGCACGAGGGGACGGTCACGTTCTGCCAGGACAGGCAGGTCCGTCACGGGCTCTGGGCCTTGCTTTCCTGATTCAGGCGTGTCGGTATCTGCCACCCTTCGTGAAGGTTTTTACTGTGAATGACTGACCCGCGGGGATGACACCTGTTACATCCTACGTGCTCCCGGTGACACGAATTCGCCCTCTTCCAGTCGGGAGGGAGAGGCCGTTTCTCCACCCCTGATCTGACCACAGGAAACGGTGGACGTGGCGTGGTGCCACTGCCAGGAAGAGCCACTTCTGGTGGCTTCAGCGTCCTGCATCTTGGAAGCCAGACTCCAGACAAGGACACAACTGCCACCCAGAGACCCGCGCCAGGAGGAGCCCGAGCCACACAGAGAGGCCGCGGAGGGTGGGAGGGGGAAGAGGAGGAAGAGGAGCCCTGGCCACCGGGCGCTTTTGGGAAGAAGCCGTCTTGGAAATGGGTCCTCCGGCCCCCGCCATCCCCAGCTGGACCAGGAAGGAAATGGCACCGCGGAATCCGCCCCAATTCCCGAACCCACAAAACCACGAGCAAAATAGACGATTGTTTTAAGTCACCAAGCTCTGGTGCAGTTTGGTGCATCGTACATAGAAACAGATAACAGAAACAATGTTACCCACAGCATTGGACAAACACAGATGGACCCCGTCTTAAATCTGTTCCCAAAAGCATCTGCTGAAAATGAACACAAATTTACATACAAAATCATCTCCATAGCTTCCTCACTCGCGTTTATTGAAGAGGATGGGGGAGGGGAGAGAATCACTGAGTCCTGTACCATCTAAGCGCACTCAGAGGCCTGGGCACCATCTCCTCCCGGAAACCACATGGGCCGCCCCGTCCTCCAGCCAGGGCAGGCGCCTCCGCCTCACCCTGCATTCCTGATGCAGCAGCTCAGCCCTCGGCACTGAATTTGCCCGTCTGTCGTCTGTTCTTTGAGGACAGAGGCCGTATCGATTCCTCCTTGTAGTGGGCATAGCGTTAACAACAACGGCTAATGCCTATTATGGGCGAGGGGCTGTTGCAAGCATTTGACGTATATTGTGTGTCTATAGTATGTCAGCTCCACGTTTCCAATAGCCGTGTGAGGGTGGGAACCACCATTACCCTCACTCTGCAGATGGGGCAGGGGGAGGCTGAGGAACTCGCCCGAGGTTCCCAGCCCGTGAGCAGCGGAGCCTGGCTTCGAACCCCAGACGGCTGAGTGCAGAGTCCGGGCTCCTGACCATCACACCATTCATTAAGCATAGATGCTCCTTTAGCATGGAGCATTCAGTAAATATCTTTGACTCAATTAATGAATCAACAATGCAAATCAATCCAAACCCCACACAGATCAGGATTTCTGAAAGAAGAAACCTGTACTACATGAGTAGAAATCAGTTATGAGAACTACACACAGCCATAAAACCCCACATAACTGCTAAGTAATGATAATGAATTTGCTACACAGACCAGAAGTAAATCTGAATGAGGAAAGACACTCCCCACCGTTTCCTGTTTATCTATGAGTGCTAATCTCGTCAGTAGCCACTAATACAATTACTCCATGAAAATCTATGCTAACAGGAACCAAGGGAGAGCACAGATACATCAGCTCACAGATGACTATTAGAATTTCACGTTCGTTCACCATTCATCTCAGAAAGTTCCTCGGTCAGACCTCACCAGCAGATGATTCGTGCCCTCTCCTGCCCCTTCCTCTCCCCCTGGGCAGGTCGCAACAGAAGGGAAAGGACCCAGCGCAGCTTTCACAAAACCCAGTGCCTGGACCCCAAATCCCTGAGCAGCTGAGAACTGGCTGCAAACGGCGGGAACCGAGCCGGCAGGTTGTGCAGGAAGCCGGTGCCGACTTCCCGCAGAAGATGCGCCAAAATGACGGTTCCTTTTTTTAAGTCGAGTGTCGAACTTACAGCGTTGTTATTCGGGGTTGTCTGTAGACCGTCAGTCGCAGGTGACGCTGCATCACCCGCAGGCTCGGAAACGCAACCCCTTTCCCGCCCCGGAACTGAGCCAGGGCGTGGCCACCGGAGCCCTGCGGAGGACGGGGCCACGTGGGCGTGGGCGTGGGCGAGGGCGAGGGTGAGGGTGAGGGTGAGGAGGAGGAGGTGTCTGTCCTCAAGCCAGGCCCTTCCACTCCGCTCTCCCATTCCAGACTCCAGCAACTCCGCTCCTCAGTCCCACATTCCCGCCGCCAAAGTGATCTTCACGCGGAGGCAGCGAGGACCGGAGCAGGTGGGCGTGAGGCTTGCTCGGGCTTTGCAGCCAAACGCACGTGAGCCGAGTCCTTCTCCAGACCTGAGCGCACATCACACTGAACTACTTCATCGGGAATCTGAACACTTCTCAGGACCAGAAGTGGCTCCTAATTCGATGGCATGTGTCTTTCCTCGATGAGAAAGCCGAAACCCGGAGAATCTGAAGCGTGGGACAGTACGATCTGCCTCACTCATTTCCCTGACTGCGAACTGCAAAGCACGATGTTCTCTCAGCAGCACTAAGAACCTGTCCTCGCCAACAGCCCGGGACAGTTGGACGCACAGGGGCGGAGACGGCGCGGGCAGGGCGAGGGTCAGAGGCTCGGCAGACACCTGGCAGGTCGCGTCCTCGCCAGCCAGTTGTGCAGCCCGGGACCCACCTGCTCCACCTGTGCGAGGACGACCCTGAGGTCACGAAGGTCACCTCCAGCTCAGGGATTCTGATTCCAGGGGGACGTGGGCGTCATTCCCACTGCGCTCCACCAGGTGGCGCCCACTGCTCACAGCCGTCCGCGCAGGGGACAAAGGACGGGGGGACGGCAGGTGATCCTCAAAGCATCGCGGTTTCTACAATTCCATCGTACCTGGGTTTTATTCTGACGCTAAGCGGTCAGCCAGCCATGTGCCGAGGGAAAGGGGCTAAACTCGGATTCTGGAGAAGCTGCTCAAGGAGGGTGAGCGCCGAGGACAGACAGGGGACAGGGGGACAACTGCCGGCCCCCCGGACGTGCAAGGACACGCGGGCACTGGGGACGACCACCCACAACAGGTGATGAAATCGTCAAAGCCTTTTCACGTGGAGAAGTGACACGTAACAGGCAGAGAGACAGACACGATGGGAGACGCATCCGAGACCGCAGCGGCGGGTAGTTCGAGTTTACAGGTGCGCGGGGCTGAGCGCAACGCGGGGTTCCGGAACAGAGAAGGGACGTCAGGAGGAAAGCGGTAAAATCAGAACAAAGCGTTCGGCGAGCAGTGTCGTGCCACGTCGGCTTCTTAGTTTCAGCAAACGCACGGTGGTCGGTCGGGAAGACGCCACGTTAGGGAAACGGGCGAGGGAGAGACGGGAACTTGGCACTATCTTTCCAACTTCTCCATAAATCTAAAATCACGCCAAAGTAAAAATTTTGTTGTGAACATGCCTGGAAAAAATAAGAGGAAAAAATGGCCAAGAATGGACAGAAACACAGTTTTCACAGCCAATGTCCTGTTCTGTGAGCATTCATTAAGGGGGAAATTTTAAAACTAGGGGGTCGTAGCTCACCCCCTCATGCAACAAAACTAAGACGAATAAATAAAAATGACAGAGCCCAGCGTCAACGGGGATGCGGCCAGAGAAGCATGTTCTAGAATCTCACTGTCGGGAGCACAGGCTGCTGCAGGCTGTCTGGAAAGCAATTTTGCAGTAAGTGACAGAAGCCGTAAAACTGACGGCCTTTGACCTGGTAACACCAGTTGTAGGAAGCTACACCGAAGCTGTAATTTAAAAGAAAAAAAAAATCACCTGTTTTCATGAAATTGCAGCTCTGCTCTGCAGTGTGGAGACAGCTTCTGACTCCGGCGCTAGACAGATTGTGTGCTAGTAATTACACGGAATATTATAATGAAGGTAAGAATGATAAATCTGAGAATTATGGAAAGGAACATGTGCAATGAGTTTCAGAGAGCTCACGGCCTGACCACAGCGTCCCAGACTGGGGCCTGAAACAGGAAAGGACATTAGTGGGAAAATGTGAATAAATGCTTAATCACATGGTATCAATATTAATTTCTTAGCTGTGATCAATGTACCATGATCATGAAGATGTTCACAGTAGAGAAAGTTAGGTGAAGGATATACGGAAACATAATCTTTACAACTTTTCTATAAATCTACAGTTATTTCAAAATAAAAAGTTAAAATAAATAGAGAACTTGGAATTATATACAAACACACACATATTGCTATCAAGTACAAAATATTCTGCTCACGCCTGTAATCCTAGCACTTTGGGAGGCAAAGTGGGAGGATCGCTTGAGGTCAGGAGTTCAGACAGGCCTGAGCAACATAGCATGACCCCATCTCTACAAAAAATACAAAAATTAGCCAGGCAAGGTGGCTCACACCTGTAGTCCCAACTGCTTGTGAGGCTGAGGCAGGAGGATCACCTGAACCCAGGAGTTTGAGGTTGCTGTGAGCTAGGCTGATGCCATGGCACTCTAGCCCGGGCAACAGAGTAAGACCTTATCTCAAACAAACAAACAAACAAACAAAAAAACCAAACAAACAAGTACAAAGCATTTATTGTATAAAAAATTAGGTAGGCTTGAGAAACATTTTCAGAGTTAGAAGAAGACTTCGCTCCTTGGGAGAATGTGTGTGTGTGTCTGTGTGTGTGGTTATTTTACGGTGTCACTGTTTAGAGGTTTCACTGAATAATTGATCACCAAGAAGCCCAGATTCCAAGTGGAGGGAGAGGATTCTACATCCTGACCGTCTAACAACGATTTTCATTTTTTCACTACGTAAGTGTTAAGTAGGGAGCAAGGAAGTCATTTTCTATAATTATTTTTTTGGTAATCATCTTGCACAGACTATATTTAGAATTTACTAGACTTAAATATTATTTTTAAAGCAAGGATATTTTCTGTGTATTTGGGGCCACTCAGTGCCCTGGTCCTTGGCAGACTGCAAGAATGAACAGGGTTATCTAAAGCGAGTAACTTACTCCTACAAAGCAGCTTGAACACCCAGAAAACCCAGGTCCGGCCACTTTCCCTGCGGGGGGCTGGCTCGGGGACCCCAGCACATGGAGCCGGCAGGAGTCACTAAGAGGGTGACGGGGAGGACCCGGGCGGGAAGCTCCTCCAAAGTGGCTTCATTACAGTCGCTTCTAAACCTGGGGACTTCTTCAAAATTTGTAAACGAAAATTTTTTTTCATGTAGGGCTGTTGCATTTTGAAATATGTATTTGGAAATTCTGAAAGAACATCTTGGCCTTCCACATAAGGCTGCCCTGGCCCAGCTCCAGGAGGTCGGGGTGACCCAGCATCCCCGGGAGCAGCACAGACGACTCCTCATCTCCCCGCCCCCTGCCAGTCCTGTCACCACAGTCTCGCCCAGCCCCGCGTCCTCCTGTTCCAGGCCCAGCTGTCCTCAGGAGCCCAGTTGAAATTACGCTACTGAGAGAGGGTCTGCAGATACCTGCGGCCCGTCCCTCCCTCTCAGAGTCCAGGGCTCACCCCGGCCTCACGATGGACCAGGGAAGCCGGTCCACACCGTCGCACCCTCCAGCAATTCACTTGCCGTGAGTTCCCAGAAGTCTGTTCAGAGCTTTTATGGAACCAACGTGAGACACACAGCCGGGAGGGACAGAGACAAAGCCCCACCTGCCGCCCTGGTGTAACCGACCCCCGTCCTCCCATCCCTGCCATGGCGTCTACGTCCGCCCAGGCCTCGCGGGCCCGGGCGCTGGGCTCAGCTCCACACCGGGCTCCGCAGGTGCCAGCACGCGGCCCCCAGGGGTGCACACAGACACTTGGCTCATCCTCCTCCAGCCCTGCTGACAGCCCCTGCAACACCTGCTGGCCACGGGGGCCACTCACAGCCTGCCTGCCCGTTTGCCTGCAGCCTCCTTCCCTCCATAAAACTACCCGTGAGGCCGGCGCCCGCCAGCAGCAGCTCAAGAACCTGCTCAAAATGCCCCTCGCTCCGGAGCAGATGTCATCTTACCAGCTGTGTTCAGAGTGAAGTGAGGTGATTAGGAGCAGTGGAGATTTCACTGGAAACCCTGAGATTCTTTTTTTTTTTTTAATTTTTTTTAAAGATGGAGTCTGACTGTATCACCCAGGCTGGACTCAGACTCCGGGGCTCAAGCGATCCTCCCACCTCGGCCTGCGGAGTGGCCGGGACTACAGGTGTTCGCCCCTGAACCCAGCTCTGAACCCCGAGATTCTTGCAGAACCAACTGGCGATATGACAGCTTCTCAGAGGAGTCAAGGATTTGAGCCTGCCTGGTGTTCCACTCTGAACTACTACGAAGGAAGCCTGTGTGCTAGTCTCGTTGGCGAGGCCGATCTGCCTCGGCATTCAGAACAAATAAAGAATCTGGGAAGACCCTTCCCCACCCCATGGCATAGGGGGTGCGGAAGGGAGCTGACATGGACACGGTGGCGTCCGTGACAGTCAGCACCAAGGATAGGTGGCATAATTTATAACTGAATACACAACATGAAAATACAGGGCCCCCTGTTCAAAGAGCAGGGAAAAAATGCCACAAAAAGTACTAAAACATAAAGCTTTTTCCTTTCCTCTGCACTCACTCTCGACTTGTCATGGTGTTCCGTAACTGCTGTCTAATGTCATGGTCCCTCAGGCGTGGGGACACCCTCACGGGTGCCCAGGGCTTGGTGCAGACACACAAGCCCCCCAGCGTCTGGGTCCCCCCCTCCCAGACGATGCCTTGTGCACCGGCTGGGGTGGGAAACCGAGTCAGGAATTCTCCAGGGTCCCACCACCCTGACCCACAGCAGAGGAGTGACCCGTCCATATTACACATCCCAACACTGTGCGGGACACGCCAGGCATCTGGACGGGGGGTGACAAGGGGCTCACCCCATGGAGGTGCCTGAACATGCAGCGGTGCCATTAGCCCGGGCTGGGCGGCCACAGCCGTGTCCCATCCCATGATGCCACAGGGCATGTGCAGCCGACCCACCCCCAGTGCTCACACCAGGCCCTGCTGGGGCAGAGACGGGGGGTCTGGCGGGGCCCAGTGGGCCAGGGGCACTGGCAGCCAGGACTCACCAGGGAGGGGGAGAAAGCAGGGGTGTGCGTGAGCCAGAGCTCCACCGGCCGGTTAGGTAACTTCACTCATAAAACACAAATGCAAAGGTTAAACTGTTAAGAATTTCAAGATGGGCCGGGCGCGGTGGCTCACGCCTGTAATCCTAGCACTCTGGGAGGCCGAGGTGGGCGGATCGTTTGAGCTCAGGAGTTCAAGACCAGCCTGAGCAAGAGCGAGACCCCATCTCGACTAAAAATAGAAAGAAATCATATGGACAGCTAAAAATATATATAGAAAAAATTAGCCGGGCATGGTGGCGCATGCCTGTAGTCCCAGCTACTCGGGAGGCTGAGGCGGGAGGATTGCTTGAGCTCAGGAGTTTGAGGTTGCTGTGAGCTAGGCTGACGCCATGGCACTCACTCTAGCCTGGGCAACACAGTGAGACTCTGTCTCAAAAAAAAAAAAAAAAAAAAAGAATTTCAAGATGGCAACCTTACAGGGTTGAACCCCACGTAGGGGGGTCCCTGTCATCGTGGGCCCGGTGCCACCTCGATGGCCACACGCACACATCCCCCCCCCCAGCAGGTCAGAAACACAGCGGAGGCAAGTTCGCCCTCAGTTTCCCTCACACAACCTGTGCTACGACAGGGCTGGGACAGAGAGCTCACCTTGCACAGGTGCGAGGCTGCTCTGGGGGGTCTCATGCCCCGCCCCCTGCTCTGCAGAGCAGAGCCTGGCAGATCTTTAAAGAGGTCTGAAGCCCACCCATTTGGACAGTGATCACTTACTACCTGTGCAAAGAGCAGATGCCGTGAGATACAGGCAGCGTCTTGACGGTCACAGAAATCCCTCCAGACCCAAGTTGGCCTAAAGTGTCAGGGAGATTCGGAGACAGAATTGTGGGAGAACGACTTATTAAGTGGCTCTGGGTTGATGGTTTGTGGAAACTGGGCTATCATCCAAAGCCATTACTTTGATGCAAGACTCTAACCTGGTCGCTGAAAGCATGTTTCTTACAAACCTTGGCTTCTGGATCACTGTTGACACTACAAGAATCATCATCGTCAGCATGTGGGGCATGTCTAGAAAGAAAAACAGAAGACTGAGCTTAGAATTCTATCTCGAACTCCAGCTGCACAAAGCCACGCGTTACAACAAATCCTTCCGATGTCCTACCTGAGTTTCAAAGATGCATAGCGTAGCGTGGCTCCTTCAAACTCTTTTAAACTGGGATCGGGGTTCACTGTGGCTGCGTGCAGATCCTGGAGGGAAACAGACCCCCGTTAACTGCCAGTGGGGAGGGTCCCCAGTGTTGCCTCAATATCAGAGAGGAGGAAAGTCCTCGTGGCAGAGGCAGAGAGTGCAGTGAGCGTGGGCAGGAAGGCATGCAGGGGCTGCTGGAGCTGGCTCGGTGCGAGCACCTGATCGTACAGACCACGGGCAGCCTGGGCAGTCAGCCCGCGTCACTCACAAGGGGACACGCAACAAAGGCACCGTGAGCGTGAGCTGAGCGCCCCCAGCAAGAGGCCCACTCACTCCGTCTCTGCAGAATGCATGATATTCACGAAGAAGAAAAATGTACAGCCACAGCCATGCAGAAAGGAAAAACGATTGAATGAGCTAAAATCTGACAATATACTTGCCTTCCAAATGTCACTATTAATCTTTCCCCCATTCAGAACAGCAAAATCACTCCATGGCTGTTTCTAGACATATAATTATTCACATAGAAAAAAAGCACATTGATTTAAAGGAAAAAAAAAAAAAGAAACAAAAAAAAAAAAAAAGAAAAAACACAAGACACTGTTGTTAGCATTGATATTCACAGATGGGTTAGAGAACAAATTAACTCTAACAGCAACTTGTTAGCTCACTCTCTAAATCCAGACTGTTACCAGAAAACTACGGCAAGAGGAGAGACGGAGCCTTCGTTACTGACCAAAACAGATGACTGAACATTATTAGAAGCAGACAGTGAGGGGATTTTCTAAACGTGGTCTTACAAAGAAACACTATGCCTGCAAGTATTAAATAACTAGCACACCTAATCCAAAGTCATCATCTTCTTCCTCATAAACCAAACAGAACTGTTTTTCCTGGAGGTGCCGGGAAACCACGATGCTACTGTGGTTTGGAGACTGCGGAACACCCAAGGCCACGGGCACAGAAAGCTGGGGGCGGGGTGGGGCGGGGCCAAGCTATTTTCAGTTTAAGAAAAAAAATGGAGAATGAAGGGGAGAAAGGGGAATGAAGAAGCACAGACTGACATTAACGTTTTGCTGAAATTTACCCTAACACAAAATAGCTCGAAACAATCTACTGTAAATGCTTCTAATTCCTGAAAAGCTCTCCATCCTTACGACACAAGCCTGTTCGCAAATTCTTGATCACGGAATGGTTTCCTGCACGTGATCACAGAGCAAAGCACGAGGCCGGCCTGGCTGGGAGAAGCCCTGCGGCAGGTCCTCAGATCTGAACAGCTCCGTCCACCCACCTCGCAGGAGGACACGTCTTTTTCTTTTCTCCTGTGCTGAGTGAGCACTCACGTGGTTTTCACTAAGATCCCGGGATGTAAGTGAAGCTAATAAAACCCAGGGGCAGGCCGGGCACGGTGGCTCACGCCTGTCACCCCAGCACTCTGGGAGGCCGAGGCAGGAGGATCACTCGAGGTCAGGAGTTCGAGACCAGCCTGAGCAAGAGCGAGACCCTGTCTCTACTAAAAAATGGAAGGAAATTAACTGGATAGCTAAAAATATATATAGAAAAAAATTAGCCGGGCATAGTGGCGCATGCCTGTAAGTCCCAGCTACTGGGGAGGCTGAGGCAGGAGGATTGCTTGAGCCCAGGAGGCTGACGCCACGGCACTCTAGCCCGGGCGACAGAGGGAGACTCTGTCTCAAAAAAGAAAAAAAAAAAAAACCAAAAACAACAACAACAAAAAAACCCAGGGACAGTCTTTTGACTTTGTTCTAGGGACTGGTCATACAAATCTCTTTCCTTGGATAAATAAATCAACAAAGGAAACTTTTCCAGTAAAGCTTCTTGAAAATGAGAAGTGGATACGGACCCCTAACTTTTACTCACAACGTTAAAACAGGTTTTAGAACCACGATAAGCAGAAGCAGCTAAGTTCAAACGTCCTTTGGGTGGAAAGATGCATTTATTGGGCTGAAAAAACATTGCAAACTCACATCCAGTATCACAACTGCATGGTTGGTGCCGTTTTGCTTTGTTTTGGGGTTCAGGCACCTGAATTGCAGTTTTTCAAAATAGAAAAAGAACTTAGACCACTATATTTTTAAAAAATAATCTTGCTTAATGAACACAGGGCTGGAACGCAGCCCTCACCTCCCCTGACGCTGCCCCCAGCGGCCGTGCTTGGTCCTCACTTCGGAGAAAACTAATAACCGGGGGCCTCGACCTGTCAGCTCAGAGCAGCCACGGACCCCGTGGAGGGGGGGGGTCTGTGCGTGTTTGTTTCCCCGGGTTTCCTCGCAGGTTCAGAGGGGCCGCGACCGAAAGGTCTAGAACCAACACTGCAGAGGTACTAGTAAGGCCTTGTGACGAGGACCCGAGACACCAGCTATGAAATACAACTTTAAGCTAGAAATGCTTTTTAAAGAAGAAAACAAGCCGACGTGGCCCCCAATCATCATCATCATCTGTATGTGAGCAATATTTGCTTTTCATTTAACTTTGAAAAAGGATACCAGATGATGCATTAGGAAGACTCAAGATAATTGCATCTTTGTGGAGAAATTTTTAAAAAAAAAGAAAAAAAGGAAGAGTATCTGACAAAAAGAATCTGAAATCAGAAATTATGCTCAGGAGACACTATGCATTGGGACCAGAGAGGGTGAAACGTGAGTATTTTCTAAAATAAGTACCAGAAAAGCCTTCAGCACTTAATTAAAACAGTTCCATGTGTGGCTTTTATAGTTTTTTTATGTATTCATTCTTTGGCTATAGGGTCCCCCTCAAGTAAAGCCGACCGCAGTTCTGAGCCTGCATGAGTCCAGCCCTCGCGCTACACAAACACGAGTTACCTGGAAAACGCCCAACAATCACCTTTTTCAGACTCGAATAAACAAAGATCCTATACAGTGATTTTGCAAAACCTTAAACTAACATTGGCACTCCAAAAGCCAGCCTTTATAGCACAAAACTCAAGTAAGGAAAAATGGAAACCAGCATTACAGATGTTATGACTAGGCCAGAGACCTCTTTCCCCCCCCTATATTTAAAAATACTCATTTATACCAAAGATGATAAACTTTTTCCCCGTGTAAGTGATTATAATTTTTATTTTATTTTTTAAAAAATTCTTTAAGGTCAACGAAAGACAAAAAACACTTTGTCTTAAGTTTTAAGAACTCCATAGTCTATTCATCTAATTTTTTTTAATTAGGGAGAAAGTTTCTACATTGGGCCAATAATTCCTGCTAATAAATGTTTTTTTGGGAAAAAAAAAACCCAACAGAGATTCTTTGATTCTAGGAAAGGCTGCAGCCACCGTCTCTGCGGCACGGGGTGGGGTGACGAGGAGGAGGAAAAGTGACGAGAAAGACGAGGAAAGGGGAAGAGGCGGCTGGAGCGACCTGCCCGGTCAGACACAGACGCAGAGATGGGAATGGGGTCAGGAGGCCGAGCTCTAGCGCTGGCTTTGCCGCCACCGTCACCAGCAGCTCCCCAGGCTGCGGCCGGTTTGCTTCTTCACCTGGCAAATACTTAATGGGCCTCACCATGGACCCAGCACTGTGCCAGGTGCCGGGGACTCAAGGTGAGGGGGACAGGTCCCCACCACTAGGGCGCTTCCCAGAGGAAGAAGGACATGCCCCAGGTGACACAGAAGACAAAGGGATGGGACGTCAGAAAGAGCTTTCGAAGCAAAGGAGTGAGAGCAGTAGTCCCGGGAGTCCCTCAATTTATGAGGAATTGACACACAGAAGAACAGGGGGCCCAGGTGCGCCAGAGAGCCGGTGACATGCGCAGCAGAAAGTCCCCTGGAGAGCTCACGGATCCCTGCAGACTCTGACTCGGTGGCCTGAGGGGGGACCAGAGACCCAGCACGTTTACAGTCCCTGGGGGCCTCCAGGGAGGGTCCTCAGCCCTCCCGTTCACGGGGCCTCCTCCCCGGTCTCTCCAGCTCTCAAACACTGTGACTGCTCGACTGGGTCAGAAGTTCAGTCACCTGGTGACAGATGGCCCTTGTGTGTTCTCATCTTAGTTCCAAGTGTGTATGAAACACTCGGGCGGGCGCAGCGTGACCCACCGTGCCCTGCAGGGTGCCGGCTGCTCAGGGCACCCCGAGGCCACGAGCACTTCGGCAAGAACAGAATAATTTAGCATCAGGATGAGCCACGGTTCTAAGGAACGTTCGCCTTCCCAGCCGCAGACCCTCCGTCTCCACATCCTCCTCTTCAGGGACCCAAAGCACCTTCAGCTAAAAATATGGTTAGACTTGGCTCCAGGCCTACAGTTACTCATATAAATCTCCTGTGTGTCGCGCTCTCCGCTCTAAAACTCGACACCCAAGTAACTTGCGAGGTAACTTGGAGCCAACAAGTGCTCTGGGGGGAGAGCATCGTGCGCCAAACTTCAGCCGCAAACGCTCCCTGGCAGTTTATAAACTTTCAGAGACGCTGCTGGCGTGATCCGCAGAAACACGATCCACTGCGCTCAACACTTCCCCAGTGAACTTCGGAACGTGAAATGCAAAATCTCCAAGCTGTGAGGAAGCTTTCAGTCCTGAACTTTTGCAAAGCGCAGGCAACAGATTTAGCACTTATTTATCTGATTCTTTTTTGGAAGCCAGCTCAGGAAAAAACCTGAATAAAATATGCATTTCTAACACGAAATATTAGAAGCTGCTTCTTTCCCTTAACATTTAGCTTTCTCTCATGCAGTTGAAATAGATTCTATTTAGGAATCGAAGAAATGGTGTTGGGAAAATAATGATTTCTCTTCCACTGCCATTAGCGCCTTAGATGATGTTACTAGGAGGAGTCATTTTCTAGAAGGTTCTGCGTGTGACGCAGCCTCCCGGACACAGAGCACCGAGAAGCCTGGGGCTGAAGAGGGGCTGGATCGGCTCTGCCATGCGTCACCCAAGTTCCTACTCGCTCTGCGTCTCAGCGTCACCAAAGGCCAGACGGGACAATGGCGCCAGGCGACACAAGGGCTTTACGGGGAGTGACGAGACGCGGCGTCGGCCCTGCAGACACCTGACGCCTCTCAGAGCCTCCGCTGTGGCGTCAGCATCCGTGTCCCCACAGCCCAGGCGTGTGGCAGGGGGGGTCTGTCCCCCAGTCCTCTCATTCCGCCTCCACTGCTCCCCCTTTTGTCTCCAAGACTTTAATTCACTGCTTTTTAAATCTGCTTGGGACCAGGCGCGGGGGCTCACGCCTATAATCTCAGCACTTGGGGAGGCCGAGGCAGGAGGATCGCTTGAGGCTGGGAGTTCGAGACCAGCCTGAGCAAGAGTGAGACTTCGTCTCTACAAAACATACAAAAACTAGCTGGGTGTGGTGGTGCCTGTGGTCCCAGCTACCCGGGAGGCTGAGGTGGGAGGATCGCTGGAGCCCAGGAGTCTGAGGCTGCAGTGAGCTGTGATGTGCTCTAGCCTGGGCAGCAGAGCACGATCCTGTCTCAGTCCATCAAGCAGTCAATAAATCTGTTTGGTCCTGTGACTTAGGGGACGGCTTTGTGGACAGGGGTAGAATGCGCAGGAAGTGAACAGCTGAGAGGTTGATCTAAAGAATATCTACCCCATTGCTCTGTGAAAGTGCTGAATGTGAGTCACTCTCTCGGAAATTTCTAGAAATGCACATCCCTTAGCCAAGTCCCACGGAGGGACAAGCCTTGGTCCGCACAGTGACGTGGTCAGCATAGCAGGGGGGACTCCTGTTGATGGAGGTGGGGGTCACACTGGGCAGAGCAGGGCCGGAGTCGGGGGGCTGGCTGCACCCCCACCCTGACACCGGCTGTGCCACCCGCTGGCTCTCAGTCACCACTTCTCTCGGCGGGGACCGCGCTGGCTTCTCTGACACACCAGAGTCTTGAGGGGATCGGATGAACCAATATGTATGAAAATGCCCTGAAACCAAAGCCAGTCGTTAAGCACAGCGGGGAGGCCGAGTGGGGAGGCCGAGTGGGGACCGTGAGCCAGTGCCACCCTCCGAGACGGGGGCAGGGAGGGTGCGTCCCTCTGAGCAGCTGCTGGTGCAGGGGTGGGGGGTAAGTGCGCAGGGGAAGGGCAGGCAAAACCTGGCCCCGAGGGAGGGTCAAGGGTGGGAGGTGACCTCTGCTACCTGGAGGTTTCACCCAAAGCCAGCTGCCCCCCCCACGCTGCGTCCTCCCCAAGACGTTTACAGAAAACACAGAGACAAGAGTCTCCCAAATGAATCAAAGAAACAGAACTCCAAGCTGCATTAGCTCAGGATGCCCCCTGGATCCCACCACTCCCCAGCCGTGGCCCCGGCAGGGCAGCTCTGAGGGGACCTTCATCACTTCCCGAGAGAGACGACCTGGGACTCGTGGGGCCTCTGAGCCAGGGACGCCAAGTAGGAAGGACTCTGGCCTGGGACTCAGGGACTCCATGCTCCAGACCTGGCGCTGTCCCTGCTCACGGACCCCTCTGACCTCAGTTTCCCTGTCTGCAGGGTAGGAGTGCCGGCACTCTTGGTTGGCGAAGGTGGTTCAAGGCTGGGATGGCGGAAGGAAGCCCTGGGGTGGAGAAAGAGATCCTGGCAGCAGAGACGAGCGGGGGAGGAAGAGCGAGCAGAGGCCTCACCCACCCCCACCTGCCCCGGGGGAGTCCCAGGATGCAGCTGTTGGGGACGAAGAAAACCCCTCTTCACGCCGAGCCCCTGGGGGCTGGGGCCGTGCGGGTCCCTCCTCACCCCCAGCGCACCCAGCACCAGATGAAGACACGGCTGCGTGAGAATCGCCCGGGGAGGAGGGACGCTGTGCTCCAGTGAAGTCGTCACAGTCGCCCAGGGATAAGCAACGCAACTGACGCGCCTGCCGATCACCAGGGCAACGTGCAAACAAACCAAGGTCCTCGCCCACCCTGTCCCCACTCATCACCCTGAAGCTGGGTAACCTGAGGCTCAGGCTGTGCAAGTAAGACGCCGACGTCCCGTCTCGGCAGGGAAGTGACCAGGACACGGGCCTGACAGGTCCCACCGCCTCCCATCGGAGAACGTGCGAATAATCCGACTTAGGAAACACAACATCCCACGCTTCTAACAACAGGAAAGGTGACAACAGTCGTAAACAGACAGAAGCTCCGCAGTAGGAGACGCAGTTCGAATGCCGTCACGGCCCCAAAGTCAAAGAAATGGGCTTAAGGAGCCAAAGACTGAGGTCAGAAAAAGGCAGGAATGCCTGGGTGTCGGGGATCAAAGCACCTTTCTCAAAAATTATTACCTAATTGTGACTGTTTCTAACTGTAATTATCTGGGATATTTTGTTATCAGGATTCACAAAGGTTCACAGGAGGAATCTTCATATTAACAAATAGCACAATGAAATTTTTTATTGCTCCAATTCTTTGTTTAAACATCTAGATTTCTTCCTCAGGGACAGCAGAAATCTATGCCGCCAGTTGTTTCTAAAATAATGTCACTTCTGCTAAATAAGCAGATTTTTAACAGAAGCTAAGCATTTGCGGGCTCTCCGGGGTTACCCTTGCAGACGTCCTCTCCGAGCCATCAAACGAGCCCACAGCTAATGAGATATGTGGTGACTGTAACACGTCTGGCCAAGACGTGTTCTTCCATGTGTAAACATGTCACGGAGCCGGCAACATGCAGCGGCACCTGCAGAGTGAACTGCGGCCCCAGCGAGCCCCGGGGAACCTCAGCCACTTCTCACTAATCAGCCCCCTGTTTCCGTACCCGGAATGGCGGTTCAAGAGATCAAAAGCCATTAAAAAATAAAGACATCCCTGTGAGATGGATACTAACACTGTCTACTAAGGCAACACTTCCGAGACTCCAAACGAACATGCATGACAACCGGACACTCACCTCGGTGACCTGATGACCTGCCTCGGTGACCTGCGGGGCAGAAGCAAGTGGTCTAGAGAGGTCACAGGTCACACCCGCGCTACTGAGCCAGCAAAAAGACACCCGTACCTCGTTCTCCGGGGTGGGGGACGGCGTCACCGAGCTCAGGGAGCCCTTCCTGGAACCCTGGGGACCGGCGGGGACGGAGACCGGCTGCTCCCACTGGGTGGCTCCAGTAGGGATGTGCCAGTAGTAGGTGCCAGCGACGTCACTGACCCTCTTCCAACCCGGCGGCAGATCCGGGTCGGTCTGAAACGAGTGATCACTCCACAGATCTGCTGGAAAATGGGGAAGAAAGAGGATTTTATTAGAAGAGGAAGCGTCTTCCAGTTTCGGTGCCGACGGACAGGGGACCCACAGGCAGGCGTGTCCAGACGATGAGTCCTACTCGGGGTGTCCGTGACATGCACCCAATTGCCATGTGCAGCCGTGGTTGGTAAGGGGGAACATGGGAACCAGTGAAGCACCGGACAGGAAGGCCCACACGTGAAGACGGGACATAGAGGCCCATGACCAAGCATCACACAGCCCAAGAACCCTGGGGACACACAAAAGCTCCACTAACCAGAATCAGCTTCTCAAGCAAAACCTGCACAAACCACCTACTCCTCTGCCAGTCAGGAAGATTTCCTGGTGGGCATCGTGTGTCATTCCCAGCAACACACACAACTCCGACTTCCTTCAAACATATTCTATAAATGACATGTCTTTCCTGTGCTTTTAACACCCCCCCCCCATTCGACTGGGACGCTGCGAAGGAGCAACAAGAGAGGCCTCCTGTGACCCCAGTTCCAGCCGCACAGGGAACCCCCGAGGAGGGCAGACGGGAGAAGCCCTGGACCCCAGCAAGGGCAGGACCGACCCTGGAAACAGCCCAGCGACGGGACATGGGGGGCAGAGCGGGTGATGGCAGACAGTGGGGACCGTGGAAAACGGGCAAGTATTTGCACAGTCCAAAGGCAAACTTCAGATTTTAACAATAACGTTTAAACACTGTGAGGACCAAATAAAACACATGTACTGGACACTTTCAGACACACCTAATCTCTATATGTGTTACCAGTTTACTGAAGAACTATGGGCTTTCTAAAACCTCCTTCTTGGCTTCCTCTGAGTCGAATATGAGGAGGAGAAAGTGCTGGAGAGCAGAGCAGGGGGAGGAGGAGGAGAAATTCGCAGGCACATGCCTCGACGTTCGTGGGCAGAAAAACTTAAAGACGTTGAGCTCTAAGCCCAGGGGTCCGTTTGTTCTAGAGCTTAGGCCCTTTCCTGCGTGGCCACACGGAAGAGGCCGGAGCGCCTTACACGATTCACATGCGAACACGCGTGGCCCCACTGTGTGCAGACGTCTCTGCGTCACACAGGCATCGCTGAGGCTGCTGCAGCCCCGGAGAGAAAGGCTGATGTCTTCCCAGTGTCTCCCTGCTGACGGCCCTGCCACCTGCTGACGGGACGTCCACTCTGGCAGCCGGAGGCCACCCGTGTCCCCACAAAGGGCTCTGCAGCCCTTCGCTGCTTGTTCCTCTCTGGGGGAGCAGGAAGCAGGGCCTGGAGGTCGGAGGGTAAAACCAGCAGGGCTGAGAGGCCAGAGTCTCCTTGTACCTCGAGCCTGTCGGGAGCAGCACTCGGCTGAGAGCAGCTGCCCCTCTGTGAGCACGAGGACCCGGCGTGAGGACCTGCCCTCCGGCCACCCAAGCGCTGGCTGCTCTGCAGGGCCCTCCCTGGTGGGGCTGGTCAGGACTCGAGCCCAGCACTGGTCACCCTCTCTCTCCTGGGCTCACTCGCAGGAACCCCGGCATCAAATGGAAACAAAGTAGCATCCGGCAGCAGCTGGACATTTCCTCTCCTGTTGCGGGGGGCGCAGGAAGGAGCAGTGGGCGGGCCGGGATTCCAAACGTAGCAAGGTCTGCGCTGCACAGCACAGATATCCCCGAGGTCCTCAGAGTGTCACTCCATCCCGTCCTCGACGTCTGTGCCCCCAGAGCTTGGGTGGCCAGGCAGGGGGTGGAGAGGAGGGAAGACGGAGTAACTCCTTCCACAGACGTGTCCTGTCTGCTCCGTGCCAGGCGTCCTGTCAGAGCTGGTGACACGAGACCCAGGCCCCACACCCGGCGCAGACGGCAGGGGCCACCCCGAGTTCGCGGCTCAGCAGTCCTGGGGGGGCCCAAGAATCTGCGTTCCTGACAGTCCCAGGCGACGCCGCCTCGCTGGGTTTGGGGCCACACTTCTGAGAACCAGTGGCTTGTGAAGCAGAAAACTCCACAGAGTAAAACAGATGTGAAATGTGTGTTCAAGAGTTCACTCATTTCCGTCCACTCTTGTGCCGAGGGCTCCCATAAACGCCCAGTGCAGAAGCTGGCAACACAGCAACGAACAACGGAGGCAAACCAGGTAACGTGACCGATCACGTCTGGTGATGGGGTGGGCCATGTAGAGAATAGGGCGGGCTGTGTGAACAGGTTGGGCTGTGTAGACGGGGTGGGCTGTGTGAACAGGTTGGTCTGTGTAGACGGGGTGGGCTGTGTGAACGGGTTGGTCTGTGTAGATGGGGGGGCTGTGTGAACGGGTTGGTCTGTGTAGATGGGGGGGCTGTGTGAACAGGTTGGTCTGTGTAGATGGGGGGGCTGTGTGAACAGGTTGGTCTGTGTAGATGGGGGGGCTGTGTGAACGGGTTGGTCTGTGTAGATGGGGGGGGCTGTGTGAACAGGTTGGTCTGTGTAGATGGGGGGGCTGTGTGAACAGGTTGGTCTGTGTAGATGGGGGGGCTGTGTGAACGGGTTGGTCTGTGTAGATGGGGGGGGCTGTGTGAACAGGTTGGTCTGTGTAGATGGGGGGGGCTGTGTGAACAGGTTGGTCTGTGTAGATGGGGGGGCTGTGTGAACAGGTTGGTCTGTGTAGATGGGGGGGCTGTGTGAACGGGTTGGTCTGTGTAGATGGGGGGGGCTGTGTGAACAGGTTGGTCTGTGTAGATGGGGGGGCTGTGTGAACGGGTTGGTCTGTGTAGATGGGGGGGCTGTGTGAACGGGTTGGTCTGTGTAGATGGGGGGGGCTGTGTGAACAGGTTGGTCTGTGTAGATGGGGGGGGCTGTGTGAACAGGTTGGTCTGTGTAGATGGGGGGGCTGTGTGAACAGGTTGGTCTGTGTAGATGGGGGGGGCTGTGTGAACGGGTTGGTCTGTGTAGATGGGGGGCTGTGTGAACAGGTTGGTCTGTGTAGATGGGGGGGCTGTGTGAACGGGGTTGGTCTGTGTAGATGGGGGGGCTGTGTGAACGGGTTGGTCTGTGTAGATGGGGGGGCTGTGTGAACAGGTTGGTCTGTGTAGATGGGGGGCTGTGTGAACGGGTTGGTCTGTGTAGATGGGGGGGCTGTGTGAACAGGTTGGTCTGTGTAGATGGGGGGCTGTGTGAACAGGTTGGTCTGTGTAGATGGGGGGGCTGTGTGAACAGGTTGGTCTGTGTAGATGGGGGGCTGTGTGAACAGGTTGGTCTGTGTAGATGGGGGGGCTGTGTGAACAGGTTGGTCTGTGTAGATGGGGGGGCTGTGTGAACGGGTTGGTCTGTGTAGATGGGGGGGCTGTGTGAACAGGTTGGTCTGTGTAGATGGGGGGCTGTGTGAACGGGTTGGTCTGTGTAGATGGGGGGGCTGTGTGAACGGGTTGGTCTGTGTAGATGGGGGGGCTGTGTGAACAGGTTGGTCTGTGTAGATGGGGGGCTGTGTGAACAGGTTGGTCTGTGTAGATGGGGGGGCTGTGTGAACGGGTTGGTCTGTGTAGATGGGGGGCTGTGTGAACGGGTTGGTCTGTGTAGACGGGGTGGGCTGTGTGCACGGGGCGGGCTGTGTAGACGGAGTGGGCTGTGTCAACAGGGCGGGCTGTGTAGATGGAGTGGTCTGGGCAGGTCTCTGAGGGAGCGAGGCCCCCTGGACTGCAAGAGCGTGTCCTTACCCCGGGCCAGCCACTCTCCCGCGGTTAGTGGTCTAGGATAAGGTTTAAGGCCCCACTGGCCAAGGTTTCACCCTCTATGCAAAGGAAAATTTGAAGGTTTTAATGTGATTCGTGTCTTTCAAAGGCCAGAAGAAGAATCTGCACGGCGCTCTCACTCTTGAAGAAGGAAAACCTACCTTTGCCGAAGTCTTGGTTGCAGCTGCCGCTAGCAACTCCCGAGCAATGTTATTCCTGACGGAGCCCGATGCTTCGATCCGAACCATCTGCATTTAGCCTTGAGATGCCTTTTCCGATTGCCCCTCTCTCCCCTCGCTCTCTGCTAAGTCTCTCTTGTTTTCCCGGCCCCAGGTCTTCATTGTCCGAATGCAGCCAACAGGCCTCTTCATTCCTTCCAGCCCCAGCACCAACTTTTGAAGACAAGAGCACGGAGCCAGGACTCCAGGTCTGGATCATCGATGAACAGGTTTGCCGAGGCTTCCGAGCAGCAAACAGAAGCTGCTCAGACTCTGGTGTGAAGCTGTCCTGAGCCAAAGGAACTGGCAGAGATACTCACTATGGCAACAAGGAACACGCCCCAAAGTGTCCCAAATCTGTGAGCTCCCGGAATCCGAACCCGCCAGCCTGCCAGCGGGGAGGAGGCTCACCAAAGTAGCTTCAGGACCCGGTATTTCTTGATAGTTATTTGCAAGCCATAACTTAGACACTGAAATGTCCATCACAGCCTTTGAAATATCACACTTTGTAGTCAACAGAGCTTTCCCATGGTAGCATTAACAATTGTAAGAAAACCCTTAACAGTTTTGGGAATGTTAATTTTCTAACACATTTTCCCACATTTTTCTTTAAACAAATTAACATTAAGACATATGAATACCCTTGAAATAGGGAGCCATTGGTAGCTGTTAAAGATTCTTGAGTAAATATTCCAAGAACATGATATTTAGGTAGCCCTTAAACTTGGGCCTTTTAACATGGCATGCTATGTACATTTTTATCAAGTATTTTGGCAGGAGATCAACACAAAATTTCTTCCTGTCACTAGAGACATAGTCTTTGCTGGGCTTACCCTACAGAATTCTTCTCAGGGCTGTGTTCCCATCAGAAACAGGAGCCAGGGAGTCCGATCGACAGCCTGGATTTGAATCTCGCTCCGATGCTTGCTAGTGCTGTGACCTCGGACAGGTAGCTTAAATCCTAACGATGATGACAGCTCCTACCCTCACAGCGTGGATGTGGAACAAAGAACCCAGCACAAAGCTGGGCACACAGTAATCATGCAGTAAATGTTTATTATGATTCTAGCTATCAATTGCTTCATTCAGATATGGCTTCAGGGAAAAAAACATTCTGTAATACAAAACTTTGTGGGTTTTTTTTTTTTTTTTTTGAGACAGAGTCTCGCTCTATTGCCCAGGCTAGAGTGAGTGCCATGGTGTCAGCCTCGCTCACAGCAACCTCAAACTCCTGGGCTCAAGTGATCCTCCTGCCTCAGCCTCCCGAGTAGCTGGGACTACAGGCATGCGCCATCATGCCTGGCTAATTTTTACTACTTTCAGAGACTTTTTTTTTTTTTTCTATTTTTAGTAGAGACGGGGTCTTTCTCTTGCTCAGGCTGCTCTCGACCTCCTGCGATCCTCCGGCCTCGGCCTCCCAAAGTGCTAGGACTACAGGTGTGAGCTACCGCGCCTGGCTGAAAACATTTCTGAAATGCCATCAACCACAATGTGTTTCTTCACTAAAAAATAGGAAGTTCTGAGAGTCTCCAACAACCAAACTTTTTTTTTTTTTAATTAAAAAGGTAATTTTTTCTTAGATCAAGAAAGCTAGGTGGTAACACTGTCCGCTCACGTCAGTTTGGAAACGGTGGATCGTAAGCGCACACACCGGCTTGGGTACATGGCACCTCCTTCATCAGCATGTGGCTGCGCCACGTCCCGGAGTTTGGGCCTTTACAGAGCAGAGATGAAGTCGGAGCGAAACAGTTTAAGTCTGTTTTCTATTGAAGACATTCTTGTTTTGAGGCTGCTTCTGTTCTCACCGAAGTATGCAAATAGGAAGCCATCGGAGGTTGGTGGAAGATCAAAGGGAAATTACACCTCTCTGTTCACAGACTGTTAACCAAAATCAAAACACAATGCAGATGGGGGGATTCTACAGACAAAAACTGAAGGGCAGGCATGCAACATAAGCCGCTAAAAATTACCCCGAAGGAGAAGTTCTATTTGTAAATACCCACCCATCCATCCACCCACATACGTACATATAATTGAGGTCAATCACTTGACCTCCTTACAGAACATTTTAATTATCATCAGAAAAGCTAATTCTAAATACCGAAACACACAATGAAACATGCATTTTCTTCCCAGTTATGAAAGGAAATTAAAGTCTTGAGATGACATGAAATACACCCCACGGACACTGTGTCCCTTTAGCTTGGGCATGAATCACAACACAGCATGATACGCAGCCACCAGAGGAACCTCAGATTTAAGGGTTTTCTCCCCAAAAGTCTTAAAAACAAAAACTTCAAAATATTTGAGTGGAGATTCCTATTTTACTTTAAGAAAACTACTGACCATTTCGGTAACCTTGATTTTGTTTCCCTGAGAAAAAGCTGTGTTGAAACCAACAAACTTCCGAAATCCACAAGTCTCACCATCATGGTGAATGAAGAATGGTCTTGAAATCAGCAACTCTGGGATAACTTTAAACACGAAAGGCCACACCACATTCCGATCCACTTGCCGGGCAGACTCATCACTTTTCCCTCCAGTTCTCCGCCTGTGCACCAGTCCCCAGCGAACACGTCCTGTTCCGTACCAGGCAGGATTATCTAGGTTTGGCAGGAAGACCAAACACTCAGGCACTAAATTCTCTGCTTTCCAGTTTAGGTTTCCCGTGTCTAGTCCTACCCGCGGCCTTCCAGGAAGGCCTATGGTCACAGGGAAATTAAGCAAAGGGTGACTGCACCACAGCATCCAGAGAACGTGTCCCACGGCCAAGTCCCCGCTCAGCCCAACCTCACAGCTTCGTTTTGTTACTATTTCACAGGGAGCAGCGGGAGAGAAGACAAAACACAACCACGGGCACGAACCTTCCGTCGGCTTCCATACGACCGCGCTGACAGTTACTGCTGGGCCCACACTCTTCCCAGGCAGGCAGGTTGGAAGGTGCATTAAACGGAGCCAATTTCCTTTCCACCATTTTGGCGGGATCTTCAGCAAGCTTTTCTCTGAGGTCTGCGGCCCTCAGGCTGGGGCACAACAGCGACGACCACAGACGGAAGCTGTTTTTGAGGTTGCCGTGGCCAACGCCAAGGTCGCTATGACCCTGCACGCCGGCTCACCAAGACCTGGCTCTTCCCACCCACAGCAAACATCTGGACGAAGGACGATTGCAGAGAATCTGAGCAATCGTCACGGTGTTCAATGACAACTTGGCCTTTTATCAGAATATCACAAACGCAAGCTGAAGTGGGCGCACGTTTGCTAAGATCAAAATCTACCTGTAAGAACATTACATAACAGCGCCACACCCGCATGCATTACAATGCACATGCTGTGTGTCGTTTCTGACACAAGCACCTCCAGACACCACGGGACTTTCAAGGTGCCATCACTAACTCAGTCACACCTGCTCCCACACAGTCTGGCCACGGAGGTAGAAGAGACGTCACTCTCATTTTCCAGGCAAAGAGACAGGTTTCAGCAATGTTAAATACCTCGATCAAGGTCAGGAAGCTGTATCGTTTGTGGGAAAACCTCGGGGCACTTCTGTTTGGGAACCGTTCCCTCTGCTACGTGTATGTTAAAGGTTAAGTGCCTTAAAAAAAAAAATCAGCAGAACCAAAGTAAATGGTTCAGCCTGCCAGAGTGGTTAATGGACGAGCTTTAATATTTGATGTAAAATAGGATTTTAGACGATGGATGAGGAGGAGAAATAGAGAAAAATGTTTTTCTGAGATTAAGTTTTAAAAACACATTTAAAGGGATCAGAGTGAAAGCTCTTTTCTTATTACTCCTCTGAGATGTTCATTCTCCACCTACACGGAAAACATTGGAAGCAGCCTATACAAAAGGTATACAAGTATTTCAGCCAATAAAACCACAAGAGAGAATAAAGCAATGGAGTTGAGAAGACATTTAATTCCTTGACCAACAAACGTACAAAGTTTCAGTTATCTAGTAACAGAAGAATCTTCTCCCTCAGCACCAGATCTAAGAAGTCCGCAGTGGGAGCAGCACTGGTAATTCCGGTTTCACGCTGCATCCGTGTGGCTTTATTTTGCAAAGCTAGTTCTAAATTCTGGTCACATTGCACAACAGGTAATCAAGTATAAAAAATGTTTTAAAGTAACGAAGTTATTAGCTGTGTTATTAACTGGGCAAACCATTCTGTGCTTTCTCCCTGTGTCCGCGAGAAGCCTGGGGTCTGGGGTCTCATAAACGAGGCGCCGGCAGCGGACACCACAGAGCGTTCATGACATCCAGTCTCTCCGTCCACAGTGATGCAAAGTCTTACCTGGACACGCGGCCACCAGAATGAAGACTGCACGTCCCAGCCTTCCTTGTGGACAGGTACGGCCACACACCTAAGTTCTAACGATTAAGGGGTTAAGCTCTAGGGTTATACGGCCGTTTCCAGAGCCGTTTTTTAAAAAGAGCCGGCAGGCACCTTTCCTTCTGCCTGGAACAGGGATGCCACCTCGGACCACGAGAACACGGGCTGTGCCCGGGGGTGCTGCTGCGGAAGGCAGAAGAAATTCGGTCCTTAAAGTCTCGTGCCAGGCTTCTATGTGAAAGGGGAACACGTTTCTATGGTAGTAAGTCACCGTTATTTTAGAGTCTTGTATTCCTAATGATTGAAATTGATCCCAACTCTTTCATCTAATAACAGGAAACTAAATTCCAGAGCTCGTACCTAGGAAAGAAACAGCTTCTAATGGATTAGCTTTGCTATCTCATTCAAACACAGTCCTAGAAGCATCCATGTCACAGAGTTGGGTTCAGAAACGCAATCTCCTAATTCCCCACATGTCCAACGCTCTAAAACATGGTACAGTTGGAACATAACTTCATCAGTTGTGACTCATTCATTTCCACTACTCAACAATCCAAGCATCCTAATCTCATTTCCAAACATCATCAAAAACACCAAATGCAGACACTGGTGGGCCTAAATTTCACAGACCTCAAGAAGTACCTGCAAGATTCAAGCGACCACAAGCAACATCCAACCATTTCTGTGATTAATTTTTTGATCTACACCATCTTCTACCCGCCTCTTCTCCAATTCTAGCTCAAGAGAGAAAAGCACAGATTCTGCAGGGAAAAGAGAATGGTAAAACCAATCAGCCGCCATATACCTGTGGAACGGCCTGGTCTTTCCTTCTCAGCAATGAAAAAGTGACAGGCACAGCTCTGAGTTTTTCAAAGATGCAGGGGCTACGGGCAGAAAAGAGGCAGGGATATTTGTAGGATCCATCTGCCTGGGATGCCGTGTAGAAAGCGTCACTTCCTTACGCTTCTCAGAATAGAATCTAGTGCAAGACAGTATTAGGCAATCGAGCCAAAATTCCGGGAAAGGACAAATAAATGGAATAATTATTCTCAAAACTCTCAAGCAATAAATTAGTGCTCAAAATTTAGAAGGACTTCCTTTCTGTAAAAATTAGGGTCTGGAACTATTTGGTGTTTAAGTTGTGAGTTTTCCATAGCAAAAAGTTCAGAAAAGGTCTCAGATAGATGCTACTAATTGCAAATTAAACAGATCTCAGCTCCCTAAAGCAAAGACCAGATCTGCTCGTGCTTTTATTGTAATCAACCACGGTACAACCCACCGTGTCTCACGTGTCGTAGGCGGGCAGTTTTCTGAATGTAAGAGGATGCAGCTGGGGTGGACCCCTTTCTCGTATCTCAGTCTCAGAAACTGCCGAGGCTGCCTACATGACACCTACACGAATGAGACCTATGGGACAGACGAGGACAAAGACGGAAAGGAAGAAAGAAAAACGGGAAGTGGGGCTGGGGGTAGGAGGACACCCACCGCAAAGCCGCCTGCTGAATCTGAGTCTGTCTTTGCTCTGACATCCAAAAAGGAACCAGAATCACTATTTGTTCTTTTTTATTCACCCACAAATATGCTAGTTAACCCACTATGCCTCAGATTCCAGCCAATATACTATTTTCCTATGAGAAAGACGCTCTTGAACCGTTAGATGTTCCTTACCTGCAGGGTCTCTGGGAAGGATTCCAAATTTATTACACCACAGAAATAGGGTTTTTCACCCCTTCCTCATCTCGTAGTCTACAACTCTCACGTGTGAAAACTGATTTATCCAAGTTTTTGTTCCGAGTTAACGCCATTTCCTTATTTCTAGATCTACGGGCAGTTAGTGTCCATTTGCAAATGTTGGTCTGTCTGCTCTTGAATTCTGGCGTGTTCCAAGCACCTTCCCTGTCCCCTCTTCTCCGTTCCTTTCTCTATGAAAAAAATTACTGTAAATTAAATGTCTTTGAGAGAAGATTCGGCTCATCACAGACAAATGGTCCTTAGATCTCAGAAGGGGGTTACAGAGGAACATTCTTTGGAAGCGAATGAATCGGATGCCGTATCAAAGTCTTCCTGGTTGCAGACAAAACAGGAAGATGTTGGTGGGGCCGAGCGTAGGACTGTGAGGACTTCTCTCTGGACGGCCGTTTGTTTCTCCCCCTCAGAGAGACGACCGTGTGTCCTTGTGCCATGCTGTGCTCTGGGGACGGAGCTGGGAGCACCCACCCCGCCCTCTAGGAACCACCACAGGGGGACGGACCTGCCAAGGAGCCAGGCGCGGAAAGGAACTGGGTGACGGAAAACACAGACTTTTGAAAATTCCCTTTGAAGAAAGGAACAGAGTCATTTACTTTTAAAAGCGAAAGTGCATTGAGTGTAAATTTTCCATGGGCTTTTTTCTTTAAGGGTGATACCTTTTCTGTGTGTCTTCACGTTCTGATTCAATGACTAATTCACCTAAAAAACATATTCTGCTGTGCTGATAGAGCACGAACTGCACATTTTCTTGCTGTGACCAAACGCTACCCAGACTTGCCCGTGGCCCTGATTTCAACGGGTCCCCCTGGGGAAGCTCCATCTTCTTTTACGGCCCCCCGGTCTGCGTAAGGAACACACGTACGAGAATCAAGCTGGTCAAGCTACCCCTAAAAAACAAGCCACGGTGTGAGTCACCTACCGGTCAAAAGGGGCTGATTCAACCAACAATTGCAATGCTACATTTTTCACTGAGCAAAACTATATAAAATTATATTCACGTAATTCATTGATTAAAATAAGATAAATAAATCCTTTTTTTCCTCCCAAAGAAGACAATATATACCTATGGCCTGGCAACGTCAAGGACAGACGTGACCTATCTTCTCTCGCATTTGCACCGGAGGGGCAGGCCAGCTGCTCCCCGCAAGACTGACTGCGGGCCCGGGGAGGGGGCCAATCCGCGAGTCCCTCTCTTCACGAGGGGGGAGGTAGAACGTGCTGGATTCTCAGCACGCAGCACGAGGGCGCAGTCAGAAACGAGGCACTAGATGTACATCTGTACATATGCACAGATCTGACACACAGGACACGGGGAAGACACTCTCTTTAAATGAAGCACCCACAACACAACGCACACCGCAAGCACTTTTGAACATGAAGTTACACGTTAAACACGTTAGAACGGTTGACTGTGGTGGAAAGAAAGGAGCAGAGATGGGGGCTAAGGTGAGTAAGGAAGGAAGCCCACGGAGCAAGAGCCATGTCGTGTGTGGACCAGTGATGAAAACACATCACGAATGACGGCAGGTGATTAACTGCCTGCAACTAAGGTCCAAAACAAACTCACCTTGTTACATTCAGGTATTTCCCATAAAAATACTAATGAAAAACACCAAACACACAGACATTGTTCAGACAGCTGCTGAAGGGGGACCCCGGGCTCTGAAAAGCCCCCCAAGTTCTACAGCCATGCGGTGTCCATACGGCGTCACCAGCCACATGGGCTGCTGAGCACGTGAAGTGAGGCCCGTGCAGAACACGCACTGGATTGGGAAAACTTAGTACAGTAAGAACATAAAATATCTTAGTGATTTTCTGTGCATCATACGTCAAATTGATACTGTTTTAGATATGCTGGGTTAAGTAAAATGCATGATTAAAACTAATTTCACCTATTTCTTTTTACGTATTGTAATGTGGCTACTGGAACATTCAACACGTATGTGGCTCACGCTGTGTTTCCAATGGACGGTGCTATTTTAGAGTCTTCTGGGGAGCCAAGCGTTCAAGAAAGATTCCTTTTATAACAACGTCTTTAGAGTCTGAAACTGCAAGGTCCTGAAAAACATAACGTGGTCCCCTGACCGGCAGGATATAAAAGTGGTTCCAGATTAAATATTAAAATTCTAAGTGAGGAATTGCCAAGAATTTTGAAGCACTCACAACTTACTATTGTTTTTATTTTAAAACTGCTCTAGGATTAATGCTGCTCTTCAGAAATTTAAGTCCCATCCTTGAAACTGAACGAAAACTTCTAAGGAGACTTGTTCTGAATCCATGATTTAAACTAGAGAAACCTGATAATTTTGCAATACAGACGCACAGACATATGATCTAAGCATCTACTGCAGGGAGGTGCCTTTAACATCAGAATGACCTTGGTCCTAACCGTTGAGAGATCACATACTCAGTGACCCCTCCCTCGTGCTCTCCCTCTCAGGGGACTGTTTCGCCCACTCTGTCTGGCACTGAGCCACCGCCGTCTGCGCAAAGCGGAGCCTCCTTGGCGACCAGACCCTGGCGTTTCATCCTTGTGCCGCACTGGTGCAAGGCCTGGCACACGACGGACGGGCGACGACTCTGTCGAATTAACAGCAAGCGAGATTCTAGAGGGCAGGCTGACGTCGCGGAGGAACAGGGTCAGATGATTGACATTCTTGTGATGATTTAAGAAAAATTACACGAAGTGCCAAATATTCGGCAGTGTTTTCACGTTTCGTCAGCATCAGCTGCAGCACTGACACTCGTGTTTACGGAAGTGCTCGACGTGTTGGGTGCGGCTGTTCTAAGCCCTTTGCACGTGCCGACGTCCCACTGAGGTTCAGGGTCCCTGTCACACCACAGCAGGTGCACGGGTGGAGGTGGCCACTCAGGGTCCCAGGGACAGTCACAGGGGCCGGTCGCACCCCGGGACCCACGCTCCTGAGCACACGTCAGTCAACACACAAAATCACCGGTTTCAGAAACTCACTTCGGAAGAGTCCGGTGCTCTCATAGGCACAGTCTGCCTGCCGCCCTCCTGGCCCAGCTCTCCGGGGCCTCCGCGGATTCGAAACAGTTTCGTGACTGTTACTATGACGACCCTGGTCCCTCTAATCGTACCACGGCTGGTGACCTCTCAGAGGACACCCTTTCAACCAGTCCTCGTTCCTCTCCCCGTGCAAAGCAGAGACTCCGCTCAGCGTGGCCCTGCCCTCAGGGCTTTGCCTCTCGCTCGCTCTGCCTGTCCCCATCCAGCATCCAGCTGGACACGCACCGGTTCCCACCGTTCCGTGCGTTTCTGCATCCGTGTGCCTTTGCTCACACTCCTCCTCCAGACAGCAGTCCCTTCGTCTCTGCCTGAGACTAAAACCTGTCCATCCTCCGGGGTCACTTTCTCCACAAGACGTTTCCTCGTCACCCAGTTTCACATTAACCTGTTCGTCCTCTGCTGCCACCTCTCTCTGGAGACAAGTTATTCCAGGGAATTTTCAGCTTCGTACTACAGTTTCCCGTGTCAGACCCCCACCGCCCTCGGCTCCCGCACCCTGGGCACTGCAGACGTGGAGGTCGGTAGCAGGTGCTGGGAAAGTCTGATGGGAAGTGGACACAGTTTTGTGCAGGGCTCTGCATCATATTCATAAGCTTATAATTTATCACGCAGGCCACAGAATGCTACCGAAAGTTTGAGCAGGGAACCCATATGCCTTGCGCTTATTCTTACCGACAGAACAGATGAGACGGAGCTGTATTAGTAACAAGATTATGTGTCATAACACACATTCAGAAATAACATGTCAGTGATAGAAGTGGAAACAGAGCGCCTGAATAACATGTAATTACACACTTTACACCCCTATTTAATTTTGCTATCAATATAAATCAGTGATTAAAACCCCAGTCAGTGGCCATTCGAAAGAGTCCCTCCCCCCCAGCGGGTAGCTGTTGTCATGACAACGTGACTTCCAGCTGCATCTCTGTGAACAAGCTTATGCTTGAAGCGGGAGGATGAGAATCAATCCGGTTAAATAAAGAAGAATGCATTGGACAGTTTGGGATTGTAGGGGGAGCATATTTCAATCCAAGGTTACCCGATATAATTTCTTTAACACCCCCTCAAGTCATGGAATCAGGTTGGGCTGTGACCGGCGCCTCTATTCTTTGCATAGAACACCACGCGGTTCAGTTCTGCACACCAGCCCTGCCGTCAGTCAGGGACTTCCCAGAACATACCCTGCCCTTACGCTGACGGGTCTTACCCTAAACCTGCTCAGTCAGAGGTCGCCGTCTCTCTCCCGCCTCCTCCCTGCTGAAGGAGGCGTCCTCGTCCTCGCCAGGAACCCACTCCTGGGTTCAGGAAGACGGGAGGGGGCGGGGCCAGCATTCTGAGCCGGTCCACGGTCTCTCCTCCCTCCCACGTTACCTAAAAGTTGGATGTCTTGTTGGCACGACTGTGAAAACTGATGTGAAGATTCTGTGGGAATCAGTCATTACCCAGCAATAAGAGTCAAAAATGGATGAGAACTTGACTTGAAAGTTTATAAACAGAATTAATTTCCTCATTTTTCCCAAGCATTGAATTATTTTCTCTGCCTGTTTTTTTTCTTCAAAGCCCATCGCCTCAGAATCCAAGCACTGAATTTTTGATTAGCGTTTCCCCTGCTCCTCCTTTTTTGAGCCAAAGGCATTCACACTGACTGCATTTGGGTTTTGCCTGTCTGTTCAAGACGGACGATAGCCTCGTGGATCCATGCTCCTTCAGCAATGGTCTCGCCGGCGAAGCCACAGTGCCCCACGCCGTGGGCTGGATGCAGAGCAGGTCTGCCGGGACGGTCCCTGCGCCTACGGACACTGGGAAACGTCTGGGGTTCTCGAAGTGACTCGGGGGCTCCATGGGGGGCCGGGGCAAGGCCCACTCAGTGACCTGCAGCGAGCACTGCGGTGCAGCCGGGGTGGCAGACGGTGCCCTGGGTTCCTGGACTCCGCCGTCTGAGCACTGGGGTCCCGCCCCAGAGAGACCGTGGCCTTCAGTCGGCACAGACGCCGCGGTCCCGTCACACGGGGAGGTTCTGCTCTCACGGACAGCAAGCACACAGTCGCCCCCGTGTCTTCTGAGAATTTTCTACGGTCCCATAACTGACCAGTCCCATAACTGACCAGTCCATTTCACCACCGGCTGGAAATGTTAGTCTTTTCTAGTTGGACAGCACCCTCTGTCTCCTCGTCATTTCTGCCGCAGCCACTTTGGATTCTGCCGCAGCCACTTTGGATTCTGCCGCAGCCCTGGCCTGAGAGAGCAGCAGCCACCCCACGGTGGGCGTGAGAGGAGGGTACAGCGTCTACCCCCGAGGGGACACTGCACAGCCAGCGAGGGCCACAGAGGCTGCGACCACTCATTTCGAAGCTGTGTAGCACCAGGGAGGAGAAAGTTTGGGCCAGTGTCAAAGACGGTAAAAATTACAGCCCCCAAGTTGATGGGTCTCTTCTCTGTTCTGTGCACCCTGACACACGGAGCGTGTGGCTCACGGCTTAACCGCCACACTCGGGCACGAAACGGAACTCAAATTGTACGGCTTTGGGTACGAGGACTAAATAGGCAGCAAGAAATGTCCACATCTCAGGCTTTTTCTCAGATCTCTTCCCGCTGCCGGTCTCTTTCCATGACTGGGAGATCTCGGGTCAGGCTCCCCCGTTGCGGGGCACACACCTGCCTCACGTTCACCTGGGCCCAGCGAAGACCCTACGACTGGATCCGAATCTCTAGGGCACGAGGCCCAGGGAATGTCCACTTCTTTTTTTTTTTTTTGAAACAGAGTCTCGCTCTGTCGCCCGGGCTAGAATGAGTGCCGTGGCGTCAGCCTAGCTCACAGCAACCTCAAACTCCTGGGCTCAAGCGATCCTACTGCCTCAGCCTCCCGAGTGGCTGGGACTACAGGCATGCGCCACATGCCCGGCTTATTTTTTCTACATATTTTTAGTTGTCCATATAATTTTTTTCTATTTTTAGTAGAGACGGGGTCTCGCTCTCGCTCAGGCTGGTCTTGAACTCCTGAGCTCAAAGGATCCGGCCGCCTCAGCCTCCCAAGTGCTAGGATTACATGCGTGAGCCACCGCGCCCGGCCGAATGTGCACTTCTTAATACATCGAATCTTCTATACACTAAATTCACAAACCAGCAATCTGCCTTCCCCAACGCCATCGTCTGATAACTGAAGAGCGTGAGGCCGAGCAGCGTGTTCATGGGGCCACGCCCAGTCAGTCGGGGAGCTCGGGCCACACTCCAGGGCTTAGAACCCGTCACACTGCTCGGGAAGCTGGAAATGGACCAGTGTTGCTCCATTTTTCACACTAATATGCACCTGTTAACACAGATAATTAAGCAGGGAAGATACAATGACTGTCGTGACATCAGGATGGGAAAACATAGGAAGAAAATCTCCATTTCACAGAGGCCTGTGAGTAGCTGCTCACTCGGCTGCAGGCCTGGTCTCAGCTGAGAGCAGCTGCCCCTCTGTGAGCACGAGGACCCGGCGTGAGGACCTGCCCTCCGGCCACCCAAGCGCTGGCTGCTCTGCAGGGCCCTCCCTGGTGGGGCTGGTCAGGACTCGAGCCCAGCGCTGGTCACCCTCTCTCTCCTGGGCTCACTCGCAGGAACCCCGGCATCAAATGGAAACAAAGTAGCATCCGGCAGCAGCTGGACATTTCCTCTCCTGTTGCGGGGGCGCAGGAAGGAGCAGTGGGCGAGCCGGGATTCCAAACGTAGCAAGGTCTGCGCTGCACAGCACAGATGTCCCCGAGGTCCTCAGAGTGTCACTCCATCCCGTCCTCGACGTCTGTGCCCCCAGAGCTTGGGTGGCCAGGCAGGGGGTGGAGAGGAGGGAAGACGGAGTAACTCCTTCCACAGACGTGTCCTGTCTGCTCCGTGCCAGGCGTCCTGTCAGAGCTGGTGACACGAGACCCAGGCCCCACACCCGGCGCAGACGGCAGGGGCCACCCCGAGTTCGCGGCTCAGCAGTCCTGGGGGGGCCCAAGAATCTGCGTTCCTGACAGTCCCAGGCGACGCCGCCTCGCTGGGTTTGGGGCCACACTTCTGAGAACCAGTGGCTTGTGAAGCAGAAAACTCCACAGAGTAAAACAGATGTGAAATGTGTGTTCAAGAGTTCACTCATTTCCGTCCACTCTTGTGCCGAGGGCTCCCATAAACGCCCAGTGCAGAAGCTGGCAACACAGCAACGAACAACGGAGGCAAACCAGGTAACGTGACCGATCACGTCTGGTGATGGGGTGGGCCGTGTAGAGAATAGGGCGGGCTGTGTGAACAGGTTGGGCTGTGTAGACGGGGCGGGCTGTGTGAACAGGTTGGTCTGTGTAGATGGGGGGGCTGTGTGAACAGGTTGGTCTGTGTAGACGGGGCGGGCTGTGTGAATGGGGCAGGCTGCGTAGACAGGCTGGCCTGTGTGAACCGGGTGGGCGGTGTAGACGTGGTGGGCTGTGTGAACGGGTTGGTCTGTGTAGATGGGGCACACTGTGTAGACAGGGTGGGCTATGTGAACGGGGCGGGCCGTGTAGATGGGGCGGGCTGTACAGATGGGGTGGGCTGTGTGAACAGATTGGTCTGTGTAGACAGAGTGGGTTGTGTGAACAGATTGGTCTGTGTAGACAGGGAGGGCTGTGTCAACAGGTTGGTCTGTGTAGATGGGGTGGGCTGTGTAGACGGGGCAGGGCGTGTAGATGGGGTGGGCCGGGTGGGCCGTGTAGACGGAGTGGGCCGTGTGAACAGGGCGGGCTGTGTAGACGGGGCAGGCCGTGTGAACAGGGCGGGCTGTGTAGACAGGGTGGTCTGGGCAGGTCTCTGAGGGAGCGAGGCCCCCTGGACTGCAAGAGCGTGTCCTCACCACGGGCCAGCCACTCTCCCGCGGTTAGTGGTCTAGGATAAGGTTTAAGGCCCCACTGGCCAAGGTTTCACCCTCTATGCAAAGGAAAATTTGAAGGTTTTAATGTGATTCGTGTCTTTCAAAGGCCAGAAGAAGAATCTGCACGGCGCTCTCACTCTTGAAGAAGGAAAACCTACCTTTGCCGAAGTGTTGGTTGCAGCTGCCGCTAGCAACTCCCGAGCAATGTTATTCCTGACGGAGCCCGATGCTTCGATCCGAACCATCTGCATTTAGCCTTGAGATGCCTTTTCCGATTGCCCCTCTCTCCCCTCGCTCTCTGCTAAGCATCTCCTGTTTTCCCGGCCCCAGGTCTTCATTGTCCGAATGCAGCCAACAGGCCTCTTCATTCCTTCCAGCCCCAGCACCAACTTTTGAAGACAAGAGCACGGAGCCAGGACTCCAGGTCTGGATCATCGATGAACAGGTTTGCCGAGGCTTCCGAGCAGCAAACAGAAGCTGCTCAGACTCTGGTGTGAAGCTGCCCTGAGCCAAAGGAACTGGCAGAGATACTCACTATGGCAACAAGGAACACGCCCCAAAGTGTCCCAAATCTGTGAGCTCCCGGAATCCGAACCCGCCAGCCTGCCAGCGGGGAGGCGGCTCACCAAAGTAGCTTCAGGACCCGATATTTCTTGATAGTTACTTGCAAGCCATAACTTAGACACTGAAATGTCCATCACAGCCTTAGAAATATCACACTTTGTAGTCAACAGAGCTTTCCCATGGTAGCATTAACAATTGTAAGAAAACCCTTAACAGTTTTGGGAATGTTAATTTTCTAACACATTTTCCCACATTTTTCTTTAAACAAATTAACATTAAGACATATGAATACCCTTGAAATAGGGAGCCATTGGTAGCTGTTAAAGATTCTTGAGTAAATATTCCAAGAACATGATATTTAGGTAGCCCTTAAACTTGGGCCTTTTAACATGGCATGCTATGTACATTTTTATCAAGTATTTTGGCAGGAGATCAACACAAAATTTCTTCCTCTCACTAGAGACATAGTCTTTGCTGGGCTTACCCTACAGAATTCTTCTCAGGGCTGGGTTCTCATCAGAAACAGGAGCCCAGGAGTCCGATTGACAGCCTGGATTTGAATCTCGCTCCGATGCTTGCTAGTGCTGTGACCTCGGACAGGTGGCTTAAATCCTAACGATGATGACAGCTCCTACACCCTCACAGGGTGGATGTGGAACAAAAAACCCAGCACAAAGCTGGGCACACAGTAATCATGCAGTAAATGTTTATTATGATTCTAGCTATCAATTGCTTCATTCAGATATGGCTTCAGGGGAAAAAACATTCTGTAATACAAAACTTCGTGGGTTTTTTTTTTTTTTTTTGAGACAGAGTCTCGCTCTCTTGCCCAGGCTAGAGTGCCATGGTGTCAGCCTCGCTCACAGCAACCTCAAACTCCTGGGCTCAAGCGATCCTCCTGCCTCAGCCTCCCGAGTAGCTGGGACTACAGGCATGTGCCACCATGCCCGGCTAATTTTTACTACTTTCAGAGGCTTTTTTTTTTTTTTCTATTTTTAGTAGAGACAGGGTCTTTCTCTTGCTCAGGCTGCTCTTGACCTCCTGCGATCCTCCGGCCTCGGCCTCCCAAAGTGCTAGGACTACAGGTGTGAGCTACCGCGCCTGGCTGAAAACATTTCTGAAATGCCATCAACCACAATGTGTTTCTTCACTAAAAAATAGGAAGTTCTGAGAGTCTCCAACAACCAAACTTTTTTTTTTTTTAATTAAAAAGGTAATTTTTTCTTAGCTCAAGAAAGCTAGGTGGTAACACTGTCCGCTCACGTCAGTTTGGAAACGGTGGATCGTAAGCGCACACACCGGCTTGGGTACATGGCACCTCCTTCATCAGCATGTGGCTGCGCCACGTCCCGGAGTTTGGGCCTTTACAGAGCAGAGATGAAGTCGGAGCGAAACAGTTTAAGTCTGTTTTCTATTGAAGACATTCTTGTTTCGAGGCTGCTTCTGTTCTCACCGAAGTATGCAAATAGGAAGCCATCGGAGGTTGGTGGAAGATCAAAGGGAAATTACACCTCTCTGTTCACAGACTGTTAACCAAAATCAAAACACAATGCAGATGGGGGGATTCTACAGACAAAAACTGAAGAGCAGGCAACATAAGCCGCTAAAAATTACCCCGAAGGAGAAGTTCTATTTGTAAATACCCACCCATCCATCCACCCACATACGTACATATAATTGAGGTCAATCACTTGACCTCCTTACAGAACATTTTAATTATCATCAGAAAAGCTAATTCTAAATACCGAAACACACAATGAAACATGCATTTTCTTCCCAGTTATGAAAGGAAATTAAAGTCTTGAGATGACATGAAATACACCCCACGGACACTGTGTCCCTTTAGCTTGGGCATGAATCACAACACAGCATGATACGCAGCCACCAGAGGAACCTCAGATTTAAGGGTTTTCTCCCCAAAAATCTTCTTAGAATTTTCTACGGTCCCACAACTGACCAGTCCCATAACCGACCAGTCCATTTCACCACCGGCTGGAAATGTTAGTCTTTTCTAGTTGATAATTCCCTGGACAGCACTCTGTCTCCTCGTCATTTCTTCCGCAACCACTTTGGCCTCTCCCGGCAGCCGTGGCCTGAGAGAGCAGCAGTCACCCCACGGTGGGCGTGAGAGGAGGGTACGGTGTCCACATGTGACCCCCGAGGGGACACTGCACAGCCAGCGAGGGCCACGGAGGCTGCGACCACTCATTTCGAAGCTGTGTAGCACCAGGGAGGAGAAAGTTTGGGCCAGTGTCAAAGACGGTAAAAATTACAGCCCCCAAGTTGATGGGTCTCTTCTCTGTTCTGTGCACCCTGACACACGGAGCGTGTGGCTCACAGCTTAACTGCCACACTCGGGCACGAAACGGAACTCAAATTGTACGGCTTTGGGTACGAGGACTAAATAGGCAGCAAGAAATGTCCACATCTCAGGCTTTTTCTCAGATCTCTTCCCGCTGCCGGTCTCTTTCCATGACTGGGAGATCTCGGGTCAGGCTCCCCCGTTGGGGGGCACACACCTGCCTCACGTTCACCTGGGCCCAGCGAAGACCCTATGACTGGATCCGAATCTCTAGGGCACGAGGCCCAGGGAATGTCCACTTCTTAATACATCGAATCTTCTATACACTAAATTCACAAACCAGCAATCTGCCTTCCCCAACGCCATCGTCTGATAACTGAAGAGCGTGAGGCCGAGCAGCGTGTTCACGGGGCCACGCCCAGTCAGTCGGGGAGCTCGGGCCACACTCCAGGGCTTGAACCCGCTGACACTGCTCGGGAAGCTGGAAATGGACCAGTGTTGCTCCATTTTTCACACTAATATGCACCTGTTAACACAGATAATTAAGCAGGGAAGATACAATGACTGTCGTGACATCAGGATGGGAAAACATAGGAAGAAAATCTCCATTTCACAGAGGCCTGTGAGTAGCTCACTCGGCTGCAGGCCTGGTCTCTGCTCCCCGTGGACGAGGCCACCGTGGGACGTGCACGTCCCAGCCCCGAGATCCTCCCACAGCAGCGGGTGGGCTCTGATTTGGGGCCATGCGTCCCGCACTGCACAAGCTGCCTTCAAATACCCTTCAGTTTTAATCGACTTCCAACATCCATTGCCATGGACGGACACGTGTCCCTCAAAATTCACACGTCAAAGTTCTAACTGGCAGAACCACGGAATGTCACAGTGTTTGGAGAGAGAACCTTGAAGGAGGTAACTGAGGTCATTAGTGTGGAGCCCTAATCCAATGTGACTGGTGTCCTTATACGAAGCGGAAGAGACACCAGGAACGCACGCGCACAGAGGAAAGAACACACAGCCGGAGAACAGCCGTTTGCTGGCCAAGGAGAGACGCCTCGGAGGAAACCGATCCTGCGCGCAACTCGATCATGGACTTCCAGCCTCCAGAGTGTGAGAAAATAGATTTCCATTGTTTAAGTTTCCATTAATAAATTTCCATTCTAGTTTACGGTATTCTACTATGGCAGCTCTAGCAAACTAACACACCTACCTACAGTAACAGTCCCCACTCAATCTAAAGTCTCTTGTATGATAACCAGAACTGTTAAATAGTCCTGTGTTTGAAAGTGCATTCCAGCCACGTTTCTCCTCAGACAACGGTGATCAGTTTTCTGATTATTACAACAAATTTTTTTCCACATTAGAGAAAAGCCATTAAAAAACACCCCATATTTTCCTGCAAGTGTTCAAATTTAGGTATTTCTTTGGTCATGAAGTAACACAGAGGCAACAAAAATAAATCTCAATTTTTAACAGCTAAACAACAGGAGATCAATTCAACAGAGAGGAAAACAAAACCAGCCTCCCCTCCCTCTGGCTTGAGCTTCACTAGCACCGACTGGAGCAGGACGGAGCGGCCAGGTGTGCTGTCCACCTGTAGCCCCGCCAGGACACAGACTGCCAGGGAGTCCGCTCCCCAGAGATGAAATACCGAAATGCCAAAGTCCTTCCACTTGTTCAAATGTACCAAGTACAGAAGTAGCGAACCACACCCTCTTGGGACCAAGAAGTGACAAGCTCCTCCACGTACTCCCGCTTTCCGCAGCCGTTTGTCCTCTCTAGGGACTAGGGCTGCCCTCTGTCACACCAACTAGCCTGACCCACTGCGCAGGGCGAGGGAGGATGAGTACGGAGGCCGGAGGGGAGACATTACCTGATTCAGAGTCACAAATTACAAACAGCAGTGACATTTATTGGGCACTTATCATGAGCCAGAGCCTGTTCTAAGCACTTATGTCTATGACTGATTCAGTTCTCAAAACTTCCCACTTCACACACCAGAAATCAGGTATTTTCATATCACACGATAGTTCTTTTATATATATATCTCGTTTACCCTCATCACTCCTTTGAAGTTACAATAGCTATTAAGACACCTACTAAATCCTATTATTCAATGCGTTAATAAAGAACTGATATACCACTATATCACATGTGTGTTCAGTATTCTGACAACTATATTTCAATATGATCGGCCCCCTTTGCAATCCTACGTATTTTATTTTGCAAATTTAAAACCATTACTGCTAGAAAGAAGGCTTTCCTCAGCTCCGTCAGACAGCCGTAGGGGTTCATGGCAAAATAAAGGTCAGGAACTTTGCTGGCTGATTCTTCACACCACAGTCCTAGTTATTTCTCAGAACACAAATCTCATGTTGTCCTCACACGTCTTCCTAGCGTCTTGTCCTAAAGACAAAGTGCTCCCTAACCTGCCCACCTCCCCGGCCTCACCCAGCACCACGTGGACCACTGTCCCCAGCTGCAGGGACACCAGTGGCCCTCCAGGACCCCGAGGTCACCAGTCCCGGTCACGCCAGGGCCTGGCTCATGCTCCCCTCTGCCTGGAAGGTGCTCCCCACACCAGCCCTGCCCCATCCTGCAGACCTCCCTGCAAACGTCACCCCCTCAGGAAGGCTCTGCTGGGAACGCAAGGCAAGATCCCCTTCCTGGGCCCCCCACTCTCAGAGCTACCAGAATGTTCTCCTCACAGCACTTTGCACAACTGACAATCAATCTCCCCTGCTGATCTGTCAGCTCCACAAGGCAGGGACCACGACTGGTTTGGAATTTGGTCTATTGCTGGCACATGCTAGGAAATCAGTTACTATTTGTCCAAAAGAAAGAGCTAAAGAAAAAAACAATCTAAATATCCAAAAATGGAACTAATCAAATAAATTATGGTATTCCACACCCAAAAAGCCATGAAAATAATAAAAGTATATTTGCTGACATGCAAATTTATCAATATATCTAATATTTAATGTAACAATAAGTGCATGTTATCAAATAGTATGTTAAACAATTTCACTTTTTTTAATGAGACAGGGTTTCGCTCTGTCACCCTGGCTGAAGTGCAGTGGTATCATCATAGCTCACTGTAGCCTCAAACTCCTGGGCTCAAGTGATCCTCCTGCCTCAGCCTCCTGAGTAGCTGGGACTACAGGTGTGCCCACCATACTCGGCTAATTTTTCTAACTTTTGTAGACATGGGGTCTCACTCTTGCTCAGGCTGGTCTCCAACTCTTGCAAGTGATCCTCCCACCTCGGCCTCCCAAAGTGCTAGGGTTACAGGTGGGAACCACTGTGCCTGGCCAATTTCCATTTTATTAACAACAAAAAAACAGATACACAAACATCCATTTTTTATATATATATAGTTCCAAATAACTAGATCTAAAAGGATATCTTACCTCTGGGTAGTGCATTTACAGATGATTTTAAATTGTATGTTTATGTTCATCTATGTTGCCTAACCTTATCTTCAACAAACATGACTTTTTAAATGTGATTGATAAATTACAAAAATTTAAAACTACCTACTTAATTATTTAAAAAAATACTTAAACAACCCACAGGAGGCAAGCTAACTGAGTTAGTTAACTGAGTTAGCTAAGGCCCATTTCAGCAGGATCACTATCCGGAGAACCGCAGAACTTTCCAGGAGGTCACACAAAGGACTGTACCACCTAAGCGTGTGCCGCCGGTGCGCCCGGCCCAGCTGCGAGGTGGCCACGGCCAAGGCACGTCTTTACAGTTAGTATTGATTTCATTATCTTGCAAAATCCACTTTGGTTAAACTGAATTTCATGTTCAATATATTGACTAATCCACAGTCTGTAATAAGGGGTAAGACAAAACTCAGGGCCATTCTAGTCATTATTAAAGGCAGATTTCTTACCAGATACACTGAAATTAAAATAATGTTTTTTTCATTCTGTTGCAATTTCACCACACTAAATCTCCAAGTATTAAAACAATAGAAAGATAATGTCACAAAATTAATTAATTTGAGTTAGAGCAAAGCTGGGTAAAAAGATGAATGCCAGTAATTTCTAGAAAGTTGAGCAAAGCATTTCTGGATATAAATTGTCTGAGAAAAACACCCCTGATAATAATTATGAGTCTCCAGATCCAGTTTATATTTTGTTAGAGTGAAACGTTACTTTGAACCAAAGCGTTTGGCTGGAAGGAACCTGCTGATTCATATTATCTTGAGTACAGACTTTTCCAGCTCGAGTCATTTAATAGGTTGTCCCAGAGAAGAGACTAACGACGCATGAAGGCGAAAACAGAGCTTTGGTAATGGATTCTAACTCTGTTTGAAAACTTCCAAGCTCCAGGAATCACCATTTTCAAACTTCAACACTTGGACCACAGGAAAGCCAACAACTTGAATGTAAGACAATCTTTCCAAGCTGCTCCATCAACTCAAAATAGCTCATTTCCTCTATTTATGATTCCCCTGCCAGCCTAATAAAACAATAAGGCTTAAAAAAAAAAAAAAAAAAGCTCTGACATAATCCAGAAGCAGGATATCACCGATGAAATACGGCACGGAGTGAGAGGCTACTTAGTCTCTCGCCGTAGCCGAGCAAGCCGCCCTCCACCGATCGGCTACCAGCATCCTCTGGGTTTGAGCTACATTCTCAGTAGTTTCCTATCGTTCTTCACAGGCCTCCAAGTCAGCTTCCCGTTTAAATCAAGGCAAACAGCTTCATGTGTAGACAAGGATTTAGTTAATTGGCCCAAGTGGAATCAGCTTTTGCGTGGGAGAGTGAAGCCACCTCTCCCGTGTACTCCTGCCTGGACACCACACAGCTAAAGCTGCACACGCGGGTGGTGTCAGCGATTCCTTGTCTGCCGTGAAAGCGAGTTGGCCCCAGAGCTGCCCCCAGTCTGAGAGACACTGATGCAGGTTGAACTTACTCGAGAGCCGAGATCTAGACACGGGGGCATCTGGACTAGGAAGCTACCGTGTTAACCCATCACCCATGAGCGACACCTAAATAGCAAAGCCTTTCCCACAGCCCTCTTGCAAGCACTGACGAAACCATTCAGAAAGAAGGTCTTTGTTTCTAACTGTTTGAAATAAACATGGAGGTATAAAATAATGAAAAATTATTAAGATGAATTTAGAAGACAAAAGCTCCTCCCCAGGTTCTTAACCGTCAGAGCTCCCAAGGAGCATGGCGGGAATGGTGGGAATTGATCTTGTGAAAGGCTATTACGGAGAGTGCTGTCCTCATCAGAAAGTCTCTCCCCTTTTTAACTGTGATCAATAATTCAAGGCAAAGACAAAAATCACATCAGCCAAAAGGACCAAGAAAAATTTTTTTTTTTTTTTGCACAGTATAGGAGCAAAATTAAATTCGTGTCTCCTAAGAAATTATTGCTCTTAAGAGAATTAGTAGGTAAAAACCTTAACTCTTTCATACACCTTGCCGTTTTACTCACTTGAAAATAAAGCCTCCAAGTGAAACAATATGATACCCAGTATAGGTATCAAAATAATAAATCTATAGTTTTTACTGCTCAGATATTTGATTTCCTATCGAAGTTTAAAGGATCGATTTAGAACTTGACAGGCACAAAACATACTTCAGCATTTGGCAATACAATTGTACAAAGTTGTTTTCTTCCTTAGCTCAGTGATTTTTTAAAATCTAAAGTTACAAAATCATCAGCAGGAAGCTTTGATGGTTTGATTACAAGTTTTACTGAACCAGTTCTTTATTTTAATGTGCTTTGTTCTCTTTAGGTATTGATTTGTGCCCTAAAGGGTAAGCAGGTCTGTTTAATATTTCATAACTTTTTTTTTAGATTTGACATTTCAATCCAATGACTAAGCCTTTGAAATACATTTAAAATTAGTCATCTTTTCTGCAAAAGTAAGGACTGAACACAGTCTGAGTCTAACTCTCCTAAGTAGGACACGAGAACGCCCCTGACGCTTCCAGCTGATGACCACAAAACGGAAGAAGCAGAAGAGCTCTGCTAGGTAGGTAAGTACCACCGCACTTGTGACCGCCCCGTCCGTAGAACTCTTCAAACTGAGAGTGATTGTGGGAGCAGCCCCCGTCTTGCTAAGGACCCTACGGACTCGCCCTGCGCATACGCTGAATGACCATCTCTGGGATGGAACAGAAGGGAATTAGAAGGGACACTAGTGCACCTACAGGCTAGGGTCCCTTCAAATGCTGAGATTCTGTGGTTTCCCACTGCATTAAAATGACATCTTGCATTCCAACGAGATTTTGCATTCGAACACCAGCACTCATCGGATAAAATCAACCTCTCCAAACCTCAGTTTCCTGGTTTGAAAAATAGGAATAATTATGTGCAGGATTATTTTGAGAACTGAGTGAGATAATGGACATGAACGCACGGTTCACGTGGTGGGTGAGAAACACACGGTCCCCAGGACTAAGTGACGATGCCCCAGGATGGCTCAAAGCCAAGTCTGACACAAGAACGTCCAAGCCGTGTCATGGCCACACACACAGTCCCCGCAACCGCAGAGCCAGACTCGGGCCAGGCTGTGTCACTCCCATTGCTCTTGTGCAGAAAGTCCTTTTTCTGAAACACACTGTACTTGAATTCAGATGAATTAAAGCTTAATTCTTCCCCACAACCCACCCTTTTGTTTTAAAATGCCAGGTGCCAGTACATGGTCTAAACACAGTAAATAGTACTGTGATGCCTGTTACAAAAATAAGGAGTTTTCTTCTGCCACCCAGAGTCTTTTTTTCCCGGATTTTTCAATGTTCATACAGTGTGTAAGGAACAAATTGATTTTTCAGAGGAGCAGAGAAGAGAGAGGCTGACGATGTCCCCCCTTTCCACCTCGTGTACTGATGGCAGTACTAACAGTCAGTGATCACTGGGACGTGCTTGGATCCTCAGAAGAGGCTGCTATCCCGTAGTATCACAGTGCCTCTCCCTGCACTTTCCAAAGGCCCAGGGCAGAAGCAAAGCCCAGCAAAGCTCAGAGAGGACGTTTCCCCAGCTGTTTGCTGATCACACCAGAGTGGACATGAAACGCCTTCCTCCGAAGCCGGACGCCTCCTCTGTAGAAGGCTTCGTTTCCTGGAAGCCAAACCCAAATCTCTGCGTCTAAAAATCTGCAGTTCCGAAAATGATGGCTTTTCTGCCACCACTTAGCTCTTATAAAAACAACGTGCAGATGAGCTTAGTGGAAATCAATAAAACACAAGAGTTTTTAATTTCCCTTGAGTAGAAAAGAAAGTACATTTTCTCCCAAAGCCATCCCAAATATACCAGTTCTTCAAACTAGCTCCATATTGACTTTGTTAAATTGCTTGTTTGATGATTTATTCTCTCCTGTGCCCTCAGGAATGGCTTACAGGGAGGTACAGAAGTGCACGGGTTGCACAGACCATCATGAAACCTCCCGCTGAGCCTTGGTTTCTGTCACGCTAAGCGTCAGGATGAGCTCTGTGTCACATGAGCTTCACCAGAAGGGAAGCGTATGTGTCCTGGGGATGGTGACACAGACGCCACATTCACAGGTTAAACAGCAGCAGCCGGACCTTCTAGCCCAATGGCAACAAAGACAACAGTCATGGGTTTTCAGGAGGAGCAAATCCTGGCCTCAAAGAGACCCTCAGTGGACTTGTCTGTTCAACTGGGAAAGAAAAGAAGAAAACCAAGAACACACAGGAAATGCTAAACCTGTGTCACCAGAGAAGGGTCCAAAAGTGAACTTGAGAAGCTCACAAGTAGTGCTCCAGAAACAGAAAAAGAATCCCTTCCCCATGTTGTTCCTGCTTCACACATCTGACTTGCATTCACATTCTCAGATACTTAAAACAGAACAGCAAAAACAGGGACGTGGGGCATGACTCTGGAATCAGACAGACCTCAGCGTGACTCGATCATTCTGGTCACTCAGCTGCGCAATGTCAGCCACGATTCTTAGAGATTTCGGAGAGATTCAGCAACTTGTTCTCTTCAAAAATAATAGGTAGCCTCCACCCTGTAGGACCACAGTGATGATTAAATTCATGCTGCTCAGACAGACCCAGCACACAGTAGGGAGACACTCCCATGGGGTGAGTACTGTCAATGGTGTTTTACAAGTGAAGCAACAGCATTTCTGGAAGGTTCACCAGTGACTCTAAACCTTGGCTGCACAAGGGAAAGGTGTGGACAGCTTTAAATAACACGGACACCGGAGCTTTTGAGAAAATACTGCTCACATCACGGACCAGTCAGATCAGAGCCCACGGGGGGAATAACCCAGCACAGGTAATGTTTAAAGGTCTCCAGGAGATTATGAGGTAGTCAGGGTGAGAACCCCGGGCTGAACCGACGGCCAAGGACAACCACGCGTATTTTCTCGTGACCCACCACCGACTTATCTACCCCAAGTCCCCGGCCAGCTCCACCAGTGCTCTCCAAGGGGGGATAGGTCAGCGCGGAAACAACCTAAGTGTCTGTGCACAGATGAACGGATACGCGAAATGTACACACACACACACACACACACACACCCCGGAATACCATTCAGCCTTAAAATGGAAGGAGTCTGCAGTTATACTACTGCCGGACTCATCTGATCTTGGAGGCTCAGCTGAGTCGGTCCTGGGGGGTACGGGGATGGGAGACCACCTGGGAATACTGGATACTCCAGGCTTTAAAATGAAAAACAAAAACCTGGAAGAGAATTCTTATGTGTACAACAAGATGGATGAATCTTGACGACACTGTGCTAAGTGAAGTAAACCGGTCACAAGATGACAGATACCGGATGGTTCCACGTATATGAGGTACCTGGAGTCGTCAAAGTCAGAGAGAGAAAGTGGAATGACAGCAGCCGGGTGGGGAGGGGGGAGGGGGAGGAGGAGGGGGAGGGGGAGGGGGGAGGGGTCACTGCTTGGTGGGTGTTGAGTTTCAGCTCTGCAAGATGGAAAGACTTCTGGAGATGGATCGTGGTGATGGCCGCACAACATGACAAATGTTTGGTTTTAATGTCACCGAGCTGCACGCTTAAAAATGGCTGAGATGGTAAATTGTGTGTCATGTGTATTTTACCACAATAAAGGAAAAGTCAGAGTGATCCCCCAGCGGTCCGCTGGGATCATGAAGAAAGTATCGTGTCTTCTATTTGTACTTAGTTGCTGCTCATTTATTTCTATTTGTGTGTGTTGTATCCATGCGCACAATATACTGGTGTGTTGCAAATGTGTATGATACATAAGTAAATACACATATGGTCAGGAAGCACTCAGATATCAGAACGGACAATAAAGAAAGTTTGCAAAATACTAGATTTCCTAAGAATAAATGTGGATCTCGAGGCCACCTTCGAAGGCAGGCCTGTATTTATGCAACTGTAGAAAACGGTTCACGAAATGACACTTAACCAAACCCTGACACACTCTGCCTGGCTGTCCAGCATCGTAGGAACATTCTGGTTGCACCAAGTGTCTAACACGAGAAAAAGTGTCCTTTTTGGAAAAGTGCCAAAAAGGAGTGACGAGCTTCGTCCCAGGCCACTCACTTCCCAGGAAGGACACCTGTGCCACGGCCACGTCTCACACACACGGGAGGGGAAGAGCTCAGCATCCTCCGGGCCCACTGTTCCGACCACCTCTCAGCCCCCGAAGTCTCCTGGCAGAGCTGCGGCAGGCTCGTGGGGACACGCTTCACCCCAGGGGAATCCAGAGCAAACACGCCACCGCGCAGGGAGTGAGCGTGAGTCCAAGCGTGTCCATACGGGCAGAGTGACACAGATTAAACAGTGATTGTTTCAGCCCAAACTACATCCATCACTTTAGAAACCACGTGTCACTCATGCTACTCAGACTGTGCGTGGCTCCTTCTCCTCCTCCTCTGCCAGGCAAAGCAGACACCCGGGACTCAGCCCACGAAGACGGAAGTTGGGTCTATGTGCTCTTCGGAGGCAAACAGCGGACACAGAAAGCAACGAAACCCCGAGCAGCAAGGGGAGGGTGGGAGGTTCAGCCTCTGACTGCACAGACGTCTGGTCATTCTGGATTGCGTTTGGATTTTTAAATTTTTTATTTTGCTTCCTGGTGTTGATAAGAAGTACTCTGGAAAACGTCTTTCATTTTAAAACTCTCACAGCCCTCTTTTCATTAACCTATTCAAGACCTGAGATTAAGAATATAACCTTCTTGTACCCCAGCAATACTCTGAAATTAAAAAATAAAAAAAAGGTAACCTTCAAAACACTTCAGATGACATTATGGTTGGCCAGAGGAATAGATACTAAGTGATACTGTTTATTTTTTAAAAAATATATGCAAACAGGCCGGGAGCAGTGGCTCACGCCTGTAATCCTAGCACTCTGGGAGGCCGAGGCGGGTGGATCGCTCGAGGTCAGGAGTTCGAGACCAGCCTGAGCAAGAGCGAGACCCCGTCTCTACTAAAAATAGAAAGAAATTATATGGACAACTAAAATATATATATACAAAAAATTAGCCGGGCATGGTGGCGCATGCCTGTAGTCCCAGCTACTCGGGAGGCTGAGGCAGTAGGATCGCTTGAGCCCAGGAGTTTGAGGTTGCTGTGAGCTAGACTGACGCCACGGCACTCACTCTAGCCCGGGCAACAAAGCGAGACTCTGTCTCAAAAAAAAAAAAAAAAAAAAAAAAAAAAAAAAAATATATATATATATATATGCAAACAATATGAAAAAATAATACCCATGGAATTCTAACTGCAGCAATTTCCTCCTGCTTCTTGGCCCTGAGTCTGAAGTGAGGTTATTTTGTTTTTGACAGGTTTACAGAGACAAGAAGCAAAAAATGCAGACAAGCTCTGCAATTTTTAACCCTTCCTCCCCAAATAGATACACTTGTTAATTTATAGCTTTGACAATCACCTGGGTATTCTTCCCTAATTCAGTGTCTCCCTTAATTTTCTAGTTTTGTTTTTGAGACTCTGCAGACGCCAGAGGGTATTTTGATGGAAGGTGCTGCTCATCTTACCCCTTCAGAAGGTGGGCTGCAGTTCCCTTAACAATCTTCTACGAGAATGGTCTCAAACTAGAAAGGTATAAAAATCTATCTGGGCAAATGGTTTATAATCAGTAGAGCATTTATCTCTTCATCTTCTCTCTCCCCTACCTTCTTCTCTCTCTTTCTCCCTCTCCCTCTCTCCCCGCCCCACACTCCACAAACCAACACTGAAAGTAATAAAGTGAGAGCGATCAGTTCAGGCCAAAATACTACAGAGAGAAAAACATCTTTCCTGACACTTTCTGGAACTGAATTCACAGAACAACTTCTTGCGACTGCAAACCAGGATGCCTCACTTGACCAGTCATCGATGCAGGTTTCTTAGCTCAGCGCGGCAGATTTATCTTCTGACACAGCTGGACATCTTCGATCTCTCCTGTACAGCAACTTGGATTCCTCGTAAATATGCAGCGAGGAAAACGGCAAACCGACCCTCGGAAAACCGTTGAGTGAGGAGCGAGACACGACAGGACAAAGACGCTGGGACCCTCTGCAGGAGCCTGCGTGAAGCCAGACCCCCGACTGCAGCCCTGGGTTCCGCCCCCCCCCCCCCAGCAGGGCTGAGCCTCAGGGGCCGTGACCGGGGCTGAGCCCTGCAGGGGTGGGGGGACCAGCCGGCCTCCCACCTGTGAGACCCTGCTCTATGGAGAAAGGTCTCTCTGTGTCTACGCGTTCCCGTCTATTCTACTGCTTATATGAAGCGGTTTCTTGTTTGTGTTCACAATCACAGTCCCTCTTCTACCCCCTTTCTGTACTTTTCCTTCAGTGGGAGAGTTAATTTTCCATGCATTTATAAAATCGCATTTTCACTGAGCCCTCACCACGCTGCACACACCACGCTCAGCACCCCCGGTGCCTGTCCCAGCTGAGCAGCACAGACACCCCCGGGGAGGGGACGACTGTCAACCCTATCGGACAGGAGGAAAGGCACGAGGCTCAGTGACTCAGCCCCGACCGTCCCCTGGTGAGGGCAGAGCGGGGCTGCTGCCTAATTCAGTCTGTGCTGCGGTGGCCACATCACAGGGTCCACCTCAGGGCCAAGAACCAGAGCAGAGACGTCCAGTGGTTTAATTTCTGGAGCAGAGAAGCAATTGAGAATTCTTCTCCTTGACTGTACCAAAAACAAAAGAAGCTATTTTTTTTTAAAAGACAGTAAATGGTTTCCACCTGGTTTTCATTAGGACTGTGATCTTTGTCAAATTTTAGCCAGACCCACGTCCACTCTAACAGGAACATGGCACTTTGACCACGACGGCGGCGGACCCTGCGTCAGGGCTGGAGCTGGGCTTCCCAAACCTGGCGTGTAGAGGGACGCCCTAAGGAGCCAGCTAACACGTGGGTTCCTAAGACCCAGCTCCTGGGTCTGCGTCCGTAGGGCACAGGTGGGGCTCAGGTACCCACACTTTGAGATGCTGATGCAAGGAGGCCACAGGCCAGACTTGGGGTACCAGTGGCTGACCAGCTGCAATGGGATTTCAAGATTGCTCTTGGAGTTAAAGGACAATAGTTGAATCAGCTGTGGATCAAAGCCAAGAAACAGGATATTGATGACACAAGACGGCTCCTAAACATGGCACAACTTACGTTTAACTCAATAGAAAATATTGCTGTATCTTAAGAAAAAGTGTATTGGTCAGAAAGACAGGTACCTTTCAAAAAGCAACCCTTCCCTCTTCTCCAAAGAAAAAAGGATCTCAGCCAATGCACCTCAAGGATTCTAGGTCCCCGATACCTTCATCCCAAGGGGAAGAGGAACAGGACCCGTGAGACTGTCCCAGCCTGATACCATTTAAACGTTTGGTTCGGCTGAGACCATGTGCCCCAAGCAACCTTCCGCCATGCCTGGGCTTCCCGTGTAGTTGCACAAGTATTTCTAGCCGGAAAATAACACACTGGCATTGAGAGTATGCACTGGGCACACAGTGCCAGGCAATCTAACAGCTGGGAGAGAGCCAATTCTCATAACAAATTAATACGCTGCTGTTCTGGCTTTGGCATTTCAGTCTCCCGAGCTGGATTAACGAGTCCCTCCCCAAGGGAGGGATCTGCTGTCAAAGCCTGGTTTCAGAGCCTCTCGGCTGGACCCCCAGCCCGGCGATTTCTCCAAGGCTCCGTCTGCCGGGTGGGTTATCTGGCAGAGACCCTCAACGTCAACTTGTGCGTACATGGGCATGCCTCACTGCGGAGAAGTGAAGTAAGAGAAACGGGCTGTGTCATCTCTGCATTTGAGAGCTCACTGATGAATCAGACACCTAGACATTCTTCTAGAAGTACGGCTAAATTGAGTTTAATATTTGAAATAGGAAAAAGGAACAAACTGGTCAAACCGTGGTAACTATTTTCCCTGCATTTCAAGGCAGCCCTCTAATAATACCCACGCTGGTTTCCACCCCACTCTTATCTGATAACTCCTCTAAATCCAAGTATGGTTACAAAAACACACCCCAGAAAGAACACACCCAAGTCCCAGACATGGTGAAAGAATTTGGTATCCAGGTGACAAAAGTCTGAACTTCTGACTTTTCCCTAAAAGCCACAACCCTAACCCTCAGAGCATCACACCTTGGCTATTCCCACATCATAACTGACACATCTAAAAATCAAACACATTCTCGTTCTGCAAAAACTATTTCCTCCCCCTAACTTCATGTTCCTGAAGCCAGCATTTTCTTAGTCTTCAAACCGAAAACCCGACATCTTTGATCTACTCTCTCCCTCCCTGCCCCCATCTAATCAATCACTAAATTCTAGAGCTTCACCCTTCCCTCCCCTTCCATTCCATTTCTGAAACTACTAGTCCCGTCCAGTCCTCATGATCTCAGATTACCGTGAGACTCGCATGATCACCTGCCTCCCTGTCTCCTCCACACCGTGCTCAGCCGCCAACACCAGACACACCTTCTTCAGACGCCCCCTCACCAAGGGCCTCCTTTCCGCTCTCGCCTCGACCGTTTCTCATGGAACAGGAGCACGGTCACAGCTGAGCATCAGCCTCTTCTCTGGCCTCTGCGAACCTCTCTGACTTCCTCTCCCACAATTATCGTCCTTCATAGACTCTCCTCTGGCACCAAGTGCTGGTAGCACCGACCCTCCCACCTCGAGCAGGAGTCCCCAAGAGGACAGGACTTCAGGGCGTCTGCTCAAGCTGAAGCTATTCTCATAGATACTGAACGATCTTCTGCACCGTGTTGACAGTGGAGTGCCCGGGCACGCACAGAGGGGGTAACATTGTTGCCATCTAAGAACAAGGTGAGATAGTGGCACAAGCTACATTAGCAGTTACACTGTTTCCCAGTCCCATCCGCCCTCAGAGTGTCCTCGATGAAGCAGTGAAACATTATTAATTTTATTAAATCTCAACCCTGAAGTATGTGTCTTTTCAATGAAGCGCACACGTAAGGCGCTTACACAGAGCATAGACACATACACACAAAGCACTTCTGCCGGACACTGAGGCAAGCGTTCTAAGGAGAAAGCAGGCTCGTGCCTGAGCTGCGGCTGAACCAGCTGCTTCTCCACAGAGCACAGCTTTTACCTGAAAGAACAACTCACTACGGTTATTCACATTTGGATCCTGGGTAGACATTTTCTCAAAAACAAACGAGGTGAGCCTGTCACTTCAAGGAAAACAGCCGACACTATTTGTTGGCAATGATCAAATGCGAGCTTTCAAGCAAAAATCAGAATTTTGGAAAACTTGTATCCGCCACAGTGAGCCTCACAGCTTCCCGATCATGAAAGACTCGTCTGAGGAGATGGTGAGATTAACGAATGCAACATTTTCATATCGTATGAAGAATGTGTCCACATTTGGAGGATCTTCATAACTCACTGAACCAGCGTTTTCCCAATAACCAGTGCATGATGTTGCAAATGATGTCTGGATAAACACCCATGCAAAATGCATGGCAGACCAGTAGATTTTAATATAACAGCACAGAACAGGTATTACGGTTTCAGATTCCACATTGCAACTGACCTTTAAGAAACTATATATTATGGAATTTTGGCATAACATCAAAGAAGAATATCCACAATCACCTGAAAGGCTATAAAATATTCCTCTCTTTTCCCCCCTGTGTATCTGTATGAGGCCAGGATTTTCTTCATCTAGTTCAACAAACAACTTACTGGACACACTGAGGATAGAGCAGGTAAGAGAGCCCAGTCGCCTGCGATTAAGCCACACATTAAAGAGATTTTCAAATAGATACAACAAAGTCACTTTTCTCATTCAGTTGTTGTTAGTTTTGGAAAAAATAGTTATTTTTCACTTTAAAGAATTCTAATTTGTTAACATTAATGGGTTTCTTATTCTAATTTTTTAAGTAAACAACTTTTAAATATCTATCAGTATCCAGTATTCATAGATATAAACCACATGAACAAAAAATCTTCAGGGTTCTCAACAATCTGAGACTGTCAGGGGGCCCCCAAGACCAACACGTTTGAGAACCCCCGTCAGAGCGAGCTCTTCTTCCGCTACTTTCTTCTCCCTGGGTGCCGACCGCTCCTCTGCTTCCCTAAGCCCCGTTTGTGTTTCAATTCTACTCTCTCTGCGTTAGCAGGAGCCCTGAGTCCAGCGATGCCTTGCTCACCCGGGACTTCACGACCCTGATCTGTGCTACACATTTAGCACCTGGCAGAAACCCACCTGGTACCTCAGCTTACACAGCAGCCCCCCGTTATCCACGGGGGACACATTCCACAACCCCCAGCGGGTGCCTCACACTGCAGACAGCACCAAACCCTGTGTACACTAAGCTCGAATATTTTTTTTTCCTTCTTCTACACCCTTTCCCAGATAGAATTTCCTTCCTACTATGGATCTCAGCTACCTCAGCGTATGATCTTTTTTCTTTCCTTATTAAGTTGAGAACTTTTCCCTTTTCACTTAAAGGAAGCACTTTACGGCAGTGGTGCCATCACAACTCACTGCAGCCTCCAACTCCTGGGCTCAAGGGATCCTCCCACCTTGGCCTCCCAGAGTGCTAGGATTACAGGCTTGAGCCACCGCGCCCAGCCTGTATTAGTGTTTTATATTAGTATGTATTTCTAAACGATAAGGACTGTACTATTATGGTTATCACAAAATTGGGTAAATTAAATATATTATAAACCTGAATACATGGCTAAAATGTTTTCTGGAAGGAGATATCAACACAAAAACAAGGTACTGCTCATCGCTGAGAGGAGGAGCTAGAGTGGGGCAGGGATGATTTAACTGTTTGTTTTACTGCCTCCAAGTTAAAATTGAATGCCAACAGAACCCCCTGTGCGGGAAGAGGCTGCCACCACCCTCAGGGGACGCCCGGGACACAGCGGGTGCAGCGTGGCTGGAAGACGCTCAAAGTCGTCTATGTAGATTTGAACACTAGCAGGGGGCCATGTTCACCAGCTACAGGATATGAATTCTCTAAACGGGTAAAAAGAGACCTGTGAACTTAGTGCCATCACCAAACACCATTATGATTCCAGTAATGTTCATGACATGACACAGACCGTCTCAACCTCCCTATGGCCACACCCAGAGGCCCCAGGCGGATGCAATCTGTCACGTAAGCAGCCGTCCCCAACCTTTTTGGCACCGGAACCAGCTTCACGGAAGACAATTTTTCCATGGACCCTGGCGGGGAGGAGGGGTGGCCTAGCTCTGTGGCCTGGTCCCGAACCAAGACCGCAGACTTAAAGGACTGGGATTTCAAAAACACTTATTTTTTTCTTTTTAAACAAGTTAATGCTGTGACTCCTCCTCTTTTCCTTATCTTTCCCCCTCGTAATTTGTCTGCCTCACAGGTTGGAAGAATGTTATTTCCTCCCCTGGTGGTTCTATGTGTTCTATCTGCATCGCATCAGCAGAGCCCTGGGACCCGGGGGCAGCTGCTGGGCTGCTCTGAAGAAATGAGCTTTCCCGAGTGCTTGTTCATAGCGAATTCAGACACAACCAAGTTCTGCATGTCTCTCATTCTTATATGAGAAAAATAAGATTAAAAGGAGCTGACTTTTACGACCCTGTTCATTTCTGTCACAAGTTAACACCTCTGACTAAGCCAAAGATGTTACAAGTACAGACAAAAGTACAGAAAGACTGATCTCAATTAGACTAGTTAAAATCCTAGACTTCTGAATATATTTTACAAGAAATACCATTTTCTCACTTTCAAATACTACTTGAACAAGGCTAATAAAATATTCCCCAATAAAGGTCAAAAGAAGAATGTCTTTAATGAACAGGCAGCCAATGTTTTAAATTTTTAACTTTTCATTAGTTTCAGTATAAATAAGTTCTTCCGAGGACTTTAAAAAGAGTTGGTTTTCCTGATTGCAAGATTTTATCCTGCTACCAGAAACTGTTTCTTTTATCATTTTGCTTAATGAAACCCAGTATTTCTAGATAGTATATAGAAATAGTCACCTGAGTATTGGCAATACCATTTCTACACAGATGGTGTTTCACTGTACTTAGCACCAAGGACCTATTTATCTTACAAAAATGCTCACCAGAACAAACGGCTTTTAGATAATCCAAAATGAAATGAACCTAAAATGTGGTTGAGGAACCTAACACTATTTTCCACACAAACTGCCTGGTTTTACCGCAAGAGGCTTATGCTCCTGTCTGCCTGTGAATGGCACGGTCAGTCAGATTTACACCAAAACAAAGCGCCCTCCGAGGCTGCACCTGCCCAGGTACCTGTTTCGTCCGGGGAGCTGGGGGAGGCGCTGTCCTGGGATAACGTGGTCCAGCTGGACTCCTCGTCGCTCGGGGCCAGGTTCTGGATCCGGTGCAGGGCACAGTCGGTCTTGGCCCCCGTTTTAGGATGGTCCTTCTTGGTCTCCGGGCTGGAGGAGCCGGCGGCTACGAGGCCGTCCTCGGGGCTGGACGGGGGCTTGTTTGGTTTCTGTGGCAGCGAATCTCCGTTCCCGATGGTGGTGCAGGCCTGGCTCTGGCCCGGCCGGGATTTCTCCTCTCCAGCCCCCCGGCAGTTGCCCAGGTTCTGCTCCAGCTCCCGGGCCGAGGTCTCCAGGTCTGCATAGTAATTGAGGAAGCTCTTAGTTCTCCTGGGCTGGGAGGGCAAAATCTCACAGTCCGAGGAATCCTGTGGGTGGGGCTCTTTACCCTCCAACTTCTCAGAAGTTATGTTGATGACCGCGGCTGGGCTCACGTTTTTGTTAGGGTCCTGCTGCCCTTGTTCCGCAGCCTTCCGGAGCTGGTTCTCCCCATTTTTCACCAGCTTGATGTTGGCAGAGCCATTTCCCAGCAGGGGCTGTGCAGCCGGATCCGAGAGGCCCATGGCCGCCTGGATGTTAGTCAGCGCATATTTCTTCCTGCATTTGGGGGGGGTGCAGTTCTTGGTCTCCGTGTGCTTGATTTCGGCATTCAACAGTTCATTGTGGGAGGAACGCAGATTAAGGGTGTTGGGCGGTGTGGCCGGGCTGTTGCGATTCGTCACGTCCGTGGTTCCGCTGCTGGCCATAAACACTGCCAAGGCGTCCGCACCGGAGTCAGCTGGAAAAAAGAAAACCGGTCGTTAGATGCCGGCCATGATTAAACTACTTAGCATACAGTCTAGCAAACATTTTCATACAGAAAATTGAAAGAATAAATGTTTCCATCCTGAGATATGTTCTTGTAGAACCAACCTGTTTTCCTCTTTGTTTCAACATTTGTTCATACATTAAACAGGAGCAAATAAAGGGCTTAATGTGGATACTCAGAAACCAATTTATGGAAAAGCTCAGAATTCCGAGGGTCTAGATTTGATTTAGAATAAAAAAGCATCTCTCTTTTGAATTCATACAACAGCATTCTCTTCTTGTGGCTCGTCTTCATTTTTCACAACCTTGAAAAATCATCCCCTTTCCAAATATTTCCACCATGTTTTTATACTATAGTTCCTTCAGGCAACACAAAAAAATTGCTCAAGCTTCCTCTGGGGCTTCAGCTTTCTTAATTATTCTGGAAGGTCACTGTTCAAGGATGCACCATACATCCAAGGCAATTTTACTCAACCGTGTTTAGAAATTGTGTTCTCAATGCCTGGAAAACCAAACCTCCATTTGAGTTTGCTAATGTCTTCGTGAACATTTTTGACCTGGGCTCAGCATTTGCATTAAACAGAAACTTTGAAGAAATGGCTCAATTTCTCAAGAATACCCACACACGTGCACACACGCATAGTGCTATTACTGATAATGCAGCCCTCGGCTACAGACAATGTATCAGAGCTCCCAAGGGGGTCTGAATATATTCCACTGAACCGAAACACAGTCTCAGCTCTCTGCAGGCACCATTCGCCCTTGCAGAACTCCTAGGAAACATGCGACAGCCACATTCATCTCAGATGCTGTTCGCACCACTAGTGATCTATTCCATATGTCTCTTGCTAGAAAGAAAGAAAGGTTTCTCAGATTGGAGGGAATAAAATTCATCAGCAAGAATTCCGAAGGTTTCAGACTTCTCAGTCTATGAGAAATGACTTTCTTGTCTGATCTGTTGCCCTCCACAGAGCCTTCGGTGATCTCTGCATCAGAGATCTCTGCATCAGCAGCGGGGTGGGGGGGGGGGAACCAAAGCACAGCTCCCAGCATTCCTGAAATCCTGCTCTGACAGCTCCTCCTTCCACCCTCAGGCAGAACTGGGATCTTCAGGGGAGAGGAGCAGCTTAGTGGTATCTCTCCATCACCAAAAATTCAGGTTGGGCAACTTTAGAAAAGAATCACTGGAGAGTCCCTGTGCTTCCAAGAAGCCAGGCCATAGCCACCTGCCCCAGGCAACACCCGTATTTGTAAAGGAATCACCATGTGGCCCGCAAAATAGTTAAGGGCAGGAACCCAGACTGGTTAGACCGTGGGCCCCATTCTTTAAACTTATTTATAACTTATTATTCCTGCTAACCCAGCTCTGCACTCAGCTCTTGGGCCTCTTTTTGCAGGAAGAGAGAATCCAGTGTGTTTCTTCCTTTTAAATAATACGCTCACAACTGAATTTTTAAAAATTGTCTTCTATTACCGTTTGGCTCCTACTACCGTTTTATGGAAAACGCACATTTCCACTCATAGTTCAGCCTCACTCAAGAGCAGCGTTTGACATGAGAAGGCCACACCCTGAACCCACATGAAGTGTCCCTGAGACACGTGTCCACAGCACAGACACACAAGAGAAAGTCACTTTGAGGCCCTCGGGGATGTGGGGTGACATTATGAGACAGTGAAAACCTGCTGGCTTCCTAAAGGCCACGGCCGAGCATTTCTGTGGGGCTGTTTTGTGATGTCAGGTACCGACTGCATCTGAGCAATGTTACTAGGCAGAAGCTTTTCCTTACTTTATGACCATAAACATTTTCAGAAAGAATGCCACCAAAATTTCTAGGTGATTTGAACACGTAAGTAGCTTTTATATCCTAGATGTGGCAGACAAACCTTTTAGCCACATTCTCACAGCGTTTTGGGTCCCATCCCCCTCTCAAGGGCTTGTAACTCCTCTTCTTGCTGGAAATCGCGGAGGGCCAGCGAGGGAGAGGAGGCTGCATCAGAACAGGACCACCCCAAATACAAACAGGATGTACGAACACAGCTCTGTACCTGCTGCTGTTACATATCAAAGCCTGAACACAGTCCGGGTGGTGTCGCAGGTATTAAATAACGGTATTATCTGGAGGCAAAATAAAAGGCTCAGTCCTAGAACTAAGGCAGCTAAACCAATTCCACGCGGCATATAGCTGCCTTCACGAGTTAATGTATCAGCTAGAAAATCCTTGAGCTCAAAAGGGCCATGGAGTAGCTAGAGGTTGGAAAATTCTAGAAAGATCAAGGCTGCAGGAAAACAGCCCTGGATGGGACAGGCAATGCCGCGAGGGTAAAGGGCATGGACCTCAGGGTCAGAGAGACGAAGGCTCAAGACCCGTCTGCGCAACTTACAAGCTGGGTGACACAGGGCGCCTCAGCGTCAGCTTCCTCATCTGAAAAGTGGGGGCAATGATCGCCCCTGGCGCTGGGAAAACTCAGATGAGAAAAGCACCTGCAAGAGTTGAGCACAAACACGACACAAACCTGAGTTCTCCTCCCCACTTCGTACCCAGCTGACAGAGCACAGGGCTGCCCGCCAAGGCCCCCAAATTAGCCACCCCCCGTGTGGCCGAGTGATCCACACAGTCTGACTGCAGAGATTCACGGAGAGCATAAAGAATAAGAAGGAACAAAGAAGTTGGGTCTACAAGGGTTTCATTAGGGGAAAAAAATACATTCCTCAGGTTTAAGAGGAAGACGGTTTGTGTTTCTTTTTAAATGAAAGAAAATCTTATAATGTCTCTTTAAACCTTCTACTATTTAGCTGTTTTCTTTGGAATCAAAGGGCCTAAGAAATAAGACCAAACTCTCAACACAACAGACAAGTCCCTTAAACTCTGCATTTCTCTGCCGTGAAACGGAGATAATAGTACAGCATCTGCTCCTCCCCGAGCTCCGTCAGGGACTGACAGCGATGAACCACGGCTGCGGACGGGCATCGCCTCACGGCTCCCCCTTCCCCGCGCACCCCTGTCTCTGACCACAGCCCGGGCCACCGCTGCGCGAGCACTTTCCTCTGCTGGGCCCTGTGCTGGGAACGGGGGAACTAAAACACACTGGGTCCCGCCTGCTACACGCTTCCACATGCAGGTGCAGGGATCGCGCAGGGTGCAGGGGGACGCAGGGGGGCACAGGGGGGCGCAGGGGGGCGCAGGGGGGCGGAGGGTGCAGGGGGGAGGTGGGTGCGGGGGGAGGAGGGTGCAGGGGGGAGGAGGGTGCAGGGGGGAGGTGGGTGCGGGGGGAGGTGGGTGCGGGGGGAGGAGGGTGCAGGGGGGAGGAGGGTGCAGGGGGGCGGGTGCAGGGGAGTGCAGGGATCGCGCAGGGTGCAGGGGGGTGCAGGGGGGCGGGTGGTCTCCTTCAGGCCGCAGAGCATCCAAAGGGAAGGGAGGAAGGACCGTCCCTGGAACCTGAGCGCAGGGAGGCGTGAGGACAGGCGGGACGGACGGAGGGGAGAGGCCAGGCAGGTCCTACACGGCGAGCTCCAGACTCCGGACTCCACCGAGGCAGCAGCTGGGACGTCTGTGTGGGTGTTGGCGTCTTTCCGCCCCCCCCCCCCCCCCCCCCCCCCCGTATTCTCCAAGAAGGGGGTGACTGTGATGAAGAGGCGTTAAAGCAGCAACGTACAGTAGGCGACTAAGACATCAGTGGCCACCAGAGAAACTGAGCAGAGGGGCATGGGGCCATGTCCCTCACCAGCGAAAGGGGCGGCCAGCCGGGCCCACCTCCGGGCTCTCCTGCCTGGCGCCAGCGTGGACTCCGCCGCTCGTCACAGGTGGGCAAGACCCGCGGGGAGGTTCCTGCAACAGTCCACTATTTCACTACATGCCCAGGTGCTCTCCTCACGGCCAGGAACACGAAAGTGAACAAAATAAGCAAAGTCAATGCGGAGCAAATAAGCAAAACGCCAGTAAGCTTGAGGCTTGGTCTCCTGGGGTTCTGGCAGGGACGGGCCCAGGGATTCTGCCGCCAGCCCCACTCCGAGCCCGACGCGCTGTCTGAATGTGACTTGCGGAAACCCAACGTCAATCCGAGAGGGTCGATTCCGATTCCAGAGGCGGGCACGAGTCCGGAGTTCAGAGAGTGACAAGAACTGACATTAGTACTGTCGCTCTCCAGCATGCCCCAGGGAGAAACATCTATTACAGCCCGGCAGGTATTTCCTCCTTTTCTGTTAAAAGCCCCACAGATTTTCTTGGCGAAGTAGCCTTCCTCCATGCCCATGCATTCATCCAGTGACATTTCCGGCACCTTCTACGTGCCAGCTGTGCTTCTGAGTGCCGAGGATACAGCAGTGATCGGAACCAACAAGGCAGAAACACTGGAGCTTGCATTCCAGGGCTCGGCCGTCTGTCCCAGGCAGAGGTGACTGCACCCCTGTTTCGGGGGCTCGTGGCCACAGCACAGCCAGTCAGAGCAGAAGTCCCCATGGCTCTGGGGTCTGCTTCAAGGAACAGCATGTGGCCCTCACCAAGCCAATCCTGAGCTGCTTGCTGGAGCGGTAAGGAGAGAGGTGCTCTCTTTTCTCTCTTTCTTGAATTAAGAAGATTTAAACCTGGAGCTTCAGGGGTCACCATGAAGAGACGACCTGCGGAAGCCTGAATCTGACCAGCAAGAAAGCAGAGCCGAGAGATGGACAGTGAGCAAGCCCTGGTGACCGAACCCCTAAATAAGCTGTGCCTGAAATACGGCACCCCTAGACGATGTCTCAGATCCAACAGATTGACTGATTTTGCTGAAGCCTCTGTGAGCTGAGTTTTCTTTGTTTTTGCAACGAAAGGAGGATTGTCATGAAGCCTGAACAAAACCAGATCAGCCAGGATCACCGATTCCACGACTGACACAGCTGTTCCCATCCCAGGCACAGCGGCCCCAGCGCAGACTCCCCCCCTCAACCCAGACCACGTCCAAACACAAACCTGCGCTGGGTCCTGTGGTCAAACGTGGCTTCCCCTCCTCTCTCTCTCTTTGCTGAGACCACTAGCCTCTCGTCAGACAAAGAGCTTGTCAGCAATGACAGCAAACTCCTCTCTCTTCCATAACCTTCCGCTGTCCCTCTGCTCCTGGGACACGCTTGTAAAATTGGAAATTGACAAACGGGCCCAGGGAAGCCCAATGTTTGCCCCGTTCTTGCATGAAACTTCCCATTTTCTTCATTTTCTATTTTTCTGCTATACAACTTTATTTCCACTGAGGAGTTAACAGTGCAACTTCTACCCCTGAGGAATGTCGCCTTTTGAACTAGACCTCAAAGTATTAAGGAAATGAAATAAACTCAGATTTTTCTTTTCCTGTTAGGAAGGAGAGGCAAAATAAAACTGGCTTCCTGACATTACTCTTGAGAGCAAACCTTCAACGTGACAAAAACGATAAGGACTTCTCTGCGAACCTAAGAGGCAGAAGTTACTGGAAGGCTGCTTGGGTCGCAGGGCCAGGGAGGTCCCAGGATCACAACCCTGTAAGATTCTGACTGGGACGGCAACTTCACGCAGCTGACTCACAGGATCTTAGACACAGGGCTGATTTCGAGAGCAAGGTCCACCTGCCTGAGGGTTTCCCACGCCCCACTCAGCTTAACTGTGTGAGGACTTGCTCTTCAGTGCTCCAAGTGGAGCAAGACTCAAGACAGACACAACAAATACTATCTTACGTTGCTCCACTTAGCCACTCCACAAGGTATACATACCTTAAAACAACATGTTGTACACAATAAATACACCCGATTTTTATTTGTCAATTATAAAAAGTACATAAGAAATGTTATTTGTTTTTTAAAAAAGAAAATCAGATTGGGCAGTGAGAAAGGATAAGCTATTACACAAACCCACACTGGCTGGAGTGGGCAGAGGGTCTCGTGAGAGCACAGTGTCAGGGACGAGGAGAGAGGCTCAGGGAAGGCTTTCCCACAGGGAGGAGCAGCTGAGCTGGGTCTTGAAGGCCGGGGAGCCCAGCAGTGGACACAGGAGAAAAGGGCACTCCAGACAGGGGACAGCCTGGCATTGCCAACGTCACACCCAGCAGATGTGATGAATGGTGACTTAGGACACACAGAGCAGAATTTGTGTGTTGAGATAAGAATTAAAACATTCAAAGTAGTCACCTTTGGAAATTATATGCTTATTCCAAGGATATTTTCTCTGTTCAATTTCTTTCTTTCTTTTTATTTTAGAGACAGGTGTCCCCTTGTTTGCCAGGCTGCACTGCAGTGGCCGTTCACAGGCACAATCACGGCGCCCGGATCCCCTGGGCTCCAGTGATCCTCCTGCCCCAGCCTCCCGAGGAGCTGGGACTACAGATCCATGCCATCTCCCCCGCTCTCTTCTCTGCTCAGCTTCTAAGCTGTTTTCATTCTTTAGTAAAGCCTCAGTGTCTTCTGAAGATGATTTTTTTTTTTTAATAGAGCTCTAGACTTTTATGGCCAAGTCTGATGAATACGGGCAGTGATCCAGCTTGGGAATATTAGTTTAGGTAGAAAAAAGCAGGTGAGCTATGAAGTAATGTCACGTATTTTCTTGAGTAACTGATAGGCTGGGCCTCAAGTCGGTTCCAGAAGGAAAAAATATTAAACAACAGCAGAAACAAGATGACGACCTGACTATATCAGGGGCTAAGACTGGCTTGGAAGGGACTCATGAGCTCAATCTTGAAGGGTCAACAGGAATTTTAGAGGCACATGACAGTATAAATTCTGGTATGTTTGTTTTTTAAAAGGCTCCCTGGAGTCACAGCTCCTGAGAGTGAGAAAGGGACTAGAGGCATATCTCATCCCACTCACAGGTCCAGACCTTCCCTCGCGAGTTGCCATTTGAACTTTCAGGTAAAAAAATGGCTGGAGTAAGACCCTCTACTGAACTAAGAACACAGCTTTCCTTGTACAATGTGTCACATGCTACACGGACACGTAAGAGCAGCAGCTGTTATTTAAAAGCCATGCTAGATAACTATTTCAGTGTCTCCCGTAACTATCAAGGAATAAATCAATCTGAGTACCAACAAGAAGAACGCAAACATCAGCATAACAAAGTAGAGCAACATAAGAAATTTCTAGAAGTTATTTGACTAGCTCGCCTCCAGTGATGTGTGATTCAGAGGAACACACATCATTTTACATGTTTGCCAATTTCCCTGTTTCTATACTGAGTCTACCTTGCAAAGCAACATAAGGTTTTAAAAGCTAAGAGATCCTTAAAAAATTATTCCAAGTATTTAAAATGTATTTTTGAAATGGACATATGTACTTGCACTAATTTTTCTGAAATTATTACTAATATACCTATCCAATATGTATTGACAAAGAAAATCTACACCCTCCCCAAATCATCACAGTGTGATTAGACAGCTTCTAAGAATCACCTCTAAGTTCCTCGTTCTCCTGTGTGAACTTACGTTTGTCATATTGCTTTTGGCTATTTTTTATATTAATAAAAGGATATTTCTTGCCACTCATACCTACTGAACTTGGTATTTATTATGTTTAATTTTAGTTCTTTGTTGAAATGTAACATGCAAAGTGCCGTATTAAAAAAAGCTTAGGCCGGGCGCGGTGGCTCACGCCTGTAATCCTAGCACTCTGGGAGGCCGAGGTGGGCGGATCGTTTGAGCTCAGGAGTTCGAGACCAGCCTGAGCAAGAGCGAGACCCCATCTCTACTAAAAATAGAAAGAAATTATATGGACAGCTAAAAATATATATAGAAAAAATTAGCCGGGCATGGTGGCGCATGCCTGTAGTCCCAGCTACTCGGGAGGCTGAGACAGGAGGATCGCTCGAGCTCAGGAGTTTGAGGTTGCTGTGAGCTAGGCTGATGCCACGGCACTCACTCTAGCCTGGGCAACAGAGTGAGACTCTGTCTCAAAAAAAAAAAAAAAAAGCTTAAACATATTTAATAATAAGTTTAATTTTAAAATTTAGGGACATTAATATCTATTTGTCCATGGTTTAAATCTACTTATGTTAAAATACACAACTTGCTGAGGAGTATGTGTCCTCATAAACATGGAATCTATCCAGATCTATCTGCCACTTGCAGTCGGACACAATCTCAAACTTGAAATGTTACTGCAATTGCTTTTTTTCCGTACTATATTACTGTGAGGTTAAGAATTAAATCCCACACCATGTTGTGTATAGACTAGAAATGACCATGAGACCAAGAAAGGGACATACAATAAAATCAAGGTAGTTTTCCTAAGGCCTGAAATTACTCAGCCTTAGACCCACGGAGCACCTGAGCCAGGAAGCCGTGTCCAAACACACGCCACAGTCTGAGACTCTGACCGAGAGACTCTCACCGACACCTGCTCCTTGTCCACGTTTAAATAGGTCACAAGCTACAATGCACAATGCTACACAGCAAAATTTGACAGTTTTAAGTTCCTAGCACAGTTAACTGAAATATTTTTACATTAAGACATACGCAGTCATGCAATTATTAAATATGAAAGTCCAACCGATTCTTCTATTTTAAAGATTCATTTTTCTATTATATTAGTGAAGAACAATAAAAATCCAAAACATAATATTTTTTAGTAAATCATAAGTTTAACATTAAAACAATCATTTTTTCCTAAGTTTTCATATTCAACTGCTTCTCTGCATTGAAATACATGAAAATGTCTCTGACCTGGAAGTACTTCTGACATGGACCACCGGGCGTCAGCAACAGTGCAGGAAATGGGTTATAATTTGGAATCTAAAAAAAAAAAAAAAAAAAGGGATCATTTGAGAAATTAAAATCCCAAACAACGAAGCATAAAAGGAAAAAAGCATAGCAGTGAATATCCCTCCAAAAGCTATTAAAAATACTAAACAAATTTCAGCAGATAATGTCCACATTTTTATTTATTTATGGTTGGTCATGCCTTTTTTGACTGAAATGTGATTTCCCACTTAACCACATTTCCCAGAAACATTCATTGAGGTTGTCCCCACGCCAGGCCTAGGCCATCTATCTGTCTGTCTCAAGTTTCCAACGCTTTTTCTCATTAAACACACACAAATTCAGAAGCTACTATGGAAAAAACTGGTACATTTTGCCACATAAAAATTACAACCTTCTGTTCTGGGGTGGGAGGGAAGGCTATAGACATCGTAAAGACAAAAAATAAATTTTTAGAAAATTACCACCACAGATAAAATAAAAGGGCTATTTTCCTTTATATAGAAAGGGCCCCTTAAAATCATTAAGAAAAATACGAACAAGCCTATAGGAAAATGGGCAAAGAACAGGAACAAGTTCCAAGAGAAACACAAATGTCCAATAAACAAAAGTAACTTACCTCACTCAAAACTTTAAAAAGAACAGATTTAAATAACGACGCCTAACGGGATTTCCTGTATCAGACTGGAAGATTAACAAGCTCCGTGACACACCATCTAAGGCAAGGACACTGGAAACGGGAATTTTCAAACCTTGCTGGTGGGAGTAAAACCTGGCAAAGCCCTTTGGGAGGCCGTTTACAAATACCCTCCGCAAATGTAGAAGGCAGGGACCCCACTGCTCAGCAGCTCCACTTCTAGGAATTTGTCTTTCAGATAAACTCACATGGCGTCTATTGCTCTAAAATCACAAGAGCAGTAAGGACCAACTGTCGAGTGGACGGCTGGCTCACTGAAGTATGACACACGTACGATGACGTGCTCTGCTGCCGTCGGGGTCTACGTGAGCTTCCGTGAGAGGAGCTTTCAGAGCGATCACCGACAGGTGAGCAACACGCACAGCAGCGTGATCTAATCTGACTAACACTTTTAAAAGCATGTACGTGCACACATACATGTGCACACACACGCTGGGGCACACTCACACACTTGCATTTACACACAAAATTTCTTAAAGGAATAATGAAGATCTGGACACTGGTAAAGTCAAGGTTTACCAAATTAGATGCACAGCAAGGAAAACTGAAAACAGATCTTGTTCTCAATTAGGTGCTACCAGGAATGTCACCGAGAATGACAATCTGTTATATCAAGTCAAAAACGGACACTGCATGATTCCATTTATATAAAGCACAAAAACAGGAAAAACCGATCTCTGTCAGGATAGTGGGCGGGGGCGGAAAGAAACAAGAGGGCAGCTTCTGGGATGCTGGGAATTAGCGGCGATACAGTGTTTCCTGATCTGGATGTGAAAATTCACCGAGCTACATCCTTCTGTACACACTTCCGTATGCATGTGATGCTTCCATGAAAAGTTAAAAGAAAAGATGAAATGCTGGAGGTTTTCTAAAGCATAATTCGAAAGCAGAAATTTCGTATTTGCAAAAACTCTAAATTCTAATCTAACCTTTCCAAACTAGCAACCTTTGATGGGCGTTACTTTCAACTTTATGATTCTGATAATGATCTGACAACCTGTTCTACTGATCCACGATACACTTTTAATTATATTTTCACATAGTGTGGGTTGGGCTCATCACTCTGAGTAAAAGGGTGGGCTCATTTTAAACTATCCTGAAACAGCAAGAGATGCTTCCTCTATGCACCTTTTTCTTTGCTCTAAACCACCTTCCTCCTCAACTCCTTAAAAGCATTTCAAAATTCAGTTTTCCTTTTTTTTTTGTTTTTGGCTTCAGTACACCTTAAATTATATGCAGAGACAGAGATGAGGCAATTCAAGAAAATGGATACCAGTGGACAGAAAGCCAAGAGAAGGCTCATGTGAGCATTCTGAAAAGGCTTGAATAAAAACCGAGCATCTGCACACAGTCGGCCCTCTGTATCCCCAGGTCCTGCATTCGTGGATCCAAACCAACCTCAGCTCCAAAGCGTGGCTGGGCCCGTGATGGACACGTACAGACTTTACTGTCCCTGCCGTTGTTCCCTAAACCACACAGTCTGTCTACTCACACGGCATTCGCACTGCGTTAGGTAGTGCAAGTACTCTAGAGATGACTCAAAGCATGCGGGAGGATGTACGTGTGTTCCCTGCAAATCCTACACCACTTTGTATAAGGGATTTGAGCATCCTTGGATGCTGGTGACCATGCTGAGTCCCAGAACCAATCCCCTGCAAATACCCAGGACGACCGTACTTTTTAGTGTCTTAAAATAAAATATTCCTGTTTCCCTGACCTGAAACAAACTCCAACTTCTATAAAGTTGAGAATTAGACATTCTGCTGATAATGTCGTATTATAAATGGCCCTGCGCTACTATCTAACCAACACTCACTCCACACCTGCCGTTCGTCGTACATTGTGCCGGGAGCAAGGGATGCTTTAGTGATTAAGACCACATTTCCCCTCTTGTGAAATTTATAGCCCAGTTAGGGAGAAGGATATTCATCACAAAATTACTCAAATCAGTGTATAAGTACATTCTGGAAGAAATAACTCAGTTGCATGAAAAAATGTATCAAAGAACACATGCCATACTGAAGAGTGAGGAAATACTTTCCTGAGAAAGTGAAATTTCAGTTGCAATTTGAGGACTAAACAGGATTTAGGTAGGTAAACATTTATGAAACACCTATAATGTGCACAGCATTTCCTGGCCTGGGGATGCAGCACAAACATGCGGACTATTTTTCCCCAGGCTCTTACGTCCCTGATGAGCAAGTCTGACCCAGCAAAACAGCCTGTGAGAGGGACTCAGTGGTGTGGACTAATTCTACACAAGCAATAAACTGAGAAAACTTAACAGCAGCACCTAGAAGATGGGAAGACACCGTAGATGTGGAGGGTTTTAAGAACAATCCACAGCCGTCCGTCTGATACAGCAGCTATGAGCAGCAACACAGAGCTACGGAACACCTAAAAGGTGACTCGTGAACTGGAGGAACTGAAGTTTTTATTTAATTACAGTTAACTTAGATATAAATTTGTAAACTAATATTTGACTCTTAATGGGAAACAGGTAAGTTTGAAACTTCTTAGTGAGTACTTTTTCAACTCTAAATTTCACAAGATCTCGATACAGATCAAGTATTTCCAATGAGTATTTTGCATCCGAGTTGGGTGCTGTGGTTGTAAAACGCATGCTGATTATGAATCCTTAGCATGGAAAAAATGTAAAATATCTCAGTAATAATTTTTAAATACTGATTCCATGTTGAAGTAATAATTTAGATATGAATTAAATAAAACACTGCCAAAATTAATTTCACCTGTTTGATTTTTTTTTTTTTAACGTGGTACTAGAAAATTTCCAACTACATGTGTGGCTTGCACTGTATTTCTATTGGAGAAGCCCTGATGTGGGGGATGCAGACAGATTCGAAACTCCCCTAATCAAAATAACGTCTCCTTTTCCCAGTAGAGCAAAGACTGGCAGAAATGCTACCTCGGCTGTGATGCTGGAGATTTCACCACATCCAGACCAAGTGCCCTTGTTTCCACAAAAATCACACACCGAGTTCAAAGACGTTGGGGACCGATGGCAGCCACTGCAAGTTCTGCACTAAGAATACACCTGTGATTTGGGGCAAAGCATAAAACTATCTAAGTGAAACAGTCTCACGACTGTTCCCTCCAGCTATGTCCTCACGTGGCCCACGAATGGACGTCCCTAATGCCGACATGCCTGTGGTAATGCTCTCAGGGCTCAATACACGTCCAACGGGACCAGAGAGGGAGCTCACAACCCCAAATCGTGAAGTGCTATTAAACAAATAAGCAAATTAATGAACAAATAAAATGCCCACTTGTCATTTGGTTCAGTATAAGATGCTATGTACATTTATATGATCCCAAAGGATGAAAGATTTGGATAAAAATCAGACCAAGAATTCCACTTTACCTGTCTCCCCCAAATGCTGCTAAACAAGCCTGACAGTTTCCTCTTTCTCAATTTCCCTCACTCTTCATCCCACTCACCCTCTCCAGACATCAAGCACCGCACGCACCCTCTCTAGACGTCGAGCACCGCACACGGCTCCACAGCTCCTCTCCCCCCACCGGCCTCGTCCTCCCCACACCCCTCCCAGATCCACCTCAGATCCACAACGCGGCACAGACTCCGCGCTGCTCACAACCACCGCCTCACCCCAAACCTCCGGAATTAATTTCTTTCAGCCACTGACCACCTAAGGCCCAGCTGATTCCAGAACCTCTCATTCACCCAAATCCTCCATTACCTTCCTGTAGCTACTTTCCTGCAAACTCTCGCCCAGTGCAGTCCTACCAAACCTGACACCCCCTTTCTAGAGCCAATAGCTGGGAACCCCTCTCCTGTCTGGAAGTGGAAGTCATCAATCAAACAGTCCTCAGATGCTGAGAACTGCTGTCAGTGCGGCAGCTGTAAATGCAGACTGCCCAAGGCGCGTGCCGTATCGGCAACTCAGACAGTACGATTTGCACGGCTGTCGGTAACATCCATTCCAAAACGCCAAACAATTCTTACAAAATTCCAAAAAAAATATTAAATACAATTATCTTTCAATGACAAAGAGTGTTCACTTCTGGCATGTACAGTGTATATTAAAACCATGTTTAGAACTTCTAGGTGGAGATAATTACAAACACGTGTCCACCTGCGTGAGTGCGTGGTGGGGTGTTCGACAACTTTGCAGAGTGAGACGTTCTTGGCTGCACAGGGAGGCCAGGACATGCATCACCCCGGTCTCCACCCAGAAAGTGCAAGCAGTGGCCCCCTTCCACGCTCCCCAGGACACGCATCACCCCGGCCTCCACCCAAAAAGTGCAAGTAGTGGCCCCCTTCCACGCTCCCCGGGGGGGTGTTCTAGCCACCCCTAACTCCCCAACTTTGACAATTGTGACCTCAGCCCAGGGTTATCATGTCTTCCTAACTCATTCGACACTTAAGTCCTGTATGGTCTTAATCGATACGTGTGTGTGTGTGTGTGTGTGTGTGAGTCTATTCAACTGTCTTGTCCAACTGCAAACTGTGGTTACCGTCAAGTACGAGCATCAAGTGACGCGTCACAGGTTGGTTGCTTTGCTGAGTGGCCGGCACACCCCAAACAGCCAATAAATGTTCACTGCTATTATTTTTTCTTGCACGTATGACCTGTGTTCTCAGCTAGGCTGTAAGACTTCTAAAAAAAAAAAAAAAAAAAAAAGCAAAGTGCCTTGGAGATCTTTGCACACCCAACATAAGAACCTAATAAATTGTGGTGGCCCACATCTTCTGTATCTTTTCTCTGCCCTGTCCGCACTTCTGAAAATGTTCACAAGTAGTAGACTGAGTCCAAGAATAAAGAGAAGAATTGAAATTATAATGAAAACATTCTTTCTGCCATTACTGAAATCATCATCGTAACCTGCCAAGCACAGGAAGGGCTGTCAAAACACTGTTGGCACGTGCTTGCTCTTGAAAATCTGCAGGGTTACATTAGCTGATGAACACTTTTAAAGTATACATTGCATTCCAGGATTAGATCCATCTACAAGTACGTACCGATTCAATCTTATTTTAAGAACTTAACCCTAGCCAGGAGCAGTGGCTCACGCCTGTAATCCTAGCACTCTGGGAGGCCGAGTCGAGAGGATCATCTGAGCTCAGGAGTTCGAGACCAGCCTGAGCAAGAGCGAGACCCTGTCTCTACTTAAAAAAAAAAAAAAACAAAACAGAAAGAAATTAGCTGGACAACTAAAAATATATACAGAAAAAATTAGCTGGGAATGGTGGCACATGCCTGTAGTCCCAGCTACTCAGGGGGAGGCTGAGGCAGGAGGATTGCCTGAGCCCAAGAGTTTGAGGTTGCTGTGAGCTAGGCTGACGCCACGGCACTCCAGCCTGGGCAACAGAGTGAGACTGTGTCTCAAAAAAAAAAAAAAAAAAAAGCTCAACCCTATTTTCAGATCTATAAGATGAAGCAGTTATATCATATGACCGGGGTTTCTTACTGAATGTTTATTATGTGCCAGGCATTGTGCTAAGTAGGTTCTTCATAAGGCTTATCTCATTTATCACTTCCCAACAAGCCTATAAAAGGGTACTATTATTACGTCAGTTTTACAGATTGAGAAACTGAGGCACAGAGGATGGGTCACCCATCAAAGATCACATTGGAGGCGAGCGAGTAGCTGGTGTCGGCTGTTTACCTCCACAGACCAGGCTCGTGACCACTGTGCCATGTTTACTGGGACTCTCTCTCTTGAAGTTGACTCCAATAGCCTGAATTAATTAACTCTGCAAGATAATTCTTACATTATTAGAGCTCTTCTGAAGTCCGTGTCCAACGTGCTGACACACATGCAAACTGAGAACAAAGGAGGTGCTCGACCGCGGACCAGCAAAACCCGAGTCTCCTCTTTCCTCATAGCTCAGAAAAGCAAAACAGAATAATTGAGAACATGTGTGAAATTTTAACTCACTCTGGGGGCGGGTTCTAAAGTCAGAAAATAAAGCAAAACTCAACAATAAACTTACTCTGAAAAATCCTTTAAATTGCCTGTTTAGCACAATACACAGCTTCAGTTAAAGCAAAATGCGTATCATTTTGTGACATACACACAATGAAGAGTATTTGATAAGTATACATACATGCAAAATGTTACTACAATTTCTTTTATTGCTGCACAGAAGAGAGCAGAGGTGCACACACTGAATTGGTCTGTAACATCGGACTCTTGGGAATGAACTTGAACTTTTTTAATTTTGGGGACGTTAACCGTCACTAGTAATAAATTTCTTGCCATCCACATATATGGGCACTGCACATCTGCTATTAAAAATTACTGTTCTGGAAGAGCCTAAATTTACCAGTCATAGAACTTAAAAGGTAGAGAAAAAAGTTGGAGCTCAGTAACCAATAGGATCTCTAGTTTCTATATGTTAAGCAAAAACACACAGGACATTGATTTGTGATTCTATCTCTTGATCTTACTTTATTCTATGTTCTCCAAGTGAGATTTCAAAACCAATTCCAAGAACACTATCAAACAAAGAAAAATACGTACAGACAGAAAAAAAGCCTGTTTTCTGAAAAGTATCTCGGGGGAAAACGTCAACAACTGGAAAAGAAATATTTCCAAGACAGAACATTAATTGCAGATTTTTACATTTAAGGGTTATTACCTTTACAACCCTTAACCAGAAAGTTTTTAAAGGAAGAAGCTTCATGCTTCCCCCACAAAAACACCTGACCCCCAATTTTCACATTTCAAAGGCATCAACGTCTGCAGTTCAGAAATAACACAATGCTCATTGTTTCCAGGAAGTGCCCGTTTAAAACATGCTACTGACCAGCTGCAGGGGGCCGACTGCAGTAATGGCCCCAACCAATCGCCCCTCTGTACCCTCGCCCTCTGTTTGGTGACCCTGCAGTCCCCTTCCACTGGCTCTGGGCTGAGCTGGGACGTGCTTTGGTCAGTTAGATGTTAGCAAACGGGATGACACACATGCTCAAAAAGTGTGAGTCCGTTTGCAGCCCCCTGACGAGGACGGGCCCTGTGCTCCTGGCTTGAGAACGTGCTCGGCCGGCCTGCAGGAAGAATGCTGGAGCCCTGGGTGGGCAGCTGAAGCCTCTAGGTCCGGGGCCATCTTTGACCAGCTGGTGCCACCCAAACAGCCCACACGTGGGAGCAGACTGCGGAGATCGGATCTGTCCGCTGTCCTGCAGCTGACGCCAGGCCCACGAGCGAGCCCAGCAGACACTGCCGGAGGAACCACTCGGCCACCCCAGAAACACTAACGACTATTGTTTAAGCCACTGAATTGTAGGGTGTTTCACATCCTTGTGGCAAGAGATGAATTATACACCCGCTATACCCACAGCAGCCAAATGAGGCTGCAGAAGACACAGGGATTGAACCTGAACTGATCTGAGGGAGGTTCGATGTTCTATGAGGATCCCGCTATGGGGAATCCACTTTTCTCCTTCAGACCTACGCCCGCCCTGGGTTACCGGGGCTGTGGTAATCACTAGGGGCTGCAGCTGTAGCTGCTGCTGGTACCTTCCTTCACAGACACCACCAGGTACACTCCTACGCTGTCACAGAGCAGATTTTAGGTATTTATCATAAAGACATATAAGCAGCATCATTTCTATTAGAAAAAAAAAAAAATCAGAAACCAGTTAAATGTCCATCAGGAAGAAACTGGTTAACACGTTAGCTGCCGTGTAAGGTGTATTTAACTCAGGCTAGTTTTGACGCCGGGGCCTTGTGGGGCATATGAAACTCACATGTCTCATTGATGTCCTTATGGTTACAGTTAAATTTCATTGCATGTAACTCAAGCACAGAAAACCATAAAAAATAACAAATTTTTCATTAAATCAGAAAGGATTGTTCTGCTTTTAAAGTTTTTATTCTATTTCTGTAATAAAACCCTGTGGCCCCAAGGAAAAAAATTTTTTCCCAATGCCGCAGTGTTAAATGAAGTACCACATCCTACAATAGAATACACTACGCATCACTTAAAAGTGAGGATGCTTCTATATTTAATTACATAGAAAGATCTTTTCTATGTCACTGAACTTAAAAAAAAAAAATGAGTACATCGGGATTCCCTAGATAATGCTTTCAATTTTTCTGTCTGAAAATTATCATAATAAAAAGCTGGGAGAAAGGCAGGATGTACAGAGTCATTCTTTCATAAAAATATTTTTAAGAGCCAGGCGTGGCAGCTTACACCTGCAATCCTATCACTTTGGGAGGCCAAGGCGGGAGGACAGCCTGAGCCCACAAGTTGAAGACCAGCCTGGGCAACACAGCAAGACCTCATCTCTACAAAAATACAAAATTATCTGGGTGCCTCTAGTCCTTGCTGAGGCAGAGGTGGGAAGATCATTTGGAGACCAGGAGTTGGAGGCTGCAGTGAGCTACCATCGAGCCACTGTACTCCAGGCTGGGTGACAGAGAGAGACGCTGTCTCAATCAATCAATCAATGTAAAACTTTTTATGGTAAAATAAAACAGATGGAGAAAATCATACAAGGCAAATAGCTTATTATTATAAAGAAAACACTATCATAACTACCACCCAGATCAAAAAACAGGCATTGTTTATCCTCCATGCACTTCCTCTCCCTTCCTCCGAAAGTCAGCAGATCCTTGAATTTATGGTAATCACGTCTTAGCGTCTCTTCATGATTTTATCACCCAAGTGTACAACTCTGGTCAGTATAGTTAAGTGCTGTCCATTTTTAGAAATTTGGTAAGTCTTGTAAGTCACATTGAACCCACACCCCTCCATCCTTTTCTCTTCCTTATAACGGATTTGCTACAGAATCTGGGCTGTCTGAGCTACAGACCTCCACATCGTGGGCTTTGCTGGTGTGTGTCTAACTCGTCCTCCAATCTCAATTTCCGAATCTACTGCAAATTGGCAAGTGGATTCAGAGGCTAGAACAGAATGCATCCAGCCCATTTCGTGGTTCCATCTTTCATCAGGAAACACATGATACCTGGCTTTCACTCGTCTCTTAATGTTGGCAGCCGTTGGTAGTCAATGCCTGGATCCAGTGAATCCACAGGGGTTAGAAAATGGTGACATTCTAATTCTCTCATTTAATTCACCTATTGGGTGGAATAATTTCAGGAGATGCTTCCCTTCTTCTACGACTTGGTTATGCAGATAAGCAAGGCAGGATAAATACTTGATTCTTTCCTAGCTACATTCAAGATAATGAATTGATGTTCTATTAACCTGACAAGGTAAGCAATAATTTTTTTTAAAGTATCATGACCTCATAGATTTAAACGTATTTGCAATTCTTATTTTTTGGCTAGTAGGAGACTCTCACGTTGGCTCCTAAAACATGCTCTAAGAATCTTTGGCAGCTTCCTTGCTATCATCTGGAGATGTCCCAGCCTTGTATCTTCCCAGTTATTTTTGTTGTTTGAAACTCTCTCCAGCAAATTCCTTAGGAAGAGCTCACAGGAGCAATATTTTCCTCCACGCACTTCTTGCATGTTCAGAAGTTTGTGTTCTTTATGCCTGAAGGTCAGTTTTGCTGGATATAAAAATCTTGGCTCAAGTTTTCTTTCGAGGACCTTAAATATGCTGTTCCATTATTCTTTTGGCATAAGAGTTTCTGTCCAAAAGTCTAAGAACAATCTAATTCTCTATTGCTGTTTTTCTGTTTTTGTCTAGGTGTCCAAAGGACTTTTTTCTTCTTTTCCTAATCCGATAGTTTTAGGAGACTATCTTGGCATGGATTGTTCTAAGGTGAAATTCTAAAATATATGATTTGCTCTTTCAAAATGTGGTTTCAAATGTTTTTTTCAGGAAAGTTTTCTTGAAATATAGTATTTATACCACTCCTTTGCTTTAGTTTTCTTCTCTCCTATTACCTGTATGTTGGATTTGTTTTGTCTAGCTTTAATATTTATCAAAGTTTCCCAAATTTTCTTTCTTTTTTTTTGGAGAAGGAAAGAGAATTCATTCCTTTTGTTTGTTTTACTTTTTCCTCCCTTTTGTCCTCTATTTCTGTTATGGTAATATTTGTGGTATTTAGTTGATTTTGTGTTCCTTCTAACTTATTTCTAAAATGATTTTTTATCATTTCTAATTTCTTGAGTTCTGTCACCTTGTCTGAGTTTCTCTAATTCAGATTTATGCTGTTCTTTCACCTCATATAATTTTATAATGATCTCTGTTACCTTCTTTTGACCTAGTTATTATAGTTTTAATCTTTTTTTTTTGAGCATGACTTTCGGTATGTTTTCATTGTCACTAAGGGTATTACTCTATTTGTTTTTTTTTAATATTAAGTTTATATGAGATTTAACCTTGTTAGTGTTCTGTCCTTTTATAAAATTCCATGTATATTTCTTAAATTTGTATAATCTTTTTAATGTCTCTCTCTCCCTCTCTGAGGGAAGGAACTATATCTGCTTCATCCATCAATGTATTTCCAGTGTCCGGCACGCACCAGCTGATCGATGCGTATCAATGGTTGGTAAAGGAATGAATAGAAAAGCTCATCAGAATGTTAACAGTGGTAATCTCCAGGTGGCTGGATTTAGAGAAATATCTTCTAATGTTTTACACGTTGCTGCTTTATCTAACATTTTTTATAATGAGCATGAAGTATTTTTATATTCACAGCAACATAGTTATTTTCAATTTGAAAAAGTTTGCATACGAAGCTGTATGTGTGTGTGAGAGACACACACACAGATCTTTAAAAATAAAGAAGTTACCCCCCCCATGTCTTCTATTCGTAAACAAAGCTCGGGGTTGAAGAAGGTGACAAGGCTGAGTTTTACTGAGGAGACCAGGGTTAGAGTTTGTGCGAAGGGAGGACAGCAGCACCCATCTGCTTTCCGTGCTGGATTGGACAGACTCCACAGCTCAGAACACGTTAATAGGATTGCCTGTAGAGAGAGGAAGGAACTTCAGCAGCAAGGAGTCCTGCTGTGACAGTTTGGCACCGTATGCCAAGTGGCTCACGGCGCCTGTTCCTGGAGCAAAGACGACGTTCTTCATCGGTTCTTCACCCCAAGAGACTCCAAATCCACAACTGAGAGATGCCGGGGCAGGGACTTAACCAACCAGAACAATCCCCACAGGAACGAGACGAAGCCTCCACGTGCCCATCAGAGAAACCTAAGAGACGAGCTGCCTCACAAGGCAGATGGTCTTCTCCGGTTCTGGGTTTTTTTTTTTTTGTTTGTTTTTTAACAAGATTATTAACGGAAACTAAATAGTGAGGATCTTGCTAAATTGGCCACAGAAAATGATTTCCTCTGAAGCGGAATGCGTGAGTTTGTGAATAAGAGATCTCGAGCTTCCCCACGGGGCTGCCAGGGTCGTCTGGGGAACCCCCATCAGACGGGGCCACTGCAGGGCCGTCCCACCCGGCAGCAGGGACGCCCCAGGCTCTGGTGACAGAGGGGGACGGCGGGGGTCTCGCTGGAAGAGCACTGCAGTGCGAGTCAGGACACACGGGGTCCGACCTCTCGATCCACGATGCTGAGGAACCTGGCTCACGTTTGTCACTTGCTAGTTTTTCTTAGAGAAGCTCATCATCGACTCCCCTGTCCTGTCTTGGTACTGGGGACAGATGAAGTTAACGAGGATGATCACTGCCTGGCACAGACCACACATGCGAAGTTGTTGGTTTGTCATGTGACTTTGCTTAAACAGCCTCATTCCTGGATATGACAGTCCTGTCCTACAGTATTGGGGGACAGGGAATGGGGTGTTTTGAACCCAAAAGAAGATGGAAAAACTATGTCCATTTCTGTTCTCCTCCAAGCCCTAAGACACGTTTTAAGGGGAAGCCGAGGCAGATGAAAGGACCCCTCAAAGGAAACTCAAACTCCATGCCGGATGCTTGGCTGAGCCAGTGCCAGGCGCCAGGGGTCTTGCACGGTTGTGGTCAGGATTCACCAGCCAGGGGAACACCCCGGTGGTCCACTTGGGGCTCGGCTACTGCGCCTGGGTCCTGGCCAAGCCCGAGGACAGGGCCCTGGGTGACATACTAAGTTACTGGCCCGTCGAGGGCTCCTCGAGGCTCCACAACCTGGTCCCCAACTGTCTCAGTCTCACACAAATCCCGGGAGGTAGGTTTCCTTTTTCTCCTCGTTTCACGCAGGACATTGAGCTGCAGCAAGGGTGAGAAACTTGCGTAACGTAAGGAGCTAAAAACCGCAGAGCCCGGGCTCCAGTCCTGGTCTAATGATTCCACAATTCTTGGTTGAATGTTCTACTCCACTGCCTCTTTCGGGAAGTAGAAAGTGGGCTGGAGCCAGAGAAACTGCGGCTCCGAAGACCCCGTTTGCAGGGCTTACCTCTCCCCGACGGGCCGCAGGATTAGGGAGCATCACAGCCGAGGAATCAGGAAACGGCTTCTGCAGCCACATCTGAGCAGCACAGAGCTTCCTTCTAAGATGCCCCCAAACATCTCGGGAGCTCTCCGGGTCTCCCCACATTCTCGAAACCCTTGGAATATTTCCTGATGTTTCTAACATCACATCCTCAATTTTTCTGCATAAAAACCAAATCCATTCTAAGTTTCAAAAGTTACAGTGAAATCCTATTTCAACACATTATGTATGTGAATCAATACTGATTCCACCATATAGTGGCTTAGAAGGCATTTGGCCATTTTCTTAACGATAATACAGGTGGAGCATCCCAAATCGGAAAACCCAAAATCCAAATGCTCCCAAATCCAAAACTTTCTGAGTACTGACATGATGCTCAAGGGAAATGCTCACTGGAGCATCTCGGATTTCGGATTTTCTGATTTGGGTTGCTTAACCAGTAAGATCATGCAAATATTCCAAAATCTGAAAATATCTGAAATCTGCAACACTTCTGGTCCTGAGCATTTTGGATAAGGGTTACTGAACCTATCATTTCTAACACGTATGTCACACTGAGTGCTTCCCAGGCGTCGTGTTGAGACTTCCTACATATTAACCGTTTCAACCCTCTAACCACCCTGCGAAGAGGGAAAGCGACTACTGCCCACGTTTCACAGTTGCGGGAACAGGCAGCGAGATGCGGAATAACTCGGCTGAAGCCATGTATCTAGCAGATGGTGAAGCAACGCTGCTGTAAACCTCACTGAACCTCAGTTCTCTCCTCTCAAAAACAAAAATATTTACCACACACGGTTACTGTGCAGAAACGGAATAAACATACAAAAAGTAACGTAACACAGCACTTGGATTCCCCTCCCTCCTCGTATTGCTGGGTCATTCCAAAGCACGATGCAGAAACGTTTAATTAGACGAGAACAAGGAAATGCTTTCCTATAAGTGTCTCGTCTGCGTGTCACAGCACCCTGTGGACGCGAGTAGGCCATCCCCACTTCACAGAGGGGAGACTGAGGAAAACGCGGACCTTCCGCTGATGACTGAGCCAGGATTCCAGTCCACACACGCATGTTGTTTTCTAGCAGTTTTTAAGAGGTGTGAGGACAGGGACAGACAAGTCTTCCCCATGTAGCCTGCAAACTCCACACAGAACCAACGCTAACGGGACCTGCCCGTGTTGTCCTTCCCTGAGAAATCAAGATCCAAAGCCATAATCAAAGACCGAATAAGTGCAGCTACAGTTACTAACCCTGCACAATTAGCAGCTCTTCTGAAAGGAGGGGGGGAACCGGAAGAGGGAGGGAGGAAGGAGGGAGGGAAGGAGGGAGGGAGGGAGGGAGGGGAGGAGAGGGGAGGAGGGGGGAGGAGGGGGGAGGAGGGGGGAGGAGGGGGGAGGAGGGAGGGGAGGAGGGAGGGGAGGAGGGAGGGAAGGAGGGGAGGTGGACAGAGGACAAGGGAGAGAGGAAAACATCCCCGCTTGCGGAGACAGCTGGCAAACACAAGCCCAGGCTGCAAGCTCTGTGCTCGCTCCTCCACGTCAGGGTTTATCTCCCACAAAGGCGTCAGCTACTTATCCCGGAACAACCTGCCGTCCCTTCCGGGACCCTCAGCCGGGGCCTGCACAGGGGCCTTGGAGGAGATGCCCAGCCAGGATCGGGCCTCAGAAAGGCGCAGGAGCGAGAAGCCGGGCTCAGACTCGGGAACAGGGCGTTTCCTCAGAGGCAGGATGTGTTCACAAAGCACGGCCAGGCCCTCCGTCTCCAGCCACAATCGCTCTCCACATCAAACTCGGGGCAGGAAGGAAAGCGCAAGTCGGGAATCACAGCCAGGGGGGACGTGACACAAAGGTGGCCCCTGACACGCAGACCCACGCCCATCCCCTCCTGTTCTCACGCGGATCCTTAAGCTGGGAGAGGACAAGCTGCCGTAGAACTGTGACCGCCTGAGTCACAAACTGCCTCAAACCCCGCTGAGACCCGCGTGGGCCCAGCACCCCCTAAGACCAACGGGCGTGGGGGGCCCCAGACACACAGAAACCTGAGAGGACACAGTCACATGCGTCTTGTTTCTAGACAGTCTTCCCCAGATTCCCAGGCTCAGCACCATGGCACTGGCTGGTCAGTGAGACAAAACAGGGCTCTGTGACAAGCCCCCACCCTCCCCCCAGATTGTGGGAACTCCCCTGACTGGGTGGGGCGGGCATCTCAGCGACACCCCAGGCATCTCTGATCCAGCCCCTCCCCGGCACCATCACCGTCCTCAAAGTCATGTTTGAAGTCTCCTCCCCTCACCTCCACGGTCCCCAGACCGTCACCGGCCCAAGCTCTTGCCAACGCTCCTGCAGGCCTGTGACCCACTGTCCCAGCTCCCGTCTGCCCCCCTGCCGGCCCACCTGCCCACGCCTGCAGATGTGCCTTCCTGGGAGAATCTTCCGCCTTCGTCACCACCACACACACTCTAGACCAGTGAGGGCCAGGACCCAGGGCTGGGCCACCTGGGTTTGAATTCTGTCCCCCACACCTCCTTTGGGTGAGTCACCTCACCGCAGCTTCCCCAACCGTGAAGTGCAGGTGAGGAGGAGAAATGAGAATACCGACAGCAAAGGCACATCGTGGGAACGAGATAGGTGCGCATGAAAAGCACTCAGAACAGGGGCGGCATACAGCAAGTGCTATAGGTGAGTGTCAACTGTCACCGTCACCAACATTGGTATTTTAAGAGCTCCCCACTGGCTGCCGAGTAACCCCCCCTCTACTGACGGGCTCTCAGGACGCTCACGTTCAGGCCCAATGGGCTGAACCAGCCCCGACTGGCCACTGCTCTGGGCAGCACAAGCCGCTCCCCAGACACCCAGTTCCAAACAGGGGGTCACACCAGGCCCCCCACTCTTCCCTGAGCCTGCAGAGCATTTGCCACTCACCACGCCTCCTGCCCTTGCTCTGCCGGGATGCCCGCCTCCGTCACGGCCTGTCGCAGCCTCACCCGTCCTCCAGGACGAGCTCAAACGCTGATGCCACGTACGGTGGGACCATCACGGACTCTGGTGACGGCAGTGAGGATGCCGATGCCCCAGCAGGTCCTGACGTCCTGTTCTACCCGCCCACGTTGCCACTTTCTGGTCCACCTTAAAGAAATAACCTTTCCCATCAGTGGAACAAGGCCGTCAGAACAAGCGACTTACACAGCCCTCCTGTGAGGTTCCTGGGCTTACTTCCTGTTTCTTGTTCCTCTGGAACCCTCTTTCATTAAAGAAGAGGGCACACAGGGTAAACACACACATTTTTATTTTTTAAATGAATGACTAAATTATTCCAGGTCTCAAGTTCCAAGGCTATGAAAAAAGTGGAATTTTACCAGGTGATGTTCAAAGTTCCTTTCCCTTTACCATTTGGTGACCCTACAACTTATGGGCCCTTTTCCCCTCATGGACTAGAAGACAATTGTCCTTTCGTACCTTCTATTGTCTCCATGCAGCAGGTCACACAGCCGTTCCCACATTCTACACGGAAAATAATCCCCTGAGTATTACGAATACATCCAAAGTCCAAGACAGTAAAAAGGAAAATACAAATTATTTCCTCCTACCCCTCAATTCAGCAGTTGAGAATTTCAGGATACATTGTTTTCCCATAAACATACAGAACCAGCCCCCAAATTTTCTTAAAATCGCCAGTTTATAACTTAGCCACAAGAAATTTGAAAAGAGGCAGAAAATTTAATACTATTACCCTGAAATCCAATAAAGCCTGTTGGAGCTTAACATTTTCAAGCTCAGACTATTTATGCTATTACCCCTAGCACTTCTATAATTTCCTATAAAGCCATAAACATATACAGTGCAGTTTACCAGAAAACTGAGACTATCGTAAAAAGGCCGTAAGGAGGACACTGCCCATGAAGTACGGCTCCACGGCACTGGCCACAGCAAGTTCATTTATTTTGAAAATTACCTTTCTAAGCCCACAGCTCATCACTTGCAACCGTGAACAACTTGAATACAAGCTAGAACTTTCTCTTCAGAGACCGTTTTCACACGGCCTAAAAGGTCACACTGAATGTCAAGGGCATTTACGAGGCTATCACAGCACAGAGGAGAAAGCTCATCTGCATCTTCACATTTGCTTCATTTAGCCTTGTGTTCGGCTTTCAGTATCAGAAAACCTAACTAACAGTGGATTTGACAAGGAGCTGGAAGGCCCAGGGCTGCTGATGCTGGCTCAGTTGCAACAGTGTCGGGGCAGGCCTATCTGTGGGGCTCCTTCTTCCATGCTCACTACCTCACAGAGACAGAATGGCTGCCACACATTCAGGCCATCGCATCAGCATTCATGGCAGAAAGAAGGGGAGAGCAAGGAAGAGCACTGGCAGGCTCATTTGCCAGGTTCTATCGGGACAATAAATGCTTTCCCAGCCCATCCCAGTGGACTTAGTCTCAGGCCTCAGTGGCCAGGAGGAGGTTACACGGCCACACTTGTTACCAGGAGTGCGGAGAAAGCAGGGCTCGGACCTAGACGGCAGAGCCTGTGCACACCCGGGCTCCCTGGTGCAGCCTGTTGCTCCTCAACGACACGCCTGTACTGCGTGTTACCACACTGAACACGGCAGGCAACTGTAACAGGACGATAAGTATTTGTGTATCTAAATATAAAAAAGGTAGAGTGAAAATACGGTATTACGATCGTATGGGACCACCACTGTATACGCTGTCATTGTGCAAAACATCGTTACGCGGCACATGTTCTAATTTTAAAACTCTGGTATCAACACAGGCGCAAACAGTCAGGAAAGGTCAGCTCTAGTATTTACTTCTCATTTGGTGCTCAGTGGATGCCTTTCCACATTCCACCGAAGAACAGCGTCCTGCCCGAAAGCAGAGAGCCTTGAAAGGCAGAACAATGATCCCAGAACAGAAAGAAAATTAAAACTCCAGTTTGACAGACAAGCCTCAAAAACAGCGCAGAGGGCAGTAGGATGCAGGCTCGACGATGGTTCTGACCACACTTAATGACACGATTATGGACTCTAGGTCCCCTTCCCCAGGGCACAGCGTGGCCTCTTCGCACACCGGCCTGGCATGGAGGCCCCAAGTTGACCTGGGGGCGACAGAGCCACCGGGCGGGAAGCCCCTTCTGCTAAGAGTGGCCACTGCAGAAGCTCCCCGACAGCCAGGAGAAGCGAGGAACAAGGGAGGGATGGAGCAGAGGATGGAGATCAAACCAGACAGTCAATGGCGTTGATGCCTTGGACTGAGGGGTCAGCAACACTGGCAAGAAAAATGCGAGATGAAAACTGTGAGAGGGCGAGAACCACGGTCCATTGCAGGCAGTGTCAGGCAGACAGGTGCCCCTGGAAAAGGCAGCCTCGCAGGCTCCTTCCCACCGGGGCACAAAGGCACAAGTGACAAAGTCCGCAGGGGCCTCAGGGAGCGGCCGCAGCCACCTCGATGCTGAGGGTGGCCACACATTCCTAGCACCCAGTAAAGGTGAGAGAAGAAGAGTTTTCTCCTAGCGAGCTCGTGACTTATTCACAAATGAGTCGAGAGAAAAAGAGGAGCTCCCTGCAACTGCTGGACAACACAAGCCTGTGCAGCGTGGAGCCTTCTGGAAAGCTCTGGAAAGGCCCCGACTGACAGCAGATGTGTCATTCCCCAAAATGGTAAAAAATGAGCGTGTCCCTGTATGTGCATCTTCCAGATAAATTACTTCTCCAACATGTCAGAATTTTAATCATTTTGAAAGAAAAATCTCCTATTATAGTAGATTGAACCATATGAAATTAACATTTTTGTAGATCAAAACCCATCAAACACTAACAAATTTCACGTGGGTCAACTGCAGTACGTGCCTTCCGGCTCTCTGCTGCAGCAAGGGCAAACTTCTTTGGATCCTTAACAGGATCACAGATATTTTAGGCTCTGAGGGCCAAACAGATATTATGTAGGTACTTCTATAACCATTTAAAATGTAGCCATTTAAAATGTGACCATTTAAAAATACAAAAACCACCCTCAGCTCCTCCAAAAACAGGCGTGGTTTGGATCTGCCCAGTGGCCTCAGTTTGCCAAACTCTGTTCTGTAGTGTCCAAGTGTAAGTTTCATTCTAATTATGTTCACTATGAAAATTGCTAATTTCAGAGTAAAACGGTGGTGCCCTTGGAGATACTACAAGTACACGTGAACAAGCTGTTCCCCCGAACACCGCTGGCTTTAGAGCCGGTCGCTGGTCCAAATCCCTATCCTGTTGTCAGCCATCTCGCCCCATTACTATAAAATGCCTGTTAACTATCCGGTTTATTTTATAAGCCACTGTCCGGCTGAGGGCTTGCGGGTGGTTCTAACTTTTCTACAAAGGAAAAACTGAGCTGCACAAGGCAACGGGACTTACAGGTGAACATGAATACACGTAACTACAGAACGGGTACGGGAGCAAAGGCACGGCAAGGAATTACCCCAAATGCACCCGATTTGAAGCCAAAATTCCAGAGGGTTCAAAGGGGAGCAACAAAAACAAATATCTGCACGGCCGGCCCAGAGCTGAAAGACTAAAGGGAGCAAAAAATAAGTCCGAGACAAACTACCCTTTACATAAATAAAGACACGGCATTAATTGGGCAGTGATCATTTTTCTCCCAAGTTAATCAGGGCTAAAGGCAAATAGGAAAAGGCTGCATTTGTAGCCGTTCCTAAAAGACTGTCGGAGAAACCTGAGTGTTGTGAGACGTCGAAAGGCATCCCGGGGGGGCTGGGTTTCCTCCTTTGCAGAACGTTAGGCACTGTGACCAGGGACCCTCCCTCCCTACTACGCGTTAAACAAAGACATGCCCAGAGGACCTGTATTCTGGGTCCATGAGTTTTTTTTATTTCAAAGGAATTCAAACAATCACTGGGAAATGTTTTTAATTTGTGGCATTACTATTGTTTCAAATGTTATTAATATTTATTGTGATGAAAAAGGAAAGCTTAAATAGAGAGTCTGTGTAGGAACGGATGCATCGAAACAGGAGATTGCTGATACACACCCTGGCCTCACGGGGATACTCGATTATAAAAATCCTAATTTAGAGAACGTTTCTTACCATTCAGTATTAAAAACTTACCCCAGGGCGATCTGTTCTCCTGTATTTCTCAACACTCATTTAAATCTTATAAACCTTCACCAGTTCAGTAGCCACCCGTTCAGTAGCCTGCGATAGTCCACAATGGAAATTAAGGGGAAGAAATAAAGAGAGACGAGTCCAGTACGTACCTGAGCTGCCTGGTCGACACTGGGCCTCCCGGCTCCGTCTGCCCATAGCGGCCGTCGGCAAACCGCAGGCGTCTCTGCAGTCCCCAGGCCCCGGGTGCTTCGCTGTGGGGGGGACAGAACAAGGTAGAAACAAAACAGAGACTTAGGACAACGGCTGAAATTTTTTTTCATTAAAATGCTAATGATGACCACAAATTTCCAGATAACCACGTTTATGAATTATTCACAGTCACAAGCGAGACGCAGCCGCCCGTCACCGCGGGCCCAGGGCTTGCTGTGAGCAGCAGGCAGCCCCTGGACACGTGTGACAGGCACAGGCACAGGTCACGGCCAGGCTCGCTCAAAGCTGGCCCTCCCCGGCCCTCGTCACAAGCCCAGGCGATACCGCTGGCGTCTCACTGATGCTACTCCAGCCCCTTCTTCCTTCACGTCAGGACGGGCCAGGTAGAGTCGGGACTGCGTGGAAGCCACGCAATGGGGACCAGAGAGACAGGCGCAAGGCTGGCTTCAGTGTGCGCTGCAGGTGGCCGGGCTCGACCTGCCCATGGGGACCGGTGGCACGATGGCTGTTCTCAGAACCTTCCGGGCACAGAGGACTGCTTGCTCCTCCACTCAAGGGCTGTGGGGGATTCCTTGCCGGCCTTTCCAAGTCTGGCTGTCTCCTCTCCCTGGCTCTAAAGAGCTGCAATTAGTCAATTAGTTCAAATACAGCCAAGCCTAAAACATGCCCAGAGGCTGTCACTGTTATTTAACAAGACCTCTTTTAGAGAGATACAATGAGCAGAATCTCTGGAACCAGGAAAAGAACCAGTTGCTCTGAGGTGAAGTATCTGTGGAAATGTGGGAACAAGCTCAAAGCCTGGAAAACAGGGAGTCTCACCCCTGCGTGTGTAAGCGGCTCAGGACAAATTAATTGGCCTCATGTGTCTCATCTGTGAAATGGGCTGAGGACACCTGCCTGGCAAAGGGATGAATAAGAACAAAACCAAAGACGAGATTGACAAATGTGAATTACATCTTGAGTGGAAACAGTACAACCTCCTACGACACACAGATCATTATCTGGAGCTGGGAGGGTCGTGTCCCTATTAGTCTCTGTGCACCTCTCAACATCCCATACGGTAAGATGCTGTTTCCAGATTATTTTCACAAGAACATTCCTTTGGCTAATAAATAAAATGTTTTTAACTTAACTGCCCTGATGGGAAATACAAGTACTGCTTCATTTTCAGATTTAAAAAAACTAGAATGTAAAAATTCCCCATTAGGATTTTCCCATTTTGTTTCTTCCTTTAACAATTTCTTATGCCAAGTTATTTCTTTTTCCCATTTTTCTTTATAGCATCTTTGTGATCTTTTTTCTCACTTTAGGTTCAATCCTTGCAATAGCTAACATCTATACGTTATTTAGCAGTTTACAAGGCACCTTCAAAAATATTACCTTATTTCTCTTAAATTTCTTCTATTTTCTTCTCATTTTCTCTTGCCCCACTTTCAGAATCACAGACAGAACTTTCTAAAATCAGCCAAGAAGTAATTTTTCTCCTTCCAACAGCCTACATGCTAATGCACAATACTTTGCAGGCTGTCTAAAGCAAGTTAGGCGACACACGGTACACCTAAATCCTGACCCATCCAACTCTTCTTGTAAATGAGAAATTCCCCTGGTAATGATCTAAGTTAAAACACAGTGAGAAATGTGTACGTGTACCAACATATTAAAATAATACGGATCCCTTTAAGAATCAAATAAATGACAAATAGAAGCAGTAAGAGGTGAAAAATTAGCAGAAATAAAAAGAAAAGGAATAAAATTGTTGTTATTTTAGCTTCCAGTGAAATTTCCATCATCTGTCTTACCGGAGCTATTTTTCCCCAAGCTCTGCACTAAGTCATCTGATCACTGCATCTGTGAAAACCACAAGGGGATGCGCCTGTCTCATTTAAAAAGATGATCATTTGAACCATAATGAGAAAGAGCATCTATTTTCGGCTTTAAGGGCAGAAGCATTTCCTGCCTGTGGCCCAGGGCAGGGAGACTCCCCCCAGGAAGTTAGCACAGAGCAGACGCCCAGCGCTGTCTGTCTGTCATGGCGACAACAGGAACCTTCTCACAGAAACACCTCCTCCCAGAACCTCTTCATAGTCTCAATCCTGATTTATCAGCAAAAGAACATGACGTGTCTGAAACAGAAAAATATTAATTCTACCGTGTGAAAGTAAATTTTTTTTTTTTTTTTTTTTAGAAGAAAGAGTCTGTGAACTCTAGATTAGAAATCAGATCTGATTCAGTCAAACCCTGGAAGACACAAAACCTGTAAGATTTGAAATGGCTACCATTTTGCTTTATAAACGGTAAATAAGGCCCAAAATAATTTTAAAATAATCCTTGAGACATCTTAATAATATATTAAAGATTGTAAAAAGAAATCAGTTGTTAATCTTAAAATTGGAGTATAATGAAATTTAAGGAGAACAGTGCGAGTATTTGTTTCTGATTCTGCTGTGCTGTTCACAAGTTCAATTGACGCAAGCCTTTGGCACGTTGCATTGTAAAACCTTCTGCATTTTGTGAGAGAGACTGAGTGATTTTATCGTAGGAATACAGAAGCATGTCGTGGTCCGACACTCTCCAACAGCATCCAAGGAACCCTGGAAGCTCAGTCCCCTACAGAACATGACTGGCACCCCTGGATAGAACAGCTCTTAAAATAACGAGCTACTCTTAATTAAACTAGTAGGAGAGCAAAGCCGGACGGACCCCCCACTGTGACCATGTCAGAGAGGGTGGAGGCCATTGTCTTTGCGATGTTGGAAATTGTACGTGATGCTTGTGACTGGCTTTGAGGTCAGACCTAGAATTTACATTTCAGAGGTAACTGTCCTTTTTCCCTATGTTCTCAAACCAAGCCAAGGGGCAGCACTTGGTTCATTCTGACAGGGAGAGTAACAATCTCCGAGTGACGGTGGAAAGTGACCAAATTAACCCTTCCAGCAAACGGACCAGACAACCATGTACCCACATTCAGCTGACTCTCGGAAGTTGACCAGCACAGATCCTCAGTGACAGGTGACAAACCACAGTCACGTGCTCATGTCCAGTCCCTCCACAAGCTCCACTATCAGCACTCAGTGATAAACTTAGAGATAAACTCGCCAGAGGAAAGAGAAAGGAAGAGGGTAAAAGCAATGGGGAAACTTCTGGAAAATGAAAGCAGATGGCCCACAATGCCTGAATCTTCAAAGCTGGAGCCGACCAAACTTAAGCGTCTGCAGACAGATTGTCCGGAGTAACAAGCCTCTACTGGGCACAGAACCCGAAGACAGTGCAGGTTAAGGCACAACCTGGAGCGGGGCTTGGGTGCAGGGACGAGGCGGAGGTGACACTGAGAACTGGAGGCCCATCTGTGCCCCCTGTCGGGAGCAAACCTCCCTGTCATTCTCAAGCCAGGAAGCTCGCGGACTGTCCTCCCGCCTCTGCAGGGGAAGGTCACTTGGCTCTTCGCGGAGGCTGTGGTTCCTCGAGAGGCTCTAGACTGGGCACGGCAGGAGCAGGTGCCGCCCTGAGAGAGAGGAGGACTGGGTGGAAGTGAACAGACAGCCCCGCGGCCCTTCCCCCGCTGAATTCCCAGACCCTGGTCACACAGGAGACTGGAGGACTTTTCTGGAGAAACTATCATCAGCCCAAGAAAAGAGATCTAGAGATCCACAGTTACCAAAATTGGGAGGCAAGAGGACTTCTGAAAAGAGGTGGTCGTCCTAGGTGAGGCGACCAGTTGACAAAGCCTTGCTCAGTGTCTCCGCAGAAATAAGAGTGACAATGTGAACCCTAGACGTGTGATACAGGGTCCAGTGTGACCGACAGGAATTTTAGGAGCAAACAGTCAACGCAGGAAGGAAACCTCAAACATACATGTTTAATAACCCCAGGAGAATACAAGGTATCACATCTAGAAAGCAATAAAGGATACCATAAATAGAAACATGAGAATTAAGAAAAAGCTCCTAGAAATTAGTATTATGGCCACAGAAATAAAAAAATCAATAGAAGGGTTAGAATAATAGAGGTAAATGTTCCCCAAAAGTACAACAAAAAGGTACAAAAATGAATATCAGGACTTTTTTTTAATAATAACTGAATTGGAGGGAAACATTCAAGAGTTCCAGCATCTCTCCTCTTCCAGAGAAGAGAGAAAACAGTGGGAAGAAAATTATCCTGCCCATTCCCCCCAAAAATCTTCACACTGAATGAAAAACGTCCCAAGGCATATTATGACAAAAACCTCACAACAATGGGGAATTAAAAAAAAAAAAATGCCGTAAAAGCTTCCCAAAAAGAAAAAAAAATAAGTCATACACAAAGTAAATCGAATCAGAAGAGCATCCAACAACTGAGTAACAAAATTGAGAGCAGAAGAAAATAGAACAAGGTCTCTAAAACTGTTGGGCGAAGTAATTTGCAGCTTTAAATTCAATATCAATCATATTTAAAGGGAGACTAAATGATATTTCCATACACGCCAGATCTCAAAAAAAAATAATAAAAATTACATCTTTGCACTCTGCCTCACAAAGCAATTGGGCGACGCACTGCCCCCAAACACAGTCAAAACCAAAGGAGACAGTCAAGAACGCCCAACACGATGGTGAGGGAAAGTTCTAGTTCCACAGCTGTGCATCAGGCCTCATGAATGAACAGTCCAGGCCAGACCCGGTGGCTCATGCCAGTAATCCCAGCACTCTGGGAGGCCAAGGTGGGAGGATCACCTGGGGTCAAGAGTTCGAGACCAGCCTGAGCAAGAGCGAGACGTGTCTCTATGACAAATAGATAAATTAGCAGGTGTCGCGGTACATGCCTGTAGTCCCAGCCCCTTGGGAAGCTGAGACAGGAGGATCACTTGAGCCCAGGAGAGTCTGAGGTTGTAGTGAGCTATGGTGACGCCACTGCACTCTAGTCTGGGCAACAGAGGGAGTCCCTATCTCAAAAAAAGAGTAAGCAGAGGATTCCAGCCAGGAAAAATGTCATGCACATGTATACAAGAACCAAGAAATAGGCCATTGTGTTCTACTGTATTTCAGAATTTGGAGATGAATATGCAGTATATAAATATAATATTAAGCAAAAAAATCTTTTTAATATGCTATACAGGACAGAAAACACAATAGTCTACTGCATAGCTCAGCTGTGAAAAATATTTACGGTGAAAACAAATTGAGATAAATTGTCTTAGAGAGTAAAGGGCAGGTATTTAAGGGAGAGAGAATAAAGAAAAGCTAAACCCTCATCTTCCTTAATGCGAATTGATGTTTCATACCTAAAATTGAAAAGAAAATTCAAGTGATACCAATATAAACACACTAATCTGTTACATGGAAGTAAACACCAGAAGAGCTAAATGAATCGAAAGTAATTGCTTCTGAGAAGTGTAAGAAGCCAATGCAAATTAAGTGGGCTGGAATTTGTAAGCTATACACATACATGTATTACTGCAATTAAAAATGAACTATTGGCCGGGCGCGGTGGCTCACGCCTGTAATCCTAGCACTCTGGGAGGCCGAGGTGGGCGGATCGTTTGAGCTCAGGAGTTCCAGACCAGCCTGAGCAAGAGCGAGACCCCACCTCTACTAAAAATAGAAAGAAATTATATGGACAGCTAAAAATATATATAGAAAAAATTAGCCGGGCATGGTGGTGCATGCCTGTAGTCCCAGCTACTCGGGAGGCTGAGACAGGAGGATCGCTTGAGCTCAGGAGTTTGAGGTTGCTGTGAGCTAGGCTGACGCCACGACACTCACTCTAGCCTGGGCAACAGAGTGAGACTCTGTCTCAAAAAAAAAAAAAAAAAAAAAAAAACTATTAAAGGGGTAGAAGTTGATCAATGAAACATAAAAACTACCCAACTGCGTAAGACAAACTGATAATGTGAAATTTCATTTTCTATATCAACAAGAAAACAGATAAATCTTCATCTGTGTCTCCTAGTTAATCAAATTGTTAAAACTCAATTTAATGCATTTTATCTTCTTTTAAGGACCACACTGTGAGAGGTCCAATGCGCCTAAATCTTCACACCTCTAGCTTTAGTTGACACACGGAGAGAGGGTACAGGAAGAACTTTGTCATCTTTGTCAAAGAGTCCCTGCTGCCACTTCTTACAGCGAGTTTTATCCCTGTGGAAAAGGAAGGACGGGGAATGTCCAGCATCCAGACCCCACTGCCCGTGTTTAGGGAACTCCTCGTCACGCGATTTCTGATGCGAGGCACATCTTGCAACACAGAAGCAAAAACGGCTGGACACCCACCTTCCCAGAGCCTCCTGCAGCAGCGGCCCCGCCTCGCTGGCCCTGAACTAGACACCCAAGCAGAGCAGGGGGATGTTACCGTGGGTGAGGGCCGTGGACCAACCCCCATCGCCCAGGGGCAGTGAAGGCTGCGGTGGCAGAGCTGGTCCCAAGCTTCTGGTCCCAGTGGGGTGGTCGGCGTGACCACCACTGTCCGGAGTTTGGTGCAGGGTCCACCCTGCCTAGACCTAATCATACTGCATGTCCTTGACTGTGGACCCGGCTGCGTAGTCTCCACTGTTCCTGACCTTTCTCCCAACTGCCGGCAAATTCAGAACCTACCCAGTGTCTTCTCAATAAATCACTTCTCTGCTTGAATGACTCAGCCGTCCTGCATTGCTTTTTGCAAAAGGCCCGACGATACCCTGCCCAGGATACACCAGTGGCTGTCCACTGAAGGCAAGGGTGAAATGTTTATGTTTCTTAGGATCTCAGAGCAAAACCAAGAACAATTTTCCATAGAAAAACACGAGAAAGGTTATGTTTTAAGGTACAAATAAAACTATGCTTCTGGCATGTTGTGGGTTGTGGGAATTTTGTTGGGCTCATGTATTCTCGGTGTTGCTTTCTCCCCTCGGCCAACACACTCGCAGTTGTAGACCACAAACCGACTTCACAACGACTCTGCTTTGGGAATACAGGCATCTGCCAGTGGGGAGCTGCCACTGCCGGCATCTGGCCAGAGACCGACGCTCACGATTCCTGCTGCTGCGAGTGGGCAGAAGAGCAATTTCGTCTTTCTGCTTGAGCACAGCTTTCTAGGAGATGAGGCAAGGACCACACAGGACTATGAAAACGCAAACCAAGGCATCCAGAGATTTGCACTGAGCTGCAGAAACATCGGCCTCGCTGAGAAGCTGCATCCATCACCCCAGTGGCTGCAGCCTGTTCGGTCCCCAGTCTGAGGAAGCTGCTCCAGGCAGTTCATCAGCAGCTGTCTCGGGCCAACCCCACAAATCCTGCGGACACAGCTCCAAGTCAAGACACACAGCTTAGAACACACTGTTGACGTGACCAAAAGGGCTTCAGGAAAGAGTCGACTGCGGTGATGACGTTAACAGGGAAGTGGGTGCAGAGAAAGCCGCCTCTCTCCGCGGTGCCCCATTGTCTCTGGAAACTGAGGAGGCCTTTCACGACAACGAACAGCCACCTTCTGTCAGCTGTACACAGGATCACACACACCCCACAAAGAGGGCTTGCAAAACGGATTGCAGAGCTTGGTGTGTGCATGTAATTTCTCTTCCTGCCCTGCTATTTCACAGAGACTCACCAAGAGATCTATCCCTCCGTCACAGGACTCAGGGCGTAAATCACCCTGGGGACACAAAAAATTAACTTTATTTCAGTTGGTGATGCAAATGTTCCTTCAAGTTCCATCAACCGCCAAACCACCGTTCCCATGTATTCTTCCGCCCAGCCAATTCCCGGAGTATCTGACGGCTGCTAAGGCAAGAGTTTCATTCCACAGTTGTCCCGGTGAAGTACACTCACGCTCACACGGGGTTTTTAAAAGCTGAGCTAAGTTTATCTCAGTTGGTCTCAGATTTCCCCCCTTGTTTTGTGTGGGGATCACGGGGGACAGGATTCCACACAGCAGTGTGTGAGTGCGTGTGTGTGTGTGCGCGCGCGCGCGTGTGTGTGTGTGTGTGTGTGTGTGTGTCAAATTAACAGTCTACTTGCCATAGCTCTGCAAAGAACATGGCGCAATTCCGCTCTTTAGGTTTCAGAAATGAAAAGAGAAAAAGGGAAAAAAAAATGCTAAAAAATCATTCTCAAAAGCTCTTTCTGAGAAATTTAAAAATAAGAGGCAGTTTTTTAATGCCCAAATATAAAGCAGGCAAATTCACAGGTAGCTAATGACCTTACAATGGTGGAACCGTAAGTGGCTGTTTCCAAAATCGACTGATTGTATCCAATGCCTGAACTGACACTTCGTTACACAGAAATATTTTTTGTTTTTCCCCCTCTACGAAGGCTTAAGAGATCCTCCAAAAATTTATGTAGAGGGGTTTTACTTTATCTAGTGAAGGTTCTGCTTCCAACCACCCCAAGTGGCAGAATGTTAAGCTTTCACTGTAAAAATCTCTATCAGATTATATAATCTCTCAAATATGTTATTTTGAAATTTTTCTAACAAACATGACAACATAGAATTAAAATGGCATTGATTTCATCAACATCACAGAATGTAAATTGATAGTGAAGTTCTAAGGACAGAATAAAACGGCAAAATACTATTACTCATTTGAAAAAGACGGAAAATAGCAAGTCAAACGAACCATCGATACTTGGACACCTGCTATGAGCACAGCAATTTATAGCAGGTGTGGAACAGGCAAGATGTGTGTGACACAGGTACGAGATGCAGGGAGCTTAGCATGTGGAAGAAACATGACACACAGAACGCTAGAGGAACCCTGGACCTCACAGGACGCAGGTTTGGACCTGAAGACAAAAGGAGGTTCGGGGGGTCCGGTGGAGCCGCTTTCTGTCAGACAATAGGACACACTTTTTTTTTTTGGAATCAAAAACCTTTCAACAAAGAAGAACCCAGGACCACCTCCCTGTTGAATTAACTCTTCCAAAAACCTGAAGAGGAGGGAACACTTGCGAACTCACACTATGAGACCAGCATTACCCTGACACCAAAGCAATACAATCACACTACAACTACAGACTGTTGTTATCTGTTATGAACATTGACATAAACAAATCTTAACCCAAGACAGTGAACCAAATTCAGCAGCTTACTGAAAGGATTATACACATGAACAAGTGGGATTTGTTCCTGGAATGCAAGGGTGGTTCAATGTATGAAAATCAATCAATGTAACAAACCACATTAACAGAATGAAGGGGAAAAAAATCACATGAACATCTCAATGGATGCAGAAAAAACACTTGACAAAATTCAGCACCCTTTCATGATAAAAAACACTCAACAAACTAGGAGTACAAGGAAACTATTTCAAAATAATAAAAGCCATACATGGAAAGCTCACACTTAATATACTCAACAGCCAATGACTGAAAGCTTCTCCTGCAAGATCTGGAAGAAAACAGGAACAGTTGTTCACTTCTTAACAACACAGTACTGGAAATCCTACAGCAATTAGACATAAATAAATAAATAAATAGCAACTAAACTGGAAAGGAAGTAAAATTATCTCTCCTTGCAGATGACATAATCTTGTATGTAGAAAACATTAAATATTCCACACCAAAAAAAAAAAACCCTATGAGAATAAAAGGATCAAATAAATGGAAAGACATCCTGTGTTCATAGAAGACTTAATATTGTTAAGACATCGATACTACCCAAAGCAATACACAGATCCAGCGTAATCCCTATTAAAACCCAATGACATTTTTTGCAGAAACAGAAAAGTCTGCATTCTCTTTTGTAACAAGTTTTAAGGTTACCAACCATCACTCATATTTAATCCAGAAAGTAATACATTCAACATCACAAATCAGAAGCTACTAAATCCATTAACCGCATCAGTATGTTGCCAAAATGGTTAAACCAGCTCACCCCTGCCCTGGGGAAGGACCCTCCTGGGATTACATGGGAAGCTCCCATACTAACAGTGGACTTTCTACAGCTGTGGCCCGGGCCATCCCAGCTCTGCAGAAAGGGTGAGGGTCTACCTGGTGAGAGGCAGACTTCCTATTGCCAATTATCCAGTCAAGAGGTAAATCCCGAGATAAGAAATGGGAACTAGCAAAGACAGACTTGGGAGAAGGAAGAAGGAAACCTTCCTTCTTCCAGAGCTTCAATCTCTTTGATGTCTAGATTCTACCTCTTTTTTCTTTTTGAAGTGTCAGGGTAGCAGTTACATAGCTTCTACATCTAGGTGACAGTCAGTCACTTCTGAAGGAGGGGATCAGATGTTCTAGGCCAAAGAGGCAGCCTCGGAGAGGGACCAGTGAGGATGGGTTCAGGCCTGCCATCACTAGGAGACAATATTGTGGGATTCTCAGAGTTCTGTTAAAAGTCATAAACTCAACTTCTGTATTCTGTAGGGAATCAAGGACGTGGGATGGAATGGAAAATGGGAACACAGATTGCCCAAAGCGATATCACAGTTCTGCAGCAACGATTAGCAAGGTCCTCCCCCAAAAAGGGAACCTTTGAGAAGGAAATCAAGGCACGAAGTCCTGGCTTACCTGACAACGTGAAATGGTTTCTTTTCCTGATCATTTCAGAGAAAGGGGCATTAATTTAACCAGGAGACCCAGGGAGTTTCCTTGCAAAGCATCACAGGTTAAACACAGATTTCTGCACACCGACAATACAGGCTGACATTCAGCAACTGTGCGTTCCGATGTCCAGCCAGCCTGTCTGCTGTTAGCGTCGTTCTGACCGGCCGGAACCTGGCTGTTACTACAGGCCGAGTATCCCCCCCATCCAAAATGCTTGGGACCAGAAGTATTTTGCGATTTCAGATTTTTTCAAATTTTGGAATATCTGCATTATATACTTACCAGTTGAGCATCCCTAATCCAAAAAACCCAGCATGTGCTCCACTAAGCATTTCCTTTGAGCATCATGTCAGCACTCAAAAAGTTTCAGATTTTGAAGCATTTTGGTTTTTTAGATCAGGGATGCTCAACCTAGATTTTAAGTCTCACCCTTCCAACAATCACATGTCTCTCCATCCGCAACATCTGCTATTGATTCCTGAGCCTGGAAGAACACTAGTACCTCTGTTTTATATATTCAGTGTTTAGCCCTGATTCAGAAATTAATAAAAATCCTATTAATAATCTAAGCAGTAGACATTAGTATTTACACTTGATAAGCTAAAAAGCCGAGGCTCAGAGCAGGGACTCACTGACAGCCAGCCAATGGCAGAGCCAGAATTTAATTCCAAGAGGAAAAGAATTTTAGGAATACACAGAAACAGTCCCTCTACTCTGGAAATCTAACCTTCCGTAAAAGATACTGCTGCAGGGAACAAGTAACTAGGGGACCTGAAGGTAAATGCATCACTATCTCATAAAACACTGACATGGAAAAGGCTGATCATAAGCATGTTTTTAATCCTACACTGAACTCTCATACTACAGTTATTGGCAAGCATCACGTGGACACTGAAAGCTTTGACATAAATTTGTACAACAAAACACTAGTTTGTTTCTTCAAATCCATGTTTATGAACTCTAAAGCCAACTTAACCCTACGTATGAAGAGAAAAAACACATTATATTAATGTCCTTGGGGTCTTCATATGAATATCTCATTTGATAACATTACTATCATTTTTATCAAAAGACAATTTAACAGAAGATTTAAGGGAAAAATCTGAATTTAACAATTTTTCCTCCAGTCATTTCTTTAAATCTGATAAAATCTTTGTTCTAAGAAATTATTTCTTTCACTTTCTATGTAGAAAATAAATGAAAATGCACCTGAATTAAATTACAATTGCTGTGAAAATACTTAAACTCTAAATCAAAACATACAAGGGTAAGATTTTATCGAAGGACGCTAGATTCCCTAAACCACACCCATCATCATGATAACCTTTAAATGCCCTTCCTCATTTCTTACATGGCTGTGCTGACACCTAGTTATAATTAAAGTTCATTTTGTTGAAATCAGTTGATTTCTCTCTACAGTACATCTGACTCATTTCAGCTACTGCTCATTTTCTCTTTTTTCTACTTATTACTGGACATCAGGCTAAGACGTCAGACTCTGGTCTAATATGTAATCTTACTGATACTTCACCCACATTAATAAGTTAATTCATCAAAGCAGTCTGCATGGTGTAAAGAATTTGTAAAATGTATAGAATGCTACAAAATTCCTCTATTAGCGAGTGGCCATTTGATATGTCATCTAAACCTAGACACTTTTAGCATTGAAAGGGGTCAGAATCAGAAATTACACCAGAACAGCAGGCACAGCTCGGACTGCCCCAGCAAACCGGCATGTGTGGTCACTCAACTCGTTAAGGAACCAAATACCTCGCTTAGAAGCTGAAAGTCTCAAAACAATGAAATAAAGCCCAGGGTAGGGAAGGAGGCAGGGAGGGCTCAGACCAGACAGAAAGTCAGCAGAGTCAGATGAGAAGGCAAAGGCAAGTCACAGGCTCTCCCAGGCCCCAAACCCAGTGGGATTCCCAGATTACGTCAACCTGCTTCTCCTCTCCTGGTCACGGCAACAGTTTGCACGTGTGAATTAAGTCCGTCACACGCCACGTGATCTCTTTGCTTATTCACTGGTTTATTCTCCTGTCACTCATGGTCTCCCTTGACACCACCTACACTTACCCCCATCATGGGCTTCCGTTCCCTTTGTTCCCAGCACCGGGCCCACCCACTGCCGTCACCGGCAACTTGCCGTGCACCAGGCCCTGTGCTCAGTCACCTCCTACGTAAAACGGGGAATCCAACGCTCAACTAGACGTAGTCCCGGCCAGGTAACTGTCCAGAATCTTCGTTTAAAACCCAACACAGTTTTGCTCCAACCTCCACTCCTGCGTGTGGTACGAGCTCGAGCAAAGAGCACAGCAGCACAGTGTGCTACCGAACCCACCCCTCCATTTGCAGACGATTTCACATAAAATAAAAACACTAACCAACTTCTGTTAAGATGTCAAAATTTCTACATCTTAAAAAAAACTTTATGGAAGCTCTTGCAACCCAGATACTCTGGCCTTTTAGGGGTACAGCCTATTATAGTCTTCCTTGCACCCCCTTTTCCTCTTTGAAGCTGGTGAGGGGCTATGTCTTGGCCACCACCAAATCACCAGCACCTGCAGAGCGTCTAGCACAGAACAGGACTCAACAAATACCTGCTGAGTGAACAAATCAATGACGGGCTTGCGGCTGACGACTTTTCTCTTGATCCCGACTCCTTGAGATCCCTGCTCCCCTGATTATCTCATCTAAAATGGTAGGCTTGTTACAGCAACAGCTTTGAGGTCACCCCAAAAACCCAGAGCAAATCCCCAGCAACTTAATGGCAACATAACCTTGAGCAAGGTCTCTATTCCCTCTCTCTGCCTTGTTTTTCTTATCTGCAAAATAGTCCTTATCACTCTAAATGCCTTATTTTTTTTTTATCTATAAAACAGACATAGTTTGCAAGGTTCTGTGGTATTTGTGAGATCTGAGCACAATTTATGTAAAGAGCCAGGCAAGAAACTAATAAATGTTGAATGAAGGAATAAATTCCATTCTGTTCTCTGGCTCCAGATCAAATGTAACCATCAAAATCTAATTTGCCGGCCGGGCGCAGTGGCTCACGCCTGTAATCCAAGCACTCTGGGAGGCCGAGGCGGGTGGATCGCTCGAGGTCAGGAGTTTGAGACCAGCCTGAGCAAGAGTGAGACCCCGTCTCTACTAAAAATAGAAAGACATTATATGGACAACTAAAAATCTATATAGAAAAAATTAGCCGGGCATAGTGGCGCATGCCTGTAGTCCCAGCTACTCGGGAGGCTGAGGCAGTAGGATCGCTTAAGCCGAGGAGTCTGAGGTTGCTGTGAGCTAAGCTGACGCCACGGCACTCACTCTAGCCTGGGCAACAAAGTGAGACTCTGTCTCAACAAAAAAAAAAAAAAAAATCTAATTTGCCGAAGCTGATCTTCATCCCAACGGCAGATACAGATACGCATCAAGGGCTGTAACACACAACTGGAGAGTCTGTCTGCTGTTACACATCAAAGGAAGAGTTTCACATCTGCTTTTAAACGCCGGAAAACAATAATTAGTTCACAAGTAAAAGGGAAAGGCGTAGGATCCACTCTTACTTTCCTTACCAGAGTATCAGAGTATTAAGGGATTACCAGCTTGCAGCAGGCTGAGGCCTTTTCTGCAGGGATCACGCAGGGGAGCCCGGCAACCCCGGAAATGAGCTTTAAGCTCAGCGTGTACTGACGGCTCCTGCTTTTCACCGGCAAGACGCACAGGCCAGGTCTGCCCTGACTGCAAAGTGCAAAACCGAGTTGCCACCAACCACAGGAGTAAGACTGGGTCCCAACAGAGCGTCTGTCCGAGTGCTCGCTCTCCTAGCAGTCCGAGGTGGAAAGTCTCAAAAGAGAGAACATCACGGGGCTTTGTGTGACTTCAAATTTACGAAGGAAAGTGAACTCCGTCGCAGGAATGGGTTGGTGTTTGCTGCTAGGAGACCCATCCTGCAGGCCAGGCAGGGGCCGATGGGAATGAGAAGGTCCCCATGTTCTATTTCCAGAACACCTGAGCCGACTGTCCCCCCTGGGGCTACAGGAGCTATTTAGAGGCCCTCACCTGCCTCTTTTCCAGTAACCTCGGCAGGGACAGCTACGAACCCCTCCCTGGGGTCTTGGTTTCCTGTCTCACAGCTCACTTGGGCTGCTCTTTGGGAAGACGTAAGAAACCCCAGAGATTTTCAAAGCCCAGGAGCAATGCTGATCCCCAATAGCATTTTCCATTTTCTCGAAAGCCGTTGTTTCCTACTCCACCTGGGCATACAGCGTGAAGCAAAGCTCACACCACCTGCCTACGGTTCAGGACAGCAGGTGCGGTCGGCGGGCAGGAGAGAACGTGACCTCCGGTTTAACACAGTGAAGGGTCATCCCGGCACGAACATGGGCTGCGACACTCTCAGTCTTGGCCTCCTCTGAGTGGCATCCGAGCAAAGGTGGATCCCAAGTGAATGAGGATTTTTTTTCTTCCTAGATTCCCAGTGAACTAGGTACACGAACCTATTAATATTATCACAACCTGTTTCCTTACCCATCCTCGTTTTCCAGACTCTCTCTTGTCCAGGGTCACAGGGTTCACCAGCGGAGGAGGGGATACAAACCTACACAGTCTGACCCCAGGGCCCCACTAGCCCCCTGCCCTGAACTCTCTCTGTTGTCTAAATCCAAGTCCAGCGGAGGCCAAGCGAGAGTGACCGTCAGTGACACGAGGTAACGCACATGTTAATTAGCCTGACTTCGCCATTCCACAAGGTACACATATTTCAAAACATCATGCTGTGTAGCATAAATAAATATAATTTTTGTCAATTAAAAAAATAAGGAAGAAAACAAGAAACCATCAGCACAAGGGCTCCACGTGCGTTTACAAACTGAGGCTCCTGACCATATAAGTGACTGTAATCCTTTTACAGAATCAAAAGCGTCATTTAGGACACCTGAGTATTATACCTGCCACGGCCACGAGGCAGCGAGCACAGCTTCGCAGCCCACAGACAGGGCTGGCAGGACGTGCGTTTTGGTCTCAGCCTTAGTCTCTGACAGCAAGTCACCAATTATTTTTCAGATAAAACGGCAATTGGGCATTTCCTGAAGCTTTAGCCCTCCATCCAAACACCAAACGAACATCCAACAAGCCCTTTTCTAAGTTCTGCTGGACACGTACAACCGAAGCTTTACCTAGATAGTAACAAAATTATTTAATTTTAGAAGATAGAAAGAATCTTAGAGATCATTCATCTTAACCATATTTTATTGAGCAAGGAGCTAGGCAGGACAAAAAGATTAACGAGCCCTAATCCCAGCCCTCAGCATCGCACAGTGTAGTAAATTACACAGAACAGTATGTAAATAACTATGATCCAATTCAAGTTAAAGCAATAAAAGATAAAATCAGGACATGTTATCAGAGAGATTTCTCTAAGCATGAGGTGAAGAGCACAAACATGAGAGTTACGCAGTCCTGGGTTCAAGTCTTGACGATGCCACCCCTTAGCTGTGTGATTTCAGACAAGTTATTTAACCTCCCTGGGCTTCCGTTTCAAAATTTTGAAAATGGGGTAGTGACACCTACCACTCAGAGCTGACACAGGATGAAAGAGAGAAACCACGTAAAGCTCTCAGGACGGTTCCCAGCACACCATCGGGGTTAACGGCTGCCGGCTACTAGTCTCGTACCTATCGTTTCTCCCGTCCCCTTCCTCGCTCCTCCTCCTGCCAACGCCCCTTCCTGGTCTCTGCCAGAACCTGTTACTAACTCTGCTGCCAAGATGAGGAACCAGGCTCGCAGGGGACGGGGGATGTGCCCAATAGCACAGAGTCAACAGCCCCCCACGCCCACCTCCAGACTCCTAGGTCCTAGGGTACACTGCTATTTCTTCAGGAGTCTAATCCCTCCTGTTGTTTTAAAAACAATGAAAAAGCAAGGAGAGCATCCTACTGTGCAGATTTTAAAAGGTGCCCTCTCTGGACAGGCCCAGCCCCATGAGCACGCAGCTTGGTGAGTACCACGCTGGGTGGTTGCCAGTTCTCCTTCCCACTGCCCACACATACACTTGTGCAGTGAACAATCTGCACAACCTCACATGGTCACCCTGGGTTCTCCAGCCTCCACTTTTCTCTTTGCCAAACTATATTTCCACACTGCTGTCCAAGTGTCTTTTTAAAACTCTCCTCTTATGTTATTTTTCCTACTGTAAAATGCTGGATGGCTGTTGATTAGAAACCCCAAGGCTCCAGCACGGCACACACGTGGCCCTCCCCACTCTGGCACCAAGCAGCCGTCTCAATCCTAGAGCCTCCTCCCCTGTCTGCCATGCCCAGACCCCAGCCACACTCGAGTTTCTGCCACTCTCTGCATGTGCCAGCGCTCCATCCTTGGCATACGCTGCTTCTACAGCCTCAGCTACTCCCTCCCTTTCTCTCTGCATCTAACTCAGCCCTCACGACCAGCTCCTCACTGCCGTGAACACGTTTCCCGGTTTCTCGGCTGAAACGACCTCCCCTTCCACGGCAGCGCCCGCGAGGCTGCCTCCCCTGCCACCTCGTGGGAGTCTGGAGGACGCGGCACGGCTCTGCAGTTGGACGGGTCAGAGCTACAATCCCGACTCAGAGCATCCTCTCGCTGGGTGACGTGGCCAAGTGCCTCTCCCCTGAGCTCCCAGGATCACCGTGGAGATCGATGACCTAACGCTACGGCCTCCAGACTTGCTCAACAAGGGAGTCAATGATACCGTGAAATCTGTACACACGTAACTGTGTCACGTGAAATAAGAACTATTATACCAGAAAAAAATAATGGCTATAGTCTATGTATATATACATATTTCCAAATATAAATGTCCAAATATAAAATGTGTACATGTACATCCATGTTTTCAAAATCTCTGCCCTAAGTTTATCAATTAAATGTTTATTTGTTCATTGATCTCTTTTTCCATTTACTAATTTAACTTAACAAGTAGTAGCAGGTACCAAAAGTTTAAGAAAACATAATAAAAGAAAATATTTAAGATGGGAAAATTCTATTTCTAACTTATTTTGGAAGGATATGGGTCAATAAATATCATTACTGAATGCAAGTGGTCGAATACTTCATCAAAGAGCATCCAGTCCACTGCTTGCCACATGGCACATGCTCAATGTTATTTGAACCTGGATTTGAAACTCCAATTCAGTTCCCTGAAAGCAAGCATGTTTCATCCATCTCTGAATAACGAGCTCCTTACACAGAACCTGGCACTAAGTAGTTGCTCAACAAATGTTGGCTTAGTAAGTTAACTAAAAATTGAGAAAGTACACAAAGGTCTATAAAATATGTTCCATCTCCAATTAATCTGGATTGCAATTTGCTCCATAAATAAATTATATTCCAAAGTCTATCAAATGTTCCTTCTGTACCCATCACTTTATCTGATATATCCAGAGTTTCTTCGGAGAGAGAAGTATGTAGGTAGAATCTGTCCCTGAGGCACAGAAATACTGGTTAAGACAGCTAGGCAGGAGGAATGTGTCACCTGTACTCTTGTAATATAACAAAGGGACCAAAGAAGATATAAAGCTTTAGACATACTACCCGTCAGCAAGTGACACTTACAATTTTGAACACATATTTAGACTGATAGCCTCCTATTCAAAATATGTCTGGTTATAGTAAACACTCTGCAAATCCTATTCTATTCTCTCCGATGAAAAACCTACACCAAATGTTTCACATATTTATACTCCTAACTAAAAGCCAGGACAGCCTAAAATTAAACAAAGGGCTAAGATCCAGTTGTTTCTCTTTCACTAAAAACGACGCTGTATGTAAATATTTATTAGCATGGACACTCAATATTAAGTGGAAAAGATAAGTTACCAAGCAACCTGTAGCAGACACTACTCTTTCAGGATTAACATAAAATAAACACATATATGTATTAAATAGGATAATAAGGTAGAAGTTATTTTTTTACTTCTTTTATAACAAGCCATGGCTAATTTTTGGAAGGTGCATTTACATTTTTTCAGCATTACAGAATAAAGTGTCTAGAAATCCGTCTCAAATAATTGAATAGAATGCATGAAACAAGGAAGACTTTTAAAACACATTTGTGATTAAGAAAAAAATGAAAGCAGAGGACACAAGGAGGTTGAAAAGTATGCAGGTTGTTTGGAGCTCTGGATTTTCTATCAAACTGTGTGTTGCTTCCCCAAACAGAAACCACCAACACATTTCAGGATCCCTTCCGGTCTTCCAAGTGCTGTCAGAAGAGTCTCTTGTGACTAATAAATTCCAGAAGGACGCCCCCCTCCCCCTCCCCTCCCCTCATGTTAACTTCCGTGTAATTAGTTCTTCAGGACTAGATTTACGTGCGGCAAACCTCTGCATTAGAACCACCTTCTTTCTTAAACGTAAGGATGATGGTGAACATCCTTCTGTGCATATGAACATTCACTTACAACATCAGGTTTAGTAAGCAGAGACCTTTCTGTCACGTTCATGTAGTGACACCGGCCGTCTTTAGCTCAGTATTGTAAACAGAAGTCCCACAGATGCGCTGCCTCTACAAAACGGAAACATAACTTACAACAATGCCACGATGCATCCCAAAAGGGAGTTTTTTGGTATAACGGAAGGACAAGATTTCACTGGAGACTATATTCAATTTTAAAGAAATGCTACATTATTTGCAAGGCAGTTTAAGTAGCTTCCTTCCTGAGGCTGTTACATTTCCAGTCCAAACATCACTGCAAATACCTAGATCCTGAAGCCCAGAGAATTAATCTTTTGACCTTTTCATTTCGTTTCTGGGGACAGATTGGTGGCTTCCAATATAATCCTTTTCCAAACACCCTTCCAAGATAGAAGAACAACTACAACACAAAAGATTTCCTTTAAGATTAATATGTGATTACAAGACAACAAAATTCGAAAAATTCCCATAATTTTTAAAAATTCCACTGACAATAATGTTTCACTATTGCAAATATTTCAGTACAAAAAATTATTTTTGGTGAAAATTTTTGAAGTCCTTACTTTCAACAGATTTACGTTTTAGCCCATACTTGAAAGCCTTCAGAAATAATATTCATGTATCTGTGCAGTGTGTATGTACATAAATGTGTGTGTATATATGCATATATATTTTCTCAGTACAAATATTTAACTTCAAGCAAGCTTCAAAATTGAAGACCCTTACCATATAATTATAAAATACACAATTTAATTACAATCAAACTTATAGTAAATACAATATAATAATGAACACTTATCTTACTAATTAATGCTTCTATAGAACCTCTACAGCAAAGTTCTTTTCTGTCTTATTTCGTTTTAAACGTGTTTCAACCAGTTCATCTGTAGTGTCAGAAATGAAGAGGAGCCGTAACACATAGGGCAGAGTTTAGAGAACTATCCAGGAATTTAATGGGAAACTGTTCCTATTGCCAATGACATTGTTTGTAGAACATGCCAGGAAGGAGATGGGGGGGTGTGTGCACATGCACGTTTTGTTTCGCGTACACTCTTACGGGTACTTGATCATTCCTACTTCCAAGTAGTATTCACACACACAAAAAATAGATTGACTTTATTATCATTAAGGCCCATTTCTCCTTTTCTACAAGATTAGGGGAAAAAAACTGAACTTTGTGGCCTCAATCAATTTTTTCCCTCAAAGACAGCAAAACCAATTCATACGTGTCCCAATTAGAACGTCTTATAGTACTTCAAAAAAATTGTAAAATTGAGAGGTGCATTAATTTTCCCAAGATCAAGCTACATGAGGGATCTATTGAACAAGCAATTCCGTATCTTGTTTTGCTTTCACACAAGAAAAGAACCAAGTCGATTTTCTTACTTCTACAAATTCAGTCAAAGCGCCTATCCAAAATGTCTAAAAGTCTAAAACACCTGAAGCTCAAGCAACTGGACTTTTCTGTCACATCATATTACGTTGCCTTATCTTTAAAGTTCAATTAATCAACTGCAAACCTAATAAAGGTTTATCATAACCTTGAGGACTCAAGTTTATAAAACCCAAAAGTAATGGCACAACGTATGTCATCCTCATCTCTCTGAAGTTGTTTCCTACAAAAGGGTCTCCTGAGAACTCTGCCACGTTACGAATCCATAAAAGCATAAAAAGATTATTAAGCCAGGAATGAAAAAGTAGAAAAGCCAGAGACCCATTGCTAACATTGATAACAGAATTTTTCAAAATCAAGCTGTAAGTTACTTACTGTTCCCAGGTCTTTGCTACAAAGCTCAGAAGGCAAGCTCCCTTCTCCCCACGAAGTCGGTTAATTAACAGTAATCACCCAAGGAGGTCAGGCACCCCAAACAGATCTAGAAATTGTGTAAAGACAAAAATTTAAAATTCAAAGTCAGATTAGAAATTAAAAATCACAATATCCCGTTGCTATTCAGAGTATCTCTGCATAATTAAGATTTCACTGGAATAACTAAATGATAAGATATGTAAGCTATCTTTCTTTCATAATACACCGACAAGGCTTTCTAAATCTAGATGGCATTTTGATCTGTCATCTTATTAAAGTTCCTAAAGCAGAAGCTAGCAAGGCTTCTTGGCAACCGCTCCTGTTAAAAATGTCTCTCTCAGGAGTCATGAAAAGGAACTAAGGGAAGATCTGGACTCCTGATAACACTGTGACTCGGGAGGGAAGGTCTGAAATCACACTTGCCAGCCCCACTTCCAAGATGAGCTCATCTCATAAACACAAAGCGGTTGTGAATAGAAGTGAACCCTCACAACTTAAACTATCAACAACTTTTAAACACTCTTCATATGTATTAATTTAAGCACACTTCACTTCTGCAGGTGGGAATGAGAAGAGATAGTCGTGTTCATTTTTTCCCCCAATAAAACAGAAAAGGTGAAAATTCTGCATGATTAATAATCTCACTTAAAACATACATTACTTCCCCAACAATTCTGCAAAATGGATCCATAGGTAATAATTCATTAATAAGATAAAACAGCTCAAGTAAGTAAAACAGATGCCACAGGTAACCTATAATCTAAAGCCCTAACCTACAGAACCCCTCAGGTTCTCCCATGATGGTCTGATGGACTGCTGGGCGTAGTTCTAAGAAACGTGATAAACTCATTTATAAACCACAAGAGACTGAGAAATCAGTCCATTAAAAGGGGGCACCATTACAGCAGCTAGTCATAGCTGCAAAGCGGACAGAACCCAACAAACACCAATCGGCACTGTTTATTATTGTGACGCTGTTATTGCCAACACTTACTAACGTATCATGTTGCCTTCTACGCCAGATTCTCCCCTAAGTGTTGTAGGGGTACTAACTGTACTCAGGACGGGGACAAGAAGAATTCGCATTTCAGTTACCCCGGGACATCACTGTGCTACCACACGGTACATTCAGTTCTGGTACAACACTTGCTTTTGTTCCAAGAGAACAATTTCAGTGTAACTCGAATTTTGCGTTTATTTATACGTGGTTTCATTGCAAGAAATAGTAGGTAATCGCAGAAGACTGTGCCCCGGCTGAACCCAGCTGCACGAGGACACGCAGAACGCACACAGCCTGTGCTCAAACGTCCAGCTGTGACCTCAGTTTCCACCGGGGTGCTAAGAGCCCCCCACCCACACCTAGCGTCCTGACGCTGCCCGACTTCAGGTGACCCATCTTCCACCACGTCACAGCAACTCCCAAGCGGCAGCCCTTCCAAGGCAAACATCAGGGTTTTTTTTTCCCCAAGATAAAGCACCGTAGTTGTACTATTTTATTTTTTTATTTTATTTATTTATTTATTTATTTTTTGAGACAGAGTCTCACTCTGTTGCCCAGGCTAGAGTGAGTGCCGTGGCGTCAGCCTAGCTCACAGCAACCTCAAACTCCTGAGCTCAAGCGATCCTCCTGTCTCAGCCTCCCGAGTAGCTGGGACTACAGGCATGCACCACCATGCCCGGCTAATTTTTTCTATATATATTTTTAGCTGTCTATATAATTTCTTTCTATTTTTAGTAGAGGTGGGGTCTCGCTCTTGCTCAGGCTGGTCTCGAACTCCTGAGCTCGAACGATCCGCCCACCTCGGCCTCCCAGAGTGCTAGGATTACAGGCGTGAGCCACCGCGCCCGGCCCGTAGTTGTACTATTTATGTATCTTTTAAACACTTAATGTTAAAAAATGGTGCTACAATTTTTCTTCAGTTCTCAACTCTGTTTAATGTGTCACTGATAGTTTTTTGAGTATCGTGTCCTCAATCCCATTTTTCTTATAAGCATTGTGGGTTTTGCTCCATGATTCTGCATAATATGGTGTTTTGGAATACATACATTGTATTTTAGCAGAACTGGCTGTACAGCAACTAGTGTTTATAAGGATGCTTGTGATTTGTTCAGAAGGGGTTAAGTTGTGATTTTCATATTTTGTCATTATGTTTAAGAGGACAGTAATATAACAATTTTTGAAAGGTTTTTACTCACAGTATTTACAATTACCAAGTATGGACACTTAAGGGTCAGTTTTAATTACGTGAACAAACTAAGAGAAGTTCTCTAATCGTGTTAAATTGAGGTATTACTGCACCATTTTGGACAAACCAAGATGATGGCATTATAAAGATCGATTCTTGCAGGCAACAGAGCTTAACCTTCATTGCTGGAAAGTACCAAAATGAATGGAATTACTTTTCATTCCCTAAACCCAGTAAGTTAAAAAAAGACTGTGAATTTCCTTTTACGAAAGTTTAAGATATGCATATATACAAGGAAGTTTATTATAAGTAATATCACTACAAATAATTTTGAAAACAAATATCCAACAACGAACAGTGTTTTAAAAGTCTGTGGAATATTTAATGAGTTGGAGAGATGTTCTCTAGCCGTGTTCATTGGAAAAGCAGATTATAAAGCAGCAGCTCAGCACCATCCCAGTTTTGCTTAAAAGTATCCACATGTAGAAAGAAGAAAGGAAAAAAAAATTCCAACATTTGAAAAGCTGCTAATTACAGAGAGGAAAATTAAAACAAAGTTTTATTTTCCTTACATTTTTTATTTAGTGTGAACACCCTCTTTTCACACGTGAACCCAGCCAGTAGAACAACGGCCCAGGAACAAGGAACACCAGAAGTTTCCTCGTCAATCACAAGTATTGATAGGGTCCAGTTGTGAGGCCAAACTTCTAAACGCGATTTTCCATCCCACAATTCAAGGACAAACGCAGTCCCAACAGGGATGTGTAAAACATTTAAATTCATTGCAGAGGCCAAAATATAATTTGCTTTACCTGGTGAAAACAGTCACGGATTTAGTAAAATCCAGACCAAAGAATTTAATTATATAATTGTATCTAAGCTGCCTTAATTTCGGAAAGACATTTCATTCTGAATAAGGAAACTGTGTTCTAAATAAAGCTCCTTTCAAACCAAATCAAGATGAAACAAATGCAAGGAGGGGTGGATTCGGGCGTGGGGATGAACTTCTAAATCAGGGAGTTTAAAATAGAAAGAAAGGAGACATTGATCTTTGTAACCTCCAAAAGAACTCGGTTATATTAAAATTTTCCCAACAACAAAACCTGACTTTGAAAGCAATGCATTTGCCAAAAACAGTGACTCTGCAGTCCTGAGTGTGCTCATTTTAATCCCACACGGACGGCACATAAGAGCTGGATGTTGAGGGTATATAGGATCACGGGCCAATTTGGGGCAACTTGCCCACCACACACTTGAGCTCACCCCCGAAGCCTGCCTGGCAGCGCCTGTAAACGATGTTCCTTTTTCAGTCCAGCTGTTCTAGCACACCTGCACAGCCAGTCACTGCTCGGCACAGGGCAGTCACTTCATTTAATACGACTTCGTTCTCAAGAATGTGCTGAGAATTCAAAGTTAGTGGCTGCATGTGCGTGGGGAGGTGGTTTTGTTTCATAAAATTATAGGTCATCTTTAACGTTCAGTGTACACATCTGAACAATAACCAAATCCCCACTGTGCAATGCATAGATATAAGTAAGCAATCTTGGTTTTTTCTGTTATGGGTTTTTTTCCCCCCAAAATGCTGACATAGATGAAAAACAAAAACAAAACCCTTATGTTTCAAATTTGCTTTTGTATTTTTAAGCATTTTCATAGATTCCCTTTCAAATTACTGGCTTCCTGTTTTGTTTTACTTTAATGAATAGAAAAGCCAAAATAAACAGTTTAATTATGCTATTATATAGAAAAAGTGCACAGAAGATACTGAGCTCCAGAAAAATCAGTCAGTTCAAGGTCAAGATCCTCCCCAGAGACGCAATCATTAAATCAAATGCCTACCCATTAGGTTGGAAAGTAACTTTGAAATTCTTGGTTTCTGTCTCACAAGACGCTGCCTAACATGCTGCACATATGCGCCTTTAATAATCAGCAACCAAACATGATAATCAGCAAACAAATTCAGAGACTATATGCAATTTTAACTATTCAAAACAAAAACGGTGGATTTTAATATTTAAAAGACATGGGCTGAAATACACATCCATCTACACACACCTCACAGTGCCTCTGACAATACAGAGCAGTTAGGAACTTGGTATGGAAACTGTATTTCTTAAATTGCTTTAAGAATTAGCATAACGTATAGCCAAGGGGAAGACATCCTCTTACCGTTACCTGATATAAAAAAGAGCAACCAATTTTCACATTCTACCTGGGAAACAGGCAGAAAGTATTTTCTCAGGCTCCCTAGTCAGTCCCGGGGCAGAATCCCAGCTTGATCTAAATGGGTCTTTGGCACTATCTCATCTGCCTTTTTGCGTCCTCTGCCACCCGTGGTCCAAAGCCCAAAGACCTTCGCTTTGGATGGCGCCTCCTCCATCGGTCCTTTCCTTCCGACATCTAAGCTCCTGATGCCACCACGGGAATAATCTTGGGGTGGGGGAGATTTAAACAAATGATTCAGGACTTTTAACTTTTCTGAAGGGTGTGCATTTTTAAAGAGAAGCCCTAGTACCCAGATCCTGCTTTCTGAAGACCTCAGTTCACTGGAGAAATAGTCGGGTCCAGAACAAACAGTAGGTTTCGGACAAAGAAAGTGTGACATAAGTCCAGTACATCTCACTACGCGGAGAGCCGGGGCGTGCTCGGGTATCAACGCAGACACCACAAAAGGACACAGGCGCTGCCTGGAAGGGCTCCCACTGGTGAACTGTGGGGCAGTCTGGACAACAAACAAGAATGACGTTGACGAATTATGACACAGGGAAGAGAACAAGCAACCACAAACCCATAGACACTCATGAAGAAAAGGATAAGGCGGAGCTCTTCTTTATAAAGGACGCAGCTCATCAACGTCAACAGAACCGCAGAGGAAAATCCCAGTTTGCAGCCACCAGGGCAGCAACTGATCCCGTCAGTGACCACTGATGATGCTAAACCCCTGGGAAAGGGGCTGTTGTAGACCAGGATGCTCTCGCGTCTCAGAGCATCCCCCACAGACTGCTCACTGCTCACAGGAGAAGCAGCTCCTTGCGACGGCGGGCGCTGGCAGCCCGCTGCGTCCCGGTGAGCTTGGCACGATCGATTGCACAGCAGCCGAACGCCGTGCGTCTCCCCGGCCACCACACAGCACGTTTGCCAAACATGCCTGATCTGTGTCTCACCATAAAGAACACGGATGTGAGCCGTTCCACAAGACAAAGGTGTCTCCCAGGCGATCAGTGCCAGGAACGACAAGAACAGAACAAGAGCCGGGTGACTCTTCTAGATTAAAGGAAAGTGAAGGGACAAAATGCAATGAGTGACTGCTGACTAATGTCGGTCCGGGACAGGGGGTTGGTTATAAAAGAATAATTAGAATATATATTGGAACGATAAGTGAAATTTGAGTGTGTATTCAAATATGATCTATATATCAGATCATATTTCTTGGTCATCATGGTATTGTGGGCTACATGGGAGAATGTCCTTGTGCTTAGCAGATGCAAGTTGGAATATTTAGGGATAAAGAGTCACGATCTCTACAAGTAACTCAAATGGCTCCACGACAAATTTTTAAGAGAGACAGAGTGTATGTGTGTTTGTGTAGACAGACTGACATCAGCACAGAGACAGAGACAGAGCAAAGGCAGGTTGGGCAAAATGTTAACAAAAAACGTCATTCCAGCCACAACCTGCAACCGCCAGTAACCACGGTTACTGGTCGGCGACACCCGCTTTGCAGAGATCACAAAGGAGCTTGAGACTGACAAGAAACTGACAAGAAACTGACAAACGGGAAGACAGTTCTTTGCTGTCAGAGCATTCAGTCCATTTTTCAGAAAAAAATTTTCCAGTTCTGTTTCTCTTCTGAAGCAATTAATGGTCCTCAGTTGAGAAAGATAAAGAACCCCAAGGAAGACGACGACAGTGGGTGAAAATCACCAACAGAAAAGTCCAGTCTCCCCACCCACTCACGCTGAGGAAGAGCCAGGTCTCCAGGTTTAACGACTCCTGCCTTCATCCCCGTCCCCGTGAGCAGCCCCGTGCGGTGTGGACACTTCCCAGGAGCCAGAGAGGGCCCCTTCTGGCGTCTATACTGACCACACGCTGCCCAGGGGGGGGCTGGGGACTTCATCCACGCCCGGAACAGGGGCCTTGTCTGCGTGACCCCACGCGTGCAAATGCACCCCAGACCTGCTGCTCTCAGCTGTCACCCCACACGTGACGTGCCTGAGACAGAACCGCCCCACCAAACCGGACCCCCCGTCTCCCCCACCTGTTTTCTTCGTCTGTCCAGGCTCAAAACCGCAGCTTCATCTTCCGCTCCTCTCTCCCACGGGCCCAGTCTTCATGACCCCCTCCCTCGTGAAATACGTGAAATAATCTGTCTAACATCACAGGGTTGCAAAGCTGACATTCAGACCCTTGTCTTCTGGTTCCAGCCTAACACGAAGGAGCTTTGCACTGTTTACAGTTTTAAACACCATCTCCTGTCCTCAAACCAGGCATAAATCCTTCAAGGACGGGATCCACTTTGTTCATCTTTCTACTCTTTCCAAATCCAAGCGGCACTTGTAACTCACGCTCACTGATTTATGTTTCCAGACTGTGCCCAGAGACCGTCTGTCCTTCTGACCCCTCTCCCCGACCCCTGCGACACCGACCGTCCCTCCTCCCGGCCCCTCTGCTCGCTTCTGCCGCAGCACACGCCAGCCTGGACCCGGGCCCCGGCCCCACACGCGTGCCCGGCACCCGGGAGGCACCTGACGAATGTTTACTGAATGGAATGATCACGTATGAGACAGCCGAGCTTCTCCACAGGGATGCTGCGCCTCGTTAACAACTCTGACCTCATTTTATCTTTCCCATGTACCGAGGAAAACTGTCTTAGGAAAGAGTAACAGGAAATGCGGAAGAGCGCACAGGTCTCGGCCCTGTGTGTCCTCTCTCCTCCCCCTGCTGCCCTGGCCGTGTCGGCTGCTGCCCAATTCGAATGCACACGTCGCGTTCAATACAAACCACGATTCAGTACGTCTGGGTGGAGCCCGAGACTCCGCAGGTCTAACGAATTCCCAACAGACATCTACGCTGCTCATCTGTGGACCACACTTTTGAGTAGCGAAAAGGTCTAGTTACGGTGAAATTATGCCCATTTAAAGAGATATAATGTGTAGACTAAAACTGACCAGACATAGGCCGGGCGCGGTGGCTCACGCCTGTAATCCTAGCACTCTGGGAGGCCGAGGCGGGTGGATTGCTCAAGGTCAGGAGTTCGAGACCAGCTTGAGCGAGACCCCGTCTCTACTAAAAATGGAAAGACATTATATGGACAACTAAAAAATCTATATAGAAAAAATTAGCCGGGCATAGTGGCGCATGCCTGTAGTCCCAGCTACTCGGGAGGCTGAGGCAGTAGGATCGCTTAAGCCCAGGAGTCTGAGGTTGCTGTGAGCTAAGCTGACGCCACGGCACTCACTCTAGCCTGGGTAACAAAGTGAGACTCTGTCTCAACAAAAAAAAAAAAAAAAAAAAAAAAAAAAATTGACCAGACATAAATTCACAGAATGTGAATGCTAGTTGTCGCTGGATTTCTTTTTTCTGCTTTTCTATAATTTCCAAGTATAGTATAATGATTCTTGCTGATGGAAATAATAATTTTAAATGCTATATATACATACACACCAAAAAAAAAAAAAATCCCTGTGTATTTGGACATTTCCATTCTGCATGGCTACATCTTTACTTAAGCAACAAATATACTTCAAAGCACTAGACTTGGGAGGTAACAGGTTGGTGAATTTAGCAATTCCCTATCTTCTCATTTTAACATGCAAATTAACATAAAACAGCAATTACCCTTAACAAGCAGTCACCATCACAAGTATTGTTTTTCTCAGGTTCCTTTTCTTTAAAAGCAAGAACAAGACTCCATTCAGCTGGAATACAACACAAGGCAAGCCAAATTAGGGACGTAAGAGAAACCAGACACTACGCTGAATCCCTTCCAAGTGGGTCAACAGAACCACACGTGAGCCGGAACAGAGACAGACACGCTTTTCTCACGGCAGAGGTGGGTGGGCTGGGTTCCGGAACAAGGCAAACTGGAGCAAGGTAAAGCGGTGCCCACCGCGTACCTGCAGGTCAGGTGGAGAGAAATGATCTCAGAGGAACTCACTTGCAGAGCACAACGAGGAGACATCGTTAGGAAAAGGCAATCAGAGCGGCACATCCGCAAGAAAACATCCCCAAGGCGTCCGACTCCCCGTCGGTGGACTCCAGGTTTCACTCCTCGAGTTGAAGAAGGTGCAGCCGCAGCTGGTGGGCCTTTCACCCCCACTGCGATGCCCCAGTGACTCCAGACGCTTCCCTGGCCACAGGGAGGGCCAAAAGCAAAGCAGCCCGCGGCAGGCGCAGGGCACCCCTGGTTCGAGCGGAGCTAGCAGGGCCCCACACTCCCCGCTTTCCGCTCCGTTCCCACCTCCAGGTACCAGCATCTCATCACGGGCTTCCGGCATCACACGGAACTTCCACCCACAGTCAGAGGATGTTTTTCCTTCAAGAAAAACTGTGAAACTTGCTGTGAAATTCCACACAAGGGTTCACACCTAGTGTCCAGAAGGCTTGTGAATACAAGGAGGCCAAAAGTCACTTCTGTGGTGTCTACACAGCATTAGCAAGGATGTAACTGCACGTCTGTGCAGTGTAGACACAGCAGACACACGACTCAACAGAAAACAAGGTGTTGGGGTGACAGAGCAAGACTCGGTCTCAAAAAAATATAACACGTTGCGTCTCTACTGAATTCTTCCAGTCTGGTGCTGGGTTACTCCAGCACACATCAAGTCATCGCAAATGTGACCACCCGAGAGTTCAAAGCTAGTACCAAAGTCACCATCCTGGTGAGAGGAAAGAATCTGAATTTATCTGGGCTTCAATGTATTTTACTGAAATTCCGCACTGTCTCTCATTGGAATTCCATTGGTCTGAGACAGGTGCAGGACAGGGACGAGACCTGAAACCTTTTCAGTGCTCCAAAGCCCACAAGGCTCAACTTCCCAGCTGGAATTTCAGACATAGGCAGCGTAACAACCAAATGCCATATGACATATGGCTTTCTGCCGGGATTCTGCTTTAAAATTTTGTTAAGACACTGAAGACCTGGGGGATGGATTTGGGAAATCTGACTATGGACTGATATTAAATAGTACTTGGGGGCTATTGTTAATTTTGCTGGGTGTGATGATGGTATTCCGCTTGCGTAAGGCAGCTTTACTGTGCAGAGATGCATTCTAAAGTATTCGGGGTGAAATGTCATGACAGCTATAATTTTAAAATATATATTTATATAGATAAAGCAAATAGGGAAGAATGTTAATAATTATTGAAATTAGGGATTGTATAGGTGCTCACTGTACTATTCTACTTTTGTCTGTATTTGAAAAATTTTAGAATAAAAAATTTAAACATATACCCCTCAAAAGCATTTCTGACCTTATAGCTTCATCTCCCTGGCCGTGCTATCTCGCCATGTTAGATTACAGTCCATCTGTATCGGACAATCTTCTTTCCTCCAGAAGACATTCTCACACCTTCCCGCTGCTCTGCACCTTTGTAGAATGCTCTCTCAACCTGGCGTTTCTTCTCTGGTCACTGTCCTTCTGGTAAAAGAACCCATTCTTTTGGGTCCATCACAGATGTCACCTTCTGTAGGGAAACGCTTCTGACCCACCCCCGACCTCGGGCCACCTCCCCCATGCCGACTCCCCGCGACACTCCGCACCTCTCAGCACGGGGGCCACGCTCTCTCCCGCGTGGTAAGAACCTCAGCTGACACTCACTGGGGCTGCCCGCGCGGGGCCTGCGTCTAGAGACTCTCACACGCACGCTCTCATTTCATCCTCACCGCACGCCTACCTCACGGAGGTAAGAACTACTATTATCCTCCTTGCACAGGTGAGGAAACAGGTAAAGAGGGTGGGTGACCTGCCCGGGTCATGGGGTCTGTGCACGGCGGCACCAGGGCTCATTCCCCTCGGCCCCACCTGCCTCCAATCCCTAAGCACCGTGAGGGCGTCCTCTGCTCCAGGCCTGATCCTTCCCTGGTGCTTCGCAGTAACTCAAGGCAGGAAAAGCGTCTTATTGATCATTCAGTAAATACCTGTGCAAAGTCACTGTGTGCCAGGCAACAGGGTAAAGTGGTCAGTAAAAAAGGACAGTTTTGACCCAGGTCAAAACTAAGGAAATCTGAAAAAACCACAGACTTTGGTTAATAACAAGAAGGTCGGTTCATTCATTATAAAAAATGTGCCATATTACTCTAAGGTGTCAATAAAAGAGGAAAGGGGGCAAGGGGGCATATGGATAATTTGTACCATCTTCTCAATTTTTCTATAAATCTACAAGTGTTCTAAAAAGTTAAGCCCATTTTTTTTAGCCTTTTTAAGAGCATGACCACGAGGTTGGTTTTCTTGACCGGCTCATAAACCACCTCTTAACCCGACTGCTAAGACTAGTGCAGGCACCCTCAGCAAAGGCGGTAGCCCCTGAGCGCACAGACGGGGCCTATTTGGGGAACGGATTTGAACTGCGGTCTGTTCAGCTGAACTGAATCGTGTGTTTTTTAAACTCAGCCTCATACATTTCCTATTCCTCCCCTCACAGAACACTGACGTGTTTCCGGCTCCAAGTTCCCCAGCTCAATTTACTGTGTTTTAATTAACATGCCCAGGAAGGAACTCGCCACACTCCTCCTCCTCTGAGTCAAGTACAGTTGGTCTCAGAAAGGCTCCAAGAAGTTCCATTAAAAAAGAAAGCACTGGCAAAGCACTAAAAGTGAGAGAAGCACCGAACAATTTTTAAATGATGATATTGATGATGGAGAGATAAGTCAGCCTCAATTCTTTCTCTTGAAAAACTCCAAGTTATAGATTTGAGCTTGTAGTAACAAAAATCACAGCCCCAATTCCCAAGTCCTATGAACAATCTCAAACCCAGAGCTCCACCACCCCGTGCCTGACCTCCCCTTGAGGAAGGGAGCCCGGCCTTTCGGACACCTGCCCAGAGACGGCTCTCCACTGTACCAGGGACGCCACACTGCCCGTGGGAGACCTGCTAGACTTCGCACGCAGACGCCTTCCTGCCTGGACCTGGCACCTCCACGAGCGGCACGAACTCTTCTATAGATCAGACTCCTAGAAGACCACCGATACGATATCAAGCATCACTAATACATAAGTACTTAACAGATGTCATTTCAGAATATTAACAGTAAGTGAAAGCATTAGAGTGTTTTACTGTTGTCGGTGCCTGGTGTGATTTAGCCTCACAAAAATACTGCGATAAGAGTGTTGAGGACATTATCACCGTTTCACAGATGAAGACGACAGAGGCTCATGAATTGAAGTCAGACGCAGAACTCACTCAAATCCACGGCTGCTGACCTTGTCCCTCTCTTGGGTGTCCACGGCCGAGCTCCAGGCCGGCCGTGCCTGTGCTCTGCGGCCACAGAGACAGGTCCCCTCTCCCTGGTCATTTCCCAAGTCTCCCCTTCATCACGGGGGTTCTCTCTTTCTCCGCAGACTACGTGTCTGCTCATGCATCCCATCTCCCGAGCATGACGACGTACACCAGCTCGGGACCAGGACACGGCTCACGCAGGCTCTGACCCCACTCCGTGACCACGGTGCCTCGCACGCAGGGGGGCTCCCAACCCCAGGGGTCCCGGCCACACGAATGAGCCTGAGCCGTGACGCTGACCCGCGGGCAAAAGCCAGGAAACAAAGCCAGACCCTGTCCCGGGGCTTCAAAACTTACAGGAAATGCAAGGTGACTTTTTCTTTGACCTTAAAATAAAGTAAATAATGTTTTAAGTTTTGCAACATGGCTGACAACCATAAATAGAAAAGAGTTTTCTTTTCCCCAGGGGTCCTCAGTCAGGCCTGGGCTACAATTCTTGGTTTTCAGCCAGATCCCAGAAAAAAATGGGAGAGAAAAATGAGTTTTACCATCAATACAACTTGGGTGGGTTTTACAGGCACAGTCCTCTACAAAGTGAGGCCTGAAATCAGGTTCTGCGTATTTCTCTCTCTACAGACTTGTCGGCCAAGCGGACCGCTCTGTTATTGGAAACTTTCGTGCTCAGAGTATAACTGAAAAGTCAAATATTTTTAGAAGAACAAATCATTTAAAACACTCAGCTCTGCCCCCCGTAGGAAGCATGAAGCTCCCAACTTTGCGTAGACAGTGGCCGACTCAGGGTGGTGACTGCTGGCCCTGCAGGGAAACTGAAGCTCCCGGGCACCAGGGTGTCACAGGGGCTGCTGGAGGAGGCAGCTTGCTGGACAGCACTTCTGTGTCTTCACGGCTTTAACTCGTCCAGCAGCGGAAATGAAAACCACTTGGACTGAAGCGGCTCGAACTCAATGCTCGCTTTGTTTTTAACCAGAATAACCAAAACTGAGCACAGTTCCCCAAGGTTTTAATTTCCCCCTCAGTATTTTTCCATCTGCGTCCAACTGTAAACTGATAGTTTTTTAACAACTAAAAAGCTTAGCTCTACGATCGGTAACACGCGTGCTCTGAACTGTTTTTATTAGGAATGAAACATGGATGTGCGGAGCTTCCCTCACCGTCCTTGTGCAGCTTCCATTACAGAGTCAAACGCCCAGAAATAACAAGAAATGTCCTCAGATCTCACAGCTAGTAGCTCCTCTGCCCTGGTCAGAAAAGCCATCATACAACACGGGAGGGGACTCGGGCGCCTGTGTGTGTCCACGCTCACGTGTGCATGTCTGTGGTGTGCCGGGGGCGGGGGGGGGGGGGGAGGGACAGAGACTTGGGGCTCGGGTACAAATCTCGAGGTGTCCCCTTGGGTGGGTCTCTCCCACCTGCCCCTCCACAGAAGTGGGGGGAGATGGCTCCGTCCCCGCAGGGTGCCGGAGTCCTGCCAGGTGACCTTTACACAGAGCCCTCAGTCTCCCCACTCGGCTCCTCCCTCCCCCGCAGGCCTAGCAGTGGGGAGAGCTTGGCTGCCACCAGCCTCAGGACACTGCGCTGCCCTTTGTGGTCCCCAACTTCAACGTGCCGTCTGTTCCTCTGGGAGCCCCTGACTGACACGGAGACCTGAAGCCCTCGGACACTCGCCTCACAAGACGCTGCCCTGTGATCACTGTCGTTCTGGCCCCGCTCTCACAACACCCCCAACACTGACAGCTCTGTGTTCCTTTTATCCACAAAATGCCACCATCTGCAACAAGGCGCGCCGTAGAGCAAATGTCCCTCGGTGTAAGTGATCGTTTCAAAAGCGTTGTCGGGCCAAGTCAGTTCTCCCCCCAGAACCCCCTCCCTCTCCCAGAACTGGAACAGTCCCGGCTTGTCCCGCCCCGCAGGGCCCCCCAGGACCTGTCCCCGCTCCACCCCGTGGTCTCCTGACTTCGCCTCTGGGTCACTCTTCCCTTTGCTCAGTCTGCCCAGCCTTGGCGACAGCTTTCCTGTTCCTCAAACGTGCCACCCTGGCTGCCCCCGAGGGCCCGGCCCGTGCATTTCCCTCTACCTGGAGCACACCTGCTGGGCCCTGCTCACCTGCGACCACCCCAGGAGGAGCTGGACCGCGACCGCAGCTCAAGCAGCCCCCGCTTGCCCTCAGCTCACTCTCCTTTTGTTTTTCCTTCATTGTGTTTATTTCCCCAATATCTATTTATTTGGGATCCATCTCCCCACACAGGGACCTTGTCTGTTAGGGTCACCATTCACCCCCCTGCCCAGAACAAGCGGGTCGCAGACAGTCAGCACTGAGTATTTGTTGAATAAATGACTGGTTCGGTTAGAAAGAGGGAGAGAGGGGGGGAAAAAAGAACAGCTGGTCGCCTTTCTTAATGACTTTGGGCTAAATTCCTAGTGACCAAGACGACGTCCGGTGCCTTCGTGTACAGGTGACATCGAAGGATTCCGCTTAGATTAAACGGTGAGTTTATGAAACAACCTCCCATCCTGCAGGACATCATCTCCACAACACACGTCAAAGCCAGCACAGCGCACAGTGAACTACCCAAACTATGGTCACGTCTAAATTTAAATGACTGTTTAAATCGGGCAGCGAAGACTGAAGGGCCGGACAATGACTAACTTACATTTCATGGGCCGCGGAGTCTCCGTCACGACGGCTCGATCCGCCGCTGCCGCATGAAGCAGCCACCACGACACGTCAGTGAGCGCAACTGCATCCCAGTAAAGTTTTATTTATAAACTCTGAAATGTGAATCTCATATTTTGATTTTTTCTTTAACTATTTAAAAATTTGAAAACCATTCCAGGATCATGGGCCATATAAAAAACGGGTGGCAAACCCCAAGCTGGCGTTTGCTGACCTCTGGTTTAAACTATTGCTGGGGGTGGCTTTTTTTTTTTTTTCCTATGGATGAAATACATTCTGGTCCATGAATCTATTGGATATTCTAGTACTAACTAAACATGGAATAACTGTTATCTGTTATAGAATAACTGGGGGGGGGGGGAGCCTATTTGGGCAAATAAACATTACTAACTCATTCTTCTAGGACTTTCCACCTGGATTCTGGTCGTCTTCTCACATAAGCTCTGGTAGCACCTTTTTCCTCACCTCAGTGTATTCAGCTGCCGTCCTAGTGATGAAATGCACCACACTCCTCCTTCCTCCATCAGAAGTGGGGACTCTAACACAACCTCAGGGGAGTGGGGGGAGGGCGGCTGGCTTCCCAGGCTCTGGGCAAAGCGCATTCCAGCACAGCGTCTTAGGACTAAGTGTACAGCGCGCTGCTTACACTCCGCTCTCAAGCACTTTCAAACACGCCTGCGGGGTGGGCCCTGGAATGAGAGCTATTTTGATGGCAGGTGCTGCTGGAATTCAGGGTCATCTGTCCCCAAGAGCTATGAGATTTGCTGAAAAGGCCAGGCTGAGTGATAGCACAGCCAAAATATGTTATTTTAAAACTTGAGGCAGAAAATTTTAAATTTCACTGAATTATAATGATAGTACCAGCCTCTCACATGACAGCAATATGTGAAAATACAGGCGGAGCTGAAGAATCACTCTTCATGGAATTGCTCAGAAGCGCGAACCACCCACAGCAGAGAGGTGGGATCAACATCGAGCACGTCTGTTTGACCCGAGACACTCAGGAGAGAAGAGCACTTTGCTTCAGGCCTCCAGATGGTCTAACTATCCCGAGGTGAGGCGTCCCAGCAACCCCATCAAGACAACATTCACAAGGAAAAGTTCTCAACACACACGCCTCTCACCTTCTCCAAGCCTCAGACCTGGAATGAAACAAAACTTACTGAAACCAAATTAATGACAGACCCCGCCTGCCCTGCCCATTTTGAAAACATCTGTTGGAATGTGAAATGAAAAATCTCAAAGTTCTCTGGAAGAACTCTAAGGGCTCCGCTCCTTGAAGAATTTCCAAGTGGAGTGCTCAGTGCTCAGTACTCAGTGCTCAGTGCTCAGTACTCAGTGCTCAGTACTCAGGGCTCTGCACACCTTCAGCAAAATGTGAGCTCCCGCCGGAAGGGCTTCTGCTCTGGCTCTCTCCCCAGCGGCATTTTATTCTATTCCCTCCAGCAACTACCTCAGAGGCCTTCCTGGGCCTTCCACACAGGACACAGGTAACAAGGTCACTTGGAGTTTAACTCAATCGCACTGAAGGAAAACCAATTCCACAACCCTTACCACTAGTAAGTTAACCCCTGCTCAGGACCAGCGGTCATTTTCAACCCTATTTTAGAATCATCAAGGGTCTAAAGTCATGGTTGGAACTCCAGACTTTTAATGAGATAAATCCTTGGAAAAGTCACTAGTCTTACTTTCCTAGGCACTTGGACACTTTAACCAGACACCAGGAAAGAGCTACAACAGCACCCTTATGAAACTAAGCACAGAATAGTTAATAAGATTCTAAAATCTATCCTCAAAGGGCCTGAGCTTTGTGATGATTACATTAAAAAAACTATTTTCTTGGCCGGGCGCGGTGGCTCACGCCTGTAATCCTAGCACTCTGGGAGGCCGAGGCGGGTGGATCGCTGGAGGTCAGGAGTTCGAGACCAGCCTGAGCAAGAGCGAGACCCCGTCTCTACTAAAAATAGAAAGAAATTATATGGACAACTAAAATATATATATACAAAAAATTAGCCGGGCATGGTGGTGCATGCCTGTAGTCCCAGCTACTCGGGAGGCTGAGGCAGTAGGATCACTTAAGCTCAGGAGTTTGAGGTTGCTGTGAGCTAGGCTGACGCCACGGCACTCACTCTAGCCCGGGCAACAGAGTGAGACTCTGTCTCAAAAAAAAAAAAAAAAAAAAAAAAACTATTTTCTTTTACTCTTAAAAGGGGTACCATAGCAAACTGCACAGAACAATTTTCTACTGCAAGCTAGACTGACAGCGTCTTCATTCTCTATAAACTACTAGTTTGGATACTGTCTACGTGAAAACATCCAATAGACTATTTTTGTTCATGAATGAAGCAGGGATCAATACTTATTTGAGCAGATAATAATCAAGTTGGAAATCCCCAAAATTTTAAAGAGTTATCATGTCATGAATATACATCTTACTTGGACAGTATAATCAAAGTAAATGTTTTATTCATCACAGATCAGTATGAAACTGAGAAAATCATACTTATTCTTGTATCAGTAATTGCAATTAAAATAAATAACTGACTACATGTCACTCACATGTGGTATCTGTGAAGGCTTTTAAAGGAAACCTATACTTCACATAAAAAAATATAAAGACAAGCAAAATATCAAAAGATGTAATATTCCAAATTCTATTAATGTATTTATCATAAACATCCTCATTACAGATTTACACAAAAAATGTGGTTTCTACTAATGAAAGAGACTTCCAGACACTCTCTTTATTCTTGTGCTGGCTCAGTGACTCTGTCTAAGTTGACCTGACTTTGCTTCATCTGCAAACGATGATGAACAGGCTAGAGCTTCACAATGTGACTAACACAACTCGAACGTCAGTGGTGTAACCATTCTGGACTCCAGCCAGCAAAAGGCTCCATTCAAAGCAAAGAGTGTGGCCAAGCATGGTGGCTCACGCCTGTAATCCCAGCACTCTGGGAGGCCGAGGGGGGAGGATTGCTCAAGGTCAGGAGTTCCAGACCAGCCTGAGCAAGAGCAAGACCCCATCTCTACCAAAAACAGAAAAAGATTAGCCGGGCATGGTGGCTGTGCCTGTAGTCCCAGTTACTTGGGAGGCTGAGGCAGAAGGATCGCTTAAGCCCAGGAGTTTGAGGTTGCTGTAAGCTAGGCTGATGCCACGGCACTCTAGCCTGGGCAATAGAGCAAGACTCCGTCTCAAAAAAAAAAAAAAAAAAGCAAAAAAGCCCAAGAGTGGTTAGGAGGTTGCAGTCATCCAGCCATGTTTTGATTCGGCTCCCAAAGGAAAGCAAGACCAAGGTGACTATACCCTCCTATCCTCCCACATTACATTGCACTCCTCATAGTGTCAATCTGTGAACAGGTCACAAAGATGTTCAAAAGGGCAGCAATGAGAAAGAAAAGAAGATCCAAAGAAGTAATTGGGTTAAAAGATCATGACACCCATTTCCAGGGTCCTAGAGATACAAATGAAAACGTACCCTATTCCTTTTCTTTATATGAACAATAAAAAGAATAATTCCACGTTGCTCTTTGGATATATTTTTACGAAGTGACATTATCACCCGAATGACTGCCTGGAAAAGTAAAGGGGCCAGGTAAGAAACCTGTCTGTTCCCAACAAGCTGGTCTGCCCGGGCTGAAATGAGAGGATTAGGAAGAAAGCAGGAAGCAGATAAGCCACCCTGAGAACGGAGCCCTCCGGAACCGCAGGCCCGGCTGGACTAATGGGACTGCAGCAAACAGGCTCCAAATCTAATAGTGTGATTTTAACCCCGACTACAGCCCAGCGGCAGCAGTCAGCTTTTAGCTATATGCCACAAAGCGAAATATCTCTGCATTTCACCAAGCCCAAATTTAGATGTTTTTCACATTAAAAATAAGTCATGTCCCAAACAAAATTATAACTGTATTAGAAAACAAAGTAAGAGAAATTGGGCAACTAGAATCCAAACACCATGATAAAGCACTGACATTTTTTAAATGTCTTTTTCAATCTTTTTGCATTTGTATTTTTTACATGGTTGTAACTAAAGAAGATACATAAATTTGCAATCCCCATGTTTCTAATATAATTACTTTAATGTATTTAGAGTGGTCTGCTGAGAACCAGACTATAATACAAAGGCAAAAACAGAATAGGTAAGTATAAAAATACAGCTAACATTTTATTCATTTTAAAATATTTTAATTACACTATGAAAATGTCCAATTTTCATAAAACACATAGAATCACACACTACCAAACCCAAGCAAGACCACCTTAATTCACAGAGTTTATATTTTATAAAATAGTTTTATGAAATTCTTCTTTTTCTGTATGAGACCCAATTAATATCACCACCAATGAAAATTCTGGAAATAATATTCCAGAGTTGTAAATCCTTCATTTAGTAGTTATTGGCCATGATTAAAACAGAGGCAATGAAAAATTTAATCTGTTTTATTCAAATGTAGAATGGGCACAAAACTGCTTACCACCTTTGTGAAAAACAAAGCATTGCTTAAAGTAATATATATAGTAATTCAGAAAATGCATCTAGATGTATTCCACATCATCTTCTACCATCTAAGATTCCCGTAATTGTTCCAAGGAGAAATCACCGAGACTAGTACTTTTACAGAGTGACTCATAAAGGAATGGGGAGGAAAGTAGCAAATACACAACACTATTTTTTTTAATCCAGACATTGCAGCGAGTAAGTCCATTTCATGAACAAACTTTTTTCATGGAAAAATTGCATTGCAAAAACCCGAGCACAGTGTGGTACTAGCATAAGGATAAGCATATGAATCAGAGGAACAAAATTGAGGGTGCAGAAATAATCCTCACACTTACAGTCAACTGATTTTCTACAAAGGTGCCGAGACAAGTCAATGGGTACAGAATCTTTTCAGCAAATGCTGCCGGGTACTCACATGCAAAAAGTAATAAAATGAAGAACATTGACCCAAATCTCACACCATACGTGAAAACTAACCCAAAATGGATTACAGACCTCACGTAAAAGCTAAACAACAACAATTCTAGAAAGAAACACAGGAAAAAACCTTCACAAGCCTTGATTAGCCTAAGAATTTTTGGAGATATTACTAGTAGGGAAACCACCTTTGGGAGTTACAAGGAAACTCTATACTTTCTGCTCAATTTTTCTGTTGCATAAACTTCCCCCCCCCCCAAATAAAGTCTATTCATTTTAAAACAAGTAAATAATGTTAATCATGAAACATAATGATAATAAAGTCTATCATTAAAAAGAGGAAATAAATATTTAAATTGATTGAATTTATTCAATTCTACTGAGAACAAGAAGCCGACAGAGGTTTTGGTGAGAACAGCAGCTGTTACCTGTGGAGTTAAAATTAACTCTGCACGGCTTTCTGGTAACTTCTAATTTGGCTGTTCACCAAAGAATTGTTTTGACAATAAAAAACAAGATTCTACTACTAGCAAGGCTCTGAAATTATCTTCCTCATCTGCAATCCACTTTAACCATAGGCTCTGTAAAGCCTCTCTTTCTCTTAGAGTCGAAAAGCAGGTAATTTAATTAAATGTATTTTTTTTTTTTTAATGTTCCTGAAGACTAAATCTTGTTTCTCCTTTGTCAAATCGCAGCCCTCTCTGCTGGCCTCTCCGCCACCCAGCAGGATTCGTAACTCCATCTCTGCTCCCACAGACCTTTGCTCTTGCCTCTGGTGACACCTGTTCACACCACGCATCAGCTACACCAGCACCTACCTGGCCCGTCCCTACACCTTGGGCCCAGGAAGACAGGGACTGGCCACCGTCACTCTACACTAAGACCTCACACCTGGAAGGCACTTACCCATCAGGATGTTCTGAGTGCGAGTGACAGACACCCAGCTCAGAGGAGGAGGAAGACGATGCTGGGTGGGCAGAGCCAACAGACATTCCCTAACCTCATAAGTTCTCAGACTAACTCACTTGTTTCTAGTGAGTATTTATTAACTGCTTGTTAAGTACAGAGCTGAATTACCCAATCAACACCCAATAGAAACTGTTTGCAGCATCTGTCTCTATACAATGTATGTTCTCAAACTGAATCATTTTCCACCTTCCTGCCACACATGGGGTTATCTATGCTGTCTCATTCTCCTGGTCCACAGTGAGACTATTTTGCATTTATTTAGACATTTCTCTCCCCCTGTCCTGTCTGAGTATCTCACTGCCAAATGCACACTCTGCAGAAAATGAACGCGTCGGTAGCTTTTGTTTGGGGGAAGATAAGAGCATGTGAAATCTTTCCAAGCAAACCACAGGCACACAGCCAGAATTACCCCAGCAAAAACGCCAGGTCTCCATGACCCACCTGCATGGTGTGAAAATACAAACGAGTACAAGCCTTTGAAAGGACGGACACAACTGTGTGAGGCCCGAAACTGTTTTCCCTACAACATAAAGCCAAGATCGCTGAAGCTGTTAGCAGTGACCTCTGGTTGTAGCTCCTTGGATATTTGCGCGGAACATCTCCCTCTCTTCTCCGAGAGAGGAAAGGAAGATGAAGGAGGATGGGACGGAGGAGAAGAGGAAGACAACAATGCACTACACACAGATGGTCAGGACATATCTGCCATCTACATGATGCTGGCAATCTCTCCAATAACTGGGAGTAATTATTTGGGGTTGTCTCAAAAATCTTTATGAAATGAACAAAACAATCTTTCCCTACCCAGCCCAATGCACTTAATTCAGCCTCTCTTATACCAACCTGATTTTGCTTAAGTTACCGTCTGTCTCAGCTTTTCACAGGAGCTTTCTTTTGTGGATTTTCCATCCAGCGAATGCTTCTGTCCTGCGGCTGGGCAGGTCCGACCACAGCATGCTTGGCTGCAGACCACAGCGCTCACTCACAGACACTCAGACCTGGGGGGCAAAGGCCAGATGCCGTTAGAAGGATTCAGATGCGCAAAACTTCTCTCTCCCCCGTCTCAACGGCATCTACTTGGCAGGAGAACCTCAAACATCTTCCAAATGTTTAAAATCATTAATGAACAGAGCAACAGCTTAGAAGGGACCCTAAAGCCAAGTCTGGGCTATTCTGAGGGGAGGCTTGAAGTATTTAATCATTATTGAAAAGGTTTGGCCTAATGATTATGCCCTGTTTGTGGAAAATTTAAAAGCCAGATGTTTTAATTAACCACAGAAAGCACAAGCTACAACTAAAAATTTCATGAACACACTGATCTGCCCCGTGGAAAACCACAGGAATGTTCTGGCAGGGCTCGGTCTGAATTCTTGGGACACAGAGGGCTGGAATCATTCCCTTTAGGAACTCAAACAGAAAATTAACTTGCTCAATATGTTTAAAAAAGTAAAGCGAAACCCAGATTTAATCTCATTCAAATGATAAAATATAAAACATTTCAGGACTTCAAAGGGCACCACCAAAAGACACAGAAGTGGGGGGTCGTAAAATGCTCTGATGTGGTCCGAGATGCAGAATGTATTTACGATGCAACAGGAAGGGTGAGAGAGATGAATTCAGAGGCTAAATAATCCAAGGGGGAACTAGCCTTTCATTTCCTAATGGAGGAAATTATATATGAAAGCAGTATTCAACACACAAATCATAAATACCATCAAATGTATAATGTATCTGGGCAAACGGAATCCCTTAACTATCGCGCTGCCAGAGGGGTGGCCTTGCCCGCCGCAGCAGCCACCCGCTCCGGCTGAGTCAGGACATTCAGGAAAACAGCGTCAGAATAACTGACGCTCACTGGTGCTACAGCCACAATTCTGGCACAGAAAACTCAACGAGGGGATCTTAGGAAAGCAATTAGTGAACAGTAAGAGCAAACAGATTAAGAAGTCTTCATTTGTTAACTAACAACAGTCGTGACAACATCTATGTATGCCAAACGTTGAAAGCCCACTCAAGAGGGAACAGACAAATGTTATTCTCAGACACTGGGTCCACAATTCTATTTCTGTAACTCAAAACCGTTCCCGCCACATGTGTGCCAAGCATAATAGTACATCAATCTCTACCCGCATTCGAAACCTCAGTCCCAAAAATCATCCCAGAAGGACACAGCAGGAAAAAGCAAGATACCAAGTTATAATGTACAGTGTGGTCCCAGTTTCGTTCCACAAACTGCTTGTGTATGATCTAAAAACACCCAAGTGTGAACAACGGCATTTCTAGGTTATGGAATTAGAAGCTATTTGTATCTCCTTTTTGGTATTTTTCCAAGTTTCCTACAGTTAAGATGCATTGTTTGTAGAATCAGAATATTTTAAAATAACGTTTGTTTTTAAGAATATAAAAATACAAATCAGAAATGGGACAGCTATGCTGCGGCAGCCTCATCTGTGCCTCGCCGCTTATCTGGACAGTGAGAGCCGGTAAGTTAAGAAGCGTTCGTTTACCTCAACTCAGCCGCTCTTAATTTGGAAGGTCAAACCCCGAGTGCCCAGTGACTTGGAGGGATGATCAACGGCACTTTCTCAGAAATGAGAAATTGTTTTTTATTCTGCAAACCTACCACAGAGAAATGAACACCGTTTCTTCCCTCCCTTACCTATGGCACTGGAACTTTCCAGCACTGGCCACGCAACTGCTGTGTAATTGAAAAATCACCGCCTGGTGTTGCTTGGTGGCTTCACAGGAGCCGGGACAGCCATGAGCCCCGCCACACCCCATTCCTGACGCTCTTAGCAACCCAAAAAACACCAGACACAGTGCTGGACCCTAATGCCAGGGGCCTCGGCAACCGTAATTCCAAGAAGCCCACGCCCAGAGAGGCAGAGCATCTCTGCTCAGCCCCACAGCCAGGGAGCCGGGTGAGCGTGCGGGTCACTGCCTCGCTCTAACCAGCTGCCCTCCCCTCCGCCTCTCAGCACAGGTGGAAATAGGTCTGCACGAATCACAGCCAGGGTTAAGTTCTTATCAGCACAGGTGGAAATAGGTCTGCACGAATCACAGCACGGGTAAAGTTCTTATCAGCAAAAGTGGAAATAAGTTTGCACGGGTTAAGTTCTTATCAGCAAAACTAGAAGAACGAGACAAATTTATTGCACCAGAAATGAAATACATGCAGGAAAAAAAGTGAAGCCTCGACCCGAGGCCAAAAAAGACCTGGCTCTGCCCAGAACGTGTTCAAAGAAACAACGGTCGCGCTGTGCCCCGGCAGCAGGTGTCCCACACAGAAACCGCCTGTCACACGGAGAGCTTTCGGTCCTCGCACTGGCCCTGCTGATAACAGTACGGTGCCGGTGCCACTGATATAAGCAGGACAAAGGTTCTCAGAAAGATAAAATGACACCTGTATGGCGCCCCCCCCCCACCGTTAGCAGTAAGTGCTTTGCAGTTGCAGCCCCCCTTCCCCCAGGCTGCAGAGCTCCGCCTCTCTCCACCCAGCCCACCTGGGGAGAAACTGTCTCCAGGAAACTTAGGAACCAGCCTCACAGCAGGTACACAGAGCTCCACCTCCCCCGTCCCAGCTCCACCTCTATTCTCCCCGGACCCCATCCATCCCTGGAAAACTTGTCTCCAGGAAACGGGTCCCTGGTGCCAAACAGGTTGGGGGCCGCTGATGGACAGCATCAGGACTAGGTCTCTTTCTTCCAAAATGACCCAAGTCTTCAGAGAAACACATCAGTGGTTCCAAAAATTAAGAAAACAATTAATAAGAACTAAAATAAAATAATCCTAATGCTCCTTGTCTTGTGTTTCATACAATCTTATGGAATGAGCAAGCTTTTTCTCTTTTCTTCAGAATTATTTCTCAGAAACACTGCTGGCCTCCACTCCTTCCCCAGCATCCACCCTACAGTGTCCACACCACGCCCACCGGACACCACAGTCACACAGTGGGAATGGCCTGGAACGCAGGGACAGGGTAGAGGACAGACGGCAACGACAAGCTCAGAGATGCCCCGAAAGGCCTTCACTGAGCTCCCTTCTGGCCACCCTCCCCACTGTGGGCAGGACGACAAAGGCAGGAGCTGTGACAGCCCCATCCAGGGATGCTGTGACCCGGCCCTGAAAGAGCAAACACAGTGGCCCCGTCCCGCCTCTACTGAGAGGTCAGGGCTGGAGGAGAAAGAAAACACTTTTATTCCACCCAAAACTCCCCCTAAAACCCCACCATATATTCCCATGACTGGGTTTATGTCAGAAGTTTGTTTATTCCCTTCTGTGTTTCAGTTCTAATAGTAAAGTTAATGTCACAGCAAGCAAAAGGAGTTAGATTCTTTTTGCTATTTCACAATGAAATCACGGCTTTGCATTGAGTCTTATCCAAGCAACTCTTTAAAGCCATGTGTAAAATAGTGACAGTAAGTTTAAACATAGAAGTCTGGTAAAATGAACTCTACACACCACAAAAAGAGTAAAATCTTGCTGATGTCACCAAGTTACCTTTCTCAACAGAAGACTCAACAGAAATTAGAATTAGATCAGAGTCACAGAGTTTGAAAACCTTTCTTAATTGGAAACTTGGCTGTGTGTTGCTTGGTCTTTGGCTTCAGTGAATGGCTTTGGCCAAACGTGCACCTAGATCCGCCATCGGAATCCTAAATGTCTGGCCTGCATTCTTTTTTTCTATTCTAACGTCACAGGGAAGGTTTCTCCTTCCTGAGCCTGATTCCAGAAACGTCAGCCAAGCCAATTCAACACTGCAGAAATTTCTGTCCCAAAATGACCAGGCAGAGAAGGCAAGAAAGAGTATGTTGGAGAACATGTCTCTCATGGTGGTGAAAACTTGATTTTAAAAAGTTAGATTCATAGTATTGAGAAAGTTACTTCTTAAAATGTTTGGGAGAGGAGCATATAAATTGTTTCAAAGAATGAGGGCTAGTTGTTTTTTGGGGTTTTCTTTTTGCCCAAAGGCCAAAAAGAATCTATCACAGGTAACCAAAAAAGAATTGTTATGAATAACTCAAACAGGTGGGTGATTTTTACCTCACTCGTTCAGTGCATTTTTACTGAGCAATGACTATGTGCCAAGTACCATTCTAGGGTGTTGGAGATTTGGCACGAAACAAAGTTTCCACGTTAATGGGGCTGACATTTCAGTCATTCTTCCTCCACAGGGAATGTAACAGACACGTACAAAATAGATACAAGCATTGTGGCGTCCGCTACAATGTACTATTTTTTAACCCAAAGTATCCACACACAAACGTTGAAAAGAATATTCTAATTATACAGTAAACATTTTGTACACAATAAACGTTTTGTTTCTTATTTTAATCTCCAGACCATATTTTACAACATACCGAATACCCACCACCCTATGAACGGCACTCCTAGGTTTGAGGGATTGCAATTTGTGTGTGTTGGCACCGAGTGGAATACGCCCCTCTTTCCCCTCAAGGACAAGGAGCACAGGCTGGAATCCTTCCAACAACAACCCCAGTCTTAACAAGAGGAATATTGGTTATTTTAGAAGCATTTCCTGCCGTCATTTTTTTAAAGGTTAAAAAAGGTTGAATTCTTTATTTTAGAAACTAACTCAAGTTCAATTTTAACATGTCAGAAGTCTGCCTTAGCTAAGTTTCTTTAAAAAAAAAAAAAAAACAAAAAATAAAAAACCCTGTTTTATTTAATTAAAAAAAAAAAAAAAAGTCCTGAGAACTGGCCTGTCCAGGATATAGCCAACCCTGCTGAACAAAAATTCAATATGGGTTGGAGGGGAAGGATGAGGAAAGGTGGGAAAAGAGAAGGTACAGGAGTGGAGGTCGCACGCTAATCTCTAGGGCCAATAACCTGAAGACCCACATACTCAACAGGTACTGAGAGCCAACGTTAAAAACACTGCACAGCAAGGAAGAAAGTAAATATCCAGGTAAAGGTGACCAAGATGTTACTCAACTTCAGAGCAAGGGTTCCCAAACCTGGGTTCGGACGAGAAACACAAAGTGCAAATACTCTGACACAGGTCTTGGGTACTGTGTCTGGGAATCTGTAGTTTTTTAAACTGTCCCCAAATGACAAACAGCCATGGCTGGGAACCACTGATTTACTGTATTTACTTACTGGAAATAAGCATTGGAATATTTTTATTATAATAATGGACAACTGTTTTTGCTAAGTGCTTTTCATTCATCCTCACATCCATCCTGAGGTAGGAACCATTACTACGCCTGTTTTTAAACAGGGAAACTCAAGACAAGGAAAGGTCAAATAACTTGATTACTGTTAGGCAGCTTCTAAATCAAGGGCTTGGGGGTTTCAATCCAGGTCTTATCTGGTTCATATTTTCTTAGGACCCGGACCTGGTGAACTTCAGTAAGCTAACACTCTTTTCTACTTTATTCTGATGATTTTACATGACTACTCATCTTAATGAAATACTAAAGGCACTGAAGTTTTCCAAACTTAAACCCCTAAATTCAGTAATAAATTGTGTAATTACAGATGTGAAAATCACATATGAAGTGTAGTCTATTGAGAGCACTGGACAAGTATCTGGTCAGGTGTGCAGTTATTTTAATTACCTCCCAACCCAAGATCAATAAACGGTGCACTTCTGACCTCAGGGGATAAATGCCCCGTCAACGCCAGACCTGTGCTGAGAAGCAGCCAGACACGTGAGGTCCAGACCACTAGGAGTGACTGCGAGGGCTGACACCTTTGCACAACTTCATGCTTTTGTCAGGGTTACTCCTATCTACACTGCCCTGCTACCTCGATGTGCCCAGTATTCACCCCTCAAGACCCAGCCCAAATACCCCCTCCTCCATGAAGCCTTCCCAGATGCCCTGGCACAATTAACTCCTGAGGGCTCTGAGGGTTTTCATTGCTTCTCCCTCCATAGATGGCAACCTGATGTTTATCTCAGCAATACGTGTTTCTGATCCCGACAGAGCCTCTGCGACATCTCACCTCCTCACCCTCTAAGTCTCAGGTCCCCCGAGTTCTTTCTGGTCCTCCCCTGCCTCTCTGAAAACTCCTTCCTGGGCTGCTTCTTGGGTTCCTTCCTGCCTGGCCACTAGGACATCAAGAAGTTCAACATCCTCCTCCTCACACGTCATGCAAACCTCCTGAGTGACATCAACCTCATGGCCAGGCTCAGGTCCCACGCGTACTCTGATGGTCCTCACCCACCTGTCCAGGGCACCACCCACTCACTCATCAATAATTACCGAGATGTGCTGTGGCTCCAGGCAAAACCTCTCTCGACTACTCCGAGCTCAACCTCTTGCACCACTAACACGCCTGGACTCCAGGCCCCTCATGCTCTCACCCCACGCTGCGTCCGTTCTAACAGACGTATTTTCACATAGGTATTACTGCGACATTTTTTTTAATGGTATCTTAAAGATTCGGGCTTAACATTTTTTACATATAATGGTGACTCATACAAATGGTATTTTACAGTCAATGCATTGGAGAGATCGTCTTTGTGCATTTTCCCCTCCACTGTTCTACAACAGTGCCGTCCAACAGAACTTTCTTCATTGACGGAAATGCTCCACATTTGTGGGTTCACTACAGTAGTTACTGGTCACCAGTGCCTTGAAATGTGATTACTATGACTCGAGAACTGAATTTCTAACTTTATTTAATTTTGATTAGTGAGATATATGCTACATGTTTACCAATTTCTTCATTCATCATCCCTTCTTGCAACTCAGCCCTTCCTCCTGGAACCACTTTCTTCTTCCTGGAGTACATCCTTTAGGAAGTTTCTGAGTAAAGGTCTGCTGTGGCAAAATCAGGTTTAGTTTTTTCTGAAAGCGTATTTTGCTTTTTTCTTGAATGACAGTTTTGCCGGCATATGCTGGACAGTATTGTCTTGCAATGTTTTGAAGATAATTTCACTTATTTCTAGCTTCCACTGTTGCTGTTGAGAAGTCAGCTCTCAGTCTATCATTCTTTATAAACAATCTCTTTTTGTTCTGAATGTTCTTAAGATCTTCTTTAATTTTAGTGCAATAAAGTTTCTTTATGTCTAGGTGCAAGTTTCTTTGTATTTATCCTGATTGGTATTAATATATGTTGTGCTTCCTTTATCTGTCCATAAATTACTTCGATTTAAGGAACACTGGTCACTTACATCATTCATAAACTCTCTAGAAATTACCCACATACTAGATCTTCAAATATTACTCCCTCCATTTGCTTTTATCTTTGAGACTCTGAACGGATCTCACTGCAGACTTTATATCCTTCAACTACACTTTCATATTTTTCTTCTCCTTTATGCTACTTTCTGGTTGATCTCTTCAAATCTTTTTTCTAGTTCATTAATTCCCTCTTCCACTATTTCCAATCTAATTTATTTAGCTTTTATTTCAAGAGTTGTAATATTTTCCTTACATTTTGTTTTATTTTCCAAATCTACCTGGTCAATTAGTATAATCTCGCGCTACTTGCACTTATTTGTGATTACTTAATTTCATGAAACACTTCAAACATAGTTATTTTATATTTTGTAATCAGATAATTCTAATATTTAAATTCCTCAGGGTTCTCAATCTATGGTTTTGTATTTGTTTCTGCTGACTCTCACTCCTGGTGGCTTGTTTTCTAGGACTGGAGACCTTTGATTCTGAACTCCTGTTTGGTTGATCGTAGGAGAATTCTAAGGTCTGAAGTGGGTAGGTTCTCCTCCAGAAAGGATTTGTTTGCATTTCCCTCCACCAGCACCCCAAGGGCCCTATCTACCTGGGCAGACCTTACGGGTCCTGGTGGAACTCAGGCTCTTCTACCTGGACATCGACCCAAGGCTTAGTCTCCAACCACAGTGGCGATATTACAGGTTCAATGTCCCTTATCCGAAATGCTCGGGACCAGGAGAGTTTTGAATTTCAAATTTCTTTAAAATGTTGGAATATTTGCTGAATGCATACTAAGTGAGCATTCCTAATCTCAAAATCCAAAATCTCCAACGAGCATTTCGTTTGAGCATCATGTCAGTGTTCAGAAAGTTTTGAATTTCAGATTTTCAGGTTGGGGATGCTCAACCTGTAGCATCTGCTCTTGAGGCAACCTGTCCTTTGTAGTTGCTTCGACATAAAGCTCCCGGCTTTGGTTTTACTTTACCCTTTGACGGCTGGTTGATCTAACTGAAGCGGGAAGCTCTGGAGAGATCTCAGTTCCTGTGACCCCAGAAGTGTATTAAGATGTGTTTTATCCAGAATATAGAGCTTCAGTGGGGAAGTGTGTTAGAGCAGCAGTCCCCAACCTTTTTGGCACCAGGGGATGGTGTCATGGAAGACAGTTTTTCCATGGATGGAGGGGTCAGGGGATGGTTTCAGGATGATGCAAGCACATTTATTGTGTACTTTATTTCTATCATTACATCCTTAATCTCTCTGCTAGTGATAATCTGTGTGTGCAGCTGCTCCCCAGCACTAGCATCACCGCCTCAGCTCCACCTCAGATCACCAGGCGTTAGATTCTCACAAGGAGCCGCAGCCTAGATCCCTCCATGCACAGTTTACAGTAGGGTTCTCGCCCCTGTGAGAATCTAATGCCAACGCTCATCTGAGAGGAGGCGGAGCTCCGGCGGTGATGCCGGCGATGGGCAGCGGCTGTAGACACAGATGAAGCTGCGCTCGCTGGCCACACTCACCCCCTGCTGTGCAGCCGGTTCCCAACAGGACACTGACCTGTACCAGTCTGTGGCCCGGGGACTGGGGACCAGGGTGTTAGCATGTCCAGTCTACCATGATGCTGGGAACCTAAACAACATCAGTCTTGAACTAATCAGCCTCCCCTAAAACTCACTTTTCCTCCTTTGTTCCACGTTTTGCTAAACGGCGCCATTCACTCTCACTCAAATCCGCAACCCCAAATTGCGGTACCAATGACCCCCCCTTTCCTCCACTACTCCACGACAGAAGGCACAAAGTCCTAATGTCCTGCTTGATCAAAAGTGGATCTGCATCTTATGTTTTTGATCTTGGCACCTACTAGTACAACTTTCATCATTAAAGTCAAATAAAAATAAATGAGGCAGAATTAAAACCTAAATCCTGCATTCCTGCTAAAAGAGAGTGCTTTCTATGAAGGAAGCTTAGAATACAGGGAAGGAGAACCGAGTTTCAAAAGGATCTCAAAAGAACGGGCACTTCGGCTGTCAGAAACAATCACATCTTCAAGGAAAGGTTCAATTTTAGTCAAACAAAATGATCTGTCATGATAAATTAATATTAATTTGAATTTTATTGGTTTTGTCGTTTTGTTTGAATTTGCTCTATAAATTTGTCATTGCTTTATAGTTAAATAAGAGCTACAAGCATAAAGAGTCCATGCCTAGTTTTACGTTCAGGCCTATTGAAGCTACTTCATACTAAAAATATTTATCACTGGGGATTTGCAAGAAATTTTTCCCTTAAATAAAAAGGCCCATAAATTACTGAGATTTAAGAAACAATGGTCTTTATATACTTCCCCACCTTTGATACATTCATCATTTTCTCCATAAATGAATAAAGAAAAATAGAACACAATAGCACAAGCAAGAAATCATTTGCTAAACTCCAATTTCTCCCCAGTTCTCCAGCTGTTTGAATTATGTCATTACTGACTCATCTTCGGAGGCAGCAAGCTTTGTTTCTTCCCTCCGACAGACACGGTTTCTAATATGGTAAAACCATCACCCTCACCCACCTCTACTCAAGTCTACAAAATAATAAACGTACCTGGCAACCGGACAACAAATAAAAACATGGCAAACAAGGGACAGTTGTTGTCTTAAGGAAGTCCATTTCCTGGTCAGGTTTCAAAAACTGGGAATTCGGCGGACTACAGCATTGTTTTCCTGAACACAAGCAACAGAACCACCAATCGTTTAATTTTTAACTTATATATTGTTATTCTTTACTAACTGTAGCTCCTTCAGCTTCCTAGGCTTCATTTTGAAAGTCCTGCTGCCCAGATCAAACTTTCTCTCTCAACACACTCGCCCGTGTCAGCATCTTGTGCTTCTCTTCCCGCCGGGTCCGACTTGGTCAGACCAAGAGGGAAGCCGTGGTGTGTCCATCGGTCCCTGGCGGTACAGGCGGGCACTCGGGGCCGGGAGCCACCCCCTGGCCTGGCAGAGACCAGCACCTAGTTCTCCCCAGTCCTGTCCCCCAACCCAACTGTGACTCACTCCACTCATTTTAAATCTTAAGTGTATGAACAAGGATTTAAAATTAATGAGTTTGGTCATCATTCACCTTTTTTTTTTTTTTTTTGGTCGAGCAAGTTGACATTTTGCTTATAATAGTTTGAGGATATCCACAATATAGGAAACACCAACTCTCCTTTCAATAAAAATCTGATGCAAGTTTCTGAAATTCTGGAACCTAACTTCAGGGTTCTCATTTGGAAGTGTTTTTTGCCTTTACAAATCGGAGGACATTAACTCGGGGGGGGGGGGGGGATGAGTTTATCTTTGATTTAAAGACAGAAACAGAACATTCTACTGACAGTTTAAAAATAACACTGTGACCACAGGGAGCTCTAATTCAGCTACTCTCAAATTCAGATTCCGGGGCGGGAGACAAGAATATGAATCTTTAACAAGCACAACTGATTATGACGCTGCCAGTCTAAAGACCAATTGATGGGAAACACTGATCTAGTCGATGTTTCTAAAAATGAAACAAACGTTTGTAGTACTTCTACCTAGTCAAGAAAGGAATGAGGAAAAAGACTAAGGAAGAATCCACAAGACAGGCTACCCAGCCAGACAGTGCTGCCCTCCGAGCATGTGGAAACCAGCTTTCAGGGAATAACATTCCTAAACTCTGGCCTGATGAGTTATGCTGGGAGGTGCTGCTAAGAATTTTTAAAAACCAACTCAAAGCAGAAACGGAGCTATCACCCGACAAAGAGGTGAAATCAAGTCACAGGCTAGCTCAGGGTTTGGCAGATTTCAGGCCCTCAAGAAATATTTGTTTAATTAAGAAGCAACTCCAGCTCTAGCTGGGAAATTTGTTTAACCACAGAAGTGAAATCATAATTAATACGATCACATCTTATTTCCCCCCCTGCGTTTGTTTCCTCAGGGCAGCCGTAATGGCTGACTTGGAAATGGAACCATCAGTATTATAAAAACAACAAATAGGAAAGCTAACCCTGTATTTTAGTAGTTCATAAATTGATGGATATAACTGTTCTCAGACTTTAAAGAAAAAAAAAAATCTGAACTCTTTAAAATTACATCATCCACTAAGTCATATTTATAGGCAAAAACTTCTCCTAGAAGATCAGGTAGGAAAAAAGAAAAGGGGAGGAATAAGAGGTACAAAAAAAATCCAGCAAGAAGAAGTCAGAAAATAAATGCAGCTAAAAATACAACTGCTACTTCATGGTCCAGATACTGTAATGTATTATTTTTAACATAAAAGAAAAAAAAAACACCCCCAACTTCACAAGCAGCTCAGAGGCCCTGGGCACACTGGGGGAGGAGCAGCCTCCATGTGCTCTGTGTGGGGATCACCAGTCCAGCCTCATCCACTCATTCCGTAATGCATTCATTCCTCCCAATTCATACTGCTTTCATTTCAAGACGACATTCACAGTGTTTTATTTTATTCAAAACAAAATGGTCATGTTACATTAGGGAAAAAACCCTCTATCTGCAAGTCAATGTCCCCCGTGAGGCCGAGTCCACGCCCACTTTCTTTCCTGACGGATGGAGCCAAGTGTACGGAGAGTTCACGGGCTGAGTGGCCTGAGAAGAAGGGGCTCAAATCCTGATGGCATCCCTTGCATCTGGGTGACCTTGGAGGTCTTCATTTAACTTTCTGAGTCGGTTTCCTCCTCTATAAAACAGGGACCGTAACATCCGCCTTCCAGAGGGTGTAGGGATTAGGGACAGAGAGTGAGGAAGCTCTCAGCACCGTCCGGCACAAGCGAAGGGTCATCGCCACTGTTCTGCACACCTGCTGCTCCTCCCTGTGGGCGCCGCACTTCCTGGCGTGGGCACGTCGCTCTGGACCAAATCTTACCCCGACGACTTTATGCGCCGTTCAGGCTGCCAAGAGCTCCCCCAGGGAAATCCCCCTCCAAAGACCCCCAAACACGAGGCCTGTTAGAGCCGACAGGCCCCTGGGAGCAAAGTGCTCTTCGTCCATCACTGAGCTACGATGAAAGAAGTCAGAGAAATCACCCCAGATTTTCTGCCCTGGGGTAGGCTGATGATCCCAAATCCTTTACCAACAGATGGGAAGAGCGGAAGGAACAAACACGAGAGGTGGGATTGCAAATCTGTGTCGCTGTCCCACCCACCCGTCCACCGGGGCGAGGACTGCTGTGATGTGTGCGTGCTCCCCAAATCCGGACACGGCCAGGACACGCCAGGAACCAACAGGCTCGGCAGAGAAAGAAGCTGCTGATTCTCACCAGACCCCCATGGCCCTTACCTAACAGCTGCGGACTCCAAAGCCCATTTTGAAGGTAATCCTACCTGTCATTAAGAAAGGTGGGTCATTATCAACGGGGACAAGGGCATTGACTGCACCCAGACTGCCCAGGTTCAAAGCCCGGCTCCGTCCTGTTTGAGCTGCATGACCTCGGACATGTCACGCAGGAGGGCTTCATGACACCACCTAACTCCTAGGGCTGCTGTGAGAACGGAATCAGTTAAGGTTTGTACAAGTGCCCAAGCCGGCTATCAGTACTGTGGAAACATTCCACCCTCTTCTCATTGAGGCGGAGGTGATAACTGTATCCTCTCCTCTCAGACAAGGACTCCTGGAGCCCTAACAGGCAAAGCCCAACTAAAGTTCTATCCGCTGCATCGTATTTTGGACACACTAAGAAGTCACCTGGTTTGCTGAAGGCCGTGGCTCTAAGCTAGAGTGGCAGCAGCAACATGTGGGGAGGCTTTTCCAGAAGGTACAAGTCTGTGCAGCAGGTCTGGTTTGGAGCCCGGAATGTGTATTGTGACAAAGCAACGTCACCCCAGTGCCCCCCAAAGAGGAGAGACCCATGGCCGAAAGCAAGTCCCAACTCTGCAAGACAAGCCTTTCGAGGGAGGGCAGGGACAGTCCAGGGTGTGTAATGGGTAATTACTGCCCCCAAACGCCTCTGCAACCCGTCTCAGCTGCCTGAAATCTGCAGGAGTTTCTGTGGCACAAACCAGAAAACCTTTTAAACTAGAAAAGGAAGCAACATTGGCGGAGCATCTATAACGCGCCAGGTCCTTTATACGTCTGTCCTGTTCAAGGTCCCCCCTGTGGCACGGTCACGGCACAAGGGAGGAAACCGAGGAGGAGAGAGGTTCCGAGCAAAGCGAGATGCCCCCAGGTGTGTCTGCCCCCACTCCACGCTGCCTCCCGCTCTGTGACCCGCACGCAGGAACCCAGCGTCGGTTCTGATCAAGGACAATGGAACTGGACTGGGGGGAGCATCAGACACACTTCAGATATCCACGGGCTGCGCTGAACCAAGTCAGGGCTGCAGGTGAAAGATCCAGGAAGGATCCTCCCCTGCCCACCTGCCGCCTTCTCCAGGAGAGAGCTTGAGGGCAGGTCTCAAACGCACCAGCCTTAATGCTACACCTGCACAACAGAAATGTCTTGGCCTTAAATCAATCCCCTCCTCACCAACAGTGACAGGAAGGCAGAAAGAGAAAGGGACAAATGAATTAATAGAAAGTCAGTTAAAAACAGAGAGTGACCCCATCTACCTCAAAAGAGCTACTTTATTATGAAACACAAATAACACAATATACACAGTAATATTAAGATTTACTGAACTTAATTGATGCCAAGACTACAACCCCCTAGAGGAGGGGTATTATCATTTTCATTTTTCAGATGAGAAAATTGAAGTAGAAAAATGTAAAGCAGCACAATTCACAATCGCAAAGATGTGCAAACAACCCAGATGCCCATCAATACATGAGTGGATTAATAAAATGTGGTGTATATATAGACCATGGAGTATTACTCAGCTATAAGAAATAACGGTGACATGGAATCCCTTTGGTTCTCCTGGAGAGAGTTGGAACCCATTCTACTAAGTGAAGTATCCCAAGAATGGAAAAACAAGTACCGCATGTACTCACCAGCAATTCGGTTTCACTGATCTTCACCTAAGTGCACATTTGGGAATAACACCAACTGGGTGTCGGGCAGATGAGGGTGGGGGAGGGCAGGGGGTGCATACCTACATGGTGAGTGCGATGCGCACTGTCTGGGGAATGGACACGCTTGAAACTCTGACTTGGGGGGTGGGGGGGCGGGCATGGGCAATACATAACCTAAACTTTTGTACCCCCATAGTATGCTGAAATAAAAATAAATAAATAAATAAAAGAAAAAGGTAAAAATAACTTGTCCAAAGACCCACCGTTTGTGAAGGGAAATTCAAACCCAGGATTACATCTAACCTTTTCAACCCTTAAGCCTTGCACGCTACTTTGCCTGTAATATCACCGTGTAACCTGTCAAGTCCTATGAAGACTTTTCCCCTTATTACGAAATTTGCATGAGCTGTAAAGAGCCTTGAAGCTGCAGAAAAAGCAAAAGGATGTGGATAATCTATAAATTGCAGTTTCATCCCTGGAATAAGTAAGAGAAGCCTGTAAACCTATTTTCAGCTTAATGAATAGAAAATAAATAGAAGCATCCAAAGAAAATGAAGACAATCAAGAAACAGCATTCAGGAGAGAAGCAATAGGCATAAGAGCAAAGGAAAAAAACCACAGGATGCTGTTTGTGGGATCTGGGGAAACAAAGCCACCAGGAAAGCTCCAAGGATGACAAACAAGGTCAAGGAGGTGACTCAGAGGACAGCAATGCAAGGATCGGGGGTGACTGGCTGAGAGGAAGGGTGGGGACCTCGCAGGTGCCACCCCGACAGGGAAGACAAGGGACTCGGAGAGGAAATGACGGCAGCCCCCTGCTTGCGGGGTGATTAGTCAGCGCTGAGAAGCACCAGGTGTGTTCCCACAACCCTCCCTGCAAACGCCAGGGCATTTCCAGACATTCCTTCTCTACAGAGGGGGCGGTTTTTTTAATATTAGATCAGAGAGAGAAAATGTTTCTCTCCAGGACACACTCTAGTCAGCAACTAGGATTCTAAAGCAGCCTCAGGGAGCTGAATTCTGCAGCAGAGTAACCAGCAGACAGGAGACCCGGGTTCGAGACGGGGCTCCACAGCAATGCCCCGGCTGGGCCGTGGGACAAATCCCCTCGCCACTCAGCCGTCAGCATCCCGGAGACGGGGAGGCTGTGTCCTGGTGACCGACTCCCTTCCTGGTTACCCCGGTCTCCCTCTCACGCTGCGAGAGCCTCCAACCTGCGTCTGGCAGCAAGAGAGGCAAGAAGGGAGGAAGAAACTGAGGACGACAAATGTGCTGAAAGCTCACAAGCCTTCCCAGAGCTGGAATCCCAGACAGACGTAACCCAGCAGAGCCGATGAAACACCCGCCGTTTACTGACCCACTACTATGCACCGCCGTCCAGAGCGCTCTGCACGAATCATTCCACTCAGTCCCCACACGGCCCTCGATTAAGTGACTTGTCCAAGCGACACTGCTTGTGATTAAGCTGAGATTCGAACTCGGCCTCCAGAGCACGACCTGTGTCATTATCACGCGTTCGGCATCAACTCTGGCGGTGAGACTCCCCAGCTAACTAGGACATGATGCTTCCTTGCTTTGCACCGAAACTGGATCAGCTCAGACTTACGACGTGTGTTACAGAACACAGCAGGTCTCCCCGGGGAAGACGGGGTGACAAGTTTGGAACTATGACCTGGCAGATACACAGCTGGAGTGAAACCATGACCTTCACACACACACACGCACACACACGGCTCCTCGGTTCCGGAATCTTCCTCCCCGAGTCCAGGCCCAGCGTCTCTCTCAAGAGTCCAGCCTCCGACAACGGGACCCCACCCTGTCAACTCCTCATTTACTCGAGAGAGTCGGCGACGCCCAGAAATGTTGGCTAAGAGGCTCCAGGTCACACAGGTCATCAGAGAGACGGGGCTGGAATCTCAGCCTCCCAAATGCCAGTCTAAAGTTCTTCCAATTCTTTACAAACATGACCCACGTCCTATCTCTTACTTTATTTTTTACCTTTGATTATACAAACTTTCAAACACATACAAAAGCAGAAAGAATGAATGAACCCCCTCCACCCATCATCTGGCTCCAACCATTATCAAATCATCGCAAATCTTGTTTTATCTCCACCCCCCTCCCCCGCCAGGTTGTTCTGAAGTAAATCCCGGATTCCCACCCCGTCATCCCCAGATATGCCAGCCCGTGTTCCGGGTGGTTTAATCAGAGTCCCCATGAAGTCTACACGTAACAACTGGTTAGTATGTCTTACATCTTTTGCTCTCTAGGTCCCCTATCGCCTCTCTCTCTCATTCTCTAACAGTTTATTCATTGACAAGATCAGGTCAATTGTCCTACGGGGTTTCTCACAGCCTGGATTTTGGGGAGCTTTCTTTTCAGCCCCCTGCGTTGCAGCTCGCACAAAGGAAGTGTGCTGGGCCCGCCCCTGTGCAATCTCTGTCTCCCTCTCCCTCTGCACCCACACACCCCTACACACTCAATGTAAACAGTTTTATGTTACACAAGTATAATACATTTATCTTTTTTAAAAAATTAATTCCACTGAATTGTTGATTTAATTCAACAAATACCCACTGAGTGTCAGTAAAGGCAAGGTTCATGGAATGACCAGGTGAATAGATGCAATCCTCACCTCTGGGAGGACACAGTCCAACAGGGCGGTAAGGTCTGTGATGTAGATTCAAAGACAAGTGAGAACTGATGGAGAGGACTCTGGAAGAATTTTCAGAATCAAGTAGGATCTAAGCTAGACTTTGGAAAAGGCGGTGTGGGCCCACGTAGAGCAAGGCGCAGCATGACACAGAAGACAGCTCAGGTGACACTGACAAGGTGGCTATGTTTCTGGTGTATTTAAAACTGCCGGCAGCGCTGGGAGGGAAAGATTCTGCAGGAGAAGCACACGGCGATGGAAGACTGAACGTCCGCAGAGGGTTAAGAACGGACAGAAGACAGCAGGTCTGCACGAGAGTCCGCAGCAGCGCTGACGTGTTAGAGGTGGGAATCCGTGTGCATTTCCATACTCCAGCCGACGGGTCCCTGAACTAGGTCACCGGGAATGACCAGAGAGAGAAGGAAGTGACAGTTTGTCAACTGAACGCCTGGGGCCAGAAGGTGGCAAGAGTAAAAGATACTGAAAGCTGATTTTCAGCTTTCACAGAAAGGAGATGACTCTCCTTCCAGGAAAAGGGAAATTATTTCCATAGTACCTCAAGAAACTATGTACACCTTTCATGTTATTACACAAGCAAATGTCAGTACAAAATTCTTGTAGTTGGTGACGGGCACCCTGGACAATAGATCCTAGAGAACATCGGACCAATCTCCCTTCTTAAATATAGTCATAAATCTTATTTTTATTTTCCTGAGGCTCTCCGTACTTTGGACATGTGAATGTAAGACAAAAGTGTATTTTCTACATTAATTTTTAAAAAGAAAAAGAAATTCAAGCCTGAAAAATTTGAGACCACAATTACACTCTGAAACCTCAACAACATACGTTCATAGCTTTGTACTGAATCCACATGAAATATAAACAGTCCATAATGTTTCAAAGACAAGGAACATAGGAAGAAGAATGTTAATTGTAAAGAAAAGCTGGGTCTCTAAGGGATACAGGTTGAGTATCCCTCATCGGAAATGCCTGGGACCAGAAGAGCTTCAGATTTCAGATGTTCCTGGATTTTGGAGTATTTGCACATATGTCATGAGGTATCTTGGGGATGGGACCCAAGTCTAAACATGAAAGTCATTTATGTCTCATCTGCACCTTCTACACATAGCCTGAAAGTAATTTCATGTAATATTTTTAATGATTTTGTGCATGAAACAGTTTTGACTGTGACGTGTCACATGAGTACGGTCAGGTGTGGAATTTCCACTTACAACATCACGTGGGCACTCGAAAAATCCTAAATTTCAGAGCATTTCAGATTCCGGATTTTTAGATCAGGGATGCTCAACCCGTATCCTGGGATAAAACGTAAGCAGAGTTTACACCACCATCTCAATCTCTAAAATCACACCCTATTTTGGAAGCACATGCAAATTATGACCAGCGGTTTGGGACTATAGATTTCCAAGACACTGACACAGGGCACAAAAGGCGGCTCCTGTGACTTTGAGCAGATTCCAAGACACGTAATTTCCTTTTTATCCAATTAGGCAACCACAGTAGTTTCTCTCTGTGCCAGACAGCACGAACCCAGTTAAGCGTCTGACACTGTCTGTGTCCTCACTGCACAGCAGGGTCCCAGGGCCACTCATCTCCCCGGGGGGACACAGGAGTGGCCGAGTCTCTGATCCCGCAACACAAACCGGGCGTCCCACGATCCGACCCTGTTCTGACCCCAAGTCCCAGAATGAGAGCAGGCCACGGGCTGAAGGGCTCAGGCCCGGCACACGGCCCTGTCCCCGACGCCAGTCGTGAGCACCTGGTCGCCAGGTCACCTGCTGTCTGACCTGGCCGCACGCAGGTAAGCGGGTTGCCCGGCGTTACGGCCCCAAGTGCCCCCCCGGGCTCTCCGGACCCCAGGTCTCACACCGTCTCCCACGCGCGTGTCTCGCAGACAACTCCTGTGGTCAAACAACACGCAATGATCAGCGTTTCCGTGGGGGAGAGTCAGATTCAACGGTTCCTTACACCGGCGGTGCAGCCCTTGGCAGAGGGGCGGAAGGGAAGCACACGCCCTCCAAACCCGCGGTAAGCGACAGCCGGACGCGACGTGACATCCAGAGTCGCCCCCGGAAGGCGGACCGCGAGCCAACCCAGCACGCGCGCGAACACCAGGCGCGAACACCCCGCGCGAACGCGGCCGTCGGCAACGCAGCTGAGCCTGATCACGGAGAACACTCCCGACTGCTGGGGGCTCCCCCAGGAGCGCCCCCCGTTCAGTGACTCACAGAACCCGGGAAACGCTACGCGTGTCTGTTTGCACATGCGCACAGGTGTAGCGCAGGGAACACAGCTCAACTCAGGAGCCGCCGCACGGGAGTGGGCGCGGGGCGGGGGCCGGGGACACCGGGGGCGGGGGGCCGGGGGGCCGGGGACACCGGGGGCGGGGGGCCGGGGACACCGGGGGCGGGGGGCCGGGGACACCGGGGGCGGGGGGCCGGGGACACCGGGGGCGGGGGGCCGGGGACACCGGGCCCGGGGGTCGGGGACGCGCCGCGGTTCCCGCGTGTCGTGTCGGGGCCGCGCGCCCGCCCCGCTCCCCGACGTCCTCACCGACCCGGCGGCCCCGCACCCCGCTGTTCATGAACCCGGAGGCCCCGTGACGCCGGCGCGGCCGGTGAAATCCGCAGTCCCGCCCAGCGCCGGCGTCTGGACCGGGCCGGAAGTCCCGACCTCCGAATCGGGGTTCGGTGGGTGACCGACGGGCAGCCCGGCGACCCCCCGCCCCACGAGTCGCCTCATTGCAGAGGACGCTGTCATCGCTCAGGGGATCCCAGGGTTTCAGACGCTCTGTGACAGGAACCCGAGGCAAAACCCAGATGTGTGTGTGTTCTCACGTCACGGCCTAGACATGGAGGGTGATGGCCACGCGAGTGGCGGCTGCCGGTGTCTGTACTGACACCACACGGCGGCTAGAAACGCCGGGGCCGCCTCAGTGTCGCACCCAGTCTCGCGGTTTAAGCCCCTTCCCGCCCCTCTTGAGCCCCAGGGCCACCTCGTCCTGACGGTCAGAGGTTCCAGAATGTTCTCCACAGGAGCCGGTGGCACCCCTCCCCCTCAGTGATGGGCTTCGCGTTGCCCAGCTGGTCTGAGGCCCGGTCCGAGTCCTCACCGCCGGGCCGCAGCCTGTGAGGGGACCAGGCCATGCGGCAGGAGGGGACCAGGCCATGCGGCAGGAGGGGACCGGCAGGGCAAGCGCGGGAAGCTGCATCTTTCACAGCCGCGCCCGCCACTGACGTCACCCCCCGCCACTGACGTCACCCCCCCGCCACTCACGTCACCCCCCCCCGCCACTGACGTCACCCCCCCGCCACTGACGTCACCCCCCCGCCACTGACGTCACCCCCCCGCCACTCACGTCCCCCCCCCCCGCCACTCACGTCCCCCCCCCACTCACGTCACACCCCGCCACTCACGTCCCCTCCCACTCACGTCACACCCCGCCACTCACGTTATCGCCCGAGCTGCGCCTCCTGTCAGATCAGCGGCGGCGACAGAGTCTCACAGGAGCGCGAACCCTGCTGTGAACTGCGCGTGCGCGGGATCCGGTTGCGGCTCCTTGAGAGACTCTAACGCCCGAGGGTCTGAGGTGCAGCTGAGGTGACGCCAGCGCCGGGCAGCGGCTGCAAACGCAGACCGTCCTTAGCCGAGACGGCCGACTGCGCCATAAACGTAACGCGTTCGAATCATCCCAAATCATCACCCACCCCCCCACCACCGTGGAAAAACTGTCTTCCACGGAACCCGTCCCTGGTGCCAGAAAGCTTGGGGACGGCAGGCTCGACGCTCGGAACAACGGTTGGGAAGAGTCTTCCCCAGATGGGAGCAAGGACGCGCATGGTCTGCAAGCTTCCGGCAGCCGCTGTGGCGCACTGAGGAGGGACAGCTACGCCGACGGAGCCGGCGGAAGGGCCCGGGCCGGCAGGGCCTCTCAGCGGTCCGCGGAGGGGGGGGCAGAACCTGGGACTGAGCGTGTCTGCGAACACCGACAGCAACTTGACAGTAACTTCACGTCCGTTCAAGTCGGTCATTAAGAATACTGAGCTCATAATGGTCTCTGCGAACTTCATTTTGTGGGTGATTCATCTGTATCGTATTTTACGGAAGTACTGATCTGCAATGGCTTAGATGATATTTTTTAATTTAAAAATTTTCTCCTCCCATAGGCTGAGCAAGACTGTCCCACAGGGCTGAAGGGAAACGGAACCACGGACCTCGTCAAACCTGAGCTCCGGCCTCTACTCGGGTCGCCGTGTCGCCGGGACCCCTGGGCTGCCCAGGCCTGCAGGGGCCGGGTCTTCCCGACACAGGAGGGAACCACCCGAGGACAAAGGCGGAGACGGACACGGCGCAGAGAATGCCAGTCGCCACCCACAACTGCTCGGCGTGACACCGCAGGGACAAACACCCATGCAAAGTCTCAGGGTCGCACGACCAGACGAGGGTCTTCACGGCCCCGCGACTGCGGCCCCTTGAAGGGTTTCCTTCCCCGAACAAGGAGATGCGACCATCTCAGTCTCACCCATCGCAGCAGCCCATTTCCAGGCAGATGAATTACCTCCCAGGACGTGTCACACACAGCGGGGAGCGATTGCATGTCCCCAAGCTGTTGCCAAAGCTTTGCACACTGAACCTTCCCAAAAGGAGAACTGGAAAAATGACAGCTGAGAGGCGGGAAAGAAACACGAGTTATCCCCAAGCAGCAGCCTGCGCTGTGCCGAGATCTTTCTCCAAGCTGTCATCATTTCAACCACTGGCTTTCGCTGTATTTATGCTGAAATTTAGCCGATTTATTTTTATAGCATTTTACCAGGGAGAAGAGCCAACAACTATAAGGAAAAAAAAGGAAATAAAATATTACTGGAGGTTTAAAAAAAAAAAAGTAAAGACAAGAACTAGAAACGGGAAGAGTTAGGAAGGAAGAATGAACTTCGTTAAGAAAAAATGTTGACTTGTTTCGTTTCTACTAATCTAAGACAAGCCTAAAACAGAATGAGGTTACTCTAAATTCAAATTCCATGTATAACAGGTGAAGTGAGCAGATCATGGGGGGAAAATACCCCCTTTAATAATCAATTCAGGGCCAGGGAAGTCCCAAATCTTACCACAACGGTACAGTCTCTGGTGAGCGAGACATTTAGGGCAGGTGAAGCCGTCCTGAGTTTTCCTAACTGGGATCCAGGGACATTTTCCCCAGTAGGAAAGATGAGATGTAAAAAATTTCTATTTCTTTTTTTTGTTTTCATGACGACTTAGAAAGTTAATACATAATAATACAGGCATATCCCAGGCCATCCAGAAGGCCACCTTGTCATAGCCAGGTAATATCAATTCCTACATTTGCATCCGTAAGTGCGCTGGCCCAGATCACTTAAAGTAAGAGCAGCTCTCACTTAGCAAGTCTACAGCCATGGGGCTCCCCACAGCCTTGGGGCTCAACACGGCTCACGTGTAAGAAACGTGAGCCGAGTTCACTGTGTCATGTCCACTTGGAGGGAAGAACAAGTCAATCACGGTCACAAACAGAGGACAGTGATGTGCCCCGAGAAGCCCACATCACTTGCATAATATTCTTAACAAAAACACATACCCTGTATTCAGTCACGAGGAAACAACAGAAAAACTCAAACTGAGGAGCATTCTCCTCAACGAGTGCTGTTCGGAAGGGTCAAGGTCACCAAAGACAAAAAAGAGCCAGGCATTGTTCCACATTTAGGAAGACTAAGCAAACGGCCAAATGCAACACGTCACCCTGGATTGGATCCCAGACCAGAAAACGAACATTAATGTGACATTAACTGGCAAGACTTGAAGGTCTACAGATGACAGTATTGTATCAACGTTAATTTCCTAATTTTGGTAACTGTACGATGATTAAGATGTTAACATTTAGAAAAATCGGGGTGAAGAATGCAGGGGAATTCTTTGTACTATTTTTGCAACTTTTTTGAAAGCCTGAAATTACTTCAAAATGAAAAGTTAAAAACAATAAAAAATTTTAAATACACAAGGGAAGGTGTATACAAAAAGGAAGCCCAAGCAGCTAGAATGTACCAACCTGTACGACATCTAGCAATATCCAGCCACTAAAGCACAGGGCCCCCTGGCCAGGTCTGCAGGGACAGCCGGCTTGGGGTATCAGACTCCGATTCGGCTTCCCCTGAGAGTTTCCCTCCAGAACCCACGATTAAACCCCTCTCCCCGCTCTGGTTTGTAACACGAGCCACCTGGCATGTTAGTGACACGCATCTCTTACGATTTGGGTTGACAAGGACCTGTCTCCCAGAGTCCAATCACTTTACAGATATGCTGAGAAAAAACACTTATTGCCAGGTTTTCAAAATTGAGAGTCAGACCCTGGACTATGGCGACAGAGAGCTACTTGCCCAGCAGGCCCTGCCCAGAGACCCTTCCACAGCCTCAAACACTCACAAATTGTTTAGTTTCACCACTTCTTGGCAAAGATAACGGAGGCTCCCACAACAAAAACGTTGTCAAGGTGGAGTCTCCTTGCAACACAGGGGCAAGTATTGGGAGCAAACTTTGAATCCTGTTGAATAAACAGGGTCATGGAAGACAAAGTAAGGGCCAGGAATGAAACGTATACTCAACTCAGCAAAGGCTCAGCGATTGCTCGAGTTGATTGACCATTTTATAAGTTTCCATGAGGACCTGTGTCCACAGTGAGCTGGAATGAGCTTTCTAGAACATAAATCTAGCCACGTCCTTCCTCTACTGAAAACTCTAATAGTTTCCTGCTCCAACACCCTTCACACAGCACTCTCCCCATGCACACCCCAGCCCAGAGCCGGACTCCAAAACCGTTTCAAAGGCTCCGTGCAAACTGTGCCCTCCCCGTCTACACGTGCACCCCCACCCCTCCACGTGCACCCTCACCCCTACACGTGCACCCCCACCCCTACACGTGCACCCCCACCCCTCCACGTGCACCCTCACCCCTACACGTGCACCCCCACCCCTACACGTGCACCCCCACCCCTACACGTGCACTTCAGCTACAGAACTTCCACGCACCGGTATTTATTCAGGTTTCAGCATAGTATCACTGAAACCGGAACGGCTTCTCCGACCAACTGTGGGGACCCGATGAGAGCCCTGTTTTATGTTCTCATAGCTCCTATAATTCCTCTTCACAGAGATCACCACCATTTCACATGACATGTTTGTAAGGCCCTTGGTCTCCTCCACTAGATGAGGAGCATCCAGAGCGCGAGGACCAAGTGTGGTTTGCAAGCTCTCACATCCCAACGCCTAGTGCAGTACTTGCCCTCCCGCGATGGAGGAGGGTGACCTGCCCACACCCGCAGCTTGAAATCGTAGGGACACGGTGAGCGACCAGAACGACGTCGAAAGGCTCCGCTCTGAACAGGCTTGAAACCGAATACGGCTTCTCCTTTCACCTGACTGGGGGAGGGGGAGTCATCCTGGCAAAAGATGCCAACTTGTCATTTTTTTCAATGACACTTTTTGACTGTCAAATCAGCTCATTTTAGTGTACTCAAAAACTTCAAATTGCAAGGTATAATATCAAGAAAGGAAATGCTTCTAAAATTAACACACTGCATTTTTCCTACTCTGAAATCAATCTCTACTCATCATCAGTACATTCTCACTTCCTTCTGCAGCCTCACTGTGGCCGCCTCCTTCCAAATCCCGGTTATTGCCAGTACAAGGACATTCAGTCCCTGTTTCAAACACCAAAGACTGTGCTGATAACTCTCATGAGAATGAATTCCAACTATGGCTAAAATTGCATTTGCTTAAGAAATATCAACAACTTGCTTCCCACCTCAACTATGACCAAAAAAAAAAAAAAAAAGCAAGATACATCACAGCTATCCATGTAGCCGGTTCATAGAAGGATTATCATGAAAATCATAAGTTAGTTTAGCAGATAAAAACGGGGGATTGAAACACCCAAACCGATCATTTTTTTCAGAGTGTGTTTCACCGGAACAGCAGCTGAATTCTCCTGGGCCCAGGTGATATACTCAGGCAAAGGAAGAAGGAACCAAATATTGAGATTTCTTCAGGGATAACTAGACAGATTCCTATTGACCAGGGAAGAAACATGAGAATTCAAGAGTTTATTGCTTCTTAGCAGCAGAGAATCTGGCTCTAAAAAATGTCTCCACTGAAAGGGCCACATTCCAGATACAGTCACGCACCACGTAACAATGTTTCGGTCAAGGACAGACCATGTATACAATGGCAATCTCATAAGATTATAACACCATATTTTTACTGTACCTTTTCTATGTTTAGATTCACAAAATACTTAGCATTGTGTACAACTGCCTATGGAATTCAGTACAGTAACATGCTGTACAGGTGTGTAGCCCAGGAGCAACAGGTCACGTACCATATAGCCCAGGTGTGTAGTAGGCTGTACCATCTACGTTTGTCTAAATGTAGTTTATGATGTTCGGACAACTAAAATCACCTATCAGAACACACCCCCACCATTAAGCAAGGCATGACTACATAGGTATTACATGCAGCAGTACCCAGCAGCTACATGCAAAGCCCAGTGGGTAATCCAAAGATGGACTAAAACATGATTCCTATCCTCACAATCATGGGATAAACACAATGCCTACCAACGTGCACACACGTCTGTCCGATACTGTGGTTCCTAATCTTTAACTCAGAATCTCAAGAAAGCTTTAAACCATCTCCCCAGAAAAGGACGTTCGTACAGAAGAACCTCTCTCAACTGCTCTCTGCTCAGCCACTCTGCCGAATCACCCCGCGCACCCGACTCCCCCCGCAGAACATCCTGACTGACGCTGGACCCCACCAGCAGCTCACGGCCAGCAGGAGACTCTGGCTTGAGCACGAGACTACTCGAGGTGTGGTCCAGACGAGGGCTCATCTGCCAGAAGTTTTCTGGAAGTTGCCCTGAGGTCAGCACGGGAGTGGAGAGCAGACATTTGGGGCACACGGAGCCATCAGTCACGGCTGTGTCACCCAAGTGCACGAGCAACAGACTCGCTTCATTGGCGAGTTCCAGCGTCACCAACCTTGTGAGGCGCGTGTGGCACCACTGCCCACCAGGCAGGCTCTGAAGACGCTCGTGACCACAGGTGACCGTTTCAGGTTAGTTTATCAACTGTAATACAGAAGTGTCAAATCAGGAATCATCACACTTACAATCCCAGCCTTTTGGGAGGCCAAGGCGGGAGGATGGCTGGAGCACAGCAGTTCGAGGCTGCAGGGAGCTGTGATCACACCACTGCTCTCCAGCCCGGGCAACAGAGCGAGACCCTGTCTCAAAAAAAAAATAAATAAATAAAAAATAAAATAAAATAAATCAAGAATCCATTTCTTAGGTTGAAAGATCATTTAAATTTAACCATCAATGTATAGGGTAAGTTGTTGGAAATGGCAAGTCGGGAAGGACTGAAGATGTATTTTGACACTGCAGTACCACCTGCCTCATTTCGTGCAACAGTTAAAAAGGAATATCCTGAGTTTTCTGCAATTGCCTGAAAAGGCCTTTTTTCATCCCTTCTCATTAGCATCCCTCTGTAAGATCAGTTCCCTGACCATGAGTGTGATTAAAACAAAACCAGAAGCAGTTTAGATACACATTAGACGTGATACTTTGGCCCTGAGATAAGCTTGTCACCGGTCTAGCAAGAATGGACAGGTAAGCTAGAAGTAAATTCATCTGTGACATTAAGAGCTTTAAATGTTGATAAATATGGAGTCTGGTCAAAATATACACAGGCATTTAATATGAAGAATCATCATTTCAGTTATACCTTTTTGTTTAGTTACAAGTATAATAGAATACAAAATTAACAAGAGTAATGGTGATTCTTTATGTGAATTGCCAATATATATACACTTTCAAAGAACAGGTACAGATTTTATCATTTTTTCTTGTTTGTTCTAATTATATTTACCGAAATGTAATTTTATGTCCGTCATTTTCAAAATTAAGTTTAAAAGTTAAGACTTATATTTTATATGTCTTTTTTCTTTTTTTTTTTCCCCCCCATTTATACAAGTGCAGGTCCACGACAGACTGGAAATGAAAAAGACTAGACTTTGCCACACACAGGCTGAGCTGCGATCATCTGATCCACCGATTGAGCTGTATCCCTCCCCAGGGTAAGAGGTGTTTATTCCTAACCTACCTATGCCAGCTGTTCTTTTAATTTAATTTTATACAAACACAGTATGTGTTTGGAGAAATTAATGCTTCAATGAAAATGAAGTTGAATATTTGAATGATTTGTAGTAATTCAGTGAAAGTGAAACACTCAAATAGCAGCCATAGATAGTGAGGAAGAAGTAGCGAAGGACTGGGTGGCACATCACAGAAATCTGGAGGGTTCTACACTCAGTTCACAAGTATGTCAAGTTCTTACAGTGCTTTAAAGTGACCCAAACTCAACCCACATAGAACATGCATCAAGAGTGTGATGTATGTGCAAAAAACACAGAAACCACTCATTGGGACTAGGCCGACATCAGAAATTAGCAAACATATTGGACTTTAAAATGTTTAAGATATAAATGTGACATTTTTCACATTTCTCCACCTTAAATAACAGACCAGCTGTTTATCATGATATTCCCAGATAAGAGCTCATCCTGGAAACACGCAATGTCGTGCAGAATAGTCAAGAGATTCTGACCCCCTGGCTCTACTACTGAAATATAACCAAAAGCAGACAAAATAATGTGTATGGAAAGACTCATACAAATCACAGAAGGCATAAGGAGCCCCCAAAAGAGAGTCTAACCAAATAAATAAAATGAAACATTTCAATCTGCAAGACTGCAAGCTTACTGCCTCTTTCTTAGTAACATATCCACACTCGATTCCTGCAGAGAATGAGTTTTTTTAAGCTGTTAACAGCATTAACCAAATTAAAGCAGAGCCCTCAGGGGACAAACTGGGCTACACCAGACTGAAAGCGGCACCCCCTTTTCCTCCCCTCACCCCCCTGCTCTCCCAGCAAAGCAGAGCCCACAGGGCAAATAATAATAAAAAAAAAAGCAGAATCAAAAAGTAATACATAAAAAGTCCCTGATGAGATACTGCAAAACATTTCTCTCAAATGCCGGCGATTCTAGCCATAAGCCAAACTGACAAACCCACCGGTCTGGTTTAATCCTGCGTCCGACTTTCTGTAGCTCATCCCCGTTAGCCATAGTTGAGGATTCAAGTGTTAATTTCGTGTGAAGAAAAACAAGCAAAACAAATGACAAGATGACAGTGTGATGAGGGAAAATAACAGGATGGCTCGTTTCATAAAGTAATTTGTACTGACAAAACTTAGAAGAAAAAAAAAAAACATTAAAGATCTGTGTTGATACTCAAATTGAGATAATCTGAACACAAACTCACTTCGAATTCATAGCCGGAGCTTATCCCGCCTCCACTCACAGCACTGGGACTTAGCTGAGTCAATAGGAAGTCTCACTGCCAACTGTATCATACGAACGCAACAGAATGGAAAGAATATGCCAAAAAGCAAAGCACGGAAACACGGCGGCCCAGAGAGGCCGTGGGGACACGGGACCGACACTCCGGGTCCCACTCTCTGCTCTGGCTCTGCCAGGCACGAACTCCACGGCCCCCCGGAAGCAGCTTCCTTCATTTTGGGGTTTCCATCCATAAACTCAGGGACTCAGTTTACGAATATGCCACAGATGCTCCCCACTCCGAGCTTCTCCTGCCCCTCCTCTTAGACCTCAACACAGTCGACAGCGAACTCAAGTTTTTCTGAGCAGTGAAGGACAGAAGGCAAACAACATCTACCACGACGACCGACTCACCGACTCAGCTGACAGTCACTCTGGTTATGAGACAAAGGACAAAAACGGGGAGCTATGCAGCCCCGAGGCCAAGACCAAGGACCACCAAGCTTTTGTAATTCTTCACTGCAAAATGCAAATTACAACATGACTTTAAAAAATATTTTGCCTTCAAATAGGCTTTTTCCCTAATTTCGTAATTAACGAAAATTTATTTTTTAAAAAAAACAGGAGGCAGGAAATATATTGAAACAAAGAGATTCACAGTGGTTATTTAAAGGTTACCTTATCTTCACTTACAGAATATTAAATTCTTTAAGAAAAGGGGGTGATGCACAGATGAACACAGGCCTGACTCCCAGTCCCACCTCCCAGCCACACAGCCTGGCAGGCTCCGGTTTCCTCAGCTGTAAAACGAGGATAATGTGGCTGGAGAATACAGTCTCAACAGTGGTTCTTGGCAGTTAGTAAGAGTTAATGCAAGTTAAGTATTCCTTATCCAAATGCTTGGCACTGGAAGCGTTTCAGATTTAGGATCTGTTTGGATTTTGGAATATTTGCATTATACTTACCGGTTGAATCTGAACTCCGAAATGGTCCAATGAGCATTTCCTGTGAGCATGACATCGGCACTCAAAAATTTTGGGATTTTGGAACATTTCAGATTTAAGATTTTTGGGTAAGATCTCAACCTGCATATATAAAGCACTCAGTACCGGGTTTCTGGCACACAGAAGAAACTACATAAATGTTTGTTAGTATTTTATGGTAAACAACTCCATGTTTAACTAAAAATAGATGTTCACTAATATACCAAATGCAAACTATATAAGCATCAAGACCTCAGACAACCTCACTTAAAACTATCAATATTAAACAACATTAAAACAATTCCCAGCCAGGAAAAACCTGAATATACGTGTGACAGTGGTTTCTTTATTCGCCCAGACACCGCCCTCCGCGACTCTGCCCTACGTCTATCCAGCAGGTGAAGCTCCCCCAGCAACGCTGGGCCGAAGCCCCTCCCACTAAGGACCTAGACAGTCTTCCGGATAAACCCCAAACCCCACCCGGACTAGAAGGAGCCTCCAGTACTCTGTACTTCAGTCTCGGTAACAGTTTGTAATTCGGTATCTGAGTGATCATTTGACTAACACCTTTCTCACTGGAATGAAAGCCAGGAGGCGGCCAGGTCTGTGTCTCACCCACCGCTGTTGGCCACCGTCTACCCTCACTGACGTCCCACCAAGGGCGCTCGGTCAGCATCTGTTGGATGAACGAACCTCACCTGCCACCAGGGCTCACACCACCGCCCGGCACGCATGACCTCACAGTCTGCAAAACGCTCTCATGCGAGTCTTCCCGTCTGAGCTTCCTAACAACCCTCTGGGGAAGGCAGGGCCGACGGGAAAACCCAGGTCCCGAAGTCCACCGACTCACCCAAGGCCACCTCCTTAGTAAGCGGCCAAGAACCAAGTGTGTTAACTCCTAGTCTGGGGTTCCTTCCAGAACATTCTGCTGCCCGAGTTAAATCCAAGACGAATACTCAGGCCTTGGCCTTTCCAGCCTCTGCGGTTTTTACTCTCCCTTCCACCCACCCAGAACGGCCTCCTACCTCTCTCCCCACTTTTCCTTCATTCAACAAGTATTTACTGAGGGCCGTGACCATGGGCGGACCCTTCCTTCCTTCCGAGCCCACCACTGCCCTGTGCATCTGCCACTTTTACTGCATGAGCATCCACTTAGTCACCCAACAGTGTTCTGTTGCGAGGACACAGTTTGTTCTTTCAACGCGACAAGGGACACCTGCTACGATGGGCCACACCGCGTGAGGCTCCAGTGAGACCGGACAGCGAGGACACTGCCGTCCCCACGGTCTGAAGGACTCAGGTTTCTCCAAGAGAACAACGTAAACCAACCTGCTCTAACAAGCAGTTTACAGCCTGAGATGGCCCGGGTACCTCGACTGAGAAGTACAGCAAACACTGATAGCCACCAAAGGAATATACAACGTATCAATTTATACATCAGTGTAACATACGTAGGTTTAATTCTACCATCGTTTAGAAAAACAGACTCACACAACAGCATCCCCAGCCCAAGTGTCCCCAGGTCTACTCTACCAAAATGGTTCTTATCCGTCAGGTCTGTTGAATAGTTAACAGCCCTTCTTAAACATGTGGGCTCCAAAGCACACACAATTAAAATGGAAACAACAGATTTGGGAATCTCATGCCTCTCGATCACTAGCCCAGAACCGCAACTCTAAATAAAATGGCAATAAACCTGCAATAATCCTCATGAAATATGGTATCAATTAAACGTTGGTGCAAGAAATGTAATGCAGAATTACTGCCGTATTAAAACTCCCTGAAGATAAATCACCGAAGATTTTAAACAAGTGAAAATGGATTCTATGAATATTTAACACAGCTGGCTTTATTTAAAATTTCCCATAACAGACATACACGGGCATGGAAAAAGAACTACAAAGGGTTAATAATCCCAGATTATATATGAATTCAGAAGTAAAGAAGACCGTTGCCTGGGAGTTTTCCTTATCCTGGAAATGAGAAGCCTCAGGGAAAACAAACAAAGTAATATTTGATAATGTGTTAACCAATGACAGGATTTAATAGAAACAATACCCAACTAATCCTCCTCTTTCTTTCATGCCTAAATTTAAATGCTGAATTTAAGAGGCCAAACTCAGGTAAGACAAAAAAGGAAGATGCAAGAACAAAACACCTCTCAGAATGGACAGGAAACTGAGAAATCATTTGTCTCCGGGGGCAAAGGCTTGGGTTGGAGAACTTCGATCGGTAGATGGCAACATGTCTGTCTCCAATGTCCCTGTCTCCTACGGGGACACAACCGCTTTCACACACCACGTTCCTGGGGCTCTCGAACAAGCCCACGTGAGCCTGTGTGAGGGCCAGGCTGTGCGTGTTTGCCTCGGAGTGTCCACGGGCAAACCTGCCCACGTGTTTTCTTGAATCTTCCGACAGGCCAGACGGACACGCACCTCCAGATGTCCTGGTCACTCTCCTTGATCGTCCACAAGACAGTGGTTTATATAAATCCCCCAGGGAAGCCACGAACACCCCTGAGGAGGCCTCATTAGGAAAAAGTCCCCTCGTTCTGAATCTAAAGCTCTTCTCAGTGTGCAGTTTAACTCCACTTCCTTTTTTTATTTCCCTCTCTGAACTCAGTGGAGGGGAACTAGCCCCTAGAAGAAAAAGTCCCTTTCATCTCACAGAAAATAATCCCCTCTGGCCAGACGGACTCTGTGAGTTCACAGAGCAGGTGCCCTCTTTGAAGGATGAGGGACATTAGGGACCACATCTAATTCTAGCAATTACACTTCTTAGAAAATTTTTTCAGACTTAATATGGCCTTGTAGAAATACCATTTAATATTTCCTTTGATTGTGAAATCGTACAGATCTCCCTGGAAGTTCAAGTTCTCACCGTCACCCACATTCCGTTCCCAGATGCTTCTTCTCAAGGGTTTCACCGAGACCACAGCGGGGGAGGGAGGAAGCTGGGACTCAGGGCCTTTTGCTCCACTCCCCCCTGTCAGCTGCCTTTTTGGGGCTTCTGCTCCCTCACCCTGGGTAACAGCAAGAGCTGAAGCTCAAGCCTGTTAATTACACTTCGCTTATAGCTCTTGATTTGCAGATACGTGAAGGAGGAAATTGAAATGCGGTTAAAATTGTTTTTGGACATAAATTATCCTGAGAGGTAATTATGTATAATTTCTTCATTTTCTTTATTCATGCAAGTGAATCCCAGATAAATATCCTCTTACGCAAATATTTCTTCTCTTATGACTTTGTGACTAATCCTATAGAACCCTCACACTCCCTGAGCCACCCGTCAAGAGCTCAGCAGAACTGCGCTATCCCGCTGGGAGGAAGGGAGCTAAGACGTGCTTGAGAGGGACTGAAATAACACACTTTGATGTGAAGGTATCATTCCTGGGCAGAGTCAAAGTTACAGAAACGGGAGCCCGAGAAGCAGCCGACCCCCGTTCTAAGCAGGTCACATAAAGGTGTCCAAAGGCTTTTCCGTCTCTGGCATCCTGGTGACTCTGCATCTCTGGGGTGAGCACACACAGCCAGCAGAGTCCAAGAGCTGGTCCCCAAACCCAGAGCTACCGTCTCTGCTTCTCTCCTGCCATGGCGTTCATCCCATCCAACTTTCCTTCCTCCCATTCTAGCACAACTGCTCATCAAGGTCCCCAGTGACCTCCGTGCTGCCAAAGCCAAGTGTCCACCGGAACCCTCGTCCTACTGGACGATTCCTCTACCTGGAGACACGCATTACCTGCCTTCTGCGAACCCTCGTTCCACGAGCTCCCTTCCCACTTGACCGACTCCTCCTTCCCAGGTCTTCGCTGCCGGCCCTTCTCAGCCTCACAGCTAGACTCAGGAGGCCCCTGGGCTCGGTGCTCAGACCTCTTACCTGTCCACACTCTACACCCTCTACCTTGGTAACCTCAATCCGTCTCATGGCCTCCAATACCGTCTACACACTCGTGATTTCCAAATTACATCTCCATCGGTAACTTCTCTGAACTCCATAGATTCCGGAACCTGTCATAGAGCCAACTGCTCCTCAGTATCTCCCCGTGAGTGTCTAGGGGGCATCATGAACGTAAGTCTTAAATCAAATTCCTAATGTTACCCCCAGACTGGCTTCTCCCGAGACCTTGCTCATCTCAGAAAATGGCAATTCCATCCTTCCAGAGAGCCCAGCCTGACACACCTGCCTACCCCGCTCCATGTCCAGAGCCTGCAACAGTGCCTGGTACAGAACAGGCAATGACAGAACGGAAACGTAGGGAGGAGGGAGGGAGGAGGAGGAGCAAGGACGGCTTGGATGGACGGACGGCTCCTGGGTAAGGCACAAGCATCCTCAGATGGTCACTATCCGCCACAAAGCAACAGGAACACACTGTTACAATGAAACCACGTGTGAGGTTTCTAAAGGGCACTTTGCTGTTGATTTTAGGGACTCCTAAAAACGCGTACACAGTTCCTAAGGTTCACTATCTTGACACCCCTGGCCTCCCCCACTGAGATTTCAAGTTCCACAACCTCAATTCTACCAACAAGAGGGTTTCAGAGCGCTGACCTCTGAATCAGGGACGATACCACGTTGTAAGCGCTGTCCAATCACTTTGTGACACCTTAGATGTCTCTCCCATTAGAGAGAAACCTGCTCTGCATTTTGTCATTACCAACAGTTTATTAAAGCTTTTCTTCTCTATTGACTGTGTCTCATATCAAGCCTCACTCACAATATTATTTTTTTCTTTCCCAGAGAATTGTCTTTTACGTTATTGCAACGCTTTGATGGCATTCAGCTCTGGCAGGTAATTTAAAGTAGATTTTCCACACCCTGCAGTTGGCTGCCCGTTTAGATCCCAATCAAGCTGACTTCTACCTGGTCACACACCTCCTGCCGATTCAGTCAGGAATGTGTGAAGTCCAACTCTAAAATCATAAAGCTGAGGGGTTCTGCGTGTGTGTGGTTTATAGAATCACTTTCATTTCTTTACATATCATTGCATGACGACATTCTAAGTGAAAAATGTAAAGTCATGTTTAACACCAAAAACAACAAAATCACCTCCAAACTGGGCTGCTACCACCGCACGGCACTTGAAGACAAATGGATTCAGAACGTGGTACGTTCACAGCACAAGGATGCCTCACACAGATGTACCTGAAAATATTTTACAACCATACGTTTGAATAACAGCGTCTTCCTAGCCAGACCGATCTAATTTCATCAGCCTTCTGAAATTACATCTTTCACTAAAGCAGCCTCAGGACACAAATGTAGTCAGACAACATTAATTAAAACACATAAAACCATCCAGGAGTAGCAAGTAGTATACCACATTTTTTTTAAAGAGCAGAAATTGAACTAAAAATAGTCATCACCATTTTGCCAACTCAAAGAGCTACCTCTTCCATAGTGCCTGCAGCTACAATTCTTTCACCGTCCAAGGTAGGATGATGATTAGTATGTTATCACTCGTCTGGTACGCACCTAATTTTGCGGGGTTGTGTGTGGATGCTCACTTTACAGCCAGGAGCTTCAGGTCTCTGCTACCTGTTCACCATTAAGCAGGATCCAAGAACTCCCAAGTATAATGTGTCAACCCTTACCGCTAAAGAACCGAATTTTATCGCTAAAATTCCTAGCCTCTGCGCACGCATAGAAATCATCAATGTGACAATGCCATTGTGTATTTTGTCTTTTCATTCAAGATCATGTCAAGTATTAGCATCCAAATAACCCCAGCGCAGAAACGAAATCAGGTCTGAGATGAGCTTCTCTAAGAATTTTTTTCTTCTTAAGGAAGTGAAAACATTTCCTCACCTGCAAGAAGATACAGTGATACTGCCTATTTAACACAGTCACTGTAAGACTTAAACGGCAAACAAGCCATTTACGTACACATATATACACATTCCCAAATTACATTACAGTTTTAAATCAGATTTCAATTCACATTAAAGTGCCTGCAATTGTGATGGGTGCTTTTCGTTACGTATTAATGTCTTTCTATTCCAGGGAAACACTTGGAGGTTGGCTTACAGAAAAAACAATCTAGAGACAGAACCACCGATCAGCAGGCTTCGCTATCATCACAGTGAAAGACAATGAAGACATCTGGGGACTGACAAGAGGAAGCAGATTCCAGGGAAGGTTCAGAAGACCGGCCAAGCCCGCTGATGAACCACCTGGGTGAAGTAAAAGAAAAGAACCTTAAAGAGGCAGGAAGGTTCCCAGCTTTGGTGCCTGTTACCGACTGAAGGTTTGTGTTCCCTCAAAGCTCATGTGTTGAGATCCCAACCCCAAGTGCGATGGTGTTCGGACTGGGGCCTTTGGGCGGTGATTGGATCCTGAGGTGGAACCCTCGTGGATGGCATTCGTGCCCTCATAAAAGGGACCTGAGCAACCTCTCTGAGGCCCCTCCCGCCACGTGAGGACACAGTGAAAAGACAGCCCTCTTTGAAACAGAAAGCAGGACCTGAATCTGCCAACGCCCTGACCTCAGATTCCCCAGAACTGTGAGAAATAAATGTTTGCTGTGTACGTCGCCCGGTCTATGGTATTTTCGTTCCACCAGCCTGGACAGACCAGGACGGCGCCTGCGGGGTGGGGTGCTCTGTGAGCTGTGGCACAGGCAGCACGAACAGGGCTGTAAGTGGTGACGACATGCACAGCTGGTGGGAAGGTGAATGGGAATGACCACTTGGAAGAGTTTACTAACCCTCAACAGCCCGTGTACGCCGACAACTCAGCAGTCCTGCTCCTAAGAATACACCTAACAAATGCTTGGTACATGTCTGCAACAAGGTATACAAGAATGTTCATGGCACCATTATTCCCAACAGCCAAAACCTGGGAAACCACCTGTCTGTCCACAGTAACGTAAGTCGAGGTATTTCACGTAATGCAATAGCGCACACAATGCAGGAGAATGAGCTAGCACCGCACCCCACACGTGTGGCCGAGAGAGGTGGCCAGCGTGAAAGAACACATATTGAATCATTCCACTCACATGAGGCTCCAAAGAGGAACAATTCCTCTACAGTGACAAAGACATGACAGGAGGGGACTGTCTGGAAGGGGACAGGAGCAAAGCTGCAGGAAGGAGGGAGATATTCTCTATCTTGACCTGGTAATGGCCACACAGGTGCACACAGATGGAAAAACTCATCAAGCTGCACACTTAAGATCTGCATGCTTTACCTCAATTTAAAAAGTTAATGAGTCAATAAAATTCTCCTGGCCCTACAGCGTTAAAGTAACGGCAAATGCCCTTCCCAAAAGGGCTCTCTGACCACTGCTACCTGATAGCACAATAGCCTCTAAAAGTCAAGCAATAAAAGAATCTCAACAGAGTCCTCACTACAAGCAAGGATGTGTGTATTTCTCTCTCCCGAGTAAGTCATTAGCTAAGTTTTCTGGACGTGGCCCAGATGCTTCGGCTGTAGAACTGTGGCCCTGAAATAATGTCATCTCCTTTCTCTAAATCGCAGACAGAATTTCCTGGTCCCTCTTCAGTGTTCCAGGAACAGGTCTCTGTAGGGTACCACCTGTTATCTGTGAACCCCTGGGAGACAGGCCCAGGGCTCATTCACTCTCGTCTCCTAAGCCCCTCCCAGACGGCCCTGACACAGGGCTGATAATCCACAAATGCCTCCTGGATTCAGGAAACTACTCAACATGCCTTCAGTGAAATCCCCTTAAAACTTCACCACCCAAGATCAAGTGTCACGTTCTCTTTCATAATTATCCGAGTAAGTCCTATCCTACACATGCTATTATTTTTTCATTAAAAAGTTGACAATCCTCCAGTGTTATCATCCTGGAAGAAATAAAAATGTCCCAAAGCTTAACATACCGCTTAGTCCGATTTCACTGCAGTATATTTGCTTTCTAAAACTCACCGTATCAAGAGAGTTTCCTACATAGGCTATATCTTATCGTTCATGTCTGTGATCTCATCAGAAGACGTGAGAAAAGAACAGCCGGTATCAATCACTACAGAAGGACTACACATCTTCCTTTACATTATCGGGTTTGGATACTCAGTGTTTTGTTGTACAGATTATGCACGAGGTAACTTCACGCTGGTCTTATCTACCTGGCCATAAAAATAAGGTTTGATTCCTGGAGTTAGCTAAACTTTAGCTCCTAAGTAAGGTAAAGCAGTTGAGCCAATAAAAAGTAAGACTCTTCTCTGAGCAGATCTGAAAAGAAAAAAGCCAAAGAAAGGTCATCTTCTACTTCTGATTAAGGGGCTTTGAAGACATGGGCCAGGGCTGGTCTCTTTCTGATGAATGACAGCAGCAAGAAGACGTGGGGTTGGGGAATCCCAGCCAGCTATGAGACAGCTGTGGCTGGCCCATCACTTCCCAGGTGGATGATGCGTTCAGACCCAACTGGATCAATTCAACTGTCCCCAAGGAGGAGCTTGGCAGGGATGCAATGGAGTCAGGTGACATCTGAGACGTCAAAAACATGCTGTCAGCAGCCATGTCCACCCAGGAAGGAGAATGCTCAGACTCATAAAATACGCCACTCATGGGACCAAAGCACCGAGGGAGAGAGGGCAGAAAACATGTACCACATACATTTCCCTCCTATTGTCCATTTTAGCCAATAAACGGCCTCTTCTTCCCCATATTAATGCCTGTGTGCTTAACATGATCAAGCCACGTAAGTTATAACAGTCTGCAACAGCCTAATCCCTCTGCCCAACCTGGTATCCACTGACAACATCAACAGCTATTAAATTCTTTTTAAAGTTTATTCCTATGCATTCATTTATTTTTATTTCTCCCCCAACCCTCCAAAAAAAAAAAAAAAAACACCAAGTATAAAAGATGATAGTTCTATGCGGTTAACTAATTTTTGACAAATGCAAAATAGGGAAAGGATAGACCCTTCAATAAACTAGAAAACTGGATTTCCACACAATAAAACTGGGCCCTTATCTTACACCATACACAAAAAAATCAACTCAAAATGGATAAGAGACCTAAACCTAAGACCTGAAACCATAAAACTCCTAGAAGACAATATAGTGGCAAAGCTCCTTATCAGTGGCCGTCACAATGATTTTTTGGGTATCACACCGGAAGCTCAGATCCCAAAGGCAAAAACTAATCAACAGGACTATGTCAAACTAAAAACCTCTGCACAGCAAAGGAAACAATCAACAAAATGAAATGGCAACCCATGGATTGGGAAAAGGTATTTGCAAACCATGTATCTGATAAGGGGTCAATATCCTAAGTTTACAAAGAACTCACACAACTCAATAAAGAGAAACAAATAACCCAACTGAAAAATAGGCCAACAGCTGAAAAGACATTTCTCCAAAGAGTACATAAGATGGTCAACAGGCATATGAAAAGGGCTTCGATGTAACTGATCATTAGGAAGATGCTAGTCAAAAACACTGAGCTATCACTTCACACCCTTAGGTTGGCTGTTATCAGAGAGTCCAGTGATAACAGAGGTTGTTGAGGGGGTGGAGAAAAGGAAACCCCGTACACTACTGGTGGGAGTGTAGATTGATGTGGCCATTATGGAAAACAGTACGGAGGTTTCCGAAGGAAGAAAAAATTAGAGCCATCATATGAACGAGAAATCCCTCTTCTGGGCATCTCCCCAAAGGAAATGAAATCACTGCGTCATGAAGACATGAACTCCATGTTCACTGCAGCATCGTACACAATAGCCAAGATACGGGAACCACCTAAGCGTCTGGCGATGGACGAATGGATAAAGAAATTGTGGTGTATGTGTAAAATGGAGTATTATGCGGTCTTAGAAAAGGAGAATATCTTTCCATTTTCCACAACATGGATGAAGCTGGAAGACTTTACGCTAAGTGAGCTACGCCAGACACAGGAAAACATTGCCATCTCACTTATGTGTGGAATCTTTAAAATTGAAAAAAGTCAAATATTCATAGAGAATAAAACAGTGGTTACCAGGGACTGGGGAAAGCAAGGGATGAGAAGATACAGGTGAGAGGTTACAAAGTAGCAGATATGTAGGATGAACAGGCTTAGGGATCTAACATACAACTACAGGACTACAGTTAATAAAAATGGGTAACTATGTGAAACAATGGATTTGTTAATCTGCTTCACTGTCAGCAACAATTTTACTATCTGTATGTATCCCATAATATCACGTTGTATAACTTAGTAACATTTTTTTTTTTTCTTTAAGACAGGGTCTTCCACTAATGCCAAGGCTAGAGAGCAGTGGTGTCATCATAGCTCATTGCAACCTCCAACTCCTGGGCTCAAGTGATCCTCCAGCCTCAGCCTCCCGAGTAGCTGGGACTACAGGTGTGCACCACCACACCTGGCTTCCCCCCGACACACACTTTTTGTAGAGAGAGAGTCTTCCTATGTTGCTCAGGCTGATCTCAAACTCCTAGGCTCAAGCAATCCTCCCACCTCAGCCTCCCAAAGGGCTGGGATTATAAGGCATGAGCCACCACACCCAGCCAACTTTTTTTCCTTTTCTTTAAAAAGGAGACGGTTCCTATCATGCTAGTCACTTACCAAGTGGGTGGTCGGTTTGGGAACCACGGTGCAGGAATGCCATTTGATTGTGCCTCTGGTGTGCTGGGCGATGGTCCTCACTCAGTCACATCCCCAAATGCGGTGGCCCCGTCACCCCAGGAAATATTTGCCCAACACTAAACACTCACAGGCCTTGTTATTTGTCAGCAGTGACAATAAATGACGTCATTTTCCTCACTTGTTCATCTTTAACCGCTTCATTCCGTGACCACAGTGAAGGGCCCGTCTGCACACACCGTAGGGGACGGCGCCGAGTCACACTACGTCTGACAGCCGAGACCACCCCAGCTGATGCCGAGGTGGGTCTTCTGAGATGTGACTCTCAGCCGAGGCAGGAGAACAGGACAGGCAGGGCACACCGGGCACGAGAACAGCAAGATTATTCAGCTGTTCTTCTCCAGCAAGTTCCGAATTCTGGCACTGGACGTGACAACGAACCAGTTCACAGTGAACCCGAAAGGCTTACTGGCCAAGAAACTGAGTTTAAAATTAAAAAACCTAGTTGAGCTCTAATCTCAGTTCACCTGCTTGATGCACCAACAAGATTGTTTAACCCCAGTGTCTCTTACCAGATAACCAGAGCACATGTGAATGTCCCTCCAAATCTTTCTTGTCCACCAACAGACAGTAAGAGAAGAAAGATGACGCAGACCTGGAGAGAACAAACGTAGTCGGCACGACAGGCCCTCTCAGGCACTTCGTGGATGGGACCTTCCGTAAGCGCCACACGTTTTAAGGTGGGAATTACTGACTTCAGTCTCGATGAAGAAAACTGAGGCACATGAAGGTTAGTCAGGTGACCGTCCGAGGTCACCGTTAGTGACAGAGCCTCCTCCAGGTGCCAGCGCCTGCGTCCTTGCCCCAGACCAGGGTCCTCCCACTCGCGTCCCTGAGCTCTTCAAGTGGGAACCGGGACTCCCACCACGGCGCCATCAGCGAGCTCAGCGCAGGCCTCCTGGGGGCTGCTGTCCTCTGCGTCATTGCTCCCGTCATTGCTCCCGCCGCCTCCCAGGACCACGGCTGCTGCGGTTACAGCAACCGCGTGGAAAGCACAGCGCAGCCTCAGGCGGGTGCAAGAGTCTGAGCAGGGAGAGAGAGAACATACCCACGCGCGCACAGAGGACAGCAGGTGCGTCTGCGTACGTTTAATGACAAAAACAGCGGAACTAACTGCATTAACGGGGAAGAAGATAAATTTCAAAACATCCAGAACACGGGGGCACACTTCTTTTCTGACGGGTAGTAGATACATCAATATCTAGTACATCAGTCCCTATTTTTTGTAGAAGATTTGTATGTTGGAAATACGCTGTTAAGTGAGAAATGTGTAGATACAGATATACAGGTATCAATATAGACATATAGACAGACACATCTGGAGGTTGCGCGGACTATCAACTATTACGGTGAGACTTCTACGGAACAGGAAGAGAGAATGGGGCCATTCGTACTGAAAACAATTCTGTACGTTGAGAAAGAAGTAAGAGAAACCCTAAGGAACACGCCTAGGTTTTCAGTGATACCACAGTTTAACACAGATGCAATTTACTTTTAGATCTGACCCAGCAGATCATGGCTCCCCCCGGAAATACGTCTTCGCTGGGCTCTAAGATGTCACCCTCCTGCCTCGGTGGCCTCTGCTGCTCACGTGTCCTTTGCTAGTTCCTCCTCGTCTCCCAGCTGGCAGAGCTCCCGGCCGTGTCCTCTGTCCTCACCCCTCCCTGGGGGATCCTTACACTCCCGAACCTACAGCCCAGCTCAGTCCTCCCCCAGACTCCAGACTCTCAGATCCCACTGCCGGGTCCACGTCCCACGATGATGCCGACCAACCACGTCAAACGATCCTGTCCCCAGCGAGCCCCCTGCCCCCTCCTCTCTGCTCGGAGCAGCCCCCACTGCCGGCTGCCCCGACTAACAGACTAACACCCTCAGCGTCTCCTCCCACTCCTCCCTCCTCCCACTCCTCCCTCCCTCCTCCCCCTCCTCCCTCCCTCCTCCCCCTCCTCCCTCCCTCCTCCCCCTCCTCCCTCCCTCCTCCCCCTCCTCCCTCCCTCCTCCCCCTCCTCCCTACCTCCTCCCACTCCTCCCTCCTCCCACACCCCTGATCAGCCCCCCAATGAACCCTGCTGGTCCCGCTCTGAAAGCACATTCAGAATCTAGCGATTTCCACCACTGCTGACTCACTGCCCCGGGTCTCCACCATCTCACACCAGACGACCACGAGGGACTCTTCCTGGTCTCCCTGCTTCACTCCAGCACCCCCCAAATCTGTTCTCACCCCAGCAACCAGGGGGGCCTTGTAAAATATAAATCAGATGGTTACCCCGCCCGGAAGCGTCGTATCTAACGAGGCGTCAACGTCAAGGTCCTTCTGATGGCCTGATGGGCCCTACAGGTGTCTCATCACCGTCACCCCCCCCTTTCCATCGTTCTGACTCCCTCAACTCCTCCCTCCCTCCACCCAGCCCCCCTGCCTGGATCACCCTTCCCCAGATACGCACGGCACAGGGCCCCCGCCCTCACCTCTTTCAAGCTCCCCACCACCCCCTCCTCCCCGCCACCCCCTCCCACCCCGGTCAGGATCCTTTACTCACCGCAGAGTTTGCACCTTGTGACATGAGTGACTTACTGGGTTAGTTACTGTCCAGTCTCGACACCGGGTGCAGCTCCCACCGTGGGTCAGACTGTTGTCTGCTGGGCCCACTGCGGTGTCTTTAGCACCCAGTAGGCACTCAGCCAATGCCATGGATGAATAAACAGACAACCTCCGCCCTGCCACTGGCTATCACCAACATTCCAAACTAATTTAATGTGAAATGATCCCATCATCACCATTATGCTGTTTCTGTCTGGAATCTCCCGGAACAATTTCTACGTAAGCATCTCCCCAAAAGCCTCGCTCACCAGCCCGTGCCCTGCCCAACACTGGCCTGAGCTGCCCCTGTAATAGGGAAAAGCCTCATTTTTTTTTTTTTTTTTTTTTTGCAAGGAGGAGGCATAGAAGGTTCTACCCCAAGTGTTAACAATTATTATCTCCAAATGTGAACATTTCCAGTTATGTTTACTTTTCTTTTTGCCCGAGTCTTGTTATAATGAATACATTTCCTTTCATATCAAAGAAAACCACAATTCCAAAATGACCCCCCCACCTTCAAAAATAAAAATTAAAGTGGTTCACGGTTGAAATCATACATTTACTGTCGCAGCTCCGAGACATGTGGCCAAAGAAATCCCAGGTGCCTCTCACCTCCAGACACAGCCGACCAAGGTGACACCCACGGAGGGCCGTGTTCCAGGGGTGACTTTTTAAAAATTGAATCAGTGCAGAACACAGATGTCACTGGGTGGTTTGAAGGCAACTAACAACAAACCAAAACATCTTTAAATTGATCACTTAAAGATACAGGTGGTTTACCAGATTTAAAAACAAAATCATGTTGGCGCAACACGTTGGTTTATTTTTTTTATTTTGCCTAATCAGCAATCTGTGCACAGCTTTGTGCCAATGACTGGCCTATTTTAATACTTTTTTCCTCTATTTAAACAATATGCACCGTATTTTTTCTGCCTCCTAATACCAATGTTCAAATGGTGAAAGCCGTTTCCAAGAGAGTATATGGACCCAAGGGTACAGCACTTATCCGAGCCCACAGGAATCAGCGAACTCAGCTGAGAGCATTCACTGAGCTTTCTTAACCCACGTCTTCTAATAGCAAATGGAAGAGTAATAATGCGTAAAGCCAATATTTTTGAGCACTTACTTTCGCCAAGCACAGATCTAAGCACTTCAAGTTAATCTACTCACTTCGTCTTCCCAAGGCCTGTTATCCCTACTCAAAAGGTGAAAATACAGAGGCACAGAGAGGTCAAGAAAGTAGCTCAAGGTCACACAGCAGTAAATGGCAGGATTTGAATCCTGGTTCCCGGGCCCATGCTCTTGTTCCACTGTGAGTGACTGCTGCCTGCCTCCTGCACTTGTCATGGTGTTCAGGCTCCACACCTTTGGCCTTTGGAGATGCTGTCCCCACCCCCACCCTAGTGCTCTATCCCTCCCTTTGCTACCTGGCAAACTCCTACTCAACCTTCAAAACCCATCTAAAAAAAAACCTTTCCTGACACTCGCAGGAGAAATAATCGTGCTCTACAAACAAAAAAACCTTTACTGACACTCCCAGGAGAATTAATCGTGCTCTACTTTCTGCCACCGGAATGCTTTGCTCACACGCTATCCACTGGCATGTGAATACATGACTCTCTCCCGATTTGACTCCGAGTTCTATGTCGAAAGGAGCAGCATCTGATTTACGCCTGAATTCTCCACAATAAACAGCAAAGAATGAATTTACACATTTGGGAGCTTTCTGGTTTCATTTGATAAAATAACCATATTCATGAAGTGCTTACTGTCCTAGGCACTTTAAGCATTTAAGCCATTCAACCCTTTGCTGCAGGCACCGTCATCGTCTCCATTTCGCAGAAAAAAATGCAAGAACCAGAATCTGGACCCGGGCAGTCTGGCTTCGAGCTCAGGCCTGCCCGACACACACGTTCCCCAGCTCCAGGGGAAGGTCAGACCTGGTTCTTGCCTATAACGATGCCACACGGAACACACCTTTCTTTCTTCTTCATGTGAACCCAGGGAATAATCCCCTCAAGTGCCCACGCGGGCAGGGATCCTGTCCCCGACACCCACCGTCCGGCATAGCGCCGGTCATTGAAAAGGAACTTCAGTGAATTTTTCAGTGAATGATCAAAAACCATTTCCATTTAGCTTTGAAACGATTGGTTTTTAAAATATAATAGCACCAGGCACTGTTCAAAGTGCTATACATACGTTATTTTATCTTCAAAACGACTATATGAGGAAGGTATTCTTTTTACGCCCTCTTTTACAGAAGGGTAAACTGAGTCACCACGTGGAGCACCAACTTGCCCGGGATCACAGCATGAGAATGTGAGGCCAAGACTCAAACTCAGGCAGTCTGACTCCAAAGGTTTGTCTATCAGTTTCCTGCTGCTATTGCCACAAATTACCACACACTGCGTGCCTTAAACCAACAGAAACTTATTCTCTTGCAGTTCTAGAAGACACAAGTCTGAAATCAAGCGCTGGCAGGTCACGCTCCCTCCCCCACCTGCAGAGAGGACCCTTCGTTGCTTCTGAGCTCTGGCGGCCCCGGACACCGCTGGTGTCTGCCCCCACCCTCACATCCTCTCTCCGTGTCTGTGTTTCTGTCTGCACACGGCATTCTCCCTGCCTGTCTAGGTCCCAATTTCCCTCTTCTTATAAGGACAACAGTCATCATGGATCAGAGGCCCACCTGCTCCAGCATGACATCGTCTTAACATGATCACATCTGCAGACGCCCTTTTCCAAACAAGAGCTCAGGCCACCCCTAACAGACACCTGTACAGAACTGACTGCAGAGATGCAGGGAAATGACTCAGTTTCTCTCCTCAGTTACCCTCTTGATTAACACAAGATTCGCCAGTTCTCAAATCACCCCCCCGAGTAAGGAAGTGGTTACAGGTTTGAGATTCAGGGTTTCTCTATATACAAGGTAAAAAGAACACATCCAAAATGTACACGTTCTTTAAGGAAATGATAAACTTTATCATAAAATAGCAAGTGTTTCTCTAGAACGGAAGCCAGTTCAGATACCATAACAATTCAAAGTGAAATACTTAGAATCTGCTTATCTTCCCACGCTGCTAATCTATCACGCACCTTCTTTTCTTCCATTAAGGCAATGAAGTGTAATTAAATAATATTTTATAACAACGTATAATCATTGATATTTCATATTTAAAACTCTTAACAGAAGCACCCATTTATTAATATTTTGAAAGCTAATGATTCTTTGGGATCTTCAGCCAACAGTTGAAGATCACAGGCAGATTTTAAATTTTTATTAACCTGACAAAAATTAGCCTCCAAGGAAATATGTAAACAAGGTGCAAAATTATTCCAGTTCATGGGTGTGTCAGTGTCAAACTTGTGCATTTGCTCTGTAACAATTGTACTTTGTTCACCTGTTAATCGTGAGAAATACACTCATCGTGCACTGGCAGGCTGATTTTGTCCGTATGCTACGGAACCAAGTAGAAATTTCCACAGCTGGTTAATTCAGAACTTGGCCTCTAAATAGATTTAGGGAAACTGTCTGGCATGAATAATCGTTAACCAACCCACTGCACCAAAATTATTCTCTGAAATGATCTTGTTGGATGACATCAGATATAACTGATTAAACGAATATATTCACACTAATATCACTTAGATGGTGAAGAGCACCAGTAAGTTCTTTAACTCATTTTAAATATTAAAATGTAGCATTCAAGTCAAAATGCACCCTGAGGCTAAGCTGGCCAAAGGCAACACTGGGGAAAGTATTTCCTGAAATCAAATTTTTGACCTAAAATTCCATTTGCTTTCTTGTATTCCATCAATTATCCTGACTCAAACAGAAGAGGAAGTATTAAGAGTTGAATAGTTGAATTATCCTCTGGAATATTCCAAAAGATAATTTGGAAGAAATGAATGACCTATTTTTTTTAAATAAAGTTATAGCCTTTCTTTGCAAGAATTATATTGCTATTTTTATAACATGGAGTAATTCAGCAAGTAAAATTCTATTTTTCCAGTACACCACATTAAAATGCAATTTCAGACTAATATATTTACAGAACATTTCGAGACTGCCGGTGGCTCTCCCCTGGTGGCTGCAGCCGGTCCTCTGTGATCATCCTGAGCACATTCTCGGGATGGCGTGCTCAGAGATTAGAGAGATAGCTGATATTTTTCCTAAGGAAGGCATCACAGCACCAGTTACATCCTTTAAAAGTATGTATCACTCCACAGAGAGTATACAAATTTTCTTTGTTTAAAAAGCAATTAGGAAAGAATGCCAAGCAGCTACAACTCCAACCAAATACAGTTAGTGCTGCTGACGTGAGCTTAGAGCTCTCTGTCGTCCTGGGGAATTTCCAGTGCCACAATGTAGCAGCTCTTAGGTTTTAAGAAAATATTACATACAAATAGCTCTCAATAGCCACGATAGTTTTATAACCACTTGCCAGCAACCTGCAAGAATTCAGGCTTTTTGTTTGGTTTTGCTCAATAATAAACTTACCTAATACTGTGTTTAAGAATTCAAAAAAAAAAAAGAAAGAAAGAAAAAATATTAAGGGTGTGTGTGTGTGTTTGCACATGTGTGTCTGCACAGTTACCGAGTGCCTTCTCTGCAAATCGTCCCCGTCGCCTTCACCCAGCCAGCGCCAGCTGCTTGCCTCGGCTTCCCCAGCTGCGTTAGGGGGTCACGGCTGCCTCTCTCTCGCAGAGCTGTGGGGTGAAATGGGATGACCCATGCGGCGCCTTCACCCCAGTGGCCGGTGTCACTCTGTGACATCAACCCTGGTAATTCCCACTGGATCCTCTCACAGGTGAGAGGGAGGTTACCTGTCTAGGGTTCCTGCTGATCGAATTTAACCCAGGATCAAATCCCAATCCGTCTGTCTCCCAGGCATGTCAAATTGTCATATGAAGGATAAAACACACTGGGGACTGGCACCCATGTTTTCTGAAGATAATTCCAAAAGGGGGAGGGGACAAGTAAGGGAAAAAACCAAAACCACGTAGTTGAATAAAAAGCATTTTAAGGCCGGGCTTGGTGGCTCACACCTGTAATTCCAGCATTTTGGGAGGCTGAGGCGAGAGGATGGCTTGAGCCTAGGAGTTCAAGACCAATCTGAGCAATATAGCAAGACCCTGTCTCTACAATAAATTTAAAACTTACCCGGGCATGGTGGCACATGCCTGTAGTCCCAGCTACTTGGGAGGCTGAGGCAGGAGGATGGCTTGAGCCCAGGAGTTGTAGGTTGCAGTGAGCCGTGATTGTGCCACTGCACGCCAGGCTGGGCGAGAGAGCAAGACCTTGTCTCTTACAAAATAAAAAGCATTTTAAACCTACTGCAGGTGGACTATCCCTAATTCAAAAATGCAGAATTGGAAATGCTCCAAAATCCGAAACTTTCTGAGCACCAACATGCCCCTCAACAGAAATGTTCACTGGAGCATTTTCGATTTTCAGATTAGGAAGACTGAACCTGTACTTATTACAAATCTCTCACCATCAGCCTTTTAAAAAAAATATCTTTTTAATATTTGAATTCTAAATAATATGTAAGTTTTTGATCAAGGGCCATCTTCTGTAGCACAGTAACAAGCGTGGAGTTAATGTCAAAAGCCTGGCCCTCGTCAACCTAATGGCCGTTAATCAGAAATCGAGAAAGTAACTAAATATCTTGATCACTTATTCTACAAGCGTTTTCACCTGTTATCACAGCAAACCCTCCCACAGCACGGCCAGGCAGCTGACACTAAAGATAATTTTATCGACAGGGAAACTGCAGCTCAGGGAGAAAAAGCCATTCACCTGGGTGCCCACCCGAGGAAGGCCTGAATTTCAGCCCAGTCCGCCCAGACCTAACGCCCGGGGTCTCTTTGGAACACCGCGGACAGACAAGGCCAAAGGTCAGGCCGCCGAGCCCTAGGCTCCCAGGGCACACCCCGCTGACTCAGCGGGAGCAGTGCCACAGGGTTTGAGGGCATCCCAGCGAAGGTTCATTTCTGCCAAAGTATTTCCTCTCCCAAGTGGAGGTCAGTAAGACGCACAGCCCAAGACATGCCCCACACAGATCCCACCCAGTGCCCGATTCCGGCCTTGCCTGGATGGGGCCAGTTTCACACGGAGCAAATTCCCGCAAAGACGGGAGCTACCGTCAACTGCAGGCGAGTGGCGCGAGCCCCCCGGCTCCCGGGGTCTGTGCCCTCCCCGCCCTCAGGTCAGCACACACCCCCAGGAACTTGAGTCCAGGCCAACCCATTCCCACTGGCAATTTCGACCATTTTAACGTACACGGTCCGTGGCGTTCAGTACGTTCTCACTGCTGAGCAGCCATCGCCACCGCCGATGTTCACGTCTTCTCATCCTCCCCAGCTGAAGCTCTCGGCCCATTAAACAGTAACGCCACACCCCTCCCTGCCCCCAGCCTCTGGCAAACGCCATTTCTATTTTCTGTCTTTATAAACCTACTCAAGGTACTGAATATAAAAGTGGAATCATACAGTATTTGTCCTGTTGTGACTGGCTAATTTCACTCAGCATAATGCCAGCTTTTTTTTTTGTTCCCAGTTAAGTCTCCTTCAAGAAACACCCCTGAAATGCACATCTTTTAGAAGAAACAAAAATGAACACATGGGAATTGTTTTTTCCCCTCTTACTCATGACTAACAGGATATAAAAACACTAAGGATGTTTGGGGAGAACAGAAAGAGAGAAAGCCAAGAAAAACATCCACAGTCCCACCAAGGAACCATACATACTATTTTCATTTCTATTCATTCTGTCATAATCTTTTGCTTTATGCAAACACACTTTTTACAACTGTATCACACTGTAACCTCCACATTATAACAACACTACCTTGCATCGTTTATCTTAACCATCTATGAAAATGGTGTATCTCCAAGCATTTCAAATATTAACTTTCAAGGTCAACACTAAGGAGAATTAAATGTGCTTTCATGAAAACCTGTACCCATTAAGCTCTTCTCTTGTAGAAATAACTTTTTTTTTTTTTTTTTTTTTTTTGACAGAGTCTCACTCTGTTGCCTGGGCTAGAGTGCCGTGGCATCAGCCTAGCTCACAGCAACCTCAAACACCTGGGCTCAAGTGAGCCTCCTGCCTCAGCCTCCCGAGTAGCTGGGCCTACAGACATGCACCACCATGCCCGGCTAATTTTTTCTATATATTTTTAGCTGTCCATATAATTTCTTTCTACTTTTAGTAAAGACGGGATCTTGCTCATGCTCAGGCTGGTCTCGAACTCCTGAGCTCAAACAATCCGCCCACCTCGGCCTCCCAGAGTGCTAGGATTACAGGTGTGAGCCACCGCGCCTGGCCTACAAATAAGTTTTAACTGCCTGAAATTTCACTGATAAAGACATTGTTCTTCCCAACATACCACTGTATTTTTAATAGTTGGTGCTGCAGAAAGAAGGCAACACTTTCACAAATGTTCATGCAAAAATCATCTAAATGTTAAGCCAAACTTTATACACACACCCCAAGTCATCTAATGAAAATCCTGTTTTCTTTACAGGAAATAAAAATACTAATGTCACAAATCAACATTCTCCCCAGTTTTTTTTAAATTGGTTTTTCTTGAAATCCCCATGTTCTCAGAAATAAGGGAGGGGGGGAGACAAAAATCCAATAAAATTCCAAATCTTATTTCTACTTGCAGCTTGTAAAAAATATATATGTATATAAAACAGCAAGCTCTAACGCTAGTAAAGGAAAATGATTTAAATGGAAATAAAACTCGAGTCAGCAGGAGATGACTGTGATCATGAGACAAGGATACGTAGGTTGATGGAATGCACAACTTCCTTTATTTATTTTAGTAGAAATAACCTCAAGTCCCGGAAAAAAAGGCATTTTTAGAAAATGACACTGACCCAATTGCTAAGTCTCATGAATGAGAGCAGTGAGTGCTAATTTGGCTGCACCTTTGGCTGCTGTATTTTCCTGCTCAGAACATTTAACTTAAATGCAGGAGTTTTTCCCCCGGAATTTTGGGACCCAGAGACCCCGTCCACAGTAGTACATTATTCACGGTTCATACTAGAATTCCTTTCTCATTTAAGGAGAGCACAAATGCCACAGAAACAGAGTCTCTCAACAAAGGGGGCCCAAATGCACCAGTCTTACCATATTCAAAGTCTAAATTTCTGGAACCAGATGGAACCTCCAGGGGCTTCGGGGTCTAACTCTCCCGGCGCTGCAGGCCTGGGTCCCTCCCTGGGTCCTGGGCTGTCTCCGCCTTTGTCCCCAGCTCTGTTAATCCTCTTCTCAGTTGAGCCCCGCTGCATCTTTCTGGAAACTGTCCCCAGCATAAGAAATCGGCAGCAGAGGACAGGGGTCTCCTCACGCCCCCGACCACGGAGCCAAACGCTCGCTTACCGTCTTCAGAGAGGCTCGTCCGGACTCTCCCGCAAACGAGAGCTTTCAGAGAGCTTCCCCGTGCTCCACTCACGGAAAAAGCCTCTTCAGAAACGCAGACTAGTTCCACCTGCTCTCACTCGGGGAGTGTGAGATGCTTTTCAGCTGTGATTAAGATTCCAAAACGCCAACAAGCACCCAGCACAGCGTTAACCGATTCTAACCACAGGTTTATTTTTCTCGTCCCTAACGCTCACCCTCAGTGACGCCAGCAGGTCCCTCCTCTGCCCCCACTTCCAATCACGGTCAGCTGACATCAATCAATGCCCATGTATCCAGAAGAAGATAGAATCAAGGCGTAACTTCTACAACCCAAGTCAAAAACCTATTTGCTAAATTAAGGGAGGCCAAAGCATGTGCAGAAACACCTAGAAGCCACGAGACGTGATAGCCAGGTCCTCCCTGAATGCAGCAAATGAGGAATCATCTCTTGGGCTCTAAACGCCACTTGTCACCAGACACAGTCACCGGAATCGATCCGCTGGGCACAAGGCATGAGAAAAACCAACAGGAGAGGTGAAAAGATCTTGCAGTCAATATTAAGATCAGAAAGCCACTGAGGGTGAGTGGAAGGCAGGGAGGAGACATAAACATTCTTCTAGGTGTGCACAAAGCAAGACGGAGACAGCGGGTGCCCAAGGTGCACCCCAGGAAACTAGCACAGAGCATGCTGTGCACAGTGAACCCAGCGCAAATGCAGGATTCAATAAAGGCAAACAAGAGTCTGTTCAGCAGGACCTCCCGAACGTGCTAACGGGGATAGAGGACGCAGTTTTCTGAACTTGATGGCAGAAGTCTTCACAATGCAGTGACCACCGGGGGCAGCCCTGCTGCAGAGGTCAAATACGCAAGGTCAGAGCGGAGGCCTGGACAGGCAGGCACAGCAGCAAGGCAATGCCGGTCCAGCATCCAGGCAACGGAAGCAGCCAGCTCCTCGCAGAGCTGTGTTGCAGGGAGGCCTGTGCGCCATCCCCTCAGCCTGGAGCGGCTCCCGGCGTCATGACCTTGACGTGGCCATCGCTCACTGTCACTCAGGACTGAAACCGCTGGTCTAAAGGAGCCCCTAGGCACTCTGCCTCACATCACCCCTCTGTTTTCTTCACGGCGCCTCCCAGCAAGAGAGCAGAGAGTGTTTGATTCACTGCCACACCCCGAGGGCCTCCTGGCAGCAGAACAGGGACTCAGCAAATACCTGGAGGTTGGGCCCAGTGGCTCAGGCCTGAAGTCCCAGCACCTTGGGAGGCCCAGACAGGAGGATCACTTGAGGCCAAGAGTTAAGACCAGCCAGGACAACATAGCGAGACCCTATCTCTAATTAATTGATTAATAATTGCAGAATGAATACATGAATGAAGTATTCAGGTATTCCTCCTCTGGCCTAAAGAAATAATCACTTAAACATGTGGTTACATGATTTCTGTTTAATATAACTTAGTTTCAGTTCAATGTGATTTATTATTTCAAATAAAGAGGCCAGGCTCATGCTGCGGCTGCTCGATTAAATGACACCAGCATTTCCCTTGGATTCAGGCTCTTTCTACACAGACTTGACCATACTGAGCCACTACAAGAAAATCACACATTTTTGAGTCACTGCAGAAACAATACTATGTTTAAAGTGACCTCCTCCCCAAGACCTTTCTAGAATTTAGACCCCCAAACCACAAAGTTAACTGGCTGGCATGTTCACCAAACTCACACTAACCTTATTAACCATTTCCTAACTGGGGATAAACTCTCAGAAAAAAAACAGATGCTGAAAAAGTTCTGGTGCATATTTATTAAAGTCTCCAACGACAAAATTCTTTTTCATTCATATATTCATGTTTCACCAAATGCTCGCTGAGGACCAGGGATTTCCAAACAGCGGGAACACAAAGGTGAAGCCCCTCAGTGCCATCCTTCAAGGGGCTGCCAGAGCAGGACGGAAGCCGGGGACGTTCACAGCTGCGACTGGGCGGGAAGACCAAGGGGTGATTTCAGTGGGGTGCAGCAGCTCGCGGCGGGGCAAGAGGAGCCGGCCGCCCTGTCCGGGGTGACCCCGTGGCCTCCCGAGTCTGAAAACCAGACCAGCAGCACCAGCTGGGGGATTATCACAAATGCACGCTTGCTTCAGGGCCACACCACAGACCTGCAGAATCAGAAACTCTGAGGGTGAGGCCGGCAGCCTGCGCTTTAATGAGCCCTCGGGTGAGGATTCTGAAGCTCTCAGAGGTGGGTGACGTTTCAGCCACTGTCAGAAACAGCGGGACTCCGGGCAGGAGCTGGAGAGTCAAGATGCCCCAAGGAGCGGCAGAGATGCAGGTGCCGGCCCAGGGTGACGTGGCCCGAGCATCCTGGCCCAGAGTGACATGGCCCAAGCATACTGGCCCAGGGTGACGTGGCCCAAGCGTCCCTCCCCCCCGAAGCTCTGCCCGACACGCCCCCACCACCCAGCCGGGCAGGTGCTGGTCTGGGGAGCGCTGAGCACACACAACACTGGGTCATAATTCGCTCTCCGGCCTTTCTCTACAGACCGAGAGCCCAAGCAGACAGGGGCAGGGGCCGTCCTGGTCGGTTTCCACGTGCGGCACCCGGAACAGCGCCCGGCACTTGGGAAGCCACACTGGATGACAGAGCTGGACCAGCCAGGAGGCCACTGGGAGGCCACTGCTCTCATTCAGGGAGCGACGACTATGTCACAGGAAAGGCATAAGGAAGATGTGACACTTGAACTTCTTGATTTCTCTCTCGTCTGTGGACACCATGCAAAACACCGAATGAAACTCTTTCCAAGTCAATTTTGTTATGAAAATCCAACAGTCAATTTGATCTGTCGAGTGGAATCTGAAAGCTCACCTCCCTGTGGAAAGTCAGAAAGGACCAGGGTTTGAGCACTTTCGAGGGGGAAAACAAGACACAATTCCAGGCCGGGGAGAGAATGCCACCTAATAGAGATAACAAGTTGAGTTGACTCATTCCTGGGTGAACTCATACGGTTAACTCTCCTTTGTTTTCAGAATAACTCTGCAAAGCCTCAAAGCAAAGGATGGACACATTTCAAATCCCGCTGTGTCAACGTGTTTGCTTTGATTTTCAGACGTGATTCCAAGCAGGCAGATGATGCTGTGACCCAGTTAGAGGTATTTTGGGAAGAGCAGGCACCTAACTTGGGGTGGGGCTGGGAGGTGCAGGGGGGAGTTCGGCAGGCACCACACCTGCCTCTCAGCCCTTCAGGAATTTTACGGAGAAGGGAGCCAGGACAATCAGGAAGCGAGGCCGCATCCCCCCGACCCGCCTCCCGTCTTCTCACCATTCCCAGAATAGACGGAGCTAAGGAAAACCATAAACATAATTCTCAGCCCTCCAGGGGAAGGCTCGTTAAGGGCATAAATTTGGGTCCCTGGGAAAAAAAGAATGAAAAGCAAAGCTATTGAAAGTCCTAGGATCAAGAGGTGGAAACAGTGGAAAATAAAACCAACGGACAAAAGGGAACCAGAGAATCATAAAAACAATGGCCAATTCTTACACCAAAGCATACTCAGAGGTGGTGCTCACAAGCTCAGCTGCCCTGGGTTCTCCAAACTCAAGCTCTTTAGAGTCAAAAGGTAAAGATTTTGTTTAAAACTAAAAACAAAAACAATGGTTAAGGTCTTATTTCATGCCAAGTATTGTTCTAAGCCCTTATCGTATATTAACTCATGAAATCTTGATAACAACCATACTTCATAGGCACCATTAGTATTCCTACTGGTAAATGAGGAAACTGAGGCACTGTGCAATTCTATTGTCCAAGTAGAATTCTACCGTCCTTGGTCGTACAACTATTAAATTGCAGCCCAGGATTGGAGCACTAAGAGTCTGGCTCTTAACCACCAAACCCCTACTGCTTCCTTACAGGGCTCTCTATCCTGAGCATGTCCTGCAGCAGGTTTAGTAGCATCCACGGCCTCTGTCTACTGGGGACCAGTAGTTCTCTCTCCATAGTCACAACAATCAAAACGTCACCAGGCATCACCAGACGTTCCCCGGTGGGCAAAACTGCCCCGTTTGAGAACTACTGTTACAGAGATACGTGAAAGGCTAAATCCCTAGTTCCCTCACGGAGGAAGTGGCAACTCCCAGGTAGAAAGAAACAGGCTACAAGAGCTCCACTGAGTTAAGGAGAGCTGGGAAAGGACAGCTGAGGCTCGATGTGCTGAGTGGGGATTCCACCAGGAGTCACTCAGTGCCTGGCACAAAGTATATACTCAATAAACATGTGCCGAACAAAAGAATGAACAAGTGAAGGTGAGGCTTCTGGGTGTCACCAAACGAACGTCTCTCTTCATTAGTGACCCGGAAAGGTATAAACAGACCTTGGTTCTTGGGGAGGCTATGAGGTTCTGATCAGACAATCTGAAGAAGCTGAGGTTGAATCAGTGCTTCCCAAGGTTTTTGTACCCACGTGAATCCACTGAGCATTCAGACCCTGCCTCGGCTGAGTTCGATACGTAACCGTGTTAGTTCAGCAGGATGGAGTCAGCTCCAGAAACCTGACTCATGCTAAAGAAACTCTAATTTACTCATTGCCACCGACAAACAGTATCACCCAGCAAGTCAGGACGCTCAGTGTGGCAGGATGAACGACTCTTGTGCCCAGAACAGAAGTCTACCCGAACAACCACATGAAGATCGAGGTCAGAACAGAACCAACACCAAAGAGCAAGCAGGAGGCTCCCAGGGAGAGGCACCGTCACCCGGCGTGCTGGGAACTGTCACCCGGCGTGCTGGAGTCCCCTCCCCAAGCCCAGTTCTCCAGCAGCCAGGAGTCTCGGGTCAGCCGCAGCCTGCTGGACGCCCTGAACCCACATCAGAACCCGTCACCCCGACTCTGCCCCATGACTGCCTCGGGACAACTATGCCAGATCCGATGTATTTCACAACACTCTAGACTGGTGTTGGCCCTGAGAAATTCAACAGAGCAACGCTTACTTTCAGACATACTTAGAAATTATATTTGGATTCTCCTAATATTCAATTTGCATTCGGGGGAAAGAAATGGACACTGGGGCCAGAATCTGGAAGAAAAAGCTCCACCACCGAGTTCTCAGATTCAAATTAACTGTCCATTTTGAAAACAGACGAAAGGCGAAATTCTCACCTTTTCTTCAAATGCGGAATTTAGGAAGATTCACGGTGTAGTGGGAAAAAAACAAACAAACAAACAAACAAGAACACAGGCTTTTTAGGGCTTGGGCAAGTCCTTTAACTTTTCTAACCCACATAGTTTCCTTCCCTGTAAAAGGGGACACAAGGAGGGACTCTCAAAGGACTAAATTAAATAATATTTCCCGTATAGTTGCAGGTACACAGTTGGCCCTTCATCGGTCTCAGTTCTTCACCTTGTCATGTTCCTGCCCACTCACGGGCCCTCTGCGTGATTCCAGTTCCAGGTGAGCATCGCTGTTCACCATGCAGTTTTCTCATTTCCAAAACAGGAACAGCACCACAGATTACACAGGGTAATAGCTATAAAGTTCTCAGCACAAAGTAAGCTCCACGATAATACTAACGTTATTGCTAGGATCGGTGAGATCCAGATATAAGCACAGATTTTAAAATCATTGTCTGAAAACACGTTATTTACTTTTTTAAGCTATTATTTGAAACTCAGAAATAATCTGTTGTTTTTCACTCTCCTCCCACCCCCAATTGAAACCAAAACTAAACATGAATAAGAGCAATTCCATGAGCAAATCATTCTTCAGCTTCCTCTAGCAATTCAAGGCTCACCCCGGAGGGCAGGACAGCGCAGAGGTCCAGAGCGAGCTGGCCACTGCGCAAATCTGGGTTCTATGGCTTTGACTCTATCGGCATTTCCTAGAATCACCAACCAAGCATTGCTACAGCATGTTGTTCTGGCAGAGAGAGGCCTGCATGCAAACAAACCCTGAGACACATATCGGCGCTTGTCTGCCGAAATTCGCATTTCAATCACTCGTGTCTTCTGCTCCCTCAGACCTTCATCTTTCATCCTGGCACTGTCCTTGTTATTCTCCAGCTATAATTCAAAAACACTCCCTGGTTCCCAGGCACTTTCAAAATTAGCTCCTTCTCCGCCCCTAGGACCCTGGGTCTGTACCGGTGACTCCAGATTCCTGGAAGGCCCCGGGGGCCCCGTGAGTCACCTGGAAGCTGCACACTCAGGCCTGGCGCCACGACTGAATCCCGAGGGCAGGCCTCCCTGCCTCCCCGGCCCACACTTCCAGAATTATCAATTTCATGGGCCATTAAGCTGCCACATAAGAATATCCCCATCAATTTGTAGGGTCTTACCAAAAAATCAAAAGGTTACAATCTCACAGAAAAGGCCACATCTTCTCATTTGAACATTTATGACATACTCACTACACCGTCATCGTTACTGTGATAAGAACCGTGAAAACTTCCCCAGCAGACAGCAGCCTAGCACCGTGCTTTGCGCACAGGAGACACTCGGTACTTACGCTGTGTGCAAACCCAGCTCTGATGCGCAGGGCAGCGATTCTGGATATGCCCCGTCCCATGCCAGGGGTAAGGCCAAGCGCTCCGTCTACAACAGTGGCATGTCCCTTTGCTCTCTGCCAATTCTCTCCAACTCTGTCCTCCTCAATGCACACCTCTCCTCCTCGCTCAGTTTCGAACTCTGCATTCTTCACAGTCAACTTAAAAACACAACAACACTCTTCCTCCCACTCCAGGCATTCCTGGAGCGTGCCTGCCGGCCGAGTCACACCGCAAAGACTTGGGTTGTTCCCCAGCAGACAGACTTTTGCATGATTTCCACAAGAGGCAAAGGAGAGAACGGTTAACTTCATTTGTAACCACGGTCAAGTCAACAACCAAAAATAAAGAAAAACTTTAACCCATCACTCTACACTGCCCATTTTTTCCATGTTCTCTTCCCGTCTTTGTCCACGTGAATCAGTACATTTTATATACCATTGAATTATACGTTGGGATTTTTTCCTGACTATAACAGAAATGCACGTCCATTACAGAAGACTTGGTAAGATGCAGACATTATGGGAATAGATGGTCTAGAAAGGGGATGTCTCTCCTGTAACTCTAACCCAGAGACCTCTGATACCGTCAAACTGCTCCAGGCTTCTCCCTCCTTGCCAAGTTGTAACAACTTGACCTTGGAGTCACTGTCTCACTGCCGACAGGGGGCCAGGAAGCCTGGAGCCTGGTTACAATCGCAGGCACCAGAGTCACTGTCTATTATCAATTATTCACCTGGGGTAACAGCTCTGGCTGCTACCCCTCATCTGCCTCGCTTAAAGGTGAATAAGGCTGAGTTTTGCGAGCATCTTGAAAGCCAAGTGCACTAAAAACACCAAATAGCATTGGTTTCCTTTGCTCTCTACCCCATCATAGATTGCCAGGTCAAAAAACAAAACAAAACAAAAACAAAACACAAAACCCTTATGATCCTGCTTATGACACCAAGTAGACACGTTCTGCCACCACTCTTGCTACTGCCCCAGGCAACCACAGACACCTGCCCCAAACGGTGACGGTGCTAACGTTAAATAATAATCATAATGTTATTCCAAAGACCAAGAGCTGTATTTCTAATCACGGGTGGAAGACAGAGGACAGAACATGGGGAAGGCTTGCCAAAATGTCACATGGGTGGGCCTGGGAACCATAGCACAGGACATCCTCCTCTGCCGCCTGGGTAGCAGCTTCTTTCTCAGGTTATCTGTGTGCCCCAAAGCAGAAAGTCTCCCATCAGAAGATACCATGGGCCAAGCAGGAGGACTGCTTGAGGCCAAGAGTTCAAGACCAGCCTGGGCAACAAAGCGAAACCAGTCTCTACAAACGATGTTTAAAAATTAGCCAGGGTTGGCCCAGCGCGGTGGCTCACGCCTGTAATCCTAGCACTCTGGGAGGCCGAAGCAGGTGGATCGCTCGAGGTCAGGAGTTCAAGACCAGCCTGAGCAAGAGCGAAACCCTGTCTCTACTAAAATAGAAAGAAATTATCTGGCCAACTAAAAATATTTAGAAAAAACTAGCCGGGCATGGTGGCGCATGCCTGTAGTCCCAGCTACTCAGGAGGCTGAGGCAGTAGGATCGCTTAAGCCCAGGAGTTTGAGGTTGCTGTGAGCGAGGCTGATGCCACGGCACTCACTCTAGCCCAGGCAACAGAGCGAGATTCTGTATCCAAAAAAAAAAAAAAAAAGAAGCCAGGCATGATGGCACACGCCTGTAGTCCTAGTTACTGGGGAGGCTGAGGCAGGAGGATTGCTTTAGCCCAGGACCTCAGGCTATGATGGCACCACTGCACTCCAGCCTGGCCAACAGAGTGAGAGACGCTGTTGGAAGGAAGGAAGGAAGGATGGAAGGAAGGAGAGAGATGCTATGAAACAGTTTTGAGTATCTAATACACCTTACCCAAATCTAACCGTTACTTCATCTCCTAGCTAGACTGGCAGAGCCACAAAGAGTTAATTTGATGACAACCGTTTTATAACAAATGAAAACTAAAAGGGAGGTAGGAATTGGCCAAAAAAGGAAGGACAAAGCGGTGACAGGCCAGGCTTAGGGACACCCAGTATGAGCTTCGTCTAATGCTCCAAATGAAGACCTCCCTCCTCAAACGGTGGCATCACAGACCTCTGGACAGGGATAAGAAAGACCCTATAGACACCCAAAGGGTGACTTCAACTCTCTCATTTTACAGGTGAGAAAACGGAGGCCCAGAGAAGTGAACTGACCTTTCCAAGGTCACACAGCAAATGAAAGTAAGGGATGAGCCAACCCCAGGAGCAAATCTTCTGAATCCCTGGTGAGTGGTTGTTCCTCCAAACCCCACCAGACCCTTTATTATGGAGAACTTGTCACTGTGCCTCTGAGAAACCATTTCAGCCGGGAGGTGCCAGCAGCACATACCAACATGCAGAACACGCAGTAATAACACATCGAAATTAAAAACGGGCGATCTGGACTTCTCTCCCTTACATTCAGTTTTATTTGTTGGTAGCACAACATTGCTGAAAATAAATGAACACAAAACAGTTTTAAAATCTGGATAGCAGCTTCTTAAAAACATTCAAATCATTCTGAAGACATGCTGTTCCAATCAAATTTAATTCTAAACAACAAATCAAAGATGCTTTAAAAGAGAATGCTTATTGAATAATAATGGAACCAGTTGGAGATTTTCTCACATCAGATAAAACTTTAAAGTTCTATTGCTGTGCAATCAGTAGAGTGTCCACCCCCTCAGAGGAATTTTCTTAGGCAGCTGACACTTATGCAAAGATGCACACAGCATAAGATAGTATATATATAAAGAGCTTAATTTGAGTCTCGGGACATAATAAGCATTGAAAAAATGCTAGCTTCCTCAACCCTAGGTTGGAAAATAAGTATCACCCACATAACTAGTAATAATTTACTACAATACTTTCCTAAAAGTCTCTCCTACCCCCCTGGGAAACTTAAGGTGTTACATCACAAGACTGTTGTCTATTTTAAAAGTGTGACTGAAAAAGGTAGAAACATAATGTTCCATTTTTCTTAAAAGATAAATTTAGATATCCAGGAATCAAGGTAATCAACAGAACGCTATTGCAACATGACAGTGAGGCTTTCAGTATTCCTGCTGGAACAGAAAAATAATTCAATGTCTGCTGTTTTTCTAGTGGAAAGAAACAGTAGCAAGAAAAAGAAAACACTAATCAGAAAGTTGAAACATGACATAAAAAGAGTAGCAGTCTTAAAATAGTCTGTGTTTACACATGTGGATTCTTGCAATATGTATCTTTTCCCAGATACTTTTGTAGCCAGTACTCATGTTAGTCCAGCTATTAAAATACCACTCCCTTCACACTTCAGCTCATCAAGCTTTTCAACTACTGCTTTATGTAAGTTTCAGAAAGCAGGATCATGCTGTCTCCTTAAAGGTGAATAATTCAGTTAAAAGTATCCAATCGAAGAGAGAATAAAAGTATAAAAATCTTCCTTGGGAAAGGATCTCAAATTTAGAGTCCTTTCTCAAAGACTCTGAGCAAATATCTGAGGTGTATGAAGACCGTGGGTGACTTTTCAGGGTCATATGGCACATCAATATCAAAAGGACAGCAAACAGAAATCTTGTCTCTCCCCCCAACACCGAAGATCAGTACCCTACAGCCACCTGTGTTCCTTCAGTGTCTGCCAGCCTGGAGGTTCCTGCATCCTCCTGACAAATATTATCCTTTCAAAACGGCGTCATGTCTGTTATAGAATTCTGCAAGTTACGATAAACAACTGTTGAACAAATGCTGCTTTCGAGCTACAAATTGAAACCCTGGCAAGACCGCTACCTAAGTCCATAAGGAAATCCCTCCCCAAGGATTCTGTCTGTTCTCCAAAAGCCCGATACACGAATTCGTATATTCTTAACTATCATGGCTATTTGAGGGCAAGATTTGAAATATAAATCCATGACAAGAAAAAAAATAATAAAAGATTTAAGAGAGCAAAAGCCAGAAACAATAGACCGACTGCCACTGTTTGTTTTTTAAATCAGTGAAATATTAAAACAAATGACAAACCCATGCCAACCTCACCAAGTTTTCTCGTTTCTTGGCATCCCGATGCCAATGCTGGCATCATTTACGATCATGCTTTCGCTGTCCCACTGAAGTCGTCAGGCACCACGTGGACAGCCAGACTGGGGGGCTCGTTGGCAAAACTGCGCCCTGGGGAGCCCAGCCTCGTCGGAGCTTCCCACACCGACCTCGTTCTCCTCTCAGCTGCGGCCTCCCCACCCCTCAGTCCACCCAAAAACGTCTGTGACAGTCGCGACTCTGACACTGCGCACAACTTGACTCCAAAACGCTCAAAACTCTAAATCTGATTTCTCCATTTTTTTGTTTTGTTTTGTTTTAACGCCCTGCCCGACCCCTGAGACCCAGACCCAGACCTCTCAGAGCACCTTTCATTGTGTTTGGGGGACCCGGCGTCGCTCGCTCCGTCCGCTCTGCTCTGACCGCACAAATGTCATCCCCAGCGTCCACCCTCCCCGTCGCCCGGCGGGGGGCGGAGGGGGGTTTCAGGACCCGGCGGCCAGTTTCCCGGATTCGGTCCCCTTGGCACAGCCATTTTCTAGTTAAACGCTCTCTCCGCCTCCGAGGGGAGAATGAACTTTTCCCCCTTTTCATCGCTCAGCGGCTGGTCGCCCAGAAGCCGGCCCCGGCTCCAACTCCCCGGCACGAGCGCGGCGCAGGCCGGTGCCAGGCAAGGGGGCGTGCGCCCTTCCCCGCCGGCGCCCACCCTCACTTTCCCTCCGCAGTCCCCACCCGGGCGCACCGCCCCCAACCCTGTCTCCCCGCCCCAGGCCCTGCCAAGCCCGGGCTGCCGAGGGAAAGAGGGCGCAGGGAAGCAGGAGGGATGGAAGTCAAGGAGGGAGCCCGCAGTCGCCGTGCCATCGGCCCTGCGGCGCGGGCGCAGGGCGCACGGGACTCCGCAGCGGGCATCCCCTGCAGATGCGGCGGCAGCGGCTGCAGCTGTGGCTGCGGCTGAGGGGGCGGCAGTGGCTGGGGAGCCCTGGGGCCGGGAGCAGAGAGAGAAGCAGCCGCCGGGGCTACCCGCAGCCACTAGCGCGCACGCCGCCGCCGCTGCCCGGGTCTCTCCCCGGCACTCCCGGCCGCCCCGAATTCCGGGGCAAAGGCAAGGCAGAAAGCGGGGCTCACCGGCGGTGCGCGCGGCGCTCGCCTCGGCTCCGGCGCCCGGCGGCTCTGCTCCAGTCTCGCCCTCCCGGGATCGGCCCGAGCTTCCTACTTGAAACCAGCAAGGGCTCCGCAACTGAGCATGCCCAGTGCCGCTCCGCCAGTCCCGCGCAGGGAGCGGCGCCGACGAGATTCCACTTCTCCAGGCTTTGGCGGCGGCTGCGTAAAGGGAGGCTGCAGGGACCCGGCGGGGCGGAGGCCCTGCTGGAGAAAGGCGGCGCCGGGGGCGGGGGCCGGGCGCAGTGGGCGGGCCGCGCTCCCAGCGCGACCCCTGCAGGTGGAGGCTGCGGGGCCTGCGGGAGGCAGCGCCCCCAGTCGCCGGGGAAGACGGTGGGGAGGCCACGGGTGCAGACTGAGAGGGCTGGAGGTGCGAGTGCCGTGCAGCCCGGGTGTCCCCTCCACGTGCTCTGGCATCTGTTTGCACCAAACGGCGGTTGGTAACCTTACCCCTAGCTTGTCTCCTACATGTCTGCATTCCCTTGCGACGCGAAAATGTCCCCAAATGAGGTGCCCACACCCACTCAGGCTGACAGGCTAACTGCAAGTTGTAGGCGAGACCTCCTCCTTCCTTCTGCCTCCCATCCCCACCCCCAGGGACATGCGGGAGCGCGCGCGCACACACAGACACACACACACTGTCCTTTGATCCGGAAAGCACAACAAAATGACAGCAGGGGAGAAACACGCCTGCAGGAGAAGAAAAGCACAATTTCCTTTCCACCCCTAATAATATTATGTATAACTCGAATTCAGAATTCGTAAATTGCATACGAGCACGGCCGTGGTAAGAGTGGACGCTCAGTAAGTGGCCAACAATGCTCCGCCCCGACACTGCGATGACACCCCAGAGCACCCTTAGGGTTGCTCTTGTCCAGGGCAGAGGGTGTCACGCTGCGGCCCGAGCCAGAGTCGCCCGCAGGGCTTGGTGACACAGACTGCTGGGGCTCCGTTCCCGAGTCCCCGAGCGGGGCCCAAAGCATCTGTGTCTCTGACAAGCTGCCACGTGATGCTGATGCTGCAGGTCTGCAGACCACACTGAGAACTCTGCACAGACACAAATGTACACGGACAGCCACACCTGCCACCCCAAATAGAAAACTCATCCCCCGCCCTCCTTACTCTTCCTGTGAGGACTCCCCGCGGTGGGGGTGGGCGTTCCTTTATTTTTTCACACACCCTGGATTTACTGAGGGTCCGCAAAGTCTTGAACTAGGCCTGGGAATGGAGGGGAATTAAAAGGCCCAAGGCCCCGCCTTCCTGGGGGACAGCAGGGGGACAGACACCCGGCACGGAATCGCTCAGGCCGTCCTTGCAAACGCGGGGCGCGCCCGGAGGGACGTGCACAGGTGCTGCTGACGGAGTGTGCGGCGGGGCCCGCGCGGACCCGGGTGGGGTCGTTAGGCCGAGCGGGCGCTGCCCGTGGGAGGAGGGTCTCCAGCTCCGCACTCCTGAAACTTCTCCCCCAGACCCAGCCGGAGGCCACCGATCCCGGGGCCCCTCCCTGCAGCACAAGGACGCTGTCGCCACAGAGATCCCTAGAGATCCATGAAGTGCGCCCCCTTGGGGCGGAGTCTACGCGCCCCGAGATCCACCTAAGGAGCCTGTGGACACGGACGGGGAGGCCGCGGCAGCCTCCTGGGGAAACAGCCCCGCGGGCTGCAAGTCCCTGCAGTTCCATCTCCGTCCTTCAGGCCCGGAGAGGCGGGGACACCTCGCCGTCAGCAGCAGCGACCGCCGGCCTCCAGCCTCGCGGCGGGGCCTCCTCCCACAGCCTCCGTTCCCTCCGGCCCCGCCCGGCCGCCCCAGGCTCTCGGGGGTCCCGGGGCCGCGAGCCGCGCCCGCCCCTCCCTGGCGGTCTCCTCACGACCGTGAGGAAAACCCGCGCTGGAGTCCGCGGCGGCGGCGGCTGGGCGGGGCGGCGCGCGCAGGCGCAGTGGCCGCCAGGTCGGGCCGGGGCGGCGCCGCGCTCCACACCTGATGCAATCCGCCTTCCGGAAGCCGCGCGGCCGCCGCGCTCACCCAGGAAGCGCTTCCGCGCCCTCCTCCGGCCGCGCGCGCCGCGCCGGGTCCGCGCCTCCTCGCAGCCCGGCCGCGCCCGGAAGGGGGCCGCGCTCTGCGTTCCTCAGGGGCCGCGGCGGGCGCCCCCGATCGGCAAAATCCCCGGATTCCCCGACAGTGACGTCGCAACGGCCCCCCTGCGGTCCGCGGCTGAGGGAGGAAATTCCCTCGCTTATCTGTTGGCGGACGGGGGTCGGGGGGAGCTTTTCTCCTTCCTCTGCTTCCTTCCCTCGTCCCCGCGCGACGCCCGTCTTCTCTCTGTCCCCAGAGGGGACGTTGGCGGTCGCCGCGGGCTCGGGGCGGCGCGGAGAGAAGATTCCAGAAGCCCGTGTCCGCTAACCGCGTCACGGCGCGGTGGCTGCGCCGCACAAAGCCGGCCGCCGCCCCGTGTCATCAGCACGCGAGCGGCTTCCCGGGGCCTCGATCACGTTCGCGGAGAAAGTCGGTTCTCGCGTCGCCGCCTCGGGCCGTCCGCACACCTGCCCGGAGCGGGTCTCTGCCTCCGTGCGGACGCGCCCCCGCCTGGTTTTCCAGGGAAATGAGACATTCCACGAATATTCCCGGAGCGTGTGTGTGTGTGTGTGTGTGTGTGTGTGTTAAAGCATGGAAGTAAACGCCGTGAACAGTGTATGAAAATTATCCTTTAAGTGTCTTAAAGCCAAAGGCCCCAAGGTGGGGCAGGGAGGCAGGTCCAGGAGTTTTATTTGGAAGGATCTTTGAGACCATTCTAGCATCAAATCGAGACCAACTCAGGTTTTACAGGTGACATTTTCCGCTCTGTGGCTCAGGAATGGAAATGATTTTTCCTTAAACAGACCAAGCAGGGGCAGAACTGGGGCTTGGACTGAGATGTCTCAAAACTTCAATCTGATGAAGAAGCAAAGTTCGTGTGTGCAGACACCATGGGGAGAGCGGTCCTGTGTTGCAGTGCTGGTTTTCAGTCCCACAGTGACAGATTACAAAATTGGTGGCAACAAAAGAGATCCTATTACTTGTTCCTATTTCTGGTGTCATTAGTCTATAAATAGTTCTTGATCAGCAGCTACCCACCCACTTCTAAGTGGCATTAAATGGCAGAAGACAAGGCGTTAAATATTTCAGTGAGAGTGGTCTGCGCCCAGTGTGGTGGCCCGTGGCCACAGTCCCAGCTCCCGGGGAGGCTGAGTCTGAAGGACCCTTGAGGCCAGGAGGGAGTTTCAGGCTGCAGAGAGCTTTGCTGGTGCCTCCGAGCAGGCCCTGCGGTCCTGCCTGGGCAACATTAAAAACTCTGTATCAGGAAAAACAAAACAAAAGAAAACAAAAAAACAACCAACCAAAAAACAAAACAATCTTCAGAACTACAAAACATCAAGAAATCTTTTGTGCCAACATTTATAGCCTCTGCTATTTTTATTCAGCCATGTGGTGTGTATGTGTGATTGAGCTTAAACCAGGACAGTTTTCACGATCACAACAAAATATCATGATTTGCTTCTGCAGTGATTTAAAATATTTCAACAATATATAAATCAAAGTGAAATACAAAATAACTGCAGAACTCATGCCTGCAATAAGATGATATCTAAGTAATAAGTCTTCAGAACTCGACCTACCTTTTTATCTTGATGAATGTATATTTCTTTTTGAAATGTTCTGACATTTAGAGATCGGGGAAAATACCTTCTACTTAAGCAAAAATAGAGTCAAGTAAATGTCAAAATACAGAGGTACAAAGTACAAACTATCACAAGGTACCAGTTATAGAATAGCTAACTTTCACTGAGTGTTTAGCATGTACCCCTTGCTAAACGTGAATTATGGTCCTCAAACATAGGGCCAATATTACCCACAGATGATCAAACAGCTAGTGATTTTTCAGGGGTACCAGTAAGGCCTTTCTTCTAATGAACCCTCTGTGCCTGGATGGTTGCTCTAGTTCTAAATTGTCCAATATAGGAGTCACTAGCCATGTATGCTTATTTAATTTGAAATTAATCAAAATCAATTAGAATTAACATTTCAGTTCCTCAGTCACACGAGCCACATTTCAAGTGTTCAGGAGCCACGTGGGCTAGTGACTGCTGTATTGGATAATACAAGTGAAAAGCTTGTCCACCACTGCAGACAATTTTATCGGACAGGGCTGCGCTGGGTCCTTGTGCCGACAGTTCAAGGCTTTAATCTCTCTTCAACCTGCACTATTCCTGGGAGGACGATGTTTCCATGGTCTTCCTTCCCCCTGAGCTGTAGACTTATTTTTCCAAACCAAAATTATCATCAGAATGTGGAAAACTATCCTGGAAAGAACATGGCCTTTGGAGTATGACCTTATTTCACAGGCAAGCTCTTACCAGCTATGTGACCTTGGGCACATACTTAACTTCACTGATTCTCACTTTTCCTATCTATAAAATGGGCATATTTTTGCATTAGGGGTTCGTTTGGGATTAAATGAAGTAACAAGTAAAGCTTCTGGTAGGCCTCACCCAGGATGATTTCCTTCCTGCCACTCCCAGGTCAGTTAATGACATCACCAATTGCTTAGGTTTCTAAACTAGATGTCTCAGCTATGGGCAATTCTTCCTTCCTCCTCAACTGTCCCCATCAAAGTACTCATCAAGACCTGCTGCCAACCCAGGGATGCCTCTCACATCTGGGCCTCCTCTCTGTCCTCACCCTCACTGTCCTCACTGGTTTTCATGCACTGTTTCAGAGTCCTGCCAACCAGCCTTGGTGTCACCCGTCACTCCCAATCCAAGCCCTTCCTCCACGCTGCTGCCACAGTGATCTTTCCAAAAAAAAAAAAAAAAAAAAGCCGATGATGTCATTCTCCTCTTTTAAAACTGCTAATGAGGCCAGGCAGTGGCTCACATCTGTAATCCTAGCACTCTGGGAGGCCGAGGCAGGAGGATCGTTTGAGCTCAGGCGAGACCAGCCTGAGCAAGAGTGAGACCCCATTTCTACTAAAAATAGAAAGAAATTAGCTGGACAACTAAAAATGTATAGAAAATATTAGCCAGGCATGGTGGCACATGCCTGTAGTCCCAGCTACTCGGGAGGCTGAGGCAGGAGGATCACTTGAGCCCAGGGATTGGAGGTTGCTGTGAGCTAGGCTGACGCCACGGCACTCTAGCCTGGGCAACAGAGTGAGACTCTTGTCTCAAAAAAAAAAAAAAAAAAAGAATAAAATCTTAACTGCTAAACTTGAGGACTCCCACATCCACCCCTCACTCCATTGTAACTTACACTGGGACCATCTACTACCCACCTCTCTTTTAGCCACCCAGCCGCCATCTCATACCTCTCCCTGTGGGCCTCACACTTCGCCCCAGACCCCGGCAACCTCTGCCTGTGATGCGTTGCTGGGACCCGTAATGGCCTTTCGTGTCTCTGCCCTTGTGCACACCCCTCTCAGTCTGGACTAACATTTTTATAACCTCTTTTATCTGGTAGAATCCTACTTACTCTTTAAGGTCTGGTTCAGATATTACCTCTTCTATAAAAGCTCCTTCAGCTCCTTTCAGGAAAGGTGGTCGGTCACCAGCTCCTCTGTGATGCCCTAGATTTAAGAGTGTGATGCTGTATTTGGGCTTCCTGAATTTAAATCCTCCCTGCACCACTGATGGTTTTGGGCAAATGACTTAAGCTCTCCCAACCTTAGTTTCCTCAACTGAAAACATTGATAATCACAGCATGTACCTCTCAGTGTTGTTACCAAAGTATAAAAGATAATTCACAGAAAGCTCATGTAATATGCCTGGCTCATGGGGCAAGCACTCAACATCTCTTACCTTAAAATTGTTGCTATTGTGCGTAATTATCCATCCTGCCCTTTGGTCTCTATATGATTCTTTTTTTCTACATTTTAAATAAATGTTTAATTTAAAAAAGTTTTATATTTCACATTCACATTTGATTTTACATTAAACAAAAGTGTTTTATTACAGAAGTATTTCATATTTATTGAACAAAATTTAGGAAATACAGATAACAAACCAAAAAGATTAAGTTCTCTATTGTTTGAGACAGCTCTTGGTTACAAGCAAATGGGACTCATTCTAGTTAACTTGTCCAGAAAAAAAATTTATGGGAGGGTGGTCAGGTGGCAATAACACAAGGATAGGGAATCAGGGTCCATGGAAGACTGACAGGAATAACACAGACAAGAGCATGTCACCAGTGGTACCACCCCAGTGGCCACAGCAAGTGGCCTTTGCAACTTAGCAAAAATAGGAAGAGGGTCTTATCCCCTCTCCCACTCACTCACCCACAGTCTCTGCCCTGCTTGATCTCTCGCTGCCAGAGCTACTTCCTGGCTTTGGTGTCTTTGCTTATGCTGTTCCCGTTGCCTGGAAGGTCCTCTCTACTGTATGCATTGCTCACTCCTGCCTCCTTCACCGTGTCCACTTTTGAAAACATGCTCACTCTTTAGAAGCCAAGATTCTTCCTTGAATCCACCACACAGGTCAATTGCTTACTTCTTGCTTCCGGAGCGTGTCATATGCATTTGTAGCACTTCCTAGATGCAGTTAGATGTTGTATGTGCTTTATGGTACACTTCTCTACTGCAGACCCCTATTTCCAGCTTCATCACATAGAACTGCAGTCCCCAACCCCTGGGCTGCAGACGGTACTGGTCCGTGGCCTGTTAGGAGCCCGGCCACACAGCAGGAGCTGAGCAGCGGGCAACATCGGGAAGCTGCATCTGTATTTACAGCCGCTCCCATAGCTTGCATCACCGCCTGAGCTCCGCCTCCTGTCAGATCAGCAGTGGAATTAGATTCCGACAGGAGCACAAACCCTACTGCAAACTGTGCATGCGAGGGATCTAGTGATCTAATGTGATCTAATGATCTAATGTGATCTAGTGATCTCTTATGAGAATCTGATGCCTGATGGTCTGGGGTGGAGCTGAGGCGGTGATGCTAGCACTGGGGAGCGGCTGCAAATACAGATCGTCCTTAGCAGAGAGGTTTCACTGTGCAATAAATGTGATGCACGTGAATCATCCCGAAACCATCCCCCCCCCCCACCCCTATCTGTGAAAAAATTGTCTGCCATGAAACTGGCCCCTAGTACCAAAAAAGGTTGGGGACCACTGACATAGACGATACACTTGATAAATATCTGTTTAATGAAGGAAGGAAATAAACAAGAAAATTTGATGTTAGGGCAATCTACTAAGCACTTGACAAGCATTAACTCAATTTAGTCTCAGTTTGTAACTCAGTTTTTCCTCAGATATTCTGTATCACCATTTTAGAACAGAAGAAACCAAGGCCGGAGGAGTGAAGTCACTTTCCAAAGCTCACCCACCTACCAAGGGACAGAGGCACAGTTTAAGTGAGGTGGTCTCACTCCACAGCATGGGCTCTTACCTAAAGAAAGATTACACCTCTGAAAAAGATATTATAATACATGGCCCCTTTTCTAGGGAATTCCACAACATAAGTTCTTTTGTTTTGGTTTGCATTTAAAGCCTTGACAGCCTCCTGGTAAGAAGAAAAAGCTAATTAAATGTTTCTGTGTAATATTTCCACTATTGAAAAACATATTTAGTAAATTTCATAAACACTCCATGATTCTTGAACAATGGTAGTGGTTGGCTCTGTACAAGAATTCACAGAACCTCAATTAAATAAGCACAAAAACACACAATAACATTCATCACACCCTGTCTCTTCCCTTCCCCCAGATTACCAGTTGTTTCTGTAGACACTGGCATTTCATTGAACTGGCTCTAGCTGCAAAGAATTTATGTTCTTATGCCCAGGGCAAGCTCCTTCGCTGGCTACGCGATGTCCTCTCACCCCTCCTAGAATCCTTGTTTTGCTTATCATCGGACAGCAGGAATTTGAGTCCAGAGTACCAAGGTGCACGGTATCTCACAATTAATCATCTGCACAGGTAAGGGCAAGAATTTAAACCTTGTGAATGGAGGAAAACCATCACCTTCATGTTCAAAGGATATATTCAATTTTAAATTCATATAAACATGATTAAATTGGAAGGGGGGAATCTGAAATGAAGAACGCTGAGAGAAAAGACATTTAAAAAGAACTGGAAGTCATTTACAAGAGAAAAATGCTTCGCTCATACGGGACATAGACAAGAAATATACTGCTCATTTGCAAAGGGGTTCGCAGTCTCCAGATCAAACAAGGAATTTATAGTCTCTCTACTTGTTCCTGCCAAGTATCTTCTACTTTTAATTGCCTTATTACAAGGTCTGAACAAAAAAGAAAAGAAAGGAAGATGGAGAAAAAGACCTAAATATCTCTTTATTTTTAAGAGATCATTAAAATATGTAAACATGTATCATTAGGTTAAATAAAATTTGGCTCCTTACAAATATCTGAGAGTATAAAAACTGAATTTGGAGGAAAAGGGATGTGAGTATAGGAAGAAGACATGTGATTAAAATAATAGTACAGAATTAATACCTAACACAGAGGTTAGATATTAGGAAAAAAGGATTATTGTTAAGGTCAATCAGAGCAAAGAAAAACCTTGAAATGCATATAACAAGAGCTCCATCCCTTAAGACTTTTAAAATTAACCTGGACAAAGAACTAGAATATATTTTGTGGAAAGCAATCCTTTCTGACAAGCTGGTAGATTAGCTCTAATTGATTTTTCCACCTCTAATTTCTTTGACTCTCTGAAATGCTATTCTTAGAAGACAAATGAGTTTTCCTTGAGGTTGAATTTTCGGTCTTTATTTTAATCAAATGACATATGATTTCTCAAGAACATAGCTTCTAAGCCAATGACTTTGCAAGTGATAATTCTAACTCTTATTTAGACTATAAAAGTTTAAAAATCAAAGTTACAGCATTAGTAAACATGCTAAACCATCATGTGTTTTCTTCTGTCACGCACAAGCAATAGTCTTGGAATAAAGTTCCCAAGGAGGGGAGGAAGCAGGCACAGTCCAAACACAGGAAAAGTGGAGCGAGCTCATATTCTGCTCTAGCTTCATATTCTGTCTAGAAAGTTATCACCGACAGGAAAACATTTAGTTCTGTTGAAATTATGTCAAAGTTTGTATTATTGGATTAGATAATAGTTTTGAGGAGATGAGGTACAATATCATATGTATGCTATTTACTGTAAGAAAAGAGCTAGGTTAAAATGTACTAGAAAAGCTTTGCCTGAGATCTTTGAATTTTCTGAGAGAAGAACACTTAGGGAGAGAAGAGGAGATGCCAGGAAAAACAGGGGATAGATCTCTATACATAGTCATCTATATACATAGTGACATACTATAGACACAGTGATTTTCAAAGCAGTTCCTACATGCTTCAGTAATTGTTATTGTTTTTCCATGAATCTAAATATGACTGGAAAAATATTCTTGACATAAAAAATCTTTTTTATTCCAAGGTCATAAAGATATTTTTTCCTATTATATTCTGATGGGTTTCAAGTTTTGTGAATTTTACTACATTTTGTTTTTATTTTTTTATCATTATTATTATTATTTTGAGACAGAGTCTCACTCTATTGCCCCGAGTAGAGTGCCGTGGCGTCAGCCTAGCTCACAGCAACCTCAAACCCCTGGGCTCAAGCGATCCTCCTGCCTCAGCCTCCTGAGCAGCTGGGACTACAGGCATGTGCCACCATGCCCGGCTAATTTTTCTATTTTCAGTAGAGAAGGGGTCTTGCTTTTGTTCAGGCTGGTCTTGAACTCCTGAGCTCAAGCGATCTTTCCCACCTCGGCCTCCCAGAGTGCTAGGATTACAGGCATGAGCCACTGCGCCTGGCCTGTTTGTTTTTATATTTAAATCTTTCATTTGTTTTCTAATACATTGTGGGATAGGGATACAATGTTGCAAGTAGAAAGCAAGCTATTCTAATACAATGTATCAAACAATCCTTTCATTTCCTGCCTGTCTATAATGCCACCTCCACCATACACCTAGTTCTCACTGGTCTTTTCCCAGGCTCTCTGTTCTCTTTCACAGATTACTTTTTCTATTAGTGTGCTATTGCTGCACTATTTTAATTTCTATGCATTTGTAATATATCTTGATACCTATTAGAGTGGGTCTCTCTTCTCCCCACTGCTTTATCAAGACCGCCTGAGTTCTTCTTTCACAATACCTCTTCCATATAAAATTTACAATCAATATATTAATTTTGATGAAAAGTCTTTAGAATTTTATTGGTGTTACATTTAATGTAGATTAATTTGAGGAGAACTGACATTTTTACTCTACTGAATCATCCCATATGTAAATGTACTATATTTCCATTTATTCAAGTCTTCTTCATTTTCACAAATAAATTACTATAGGTAGTATAGGAAACAGGCAATGACGAAACAGGAAACAGTTAGAAATAATATGAACAATAAAGATACAAAGAAAAGTAAGGCTTAAACAGAAGGAGATTAAGAGAATAAGAGTCAAAAAAAAAAAAAGAGAGAATAAGAGTCGTCTTTCAAAAGCAAACATGTATGAAATACAATGTAATGTAAATGATTGATTCACGGGACTTTACTAATTTTGGAATGTATTAAAGCCTGATAATGTCACACATACACACACAATCAGTCTTAAAATGCAGTAATTCTCTTGTTCTCCTTCTCTCTCTTTCTGCCCAAATACATAAAAAGTTGTTTTCCTCTCAAATTTCCTTGGCCTAAAAGCTATCCATAAGTGCGAAACATAATTTCACTTGAAATGAAACTTCAAGGAAAAACATTTTCTTTTTGAAGCTTTGCTGTAGCATGGAAATAATTACTGCCCCAGAGACCCCGGTTTTCCCAGTGGGCTTACTTATCTCCATCACTGGGAAGGGGAGGAGTTTCCCTCTTCCCAGAATTGCCAAAAGCCGGTTTCCTACGTGGCAAGCAATCACGCCCGGCCATCCACCAGGCCAGTGGCTGGGATTCTTACGGTTTTCAGTCTCTTACGCTCCTTGGTAGCAACATTCATTTAACAAACATTTGGGCACCTACTATGTACTAGGCAGGGAGTTGGTTATTGTTGTTATTATCTGGCCTGTCATTCCAAAACAATTAAACAATCAAAGTACTTTACATAAAAAACACGAGTCACTATCGGGCTTCCCCTGGCCAGCTGTTATGGGTTCAAATACGTCCCCCATGGAAGGCATGCTGAAGTCCCAACCAGGACAGAATGCAACTTTGGAGATAGGGCCAAACAGATGTAATTAGTTAAGATGAGGTCACGCTGGAGTAGGGTGGACCCCTAATCCGAAATGACTGCTGTCCTTGTAAGAAGACGGCTAAGTGAAGACGCAGGGAGATGCCGTGTGAAGATGGAGGCAAAGATAGGAATGAGGCACCCACAGGCCAAAGGACACCAAGGCTGGCAGCTGCCACAGAACCTGAGAGAGAAGCGTAAGACAGACCCTCCCATAGAGCCCTGGAAAGGAACCCACCTGGCTGACACCTTGATTTCCAACTTCCAGTGTCCGGAACTGTGGGGGACTAAATCTCTGTTGTTTTTTGAGCCACCCAGTTCGTGTGATTTGTTGTGCAGCCCTAGGAAACTAACACACCCATCCACTCCAAATAAATGCCTTTATAAACACAGAAAAACTGTGCAGGAAGAATGTTATCGACCTAAACTAATATATCTAAACTTTAGAGACTGTCAGAGCTATCAAAGACAAAATAAAGTGAAATCTATAAAATTCTTGCAAAACGTTACCGTCCTTTTCCGTGGTGACACATTGATGGCACTTAGAAAACTCCCTAGATTCAAAGAATTACTTTGCCTGCCCTCTGTTCAGCATTGATTCGGTAACAATATGTTGAATGAAGAGCAAATCTGATAACCGGACCCTCCCAATGTGATTTGCGGCAACAGAAGAGGCATGACAAATGTCTCCCGTTTGGGAGTGCCACCTCCCACAGGTGCTGGCCTCGCTCGTCTTCTGTGTCGTAAACAGAATTAACGCTGCCGCCAGGAGTGACTGGGGGGAAGGGGGAATAGGGAGTTATTGCTTTATGGGTGCAGAGTTTCAGTTCTGCAAGATGGAAAGTTCTGGATATGGATGGTGTTGGCGGCAGCACAATGTGAAGGTATTTGATGCCCCTGAACTGGACACTTAAAAATGGTTAAGATTGGCCGGGCGCGGTGGCTCACGCCTGTCACCCCAGCACTCTGGGGGGCCAAGGTGGGAGGATCGCTCGAGGTCAGGAGTTCGAGACCAGCCTGAGCAAGAGCGAGACCCCGTCTCTACTAAAAATAGAAAGAAATTAGCTGGACAGCTAAAAATATATATATATATAAATGAGCCGGGCGTGGTGGCGCATGCCTGTAGTCCCAGCTACTCGGGAGGCTGAGGCAGGAGGATTGCTTGAGCTCAGGAGTTTGAGGTTGCTGTGAGCTAGGCTGACACCACGGCACTCTAGCCCAGGCAACAGAGTGAGACTCTGTTTCAAAAAAAAAAAAGGCTAAGATTGTAAATTCTGCCCCTTAATATGTTGAAATTAAAAAAAAGAAATTCCCAAGATAAATAAATAAGAAACCATTAAGAATCCTCTCAGAATTTCATATTGACTTAATATTATATTAACATTTGTGTTAACTGGGTACGTTTTATCTACATTAATAAACTCTTAAATATGATAATGAACAAAAAAAGATGGTAAATTTTGTTATGTGTGTTTTACCACAATGTTAAAAATATGAAAATTTAAAAAAGTATGCCACATTGAAAAAAATGTATATGTAATTAATGCTTTATCACTGCATCTGAGAACACAGATACATAGTTCCTACAAGAATCTATGCTTACAGAGCAATTGTCACTTTTTCACTGGCGTTGGAAAGTAGCAAGGATCTTATCAAAGACGACCCACCACAGCGGTCAGGGCATGCTGAGGGGCAGGCTGGGAGTCCCAGGGAGGCTGCAGAACCAGGACCTCGTCGGAGCTGGCTCTTTCTCCAGCTCCATGTCCCGCCTCTCTGCTTCCATCTGGGACACTCTGTCCAGGTCCCTTCCCACGGTGGCCCCAGCAGCTCCCGGCCTGCAGCCTCCTGGCCAGGAGTCCCATCCCCTCTGGCCGAAGTCCTGGAATCGAGAGCCTGGCCTGGGTCTCGTGCCCACCCTGAAGCCAATGACAGCCGGGGAGTGAGGGGTCCAGCTCCATCCTCCAAAGCCCGTCCCCAGGGAACTGTGAACATGCCCCTGCCCCTCCCCCGAAGATGTTTTGTTGATAAAACGGGAAACGAATGCTAAGTAGGCAAAACCAACGAAGTCCACTGCACGGACCAATCAGAAGTCCTGTAAAATTAATGTGGGAAAATTGCATTTGTTAAACATGTAGAAAACAGCCTCTATACCCTCAAGCTATTAAATATCCCATTAGCTGATAAAAATTATCTACAGATATGTCCAACTCTCTTAGACTAGAGAAAACACAGGTCAAAATTAGGAAAAATTAACTTAGAGGTAAAAAAAAGAAAAAAAAAAATTCAAAATGGTTAAGTTTTTAAGCCGGAGAATGTAGGTCAAAGCAGCAAAGGTGAGTAAACACAGGTAGCTTCTATTTCCCGGTCCTCACAGGGCTCCAGCAAGGGGGGGCAGTGAGAACTAAGCCCATTCGGTGTGGGGAAATGATCATAGTAAGCAAATAAACCTATTAACCAGAAATGGTGGATGCCAGGATGACCACAAGGAAGTCCCTGTCGTTAAAAGCATGCAGTCTGAACCAGAGTTCTTCACGCTGGCGCACCTGGACCCCTGAGCTCACAGACAACCAAATAAAAAGACTTTCTGAAAGACACACTAGCATGGATAATTTTTTAGAAATTAAATTTCCAGAGTCTCAACTTTCATACGTTCCCTTTCCTAAAAGTCTGCCTGGGAACGTGCCTTGCCAGGCACGTCCTGCTTCTCACCTCCCTTCCACGTGGACCCTTCATCCTCTCCGCAGACGAGAGGCTCAGCTCCCCCCAGCCTGCACCTCAGCTGCTGCCTCCGATGCAAACAGCACTGGGTGAGCGCACGGTCCCACGGAGAATCCACGGCGTGGAGGGAGCTGCAGACTGAAGACGGGACCGTTCTACAAGTCCAGTGATGTCCAGTTCTCTGCCACCAACAAAATTGAAGGTAGAAGGAATAAAGCTGTCTCCCGATGGACTGAACATCATTTTTATATGACTTGGCATATAACTTGGACTGCAAAAAAATGTAGTAACATTTCTACACCAAAATCCCTCCCACTTGCACCTGTTCTTTGTTATATGAATGAGGTTTCTCAGAGCTTATTATCTACAACACTGAAAAACAGGAAGAGAACTGATGTTAAACTCTATTTCAATAATAATAATAGTAAACTTCCTAGCAATAGTAATACCTTTATTCATCCACAAATACATTTTTAAATGCAGTCTCCTTTAAATGAAGTTCATCTCTTAATGAGATGAACTTTCAATAAAATTTTACTTTTTATGTTTAAAATTATTCATAAAACTTATAACATATTTGTGATTTAATTAAGTATATACTAGTAATAACAGTAACTCAAACTAGAAGATATTTCAAAACAGTTAAAGCCTTGGGTCACAGGAAATGAAAATAAAATTTAACTTCAATTATATACATATGTATAAATATGCATATTTGTTGCAGTGAATTATGCTAGAAAGATCAATATGACTTGTGGGCATCAAAATATGCTACATTAGGATACAATTTTCTGGGAAAAAATAGGGTGAAAATACAAGACAAAGGGCAAAAAGGAACAATGTAAAATTTCTGTTAATGAATAGCTGGCTTAAGTATTCTTAAAATATCTAATGGTGGGTATCCACTTGGTATGGTATTTAATTCCACTGGATACATTTAGGAGAGTGACACCTTATCAGGATGTGTAATGAGCCAGAAACTATATTCTTTGCAATGAGTTAAACTTATGATAAAAAATTTTAGATGTCAATTTAAAATTATGTGAGGGGGTACATAGTCCGTGGTCTACGCTCGCCATAAATGTTTGTAGAGCACTGATGTACAGGAAGAGACAGGATGGATACTTTAAAAAGAGAGCAATGTAGTAAGGCCACGGCTGGGTCCTAAGTGAGCACCCAGGTGAGCAGACGCAAATGTTTGACAGGTGACCATACCTGGTGTGTCTGAGAGAAGGTGCAGGAGGACGTAAGATCCCCCAAACTGGGTCAGAATCTCAGCTTATAGTCCTGGAAACTTGATTTCCCTGAGGATCAGACCAAGATGAGACATTACCTGCGACCACATTCCCACCTGGTTACTTTTCCTTCCTTATTTTGTGTCCCTCTTCCCCTTAAAGGCTTTTCCTGGAAAGTCCTCTATCAGCAAATCATGGCGCACTGAGAGTTCCTCTTCCCTGCTCGGCTTCTGTAGAACCCGACCTAAGATAACAACAACCAGGGAATGCCCGAGAGAGGCACCACCCAGAAACCACGCTGGCTACGGGTCCTCGGAGAGGAGAGGCCGATTCCTGCCGGAGACAAAGGCTCTGCCCTCACTGATTCGTCCTGACCAGATCCTGAGGGCTGGGAGTAGGTCTCTGTGTCTCAGACTTTGTACCCTGGGAACACACAACCACGTTCCAGGAGTTATTGGGAATCACAGGATAAACCCACATCCTCCTGGAGTGACTGACAAATGTGCTAGGAAATATTTGATACTACAACAAATGTGTATCTCTTACGCAGTAGAGTACAAAAGGGGCAAATTTTTTTTAGATGAGACACAAGGTGAGACGCATCTCTCCTGAAGCAGAGGACTGAGGGCCTCCAGAATTCAAGGTTCTTCTGCTGTTGGGATACTTCAGTAGGGGTGACCGCACTGAACCGGAGAGGGAAAGAGGCTCCACCCCTCGGACCAAGCAAGACGAGGAGAGAACCTGCAGCAAGCCTAGGCGACCTTCAGGGGTCCGTGAAACCAACCTGTAATATGTTCTAGTGCTTTCCGCTTATGGTAACTATAGTAACTAGCATGTTTCAGGGCTTCCTGTCTGCTGAACACTGCAGGTGCATGAACTCATTAATCCCAGTCTGTGCAGTGGGCGCTAAGAGAAACCTCATTTCACACAGGCAAAAGCGAAATTCAGAGAGGTAAAACCACCTTTCCAAAGCAACTGGAAAAACATGTGGGGTCCTCCGCTATTTCCACATTCTGTGTCTTTTCTGACTTGTGCTCACAGAATGTAGGGCATACAAAAATAAAGAGATCCAAGAACTTGATGTCTCTAGAATAAAATGTCACTGAAGTCAAAAAGAGCTGAAATCTTGCCGGAATTAGAACATTTCATTTTCCCCCTCTTATCCTAACGTTCATTCTATACTTTTGTTCTCTTGATTTCATGTTTTTCAACTGGGTATTTTAAACAGAAGACTCTGACTTCTTTCTTCAACCCTGCTATACATAGATATTTCTGTCTTGTCACCTGTATAAATTTTGCCCTGTGCATCTCTTTGGCCTGGTACGCAACATAAAAACAAACAAATGAACAAATAAATAAATAAAAGATAAACCTGGAAATGTCAGAGATCAGAACAAGCAAGTTTCACAAGTGTAGCAGTCATAAGGAATCTCTTGGCAAAGGTTACATTTTACATTTCTCTATTACACAATTTCCAGGTTTCATGTACACAGTTCATCTTTCTCTAAAAAAAGATTTAAATACTGTTTCAGGGTGTCATAAACACAAGTTCAAATTCAGAACTTGGAAATTTTCAGGAGAAAGATTGAGGCTGACTTTTCTGCCCCCTCATCAACATCATTGTGTAAAAAATTGTTTAGTGCTTTCCTCTTATTCTGCTGAATTGCTGGGCATAAATCTGGGAATACAAGACTTCCATAGCCAGACGCTAAAGATGATTTCTATTCCTTTCCAGCTTACATTTTTATAAGTCTGGTTCATATATCAATTAATGTCCATATCATAGCTTCTTGTACCTCTTTAAATACTCTGCCCCAATAGATGAGAGCATTATTTTTCACAGTTTACCCACAATACTCAGAAACTTTCTTGAAACATGTGGTTCCTGGCACTTAACTATACATGCACAGAGCACAGTGGGTGCACACAGTTGAAATCATTTCTTTAAGCAGATGATTTAAAACACTCTGAAGGTCTTTTCCTTGCCTTTCTGACAAGTATTCAACACTTTTTTTCAGGGTATCATTTTATTGCGGATGATATAAATTGTTTTCTACCTACCTTTTTAAACTTGTTTTTCAATATGTACACAACTCCTAACCCAGTAATTAAACTTTGTAGATACTAAACAGGTGTTTAAGGTAAAACGTCTGTGATCCCTTAAATCTGTGGTCCCCAACCCCGGTACCGGTCCGTGGTCTATTAGGAACCGGGCTGCACGGCAGGAGGTGAGCGGCAGGCAAGAAAGTGAAGCTTCCTCTGTATTTCCAGCCACTCCTGGTCCATCACTCACATCACTGCCCGAGCTCCGCCTCCTGTCAGATCAGCTAAGCATTAGATTCTCACGGGAATGCAAGCTGTACCGCAAACTGCATGCGAGGGATCTAGGTTGTGGCTCCTTACGAGAATCTAATGCCTGGTGATCTGGGGTGGAGCTGAGGCGGTGACGCTAGCGCTGGGGAGCGGCTGCAAATACAGATCATCATTAGCAGAGAGGTTTGACTGCACAGAGACCATAATGAATCAATTGCTTGCAGACCCATATCAAAACCCCATCAGCGAGTGGCAAGTGACAATGTAATAATAATATAAATAAAGTGCACAATAAATATAATGAGCTTGAATCATCCTCAAATTGTCCCTTCCCACCCCCGTCCCCCCCGGTCTGTGGAAAAATTGTCTTCTATGAAATCGGTCCCTGGTGCCAAAAAGGTTGGGGATGCTGCCTTAAATACAAAGCCATCCTGTAAGTCTAATAAATGACACAGATTAAAAATCAACTCTAACACTGTGGCAGTTTTACATACCAAACATTGTTGCTACGATTTTATATATTTCTGTTGCAATTTCATGCATTACTCTAATTGTCTAGGCCACCTAGAGGATAAAGCAGTTATAACAAAGATGAGGAGGAGGAGTCACTGCAAATGAATACTTTGAAAGAAAAACTGTAGGTAAAACAAACAAATACAAGGAAGGAAAGAAGGGAGGGAGGGTGGACAGAGGAAGGGAGTAAGAGAGGGAGGGAACCCAACTGACCAGTGGTTTCCTTTAGTCTCAGTTCAGTGTCTTTCTAAAGAGATAATTCCAAGGAAATCAAAGGCAGTTTCTCAATTATTCTGACAAGCTGAAAGAAACTGTGCTGAAGGAAGCTTTCTCCAAAACATAACACATTAGACCTTCTCTCTGAGGCCATTGTCAAGGCTGAGTTAGTGGCTGGGACTTTTGGAAACGCAGTCCTAGTGACATCTAACAGGAGTCACCTGATCTTTCCAGCAGCCACAGGAATAACCAGGAGGCCCCTGGCACAGTGGGATCTGTCCTACTTGGGCCACTCGCCGGCCTCATAACTCCTGACAATTCATCTGACCACTCTGGGCTTCTCTTTCAACACACCGAGGTGACAGGCAGAACGGGGTTGGAACTCCAGGCCCACCTCTCATGACTGTATGATTTTAGAAAAGTTACATAACTTCTATGAACCTATTTCTCCAGCCATAGGATACGAATAAGACATCAAAAACTTGTTCAGAAGAGGCCAGGACAAAAAGAAAGTACATGACGCATGATTCTATTTACACACAACTCTAGAAAATGCAAACTAGTCTATTAGTGACAGAAAGGAGATCAGTGGCTGTCTGGGGACCTGGGATGCAGAGGGGGGGGAAGGAGAGAATCACAGAGGGCGAAAGGGGACCCTGCCGGCGGTGGATGTGTCTGTGACGCTGCTTTGGTGATGGTTTCACAGGTATACGCGCATGTCAACACTTACCAAATCACGCATTAAACATTTCACACACTTACTGCAAGTCAGTTATACCTTTTTTAAAAAGGGTCTGAGGATTAAATGAGACAGGGTGTGTAAACCAATTAGTGCAGTGTGTAGCACAAGGAAGCCTCCAGAAACACGAGGTACCCCCACTCCATTTATGTCACAGGCTATTTAAAATGGTGCTGTACCCCACAAAACCCACGCATATTGTCCACACTGAAATCTCCTCAGCAATTTTGTAGCTCGATAAATATATGCAAAGAAAAAGACGGGACAATATGAAAGTACCTCTGCAGCTTATTCAGTATATGATTTCTGTGGCTTTCTCCCAAGTTTTTATTAGAGGCATATTTTACATTGTTGGAATCACATTCTACTTAGGACTTGCACAGTCCTCGGTTTATCAACAAATGTCTCCATGCTATTTTTAATAACTGCCTCATCATCCTCTCCGGGGTAAGAATTCTGGATATATTTTGAAGGTCAAGTTGCCAGGATTTACTGACAGATTGAATCAGGGATGTGAGAGAAAGAGGACTCAGGATGATGCTGCAGTTTTTGCCCTGAGAAATCAGAAGTTTGGTGAAGCTGACATTTTCTGAGAAGAATTCGTAAAGGACAGATTTGGTGGGGGACAAGACAAATTCCGTTCTGAGGGCAAGTTAAGTGCAAAATACCAAAACGGAGTTGTGGGGCAGGCAGGGGACACAGACCAGAGGGGAAGTCTGGCTGCAGATAAAAACCTGGGGGTTTCCAGCATAAAGATGGTATTTAAAGCCACGAGTTAGGAGAGGTCTTCAAGGACATGAGTATAATTAGAGAACAGAAGAGGTTCAACAACGGAGTCCTGCAGGCCCTCAGACGTCTACAGATCCCAGAGCTAAGGAGGAATCAGTAACGGTGACAGAAAAGCAGTGCCAGCAAGGAGGAAAGGAAATCCAGAAGGGTGAGCTGCTCCGGAAGCCAAGTGGAGACAGTGTTTACGGGAGAGAATTCTGCTCGTCATTCAAGTAAGAGGAGAATGAAGCTACTTGTGAACCAGGGAGCGGCTATACCCAGGGCACTGTGATTAGAGTGGATTTGAAAAGTCACAGTAAATAGAAATTTCTCCTAAGACATAAAACAGCTGATAAGCACATGAAAAAAACGCTCAACATCATCAGCCGTCAGGGAAATGTAAACCCAAACCACACGATATGCCGTTCCACACCCACGAGGATGGCTAGAATCAAATGAAAAATACCGTGCTGGTGAGAATGTGGAGCAATTGGAGCC